>NC_080187.1:103419887-104044887 GCF_030028045.1 Hippopotamus amphibius kiboko
CACTACGATAAGTATTTAGAAAAAGAATTGCTGAGTCATAGAGTCTGCATAGCTGCAGCTTTACTGAGTACTTCCAAACGTTGACACTTCCCCAAGACCGTTTTTTTTTTATTACAGTCCAATGGGTTTGCCTGTTATCTCATTGTGACTTTACACTGAATATTCCTGGTGACTAACGAGGTTATATGTTAATTGGTCTTTTGGCTTTCCTCTTTGGAAGCTCCTATAGGACTTCAGCCGTTTTTCTCTTGGGTTTGTGTCTTTTTCTATAGATTTGCAGTTCTTTATATATTCTGAATAAGAGCCCTTTCTTGAAGTTATGTATTGCAGATATCATTCCTACTCTATAACTTGCCTTTTGGCTGTAGTGGTGACTTTTGGTTAAAGTCTTTTAATGTGGAAAAAAATATATCAATCTTTTCTTTTATGGCTGGTCATTTTTGTGACTTAATATTTCTTTCGTATCTTAGTACCTTCAAAGTCATGAAGATACTCTATATCTTTTCACCAGTGTTTTTTTTTTTTATCAATTTCATTAGACCTTTCAAAGGGCCAATTTTAGTTTTGTTCATGATTTCTCTGGTTTTTTTTCTATTTCAGTTCTCTTTCATTGTTTCCTTCTACTTTGTGTTTATTTTGCTCTTCTTTTACTAATTTTTTTTTACAAATATGTGCATTAGAAGCTATACATTTCCCTATGAATACTATTTTGCCTACATCGCACACATCAAAATAATAGCTAAATTCCTTCATGATTATTTTTGATACATGGATTATTTGGATATAGATGTTTTATTTTCCAAACATATGCAGATGGTCTCATATCTCTAAATCCTCTAAAATTTAATGAGGTTTGCCTTTTAACCAAGAATATGGTTGATTTTAAAAAAATATTCAGTATGTACTTAAAAACAATTTACTTTCTGCAGTTAGGTCAGTGTTCTATTTATGTCCATTGGACTAAATGGACTAATCAGTGTTATGTATCCTTACAGACTTTTTGTCTGCTTGTTCCAACTCATTACTAAGTTAAAATATCCCACTTAGCTTGTAGATTTATTTCCCATCTTACTTCTGTCAGTTTTTGCTTTGCATATGTTAAGACCATATTATTGGGAGAAAATGTTTGCAAATGAATCAACAGACAAAGATTAATCTCCCAAATATATAAACAGTTCATCCAGCTCAATATCAAAAAAACAAACAACCCAATCAAAAAAATGGGCAGAAGACCTACATAGGCATTTCTCCAAAGAAGACATATGGATGGCCAAGAGGCACATGAAAAGCTGCTCAACATTGATAATTATTAGAGAAATGCAAATCAAAACTGCAATGAGGTATCATCTCACACTGGTTAGAATGGGCATCATCAGAAAATCTACAAATAATAAATGCTAGAGAGGGTGTGGAGAAAAGGGACGGCTCTTGCACTGTTGGTGGGAATGTAAATTGATACAGCCACTATGGAGAACAGTATGGAGGTTCCTTGAAAAACTAAAAATAGAGTTACCATGTGACCCAGCAATGACACTACTGGTCATATACCCAGAGAATGCCATAATTCAAAAAGACACATGCACCCCAATGTTCATCACAGCCCAATGTTCATCACACCCCAGTGTTCATCAACAGCCAGGTCATGGAAGAAACCTAAATGTCCATCAACAGATGACTGGATAAAGAATATGTGGTACATGTATACAATGGAATATTACTCAGCCATAAAAAGGAACAAAACTGGGACATTTGTAGAGACATGGATGGACCTAGAAACTGTCATACAGAGTGAAGTGAGTCACAAAGAGAAAAACAAATATCATATATTAATGCGTATATGCAGAATCTAGAAAAATGGTACAGGTCAACTGGTTTGCAAGGCAGAAATAGAGACACAGATGTAGAGAACAAACATGAACACCAAGGAGGGAAAAAAGGGGGTAGGGTTGGGGTGGGATGAATTGGGAGATTGGGATTGCCATATATACATTACTAATAAGAAAAAAATATATCGAATTGTACACTTTAAATATATGCAGTTAATTATATGTCAATTCTATCTCAATAAAAGTCCTTAAAAATTTTTTTTAAAAATTTTACAAAGACCATATTATTTACACAAATTAAAAACTGTTATGTAAACCTAGAACTGAATGTTTAACATTCTGTAGTGACCTTCATAATCTCTGTAATGATTTTAGCCTTAAATTCTATTTTGTCTGGTTACTATCAATACAGTTACAGCACCTAGCTTTTACTTAGTGTTTGCATAATATATTTTTCCATCTTTTTACTTTCAGCCTTTCTGAAAAGTAGGCTGAAAATATTTCACTAGGGTTACCACCCTTGATGTGTATTGGACTTCAAGCCTAGACCCAAGTACCTGCCAAATGCACAGCTTTTTTCTTCCCTCCTTTCTTTAAGTTGCCTGGTTATGAGTAGTACTGTTAATTTTAAAACAACATTTTCATTCTAATACTATTCAGAGTCTAATATCTTGGTCAGCATATCTCTGTTGCTTCCACCATGATTTTCTTCTCACCAGGATGTGAGGCATACAAAAAGCAGAGGTAGTTCCCAGGTAATGCTGGAGCTTGCTCTACAAATACAAAATTATTTGTGGCTGACTACCAAAATGGAATGGTATTAATCTTCAAAAATAAGTTGAACATAGCTTTAAATTCCCACGATCAAAACAAGAATTCTTGGAACATTTCCTCATCCATAATCCAGCTGGATTCTGATAAGATCCAATAAAACCTTCTCAAACATTCTTGTACAATGCTCTAGTTTCCTGGGTTCAGGAAAAACATTTTACTAACAATTCTCTTTTAAGCTTATCAGAATAAAATGCTGCTTCTCTCTGAGCCTCTTTCATTTAAATTTTTTAATCTTCAATGTAGGCCTTATATGATTTTCCATTAAACTACTTTGTCATATTATCTTCAAGACATAGCCTTAATGCCATAGTAGGTGTGAACATCTATATAATTGGCTCTAATTAGGCTGGTGATAACTAAAACATTCTTGTTCATTATCTAAAGCCAATAATCATAGTGGTTCAGAGAATTTCTTCATTTCTATTGAGAACATGGGAGAAAAATTAATTATATCATCATTCTATAAGAATATGAGGTCTGTTTAGTTCTGAAACTTTTTATTCCTTTTCCTGAAATCTATCCACAGCAACAAGAAGAATGAAAATAAGTTCATGGAAACTGAATTTTCAGCAAACAGCTGACTAACAAACCCCAATGCTCCAAAATTACATGTGAATGCTGTAGTAGGCAACTGACACCAGAAGCACAGAGAAGCAAGTGTATGTAGGAATTCAAAAGAACATTTTGGAAAAGAACTGAGATTGAATAGGGTCCAAACGCCCAAGAGAGAAGTATAGAAAGTACCTAATCAGAGATAGCAGATCTTAGAAAGCACCAGCAAAATAACTTTCTAAAGGCAATAATATTATTTTGGAAGGCAAAGCCTCAGTGTCTGCAGCATGTGAATAAATCAGGAAGTTGAAAACTGTATGCAGAAGCTTTTCAGAGCTAGGTTAGGTACTGAGGGGCAGAGGAAATGTGATTTCACAGAGTTGCCATATTTTAGGGAAGTAAGTCTTTTGCTATAGCAATGGAGGAGAAAGCCCACAAGAGATTAGTTCTGTAAAGCTATCCTGGCCCTTCTTTCCACCTTCTGATAATAGTCTAGGAAAACTCAGCTCATCCAGATATGAGGATTATGAGAGTCATATGCACAATAGCTACTCGAAAATACAGTAAGGAAACTGTGAAATAGAGTAGCACAATTTTCTTACAGAAGATGAGAATTTACCAGGAAATTGTTAGCATAAAACAAATGAAATTTATAGCTCAACATTTCAACATGAATTTGAAAAACTTAATGAAACAATCCTAGCTATGAAGTAAAATCACAAAGAAATAATAAACATAAGACTCAAGTAGCTGGGAGCCAGACAATAGCTTATTAATGCCTACTTTTTATAAGACTATAATCAGAGAATTGAGTATTTTGACATCTTGGGGATGCATAGTAAAGAATTAATCTTACTGGTCTGGTCTTTGCCCTAGTGTCCTGGGAGGTAATCTCTAGGAAGAGTGGCTTTGTTTACCTGGGGGTCTTGGGCTACATGGTATCCTCTCTACCTGCAGAGGGGCTGGAGACTAAAACTTAGCCATGAGGGCCGTCAACCATGTCTGCATAACTGAGCCCTAATAAAAACTCTGGAAACCAAGACTTAGGTAAGATTCCCCAGTTGATAATATTCTGCGTGTATTATTGTAGACTGTTTCTGGGAAAGTAATCCTGTCCATGACTCCACTGGGACAGGGCAAGTAGAAGCTGGACTTGTTCTGGACTCTGCCCTGTACACCAATTACCTTGGCTGATTTTAATCCGTATCCCTTTGCTGTAATAAACCGTAACCACATAACTGTGAGTATAACCACTTACAGTAAGTTCTCTGCATCCTTCAAATATATTATCAAACCTAACAGGTGTCTTGGGAACCCTGAACTCTGAAGATGGTGTAAGAAGTGAGGGTGGTCTCTTATGGACTGCTTCCCTAACTTTGCAGGAAATTTTTGAGGTTTTGCCACAGAGTATTCAGATTTTTAAGGCATGCCTACCGATAGGGTATATTTTGTGTTTGTTCACAACAGACTCCTATGAGAGGGTGTGTGGACTATTTGTGTGTTTCTGTGAATTTTTTATCATAATACCAATAGTTCTTCCTACATTTATTTTAATGCACTGTTACCTTTAATGTGGATGCTATATCTGGTTCATAAAAGGCCTGTTTTACCGTTTAAAAAAAAAAAAGAATGAGGGTGAATTAGATAATGTTCTGATAAGCAAAAAGACAAAGTAATTATGTCTTTTTTTGCCATTGGGACCTTCTCAGTCCCACTACAGAAAGTGTCACTCCTATACCCGGCAACAGTGCCTTTAGGATATGACTACAATGAGGAATTAACATTCTTCAGTTACTTTTCTATTCATATCCTATGTTCTGTCACTTTAGCCACTTCTAATATTTTCAATTCCCTTGAAAACCTTCCTTCACATCTGCTTGGCAAAACTCAGCTCTGGTTCAGTCTAGGCTTAGTGACCACCCTTCCTCCACAGTGCTTCACTGCAGCTCCTTCTGCCCAGCCCTAGTGAGTACTGAACTGTTAGTACTCAAGAGCATTGAAATATCTCTGGCATCCCATTCCACCATCTAGCTCCTCATTTTCACCCAAAGACCAACCTGCTATATAACAAGTTAGTTGTGCTTAGCAACAAATCTGCATGCTCAAAAACCTTGGTGAAAAAGGGAAGAATCCTTTTATTTGTATCCTAGATTTTATTACCTCTCACCTCCCTAAGTTTTTTGTTCCATTAGTTATCTTCCTCTCCGTCCTGCATTTTCAGTCTTTTCTTACAACCTGAAAGTTGCTCAGGTTTCTTACACGTTAAAACAAATAAATAGATAAATATCCAGACGGCCTCTCAATCTAGGCTCTCCCACTCCCTTAACAGTCTAGCTCCTTAGAAGGGTAGTGTTCATTTATCTCCGGTTCTATACCTCCCAGTAAGTCCTATGCTTCAAACACTTCTTTCATCCTCTCCCCACACAACTGTTTCCCATCACTTACAGGATAAAGTTTGAGCCCTTCAAAAGTTGGCCCCTGACTAGATCTGTAGCCTCTTTCTACCACTTCTCACCCCGTACTCCACGTTTCTGCATTACTGAGCCACCCAGAATACACCACGCTGTCAAAAGCACCTGTGCTTTTGCCTGTGCTATTTCCTTCTTCGGCAAATGTCTTCCCTTTCTTTTATGCCATCCACTCTATTCATCCTTCAGGTACCACACTGGAATCACCTTATCTCTGAAATCATCCTCTTAGAAATTTGATGGAACCAAGCAAATAGTACCACTACTGCCCATCTGAGTCTTGAATCAGTTTATAAAGAAGACCAAAAAATAGGGCTGGTAGAGAATCATAGGATCTCCTTTATTACTGATAAAGCTAATATCAGGGAATGCAGCTCCCCTCTGTAGGCAGTAACAATGAACTCTAGCAATGGGTAGGCTGCCATCCTTTTGCCCTGTGGCAGAGAACAGAGCAGAATGTGTGCCGTCTGAGGCAGGCTGATTCCCAAGACGGAGGGAGGAGGGGGCTGGAAGAGGAATGCAGTCACCAGATAAGTCATCCCACCTCCTCAGAGCGGGAGTGAGTGAGGAACTGAGTGAGGTAAGGAATCATTTCCTCTCCCCTACTGGCCATTCTGTGGGTTTCCTTCTGTTGGTTTGCTGTGCTTAGACTGTAAGCCTAGAGCCCTCCCAGCATGGGGTTGTCCTCTTTGGGAGGAGATCAGCATGCAACCAGGGTAATTTTGCTCTCACTTTCAGAAGTCTGAAATCCTCATCACCACCCCTTTGTGATTTCTCCTAGATCAGTCTGTTCCCACAGAAGCTTTGAAATGGATCAAAGCAGGACATTAATCCAATCCCTTCCAAGGTCAATTCTGTGCCCAAGGTTGAAAATTCACTGTCCTATCTTCTACCTCGAACTCTATCTAGGCACGTTGTGACCACATTAAGCAGAGCTTCTTTACCGACTTCACATTAAAACATAAAGATACTTTGATAATAAAATGCATAAATACATTTTGATAAAAAATACCAACAATAAACAGATATATCACATTTGAATATAAACAACCTCCCATTGTCAAATTCCCAAAGAAAAATTCCTTGCAAGCCTTTAAGAATTGCTTCCCTAATTGCCCTTACAAAGTCGATCTATGCCCTTAGAAACTGCATCTCCTCATTTCCCTAGATCTTATTTCTTTTGGGGAGTCATTCTAGTCTGCCCCCTTGAGATCTTGCTTTCTTCTTCTGTCAGATTTCTTCAGGCCACAGTCATTTTCTTATCTAATAACAATGAAGGTGTTTCCCCATTTTCTAAAGCTTTGAGAATATTTAGATCCAAGTGCATCCTTTATATCGATCTATCCTGGAATTCAAGATCTCATTTTTCCGCTTCGCATCTTCCTAGTCTTTTCCCCCAGAAGCTCTCACTATCTCTCCACGAGGTCAGATATTCTCCTAAGAAAAACCTCTCTCTTCCTCCAGTGCAATCAGCCCATCTTCCTTTATTTTGTCTCTATACTATTATTCCTGTTCAGAAAACAAGACTGAAGCATACTTTTCAAGCCACGCTAGCTTCTCCTTGATTTCCTAAGCATACCTGATTCCTAGACACAATATTCCAAGCACAATCTTTTATATTGCCTTTTTAGGGACTTCTGTGGTGGTCCAGTGGTTAAGACTGGGTGCTCCCAATGCAGGGGGCCTGGATTCGATCCCTGGTCAGAGAACTAGATCCTGTGTGTGGCAACGAAGGTCCTGTGTGCAGCAACTAAGACCCGGCACAGCCAAATAAATAAATAAATATCTTAAAAAATAGTATGTTTCTTTAAAAAAAATTAAAAAATAAATTGCCTTTTTAGACTTTGGATTTGTAATAATTTCATTGAGTTATTTCTCTAACTCCAATTCAAAAATATGGCATACTCTTTATGAGAACTCCCATTACTTATTAATATAAGTCCTCTCCCCTCCTATAAATGAAGCTACAATTTGACTGTAGCATGGCAGATAAAGCCATGGTCAGAACAAATGGCATTAAGGAATTAAAGTCAACCTCCTAGGTAGTAAGTGACCCTCAAGAGCCTGTGACAAGCCACATGAATCCAGGAGGTTAGTACTAAATAGTTTCCCCTTTTGGCCCTGTGGTAGACAAAAATAAAATACAAATGGGTAGGATTTAGATGTGCCTAACCACACTGTCCAACTAGGCCTGGCAGTGACAATTTAAAGCTAGAAGGTCAAACATAAGCCCTTTATAACACACATGAAACTTGGGTGCAGGATATGTCCTTGACTGCAGAGCCAGCTGAAAAATACAGTAAAAGCAGCAAATAATTGACCTGCCTCTCATGTCTGATGGGTCGGTACAGGCAAAGACTCTCTTTTCCCTATAATCATGTCCTTGTTTCCTAGGGTTTCCACAGCCTGTAGAAATCAGCTGATTTTGAGGGGCTGCACACCCACAAGTGGGCAAAGGTACTGCTGTCTACCAAGACTTCTGTCTGCTAAGGTCCTCTTGGCCTTCCCTTTACTGAGGCCTCTGAAGGCCTTGTAGGTATGCTGAGCCTAGCTTGACCTGTGAAGCTGGGGCTTGGCTTGCTTAGGCCAGCCAGTTAGGCCCACTTGTCTTTGCTGAAGCTTATTTGCTTGTTAGAGGCATTTTTTTTGCTGGGATTCATGCATGCTTGCTATGGCTAGCAGGGCTCATAAAAACAGCTATTTGTCTACTGCCATAAATTTCAGCAGCCCATCAAAGTGAAAGACCTACATGACCTAAGAGTTAAGGACACTCTCAGACAGCATAGCAGTTAAAAGCAAACTGTGTGAGTGTAAAAATCCACCACATTACAGAGTATGAGCCTGAAAGGCCAAGGTCAAGAATTCACATGGTTTGTGCTTGAAAACTCCAAGCTACATTCCAAGCTCACTCCAGAAGTCTCAATCTCTGCGTGATTGGTCTCCATCCACCTCACTTTTTTGTCTTATTTCTTGATGATTTTGGCCAATGCACCAGATTTGGGGACTTTGAAGGGGCCCATTAAATAATATGAAGTAATTGGGAAATAAGACAAAAGACATTATACATGGAGACTGAATATTCCCTTTATTTCTGATGACATAGAGAATTGACTTGTACAGCAGGCAAGTAAACTTTGACTAAACCTCAGAATCAGAGCTAACCTTTCAATCAAAGGCCACACCCACACTGGTCTTTGAAAAAGAAGGCATGAAGGCAGAGAACAGAATGCATGTTTCCTGAAAGCAGCTTGCTCCTAGGAGAAAAGGGAAAAGAAATGGCTGGGCTGCCCACACCCAAGTTCTTTTTCTAAATTTTCCACTTAGATAATTGACTCCAACTCCCTTGTGAGTGATTTTTTAATTATTACCAAAAAATGCCATTATAAACATTCCAATATATGTTTATGGGACTACGTTTACATATACATAAGCATTTCTGAGGGCACAGACCTAGGAGTAGAATTTCTGGAATATAATTATGTCTATGATCAGCTTTAGTAGATACAGTCAAATGATTTTTCAAAGTGGTTCTGACGACCAGAGTCTAAAAGTTAGATGCTCAACATCTTGTTGACATTTTGATATGATCAGTTTTTAAAATTTTATGCATGAAATGATATATAGAGGTATCTCATTATGGTTTTAATTCACATTTCTCCTACTGATGTGGAGCATATTTTCACATGCTTATTGGCCATTTGAATATACTTTTTGTGAAATTTCTGTGCAAGTCTTTTTGAACATTAAAAAAAAATGTCTTTTTTCTTATTGTTATCTACATCCTCATATTTTCTGGATATGAGATCTTCGTTGGGTATACATGTACTGCAAATCTCTCCATCTGGGGCTTCCCTTTTCACACCCATAATTGCATCCTTTGATGAACAGAAGTTCTTAACTTTAATAAATCTAATTTATCAATGTTTTTCTACATGATTAATGTTTTTTGTGTCTTATTTAAAAATTTTTTGCCTACTTAAAGGTCATGAAGCTATTGTCCTCTGTTATCTTCTAGAAGTTCCTGTCTTACCTTTTACATTTAGAACTGCAATCCACCTAGAACTGATACTTGTGTATGATATAAAGTACTTCAATTTAATTTTGTCTATGTGAATACTCAATCTAGCACCATATATTGTAAAAATGTCATCCTATCCTCATTGCACTGCAGTGATAACTTCTATCATAAATCAATGGATTTTTTATCTATGTAGGTCTTTTCTGTTCCATTGGTCTATATGTCTATATTTCCACCAATACCACACTGCTTAGCTATTACCACTTTATAATAATCTTGATATATGATAGTGTGTCTTCCAACTTCATTCTACTTTAAGATTATCAGCTTTTCCTGGCCTATTGCATTTCTACATAAATTTTGGAATCAGCTTGTCAAATTCTTTAAAAATGTACTAGGGATAAAGCAGCCCCACCCAAAGCCTGTCAGGTAGAGTGCATCCTGTAGAGCTTGGGCTCACACCTCTCCATTCTCTGACCAAAGAATAAAGTGTTACTTTGCTTCTGAACCAAACATGGTCTCCTTTGGCTCACAACACCTGGCACCCAGCAGGAGGACCCTTGTGGGGGCCAGACAAAGGGTGGATGCAGTTACTGTACTTCTATTAGTCTCAGTGACACCTCCTCAGAAAAGTCTTCCCTGACTGCCTTATCTGAGAGAAGTCTGATGAGACAACAAAGCACATATGTGAGAGAGGAGGTATGAAGCAACAGATAATCCAAAACACACCACCTGACATGGCCCTGCTCATCAGAGGGAAAAGATTCAGATCCACACACCAAAAAGCAGGCACCAGACCCTCCCATCAGGACTCCTACTCAAGACACTGGATCAACCCCAGCACAGTGGGGAGAGAACAGAAACAAGAGGAATTATGACTAGGCAGCCTAAGGAAAGGAGACCTCAAATACTGTAAAGCAGACAAAATGAGAAAACAAAGAAACACCATGCAGGCAAAGGAGCAAGATAAAAACCCACAAGACCAAATAAATGAAGAATAGTCAAATTGCCTGAAAAAGAATTCAGAGTAATAATAGTAAAGATGATCCAAAATATCTAAAACAAAATAGAGAAAACACAAGAAACATTTAATAAGGACCTAGAAGAACTAAAGAGCAAACAAAAGTAATGAACAACACAATAACTGAAACTTAAAATACTCTAGATGGAATCAACAGCAGAATAACTGAGGCAGAAGAACGAGTAAGTGAGATGGAAGATAGAATAGTAGAAATAACTGCCATAGAGCAGGAAAAGGGGAAAAGATTAAAAAGAATGAAAGACAGTCTCAGAGACCTCAGGGACAACATTAAGCGCACCAACATTCCAATCATAGGTGTCCCAGAAGAAGAAGAAAAAAAGAAAGGGTCTGAGAAAATATTTGAAGAGATTATAGTGGAAAACTTCGCCAACATGGGAAAGGATATAGTCAATAAAGTCCAAGAAGCACAGAGAGTCCCATACAGAATAAACCCAAGAAGAAACACATCAAGGCACATATTAGTCAAACTAACAAAAATTAAACACAGAAAAATTATTAAAAGCAGCAAGAGAAAAGCAACAAATAACATATAAAGGAAACACCATAATCTTTCTACAGCTGATCTTTCCGCAGAAATTCTGCAGGCCAGAAGGGAGTGGCAGGATATACTGAAAGTCTTGAAAGAGAAAAACCTACAGCCAAGAATACTGCACCCAGCAAGAATCTCATTCAGATTCGATGGAGAAATCAAAAGCTTTACAGATAAGCAAAAGTTAAGAGAATTCAGCACCACAAAACCAGCCTTACAACCATTGTTAAAGGAACTTCTCTAGGCAGAAAACACGAGAGAAGGAAAAGACTACAAAAACAAACCCAAAACAATTAAGAAAATGGTAATAGGAACATACATGTCAATAATTACTTTAAATGTAAATGGATTAAATGCTTCAACCAAAAGACACAGACTGGCTGCATGGATACAAAAACAAGACCCTTCTGTATGCTGTCTACCAGAAAACCACTTCAGACCTAGGGACACATAAAGACTGAGAGTTAGGGGATGGAAAAAGATATTCCAGGAAAATGGAAGGCAAAAGAAAGCTGGAGTAGCAATACTCATATCAGACAAATTAAACTTTAAAGACTTTACAAGAGACAAGGAAGGACGCTACATAATGATCAAGGGATCAATCCAAGAAGAATATATAACAATTATAAATATCTATGCACCCAACATAGGAGCACCTCAATACATAAAGCAAGTGCTAACAACCATAAAATGGGAAATAGTAACACAATAATAGTAGGAGACTTTAACATTCCACTTATACCAATGGACAGATCATTTAAACAGGAAATAAATGAAGGAACACAAGCTTTAAATGATACAGGAGACCAGATGAACTTAATTGATATTTATAGGACATTCCATCCAAAAACTACAGAATACACTTCCTTCTCAAGTGCACACGGCACATTCTCCAGGATAGATCACAACTTGGGCCACAAATTAATCCTCGGCAAATTTAAGAAAACTGAAATTGTACCAAGCATCTTTTCCAACCACCACACCATGAGACTAGATATCAACTACAGGAAAAAAAAAAAACCTGTAAAAACTACAAACACATGCAGGCTAAACAACATGCTATTAAACAATGAAAAGATCACTGAAAAAATCAAAGAGGAAATTAAAAAATACCTAGAAAAAAATGACAATGAAAATACAACAACCCAAAACCTACAGGATGCAGCAAAAGCAGTTCTAAGAGGGAAGTTTATAGCAATACATTCTTACCTCAAGAAACAAGAAAATTATCAAATAAACAACCTAACCCTACACCTAAAACAATTAGAGAAAGAAGAACAAAAAATCCCCAAAGTTAGCAGAGGGAAAGAAATCATAAAAATCAGACCAGAAATAAAAAAGAAATAAAGGAAACAATAGCAAAGATCAATAAAACTAAAGGCTGGTTCTTTGAGGAGATAAACAAAATTGACAAACCATTAGCCAGACTCATCAGGAAAAAAAGAGAGAAGATGCAAATCAACAGAATTGGAAATGAAAAAGGGGAAGTAACAACTGATACCACAGAAATACAGATCATGAGAGACTACCACAAGCAACTATATGCCAATAAATTGGATAACCTAGAAGAAATGGATAAATTCTTAGAAAAATACAATTCTCCAAGACTGAACCAGGAAGAAATAGAAAATATGAACAGACCAATCACAAGTATGGAAATTGAGACTGTGATTAAAATCTCCCAACAAACAAAAGCCCAGGGCCAGATGGCTTCACAGGTGAATTCTATCAAACATTTAGAGACGAGCTAACATCTATCCTTCTCAAACTCTTCCAAAATATAACAGAAGGAGGAACACTCATTCCAAACTCATTCTATGAGGCCACCATCACCCTGATACCAAAACCAGACAAAGATGTCACAAAAAAAGAAAATTACAGGCCAATATCAATGATGAATATACATGCAAAAATCCTCAACAAAATACTAGCTAACAGAATCCAGCAGCACATTGAAAAGCTCATATACTATGATCAAGTGGAGTTTATCCCTGGAATACAAGGATTCTTCAATATACACAAATCAATGTGATATACCATATTAACAAATTGAAGGATAAAAACCATACTATAATCTCAATAGACGCAGAAGAAGCTTTTGACAAAATTGAACATCCACTTATGATAAAAGCTCTCCAGAAAGTGGGCAAAGAAGGAAATTACCTCAACATAATAAAACCATATATGACAAACCAACAGCCAACATCATTCTAAATGGTGAAAAACTGAAAGCATTCCAGCTAAGAACAGGAACAAGACAAGGGTGTCCACTCTCACCACTATTATTCAACATAGTTTTGGAAGTGTTAGCCACAGCAAGCAGAGAAGAAAAAGAAATAAAAGGAATCCAAATTGGAAAAGAAGTAAAATTGTCACTCTTTGCAGATGACATGATATTATACATAGAAAACCCTAAAGATGCTACTAGAAAACTGCTAGTGCTGATCAATGAATTTAGTAAAGTAACAGGATACAAAATTAATGCACAGAAATCTCTTGCATTCCTATACACTAACAACGAAAGAAAAGAAAGAGAAATTAAGGAAACACTCCCATTTACCATTGCAATAAAAAGAATAAAATGCGTAGGAATAAACCTGCCTAAGGAGGCAAAAGAGGTGTATGCACAAAACTATAAGACACTGATGAAAGAAATCAAAGATGATACAAACAGATGGAGGGACATACTATGTTCTTGGATTGGAAGACTCAACATTGTGAAAATGACTATACTACCCAAAGCAATTTACAGATTCAATGCAATCCCTATCAAATTACCAATGGCATTTTTGACAGAACTAGAACAAGAAATTTTACGATTTGCATGGAAATGCAAAAGACCCCGAATAGCCAAAGCAATCTTGAGAAGGAAAGATGCAGCTGGAGGAATCAGGCTCCCTGATTTCAGACTATACTACAAGGCTACAGTGATCAAGACAGTATGATGCTGGCACAAAAACAGAAAGGAAGATCATTGGAACAGAACAGAGAGCGCAGAGATAAACCAACACATATGGGCACCTTATCTTTGACAAAGGAGGCAAGAATATACAATGGACAAAAGACAGCCTCTTTCATAAGTGGTGCTGGGAAAATTGGACAGCTACATGTAAAAGAATGAAATTAGAACACTTCCTAACACCATACACAAAAATAAACTCAAAATGGATTAAAGATCTAAATGTAAGGCCAGACACTATAAAACTCTTAGAGGAAAACATAGGTAGAACACTCTATGACATCCATCAAAGCAAGATCCTTTTTGACCCACCTCCTAGAATAATGGAAATAAAAACAAAAAGAAACAAATGGGACCTAATGAAACTTCAAAGCTTTTGCACAGCAAAAGAAACCATAAACAAGATAAGAAGACAACCCTCAGAACAGGAGAAAATATTTGCCAATAAAGCAACTGTAAAGGATTAATCTCCAAAATATACAAGCAGCTCATACAGCTCAATATCAAAAAAGCAAACCCAATCCAAAAATGGGCAGAAGACCTAAACAGATATTTCTCCAAAGAAGACATGCAGATGGCTAACAAACACAGAAAAGATGCTCAACATCACTAATTATTAGAGAAATGCAAGTCAAAGCTACAATGAGGTATCACCTCACACTGGTCAGAATGGCCATCATCAATAAAATCTAGAAACAATAAATGCTGGAGAGGGTGAGGAGAAAAGGGAACCCTCCTGCACTGTTGGTGGGAATGTAAATTGGTACAGCCACTATGGAGAACAGTATGGAGGTTCCTCAAAAAACGAAAAGTAGAAGTACCATATGACCCAGCAATCCCACTCCTGGGCATATACCCTCAGAAAACCATAATCCAAAAACATACATATACCACAATGTTCATAGCAGCACTATTTACAATAGCCAGGACATGGAAGCAACCTAAATGTCCATAAACAGATGAATGGATAAAGAAGATGTGGCACATATATACAATGGAACATGACTCAGCCATAAAAAGGAATGAAACTGAGTTATCTGTAGTGAGGTGGATGGACCTAGAGTCTGCCATACAGACTGAGGTAAGCCAAAAAGAGAAAACGAATACTCTATGCTAACGCATGTATATGGAACCTAAAAAAATGGTACTGATAGGGACTTCCTAGGTGGCACAGGGGTTAAGGATCCACCTGCCAATGCAGGGGACACGGGTTCAATCCCTGCCCCAGGAAGATCCCACATGCCACAGAACAACTAAGCCTATGTGCCACAACTATTGAGCCTGTGCTCTAGAGCCCGTGAGCCACAACTATTGAGCCTGTGTGCTGCAACTACTGGAGCCCACATGCCTAGAGCCCATGCTCCACAAGAGAAGCCACCACAGTGAGGAGCCCACGCACCACAATGAGGAGTAGCCCCCGCTCGCAGCAGCTAGAGAAAGCCCGTGTGCAGCAGCCAATAAAAAAATAAATCCAATAAATAAATAAATAAATTTATTTTTAAAAAATGGTACTGATGATCCCAGTGACAGGGCAAGAATAAAGATGCAGATGTAGAGAATGGACTTGAGGACATGGTGGGGGAGGGTAAAGGGGAAGCTGGGATGAAGTGAGAGAGAAGCATTGACATATACACACTACCAAATGTAAAATAGATAGCTAGTGGGAAGCTGCTGTATATCACAGGGAGATCAACTCAATGACTGGACATGACTTAGAGGGCTGGGATGGTGGGGTGGGAAGGAGGCTCAGGAGGGAGGGGATACGGGGATATATGTATAAATAGCTGATTCACTTTGCTGTACAACAGAAAGTGGCACAACAGTGTAAAGCAATTATACTCCAATAAAGGGCTTAAAAAAAATTAAGGTATCAGGCAAATACTCTTTGTTTCATAGACCCAAAAGAATGAAAATGGGTATATTCCAATTTGAATTTAAAAAAAATGAATAGGCACGCTATCTTTAAAGCCACTGTAAATTACTGGCTTAATAAATTGCAAAGAATGTGTGTAGCTATTTATTCTTCTGTTCAGTAAAAGAAAAATATAGTTACCATGGCAACTACCAAAGCTCATACTGTGTGTGCTACTTCTATATGATCACTTTTTGTAATACTGACATGAGTAACATAAAAAAGAAAAAACTCTGCTGGAATTATATTGGGATTGCATTGAATCTACAGATAAATGTGCACTTTTAAACAATATTTAAAATTTTACTTTATATTATACATATATATTAGTTTCCATATTACACTTGTTTCTTTCTTTCCAGTTTTCTTACTTTTGTGGTGGGGGTGGGGGGGGGGAGGAAGAAGGGAATGCTATATTACACTGGCCCAAACCTCTAATACATGACTGAGTACAAGCGTGATAGTGGATCTCCTTATCTCACTCCCAATTTCAGGGGAAAACTTCCTTCAACATTTCACATTAAATACAAGGTTTTCTGTAGTTTTTGGAGACATATGTATCAGATTAAGGATGTTCTCTTGTATTATCACTTTGCTAAAAGTTTTAAAAATCATAAATGGGTGTTGCATTTTATGAAATGCTTTTTCTGCACTTGGAAATGATTTTATGATTTTTTTTTCTTTTCAGCCGATTAATTTAGCAAATCACGACTGATTTTTTTGTGTTAACCTTGCATTCCTGGAAGAATACCAAATTGGTCATCATGTTATCCTTTTTCTATGTTGCTGGATTTATCAATATTTTGTTCAGCATTACTGCCTGTATGTTCATAAGACACTGGCCTGTAATTTACTTTTCTTGTAAAGTCCTTATAAGGTATTGTTACCAATACAGTAGCTAGATTTAGCAAATAAAAGTATGGGACACCCAATTAACTTTGAATTTCAAATAAACAATGAACAAGTTTTAGTATAAGTATATCCTGTGCAATATTTTGTGCTAAAAATCATTCGTTGTTTATACAAAGTTCAATTTTAATTGGGCAACTCTAGTGCCAAGGATCTGTTTACTTCATAATACAAGTTCAAAAATATTTCCTTTTTTTGTAATCTCTGGGAGAGTTTGTGAACTTCCTAAATGCTTGCTAGACTTTACTGGTGAAAAAAAATGTGCCTGGAGTTTTCTTCATGGGAAGGTTAAGTATAGACTATGTTTATTAATAGATAAAGGACCATTCAGATCTTCTATTTCTTTACCTGTCAGTTTTGTTAAGACACACTTTTCAAGGAATTTGTCTATTTGGCCTAAATTTTCCAGTTGATTGAGCACGATATTTCTTAACTTTTAATGTGTAGGGTCTTTAGTTATATTCTCTTGAGATGTTGATTCTCTTGTGAAGTGTTTTTTGTCTTTAGTAATAACTGACACAAATTTGACTTTGTTTGATATTAGAGTAGCTATACTAGATTTCTTTGGTTAATGTTTTTTATGATACTTCATTTTCCATTCTTTTACTTTCACTTTTTCTACGCCACATTTACGGCTCATATTGTTTAAATAGCAGAGGATTGGGTTTTGCTTATGTAATAAGTCTGACCATCTTTGTCTTCCAACTGAATTATTTAGAATATTTAATAATGCATTTGAATTTTAAACTACTATCTTGTGTGTTTTGCATTTCTTGCATCCTTCTTCAGGTTCTTCTTTCTTGCCTTTTTAAAAACCAATTAAATATTTTTTATTGTTCCATTTCCTCCTCCATTGGCTCATTATTATAGTTTTAAAATAAAAGTTTTTGAGATACTTGCAGATTGTCATGAAGTTGTGAGGCATATTATAGAGATCCTGTGTACACTTTACACAGTTTCCTCTTGCAAAACTATAGTTCACTATCACAGCCCAGAATTGACACTGACAGTCAAGATTCGGAACATTTCCATCACCACTGAAATCCTTCATGTTCCCTTTTATAGCCACACCCACTCCCTCTTGTCCCTACTCCATCTTTAATCCCAGGAAACCACTAAGCTCTTCTCCATTTCTATAATGTTTGTCATTGCAAAACAAAATATATAAAAATACATGAAATTATACAGTATGTAAGTTTTGGGATGTTTTTTCAACTGAACATAATACTCTGGAGATTCACCCAGGTTGTTGCATGTATCAATAATTTACTCCTTTTTATTGCTGAGTAGTATTCCACAGCACCGATGTAGAACAGTCTGTTTAATCATTCACCTTATGAAGGACATTTGGGTTGTTTCCATTTTGGGGCAATTATGAACAAAGCTGCAATAAACACTCATGTACAGGTTTTTGTGTAAACATAAAGACTTCATTTTTCTGGGATACATTCCCAGGTGTGTGCAGTTGCTGGGCTGTATGTAGTTTCATGCTTGGGTTTTTAAGAACTGCAAACTGTTTCCCAGAGTGGCTGTACCACTTTACTTTGCCAGCAACAATGGATGAGTGATTGATCTAGCATTTGGTGGTGTTTATTATTTTAGCCATTCTGATAGGTGTGTAGCAATATGTCATTGTGGTTTTAATTTGTGTTTCCCTAATGGCTAATCATATTGAACAGTTCTTCATTTGCTTATTTACCATGTATATACTGTACCTGCTTTGGTGAGTGTTTGTTCATCTCTTTTGTTCATTTTTCTAACTGGATTTTTTACTGCTGAGTTTTGAGAGTTCTTCATATAACATAGACATTAGGCCTTTTTCAGACATGTGGTTTGCAAATCTTTTCTACCAGTGTGTAACCTGTCTTTTCATCCTCTCAATGTTTTTCAGAGAGCAAAATCTTTTAGTTTTCATGAGGTCAGACTTATTTTTTTCTTTTATGGATTGTGCTTCTAGTGTTAAGTCTAAGAACTCTTTCCTTAGCTCTAGATCCCAAAGATTTTCTCCTGTGTTCCTGTCATTTTTTTTCTAGAAATTTTATAGTTTTTCCATTTAACCTTTAAGTCCATTATCTGTTTGGAGTTAATTTTTGTATAAGGTGCAAGGCTTAGGTTGAGGGTTTTTTGTTTCTTTGTATTTAAATTTTTTTTTCTTTTGGTAAGGCAAAGCTGCTTTTATTTTATTTATTTATTTATTTGGCCTCACCCCATGACATGTGGGATCTTAATTCCCCGACCAGGGATCAAACCCTCAAACCCATGCCCCCTGCAGTTGAAGCATGGAGTTCTAACCACTTGACCACCTAGGAATTCCGTTTATTTTTAAATCTGGGTGTCTTTTATCAGTTGTGCAAAATTCTTGGCTAGTATGTCTTCAAATATTTTTCCTCCATTTTCTCTCTTCATCTTCTGGAACTCAAGGTACATAAAGATAGACTTTTTCACTTTGTCACATTTATCTCTGATGCTCTTTTTTATATTTTTCATTTTTTTCCTGTTTCTCTCTGTGCTCTAACTGGTTATTTTTTATTTCTTGTCTTTTTTTTTCTCATACTGGCAACTCTGTTATCTTTTTTTTTTTTCTTTAATGGCTCATTAGTCTTTCTTGTACTCATACTGTCCTTCTAGGGTTATTTTCCTTCTTCAGTAGTACATACTTTAGAAGTCCTATTAGGGTTAGTCTGTTGAGTCTCACAATTTTCCTTAATCTTAAAATATTTTTATTTGCCCTTATCTTGAAAGATCACTTTGCTGGGTGCACACAGTTCTAGGATGACAGTCATTTTCCTTTAGCACTTGACAGGTATTATTTCACTGACTTTGGGCCTCCTATTGTTGCTATTAAGAAGCCTGTCTTCCTTCATAGGGGAATTGTCTTTTCTCTCCAGCTTCTTTTTAAATCATTTATCTTTGATATTCTGCAAATTCAACTTGCAGTATCTGTTGTAGGTTTATTTTTATTAAACTACTTGTGTTATCTTGTGCTTCCTAACTTTGAATTCATATTTATTATAAAAAAATTCACCCACAGTATTAAAATAGTGCTATTCTTTGTTTTTTTCTGTTCCTCTTTCTCTAGAACTCATTAAACATACTGGAATAGTGATAAAACATTCTTCTGTTTTCAATGTTTCTCAAATTTATTTTTTAATATTTTTCATGTCCTTTTGTGCTTCATTCTAGGTAATGTCTTAATAATATTTTCCAGTTTATTAATTTTGTTTTCAACTGTATCTACTCTGTTTAGCCCATTCATTAATATGTCAACAATTTGTTTTTTTTTTTTTTGAAACTGAGCAGTCTAATTGTTTTATTAAAGTCAGATTCCAAGACAAAAGACCCTTAAACCCACAAACAGGGAAGAAGTAGCTTGTTAAGCCTGTTGGCTTACATGGAGGCCAAGTCATGAGGGAATTTAATGGAGCTGTAAGCAAAAGAAATAACATCTTTTGTTTGATCATCCCCCAAACAAATATTTTCCCTTCCTCATAGAAATTCTCCAGCTGTTTTGTCATCTGTACAATAGGGCACAAAGTACAGCATGTTACACATTCAGCAATTAGTACTTTAATGTTTGGAAGATCCAGTTTGTTATTTTTCAAATCTTTCTTGTCATTCCTAATAGACGCCTATTACTTCCTCATCTTTACAATTTCATCCTTTCTCCTATTAAGGATTTTTATATTCCAAGTCTAATGATTGCAATATCTGAATTTTTTTGGGTTTGTTCAACAGTGGCTTGCTTCTTCATTGGCTTGGTCATCTTCGATTTTGTACTTAATTTGATCAGTCTGTGATTTTTCTGTAACATTAAGTTGGGATGTTTTCCCAGCTGAGGATTTTCATGTTTCTGCCAAGAAACAAAGTGTGCTACCAATATGCTTTTTAGTTTCTTCTAAAGGCCTAAGTTAATGTTGGTAATTAGTTTCCCCTCCTTGTTGTGAGCCTACAGGTTCGGGTCACACATTAAACTGCTGCCCTGGATGTTTGTTCTCAGGGCTAACCTGGGCCTCAGGTTTACTTAGCCCTCAAAGTTTAGCTCCTGAGGTTAGCTCATGATTGGGGTCTCCCCACACCCTGGCCCTATTTTGGCAGAGGGGAATTCCTTCAATATTTCCCCAATTTTCTGCCATCCTAGTAATGCATTAAAGAGAATAATTTAGTCAGGAAATAATTTTTAGAAGAACACAAAAATACCCAACTATTTAGTTTCTCAAAATGCTGAAAGCTGCAATCACAAATCCTTCTTTTACATGGAAGGACAAAAAAAAAAAAAAATCCACTTTGGAATCTGGGGATTGCTTTCAAGCAAAATTGGTGCTATTAATTGCTTCATTCATTTAATTGAAATTTACAAGCACTTATGTACCAAGTGCTGTGTTAAAGGAGAAGAAACCATCTCTGCCCACCTGGGGTTTAGCTGAGAACAGACCCCCTAAACTAATAAGCACGTACTATCACAGTTAGTGATGAGTGTGATAACTGCTATGAGAGAATCTGGGCAGGAACTTTATATTTAAGCTTAACCCTGAAGTGAAGGAGCCAGCTATGATGAGAAAGAAGGTAAGAGTCTTCTAGACAGAAGGAATAGCTTGTACAAAGGCCTTGAGGCACAAGATTTGGTGTTTAGGGAGCTGAAAGACAGTCTATATAAGTATGGAGTAAGGGAGAGGAAGCCACGGGGGCTGAAGTTACAGACACAGGAAGAGTGCAGACGAGGAAGGGCACTGTGTGCAAAGGTAAGGTGTTGAATTTTATCTTGTGTGAAATGGTAGGCCACTGAAAGGTTTTATGCTGGGAAGCAATTGATCTGATTTATGTTTTGAGAAGATCATTCTCGCTATTCCGTGGAGAAAGGATCGTTAAGGCCAAGAGCTCCTGGAATTAGGGAGACCAGAGTCTATTGCTGTATTCTGGGTAAGAAATTATTGTGGCTTGAACTTGTGCAATTATCGTAAAGGCGGAAATAAGTAGAGAGATTCAAAATCTATTCTGGAGGGAGAACAGAGAATGTATGTTTTGAATGTGGCTGAGCCAAGCAAAGAAGCTGGGTGAAGGAGACCATGGTTACTAGTTATGCTACAGTAACTGCTATCTGAAAGGTCAGCATCTCACTACCACTTTCTGTGACAGAGCCCTGCTGAGCTTCTTTAGAGGTACCTTTTAAAATATCAAAGTAAATACTGCAGGGAGAGCACAGGAAGAGAGCTGTGGGGAATCCTGTGAGCTTGCCTTAGAGGGGAATAAAGAAGGATTATAACTAGTGTGTCTAGCCACTTACTGCTCATCTCTGTGTCCTGATGTTACTATCTTAAATAATTTACTCCAGAAATAAAATGACTTGTCCTAGGATTTCTACGCAAAAAGAAGGGAAAAAAGTTATGGGGACTTCCCTGGTGGCGCAGTGGTTAAGAATCTGTCTGCTAATGCAGGGGATACAGGTTTGAGCCCTGGTCTGGGAAGATCCCACATGCCACAGAGCAACTAAGCCTGTGCACAACTACTGAGCCTGTACTCTAGAGCCCATGAGCCACAACTACTGAAGCCCATGCACCTAGAGCCCATGCTCCGCAACAAGAGAAGCCACTGAAATAAGACGTCCACGCTCGCCACAACTAGAGAAAGCCCGCACACAGCAACGAAGACCCAATGCAGCCAAAAAAAAGTTATGAATCACGGCTGCATGTAATAGAATACCTGCTTAACAGTATTGTTGGGCGTTTATTTTTCTGAAGTAATAGAAGGCTGAGGGAAGATGGCTACCGGTGAGGCCTCAGGAGTTCATCAGTGTTAGGGTTGGTACCTGTGATTTCCTGACTTTCCCTCATGCTGTTCAGAGTAGCATTCTCATGACTGACTTGAACCAGCAACAATTCATTAATACCCTATTTATAATCAAGGTAGTTTTTAATGTAAGAAGGAAAGGGAGAATGGTTATTGGGTAGGCAATTACTATCTACAACTGTCTAGATTTGAGAAGAATAATAGAAAAAGCACTAGAATAAGACCGTGTTACTTATAACTCTGGAAACATGAAAAATTCTTTCAGAAGTTAGCAGAAATTAGTTATTGATCTTTATGACAGTTTAAAAATAATTCCACCTTTTGTAAACCTAAAAGGAATATGTTCAGGTAGTAACTGACAAACTCACTCGATGAATATTTGAGCCCATGACACATATATAGCACTATGCTAGGTCCTAGGAGAGATATAAGCCATGATGCACATTCCTTGCCTTCAAGGAACTTCCAAACAATAATTGTTTGTATTATACTTTCTACTTCATATAACTCTTTCCAGGCATTATTTCCTTTGAAATCCTAACAACTCTGTGCAGAGGAAATTTTTATCTGATGAAGAAATTAAGTGCAGTGGACCCTGCAGATCCTTGCTCATAACTTTCTGGCCTTTACTGCTTCAATTCCTCAGGCTGCTTTCCTGCTACAATATCTGCATCTTTGCCTGAGGGCTTTCTCCCAAGAATGAAGGCAGCCCTGTGCCTGAGGTCAGGGCAATTCAGAAGTGCCTGGGAATCATCAGGCTCTCACCTCAGCAGCTCTCGCCCAGTGACTAAAAGCATCTGTTATACAGATACCCCAGCTCTCTTGCCCCTCAGGTGGGTAACTTTGAGGCATGGGTTTCTTACCGTTTCCCAGTTTTCCCGTGGGACTACACTGCAGGCATCACCAGTGGTAGTGGCTTGATAAGGCGTCCTTTATTTACTGCCTTCCCTTCTTTGTCTCATTTCCCCACCTCCTACTGGTGTTTCCTGAATCCTCCAGATAAACTACCTGCACTCAAATCCTTGTCTCAGGATTGTAGAAGCCATTTCCACTAGGTTATTTCCCCAGTACCCGCCCAGCAGCTAAAGTGTTTGGTCCAGTGGGTGGGCACATGATTCAAGCCAAGCCAGCTGGAAGCCTTCCCAGGGAATTTTGTTCAATATGAAATAGGGAGAAAGGAGCTTTCTTCCCTCTTTTCTGTTCTTTTTTTCCCCTCCCTCTCAATGTATTTCCAGTAGAATAGTGCCTAGCACAAAACTAGGTACTTGTGGAATATTTCTGGAAAATATTTGTGGAATATTTAACGCATACAAGTCCTACAGTTTCTTTGCTGCCAATCGACATCTACAATTAATTTGAAATGTATGAAACACTCTTGTTATAGTAATCCCAGTGCACAGTGTAGTAGCTGAGAGCATGGGCTCGGGGACCAGACTGTTTGAGATTCGAGCTCGGCCGCTTGCCAGTTGTTCGACTATGTAGGTTATCTGTCTGTTTTCTCTCAGCTGCTTTCTCCTTCTCTGCTCTCTCCTCTGGATCGCAAGGGTTCTGGAACCCTGAAGGACATGTCCCAGACTCACTTGCCAGGAGGTCTCCAATTCGGTCCTACTGACAGGAGATCAATGGGCAAGAGGGTGGAAGGCACTCTTCCTTTCTTCTGGCTCCAGGAGCCTTGGCGACACTGTGCTCCTCTATGCTGGCTCCGGGAACGGGGACCCTGAAGGCTGCTGGCTTCCTGCAAAGCAGTGAGCAGAGATAGCTCTAGTAATGCAACAGTTAAGTTCCAAAAACTTCAGAAGCACATGTTTGGGCAGGGATGCTGGCTCTTCTTGCAGTACCCTCTGGATAGCGACACTCTCCCCCTTTTGCTCCTCCAGCCCTTCTGTAAGGATTCCCTCAATAGCAGAGGTAATAACATTCCTTCTGAAATACCCAAAGTGGCTTTTCTTTTCCTAACTCCATACTGACTGATACTGTGACCTTGGGCAAGTAACTTAACTCTTTGCCTTAGTGACTTCCTCACTAAAGTGAGGAAGATAACAGTAGTATTTCTATCTCACTGGCATTATTAGGATTAAATATTTTTAGAGCTCTTCGAACAGTGGCTGGCACAAAGCAGACACTATGTTTATTAAATAAATGGTATCGTGTATCACATTCTATTGTTAAATACACTTGGCATTAGCCATGAATTTTATAAAGTCCAATGTCCCTCTGCATACATCTATCACTTTGTGCAACATCTATCATTACTGCTTGTCCCAGTCACCTCCCTACCTGTATCCTCTGTCTTCTCCTTTGTTCATCTCTTGTGTCATAAATGAGCATGTATGTTTTTACAGTGTCTTTTACTCTCACTTGCTTTAGACATAGTACAGACATTTTGGATGCACGTAGGTTTAAGGTTTTTATGAAGCGACTGTATTTTAGGACGCTGCAGTGGTGAGAGGGGCATGCAGGTTGGGAAGCAGCCCTGGCACTGGAAGACTGGCATTAGAACCTGAAAATGAATTCAGACTCTTGAAAGTGGGATGCCAGGGACCTTGTGCGGAAGAAAGGATGAGAAATACAGATTCTTTTGGTTAAATCTTATCCACATTAAGACTATTTTACATTTGTGTGGAGTTATCTCACTGACTTCTGTTTTTTATTTCTGAGAATAGACTTGTTTTTGATTTCCTACTCAGCAGGGAGAAAAGACTCAGATTGTGGGTTACATTCACTCCATTCCCAAGATCCTTCAGAACAGCTCTCACTCTGCCACCACCCCCACCCCCCACCTTGACAAAAAAAAAAAAAGAAAAAAAACCAACACAAAAAAATATGGGAATGAGATAGGGCTAGAGGTTACTGACAGAATACTGCCATGTCTGTACAAATATGGGATCATTGTCCAGAGAACTGGTTACAGAAATTCCTAGAATGACAAAGTTTTCTACAAAGTAAGATCAGTTTAATTTTTATTGTCCTTTTAACTTTTAGTTTGTCCTATTAGGCACAGAGTAAATACTCTTTCTTCCTTACTAATTAATCCAATCTTCAACTCTGTATAAGTGCATTTTTTTAGTCTAATTAGAATTCTAGACTTTGAATTTAGATGGATATTTTTTAACGTATATCTGAAAAAAATCTCATATCGTTCACATTTTTAAGTACCATCAAACTACTAAGCATAGAAACAAAATTATTTAGGGGGCAAAGTTGTAAAATGTCACCCTTATATTTATGAGTATTCACACCAGAATTTACAGTTTTTAGTCATCACCAAACTTAAAACTATCATTGGCTAGATATAAGATCAGCATAGTATTAATAAAACAAATTTACTTTAACTGGAAACACCTACAAAAAAGTAGACAAAAAAATATTTTCAAAAAAAAAATTACAAAAGAATTATTTTCCTCCTGTATGAAAGCAATAGATGTTCAGCTAATATGGGCCAAATTAACAATGCTATTATACAATTCAATAGCTGCTGACTCCCTTAACTACTGTTTCCTAAAATAAAACAGTAGTATTCACTTCCTCTCAAATGATCCCCTATTTACATACTGTATTCTTCAGCTCTCATTGTTAAATTTTAAATTGTTCTTAACTATTTTGTACTCAGTACGCTACAAGTGGAAAAATAAGTCACTGGCCTTAAAAAAATAAAGCTTTACTGAGGCAAATTTTACATATCATAAACTTACCCATTGTAAGTGTACAGTTCAATGATTTTCAGTTAAATCTATACAGTTGTGCAACCATCACCACAACCCAGTTTCAGAACATTTCCATCATCTGAAAAACTTCTGTTGTGCCTCTGTGCTGTCGGCCCGGCTCCCACCTTCAGCCCTAGGGCAACCACTCTTCAGCTTTCTACATCTATACGTACATTTGCCTTTTCTAGAAATTTCATATAGATGGAATCATTTTGTGTCTTGCTTGACTTAGCATAATGTTTCCAAGGGTTCATCCATGTTACAGCTTGTATCAGTGTTTGTCCCTTTGTCCCCTTGATTCCTTTTTATTGGTGAATAGTATTCCAGTGTATGGACATACCACAGTTTTGGTTATTCATTCATCAGTTAGTGGACATTGGGATTGTTTCTAGTTTTTGGCTATTACAAGTAAAGCTGCTATAAACTTTCATATACAAGTTATTTTTGTGGACAAGTTATTTTCCTCTTGGGTAGATCCTAAAGGTGGAATTGCTGAGTAAATATATGTTTAAATCTTGAGAAACTGCCAAACTTTTCCATAGTGACTGTACTATTTCATATTCCCATCAGTGATGCATGAATGTTCCAACTTTTCTCATCTTCACCAACACGTGCTATTTTCTGTCTTTTTGATTATAATCATGCCAGTGAGTATGAGGTGATATCTTACTGTGGGTTTAATTTGCATTTTCCTAATGATTAATGATGTTAAACATATTTTCTTATGCTTAGTAGCCATTAGTCATTGGCTTTTTAGCACAGAATTATTTCAGACCTGGTATCTTACATACAGGAGGACAAATTTTTGCACATGCACATATCTATACATGTATGTATGTAAGTGTATATATACACATACCTATGTAACTAGGACCCCAATCAAAGTATGTACAGCATGGTTGGTATATTACAACTTTATGCAAGTGATTACTTTTACCATTGTCTGAACAACAAAAGACCCTTACAATTTAACTCCATTTATTTCTCCTATCTCGTTAGAGTCTACTACTTCTACATGATATAAAAACCCACAAGACATAATTACTCTGTTTAAAACAAATAACATTCTTTTAAAATTTACATAATTACCCTTGCCTGTGTTCTTTTTCTCCTCCTGAGGATTTAGGTTCATCTTCCTTAAGCAGGACTGCAGCAAATGAATTCTCAGGTTTTTTTTTGTCTGAAAACATCTTTATTTTGCCTTAAGTCTTGAAAGCTCTTCCCCTGAATATAGAACTTGAGGTTAGCTGTTTGGTGTTTCTATTTAGTAACCTAAGGATGCCAGTCTGTGGTCTTCTGGATTTTATAGTTCTGTTGAAGAGTCAGCATTCAGACTTACTGTTACTTTTTAAAATTCATTGTCTTTTCCCTCTGGTTCCTAAGATGTTTTCTGTCTTTAGTTATCACAGTTTTTATTATGATTTACTCCTGATGATCTCTTCTATTAGAGAAGATTTGACCTTCCTTCTATTTGGCAGAACCAACCCCTCTAACAGCTAGGATAAGGGGCTGATTGTCTCAATCCAATGAGAGATTGAACTCTATGTATCCAGGCTATGTTGTGAAGTCTTAGACCCAGTTCACATCTGACTCATTCCTGATCCTTAGACATTGTCACATGGGCTTTTGTTTGAGGTCTCAGTAGTCTCTGTCTCCTTAGCCCTGAAAGACTATTAAAGATTCATTTCTGCTCTTTTGGCAGACATTTAGTTCACACTGATCCACAGAAATAACGGTTGTTGTTTTTTAAAGAAAAACCAAATACCTTCATTTTCTTACCATTTTTCATTGCAAATGCTAGCAGCAGAATGAGACATTTTTGTTTTTTCTTAATCTGCATTTTATTTTCTTCAAAAATTTACTGTTGAGCAACTTCCCTGGTGGCGCAGTGATTAAGAATCTGCCTGCCAATGCAGGGGACATGGGCTCAATCTCCGGTCCAGGAAGATCCCATATGCCACGGAGCAACTAAGCCCATGTGTTACAACTACTGAGCCTGTGCTCTAGAGCCCATGAGCCACAACTATTGAGCCCACGTGTCACAACTACTGAAGCCCGCACATCAAGAGCCAGTGCTCTGCAACAAGAGAAGCCATCACGCTAAGAAGCCTGTGCACTGCAATGAAGAGTAGCCTCTGCTTGCTACAACTAGAGAAAAGCCCGTGTGCAGCAATGAAGACCCAATGCAGCCAATAAATAAATAAGCTAATTAATTTTAAAAAAATTTACTGTTGAGCTACATCACTAAGTTGACTCTGAATAGTTAGGCCTCAGAACCAGTGGTCTCCTCACAAGTGGATGTGCCCATGTGATAACACTTCAGTAGGTTTATCCTTCTCCTCTCACTGCCTTTCAAACAACTTGAATATATTAAACTCCAATGTAAGAGTCATCTTTCAGAAACTAATGTGTGCAGAAGAATTCATGGCTTTCCATTTTTTACATTAACTATGCAACTTGAGAGAACAATAATTATTTTATACGCAACTTACCTTATGGAAAGTATACTTAATTTTGACTATATGACTTAATCAATAAATAATTATTGAGACCTTTTTACTGCTTTGTGTGTATGAGGGGGAGTTACAAAAAAATGTATATATTTTCTTTTTCTCATGGTTTTCCAGTCTGATTTGATGATTAAACTATGAAAAGTACACATTTTTAGGATAACTGACTGAATAAATGATACGAATTTCAACAGGTAGCACAACCCAGCCCATTTCTACACAATCTCACCAGGTTGACACTGCTGTAGATAAATTCCAGTTTACCTACAGAACAGCTATTTATACCTATAGGATAGGAGACCTACTTTGGAAACAGCTTCAATCTTAGCTTATAATTAATTTACTGCTAAATATTTATACTGTTACAGTTTGTGAGATGCTGAACTCAGGCAAAGTTTGGCAAATAAAGTGATATATTGGTATCATCTAGGGGGGGAACCCTAGCAGATCATTTTACTGGAAGACTAAGATGACCGAGCAATAGTCTGTAATTGAAAGTCTGTTCTATATAGTTTATTACATTTGAGTAGCTATAAAACTCTTACTTTATCAAATACTGTTTTGAAGTAACTGGGCTCACACTTATTGGTACTTACAACCAAAGGATTTCCTGGAACCAAGTTATCTTTTAAATTTTAATTATAATCTCTTGACTACCTAACAGTTGCTAAAATTAAAATATTTCCTCACATTATAATCACATATTCACAGAATTATAGAATCATAAAACTTAGAGATTATCCCCCAAATGTCATTTTACAGTTTGTCAATGAAAGGTCTAGAAATATTAAGTGTACTGTTCAAAATCACAGCCCTTGTTGGATTATAATTTATTTGTTTTTTATGAAAAACATAAACTTTCCTCTTTATCATCTTTTAGGAAGATGCACTACTCTAACAAAAATAAATTTGGAAAATTAGTTTTAGAATATATGAAATTGATCTGTTTCTGAAAAGAAATGACTTTAAAGTGTGAGTACAATCTTTTATTTTCTTTAGAAATACAATCTTATTTTCCCATTTAGAACCACAACAGGATTAGAAGCACAATAAGAAACACCTTTAGTACTACCTCTTCATAAGACATTTCAGCTTTCTGATAAAGTCATAATAGTACATAATGAATATACCAAGTAATTTGTAATAGTGAACTAGGCCTTTGTATATTTAATCCATTTTTTTTTCCTGAACATTTGGGATTAGATTTTTTTAAGTGTGTGCTACCAGATTCTGTATAGTTTCTATTAAAAACAAAAGTTGTTCTATAATCAACCACTGTCTAGATCTCACTTAAAACTTATTTCTGTGCATCTCAATGTTACTTTTAGGTCAGGAAGTACAGCAGAGTGAAGTCTTGGCACGGAGGGTAAAAGTTGATTAAATATAGAAATGTTTTCCTGTTCTCTGCTGTGATGGAATAAAGAATGGAAATTGGTGTCAGCGGGGTTGGCTCCTTCTGATCTATTCAAGGCCATTCTCCTTAGCTTATAGATAGCCACCTTCTCTCTGTGTTTTTTCACATCATCTTACCTCTATGCCTGTCTCCACGGCCAAACTTAGCCTTCTTACAAGCACACCAGTCATATTATATTAGGGGCCCACCCAGCTCCAGTAACTTAACTAATTACATCTGCAATGACCCTATTCTCAAACAAGATCACAGTTACAACTGTGCTATAAAAGCACCCAAAAATCCAAATGGAAAAATGTAAATCACACTACATTATCCATATAGCAATGAGCAGAGCACTAATGCCTTACTCTTCAAATTTATTTTTAAATTCGGTGCTATTAAGTACACGCAAAATCTTGTGCAATAACATCCATTTCCGTTCTCAGAAACCTAGCTTTTATTAGTAAATCTAGATAAATCGCTGCTGGAACTGATGTTCTTCCGAGTATGATCACCGTATCCGAAGCAAATAGGAGCACACAGTCTAACAAATGCCAGCGAACTTACTGAGAAAAGATAGAATATTTAAAATCTGTTGAAACCAACTGTCACTGTAACATATGGGCCAACAGGAAAAAATAACCCTCATAACTAAATACAACACAGAAATAGCATGTCAGCCAACGTCCTGCTACCCCAGGAAAGGCGGCTTGTGACGCTTGGAAGCAATAAGTTAAGGTCGCTCTCACCAGACACTAAAACGAAGGTTCTTAACCCGGGCTCCGAGGAGGCTGGAAACACCGCGGCGCACAGCTGGGCCCAGAAATGCAACGGGGGGTGCGGAGCTTTCACGGGCATCTCGACAGGGAAAAGGTTTTAAAAACGATCGCGCTGCGGGCACCAGACAGTGACCATAGCGGCGACAGCGGGCCAGCCTCCGGCAGAGGGTCGCAGGGCTCGGAGCCCTCCGCACAGCACCTCGGCTGGGGGGTGAGGGGTGGAGGATGGGATGCGGGGTGGAGGATGGGATGTGGGGTGTGGGGTGTGGGTCCAGCCCCGAGGTCGCGGCCTCGGATCGGAGCCCGGATGCAGGGGCGGGGCCGGAATGACACCGGCCGCCCCGCCCCGCCCCGGGGCCCGCGGGCCGCCCCGTTTACCCCGAGATTTGACGCCGGGACAAAGGGGGAGGGAGGAGGGGCCCCGCTTCACGGGCGTGCAGTACCCCCGCGGGGGCGGAACGGCTTCCCCCTCCCCTCCCCGGTCCCCGCCACCTGTCTTCCTCGGGTCGTACCCGAGCCTCAGCGACCCCCGGCGGGGCTGGCGCTCGGCCGCAGCGCAGGCTCCTCAGCCTCCCCATTTGTTATTCTCTGGATCGGGCGGCGACCACCGCTCCGGGAGCCGGGGCTGCGGGCCGCGCTAGGGCGTGGGGCAAACAGTACCTGGGCCGCGGGCCACGGCGCCCCGCCTCTGCCCCCTCAGCGCCCACATACTGAGCCCCAAGGCCCGCGACAAGGTATTTTTAAATCTGGCGGGGCTTCCCCCGCGGGCCAACCACGCCCCTCGCCGGCCGCCGCAGCCAGTCAGCGCCAGGCCCGCCATTTTTCAAACCCTCTTCCGGCCGCCAATCAGGATCGAGCAGCACATTCCTCCCCTGACCGGTTCTAACGGGTCTGGGAGTTAACGACCCGAGCGACCCACCGAACCTGCTAGGCTACGGCTGGGGGGACGGGCCTGGCGACACAACGACCAATAGGAAGCCGCCGTGGCGAGGGGGGGGGGCCTATCCGAGTTTGAATAATCCCCAGGGCCAATCGGAGCGGCGGGGGTGTGGCCTGTGGCCCGGCTCGTCAAGTTGCCGTGGCGCGGAGAAGTCTGCAAAACAAGAGGCGGAGGATTGCGTTAGCGGCAAACCAGTTCACGCCGGAGCCGCGGGCAGTAGCGTTGCGGTCGGACCCGGCCTCTGCGCGGGATTCTGAGGAAAAGCTACCGCCAGGCAAGAGCCCGTTCCGGGCCTGGGGTGCGTGGCCGGCCGGCCTCCTTCCCCCACGGCCGGCCCGGGCGCCGCGGCTCTCGGGGCTCGGGCCGGGGGCGGGCCGGGCGGGCCGGGCTGCGGAGGCGGGAAGCTCGGCCGGGCCCGGTTCGGGAGTGTTTTGAACGCGGGGCGCGAGGCGGCAGCTCGGAGCGGGACTCGCGGCGTGGAAGCCGGGGGGCTTTCCTGTCAGGAAGGGCCGGGCGGGGGCGGCGGGCCCGGGGGGCGGGGGAGGGGGGGACGGCGGGCCCGGGGGGTGGGGGGGCGGCGGCGTTTGGGCGGGAAGCCGCCCCGCCCGCCAGCGCCTGCCGCGCTCTCCCGCCAGGTGGACGCGCCGCCGCCGCCGCAGCAGCATCATGGGGAAGGGCGACCCCAACAAGCCGCGGGGCAAGATGTCCTCGTACGCCTTCTTCGTGCAGACCTGTCGGGAGGAGCACAAGAAGAAGCACCCCGACTCCTCGGTCAACTTCGCCGAGTTCTCCAAGAAATGTTCCGAGAGATGGAAGGTGAGCGCGAGGGTCCTCCCGCGGGCAGGTGGCCGTGGCTTTGAACTTCCCTCCGCGGCTGCCTCGCCCCGAGGGTTTATTCAGAGTTTCAGGCTCAGGACTGCGGGTGCTGGTGTGTATTTTCATACGACGGAAGCAGAATGCTCGTAACTGGGGACTGTGCGGCTCCGAAGAGGACCTCGCCCGTTTGGGGGTGGATACAGGTTTACAGTTCTGTCTTTTCACTGCGCTTTTCACGCCCACAGACCATGTCTGCCAAGGAAAAGTCCAAGTTCGAGGATATGGCAAAAAGCGACAAAGCTCGCTACGACAGGGAGATGAAAAATTATGTTCCTCCCAAAGGTGACAAGAAGGGCAAGAAGAAGGATCCCAACGCTCCTAAAAGGCCTCCGTAAGTTTTTTTTTTTTCTCCTTAAAAATCAACCGAATTGCCCCCACGAGTTTTCGTTTAGGTTATTACAGCTCTGTTCCTTCCTTTCAGATCTGCCTTCTTCCTGTTTTGCTCCGAACATCGCCCAAAGATCAAAAGTGAACACCCTGGCTTATCCATTGGGGATACTGCAAAAAAATTGGGTGAAATGTGGTCTGAGCAGTCAGCCAAAGATAAACAACCGTATGAACAGAAAGCAGCTAAGCTAAAGGAGAAATACGAAAAGGTGTGTTGTCTTAATTTTTTTTAAAGCGAAGTTGAAATCAGGTAGATGTTTTCTAAAGGAGTATGTTAGAAATAGGTATAAGCTGTTGAAAGTTGGGAACTTTACATAGTTCTGTGGTAATGGGTGTCAGCTTTGTTTTGAGAAGATCTAATGAGAGTTGTGTATTTAAGCAGTATAAGCTAATTGGAACCTCCTTTCTTTCGACTGAAACTGCTGTTTGAAGCATTGGTAGGTTGCTGCATTTAGACTCATTTGTAGTAATGTAGGTCCCTTAGTTGAGAAGAATGGAGGGCCAAATGTTTTATGTAGATACATCTAAAATGTGAAGTTAGGGGGTGGGCTGTGTGCGGTTAACAGATAATGGTAGTGAAAGTACTGACATCAATCTAATACACCCCCATTTTACATCATTAGCTTTCTAAGGCTTAGAGGGAACAAATGCTCTCAAAACCAAGTTTTAGACAGTCATCAGGGTTATTGGTCAATAATCTTAGATTGTTTACAACTTAGTGGTTTTCACAGTTGAGTAATGACACCGGATGCCAATTTTATTTTTTTGACAATATTTCAGGATATTGCCGCATACCGTGCCAAGGGGAAGAGTGAAGTGGGAAAGAAGGGCCCTGGCAGGCCAACAGGCTCCAAGAAGAAGAATGAACCAGAAGATGAGGAGGAAGAGGAGGAGGAGGAAGAGGAGGAAGATGAGGAGGAAGAGGAGGAAGATGAGGAGTAAATGGCTATCCTGTAATGATGTGTGTGGAGTGTGCGTGTGTGCTCAGGCAATTGTTTTGCTAAGAATGTGAATTCAAGTGCAGCTCAATATTAGCTTCAGTATAAAAACTGTACAGATTTTTTGTATAGCTGATAAGATTCATTGTAGAGAAAATACTTTTAAAAATGCAGGTTGTAGCTTTTTGAGGGGCTACTACATACAGTTAGATTTTAAAGCTTCTGATGTTGAATGTCTAAATATTTAATGGTTTCTTTAATTTCTTGACCTGTGTATGGTAGCACAGCAAGCTCATAGAAACTAGTATCAATAGTGAATTTTGGGTTTCCTAGAATAAGAATGTTGCATATTGTTTTTTTAAAAAAGTTTTGTAATAAAATTATGTATATTATTTCTATTGTCTTTGTCTTATATGCTAAATTAGCTTTTACTTTAGAAATCATGGTCTGGAACCATGTCAACTTTTTTTGTCTTTCTGCCTGATAGTTTTTAGACATGGCCGATTTAGTAAAATATTTGGTTAAAAGTCAAACATGCCCACATATTCATATTTACAAAGTGTTCTTTAAAAATCAGCTCTGGAATTTAATGAACTTTAAAAGTTTATGCAGTTTTATAGTTTATAGTTTTATGAGCAAGTTTTGTTCTTGTTATTTATGTTCATTTGTTAGATAACTTGTCCCTTTTTTTTTTAGCTGACATTTTTACCTTGAGAGAAACTTTCTTTTTAATACTAGGCAGAGAAGCTCATACAGTGAATCCATACCTAAAAACACATAAACTTTTAAAAACAGTAGTAACAGGATTTCATTTTCTGTTGGTAATGAACTAGTTTGGGATGGAATACCAAAGTGAATTTTGAGTTAGCTAATTCTTAAAAATCAGCGTGGTCTTAAGCCTATAATTCTGGGTAACTAACGCAAGAAAGCTTTTGAGATGGTTATTGTGATTTTCCATGACTAATTAGATGAAATTTTATTAGGATTTCTATTTACAGGTGAAAGCAGTTATTAAGAAATGCTCATTTGAGGAAGCAGTTGCTTGTATTTGAATTTAGATAACTTTAAAATAGTTACCAAGTTAGTGAAAGTTGGCCATCTGTTGGCTAAAAGATTATAGAAGAAACCTATTTGTTAATAGTTTCACAGTTAAACCTGACAATCTTGGTTACCTGTCAAGTTTTAAAAATAGAAGCCAAAGTTCTTATTACCCAATCATGGGAGCCATGGTTGTCTATCTTATGCCATATTTGGAATTATTTCTGACACAGGAAATACTAACCAAAGTTGTTAAATAGAAGCTAAGGTATTAGCATAATTCCCAGAGCAGATGGACTCAAGTAAAATCTTCAAACCTCTTAATGACTGCCCTCCATTAATCATACCACAATTGTTATTTTGTGGCTTTTGCTGGTTATAAAATGAAAACTAGTTTTATAAGTTTAAAAAGTATTTCCTGGTGTTAGGTGACTTAATGTTAAGAAACCAGGGGTATGGTGTTTTAGAGACACACCTAGGTCTGGATCCCAGTTCCCTAGCCCTACCAAATACTAGCTATATGGACTTTACCTCTGGGCTTCTTTCCATTTGTATATGGGGTCAGTACCTACTTTGCAGTGTTTAATGATTAAATGATAATATTAAAAAGTGTTTATGACAGTACTTAATACATAGGATAGATATTAAATAGGAGTTTTTAAAATTGAAATAAAGTCTGTTTCTTAAGAATTTCTGTATCAAAATTAGATCCATGAAGCAGACCTGTCAGTTTCCTTGTCACCTTTCTTTTTGGGAGTTTTGTGTCTGCTTTCATTCCTTCTTTAAATGAAATACATTTTAAATGTCTAAGCTAAGAATGACTAATTTTTTATTTTATTTTTTTATTGGGGTATAGTTCTTTTACAGTGTTGTGTTAGTTTTTACTGTACAGTGAAGTGGACTTGCCTGTGCTCTGCAGCAGGTTCTTATTAGTTATCTGTTTTATATAAGTATGTATATGTCAATCCCAATCTCCCAATTCATCTCCCCCTCCCGCCTGCCTCCCCGCTTTCCCCTCTTGGTGTCTAAGCTAAGAATGACTCATTTTTTAAAATCAAGAGCTGCTCCATAATCTCAGCATTTGAGATGAGTCCTCGTGTGGTATTTTCTCTGAGTGTGGATCAAAATTTGAAATACCCTTGTTTTCAAGACTAAATGACTTCAAGGGTAGTTACGTTGGAAAGCACTGAAATAGGGGTAAGGATCAAGTTCTATTCCAGGCGAGCCAGTATTGGGGGTGTGTTTATGACCCCCCCTTTTAAAGATAAGTCATACCTTGATGGTATAAAACAAAAGGGCTCTATAATGGGTAGTCTACAATCTTGATTTCCACCTACCAGGTTCTTCAGTAGGCAACCCCAATAATGCAGTAATTTATCCTTCAAGAGAGACTGAAGCACAGTAGTCATAGGTGCATATGTGTTAATATTACACAGAAAGAAGCTTGTTATATGTGTTGTTCTGCCCCTTAATTCTCATCATTTTAGATTCTTCTATTCGCACAACAGAACTGCCATATTCCATTAAATAGCCACCCACGTAGTTCCCCATTGAATAGATCATAATTTACCCAGTTCCCTAAAGATAGTTTTGGTTGCATTTTTTTTGTTTTTTTTTTTGCTTTAAGAGCAGCATTGCCATGAATATCCCTGTATATTTTCAAAAAATACTGTAAGTTTGTGCATTTAAAAATGTGCTAATAGCTAAAATCTGTACTTGGGACATGCTAGAACCTGCTCTCATGCTGTTAGCTTGCTGAAACCTTCCAAGATTGCTCTCAGAAGTTGTACTAATACCTGCTCCACAGCAGTGAGTGCCTATTTCCTCATCTCAGCAACATTATCATTCTCAAACTTCATAATCTTTGCTATTCTGATATGTAAAAAAATGGTTCCTCCTATTATGAATTCAGCATATTTTTACGTTAAAGAGCCATTTGTGTTTCCTGTGGTCTTCTGTCTCATTGGTCTTTATTAGTAATTTGTGGGGAATAAGGAAAAATGACCCTTTGTGACATGCATTGTGAATATTTTTCTCTTTGTTGTCTTGACTTTGCTTATGATGCTTGTTTTCACGCAAAGATTTATTTTTATTTAGGCAAATCTATTCTTTAGTGGAATTGGGAGGTCTTTCCCACTCAAAGATTATAAAAATTGTTTTGCTTTCTTACTTTTTATTATTATTTAATTAAATCTGATCCTTCTGGAATTTATTTTGGTGCAAGAACTGAAATAGGGTCTCAAATTTCTTTCCAGATGGTAGCCACTGTTTTTGGTCTTTTAACCTACAAAAGCTGGATTAGAGATCCTAAGGTCCCTTACATATCAAAGCAGTAACTTGCAAACTTGCTCAGTACTTGCTCAGTATGCCTTTTTGTGTTTTGCTTTGTAACAGCATCATTTACTGTAAGTACTAAACCATAACTTTGTTTTAGCCAAATATACTATTATCTTAAAGCTGACTTTCTCTTACATGTGCTGCTAAAAATGTACGAAGCAATGATTTTATTTCTTGGGGAATAGCAAGAAGAAAGCTAAAGGACCTGTTTTGCCAATGCATAAGATCCAGTCCTTTTAAAAATAAAACATCTCTTTCTAGAAATAAGGCATTTTTATACACCTTATGCCAGAAAGAGTAGGTGTTCTATAAACATGTAAACGTAAACACCCAGGATAAAGGGGACAACCATTGTTTAGCTCAGTCCTATTGCTGGATGGAAATGTGGGTCTAGGATTCCCAAATCTCCCAAATTGTCAGAATTCTAGATATTTAAAAAATGTGAAATCTGAATTGTAAATACTGGAAATGAAGTCAAATGTCAGACTCAAAGAAAACATGTCTGTAGGTAAGATTCTGTCAAGGGTCACCAGTTTGCCACTTCTATAAATTAGTGTAGGTAAATGTAGGATTATTAATAATATTTACTTGAGTTAGGGCTGTTGGTAAAAGTTTGTGTATAGGCCTCCCAACCAAGTGTTATTCTCCTAGTTGTCTAGAAACCCTTCTCGCCCTGATTGGAAACTCATCTAACTTCTTATCCTGTTGTAAAGATAAATATAGACATTGTCTCTGAGGTTTTGATGGAATATTGGGTTCCTGGGCCTTCTTTCTTCAGGACTTAGCACAGACCTCTCTTAGCCTCATCCTGGGAGTTATCTATAGAATAGCAGCTCAGGAGCACAATTAGTGTCACATTAAAAGGAAAAAAAATCTTTTAAGCAATATGTAGCATCAAATTTCAGAACTGGTCCAGTCTCCTTTATTCAGGAAGTCATGGCAGTCAACCAGGACAGTGACCTAGGGCATCGGGTAAGAGAAAGCAAAACTAATTCATTCACATTCATGTGTTAACTCTGATTCTCTACATTTTTGCAGTTAAAGATGAGATGGCTTATACAAAGAACAAACTGTATAAAATACAGACATACAAAAGGAAAAACCAAGTTATGAAAGAAATTAAGAGTGAGCTGATGAGTTCACGTTGGGAATCAGATCAGTTTGAACAGGGCTGTTTCTTATCAGTTTGGTAACATCAGACCCAGTGTGTAACCTTTCAGTTTCCTCAGGTGTTAAAATCAATTTTTTTTTTTTTTTTTTGAGCATTAAATGAGGTAGTACATCTAAGACACTTATCCTGATGGCAAGAAATAGTGAATAATAAATATTAGCTAAAAGTATGCATACCAATATGTATGTGTTAATAATATAGTTGCTATGATTAAAGTATCAGATTTACTTCCAAGATTCTTGACAGTCTAGGTGGAGAGGAAAACTAGTTATGTGGAAAGTACAACAGAAATTCCTCCCACAGGGCTCTGGGGATACTGAGTTCTGGATTTATGACCTTGACCCCAACACTAAATTTGGGAATTTGGACAAGTTATTTAACCTTTTTTTTTAATTGAAGTACAGTTGATTTACAATATTGTGTTTCAGTTATATAGCATAGTGATTCAGTTTTTTTGAATAAGTTATAAGATATTGGGTATAATTCCCTGTGCTATACAGTAAATCCTTGTTGCTTATCAATTTTTATGGATAGTAGTTTGTTAATCTCATACCCCTAATTTATCTCTCCCCTCTTCCCTTTCCCCTCTGGTATCCATAAGTTAACCTCTTATTTAATCACATATTATTTATCCACATATATTTGATTACATATAAATGTGTGACTTACTGTATGTTTTAGTTGCTTTTGATTTTACAAAAAGTATTTGCTGAATGAAGTCTTCTGGGAATTGCCTTTTTCACTCAACACTACCCTACTGGCTTGTTCATAACTAGTTCATTCACGTTCATTGCCTTGTAACATTCTGTCGTGTGATTATACCACGATTGATCCACTCTCATGTTGATGGGTATTTGGACTGCTCCTGGAGTTTTTGCTTTTATAAATGGCAGTGCTATAAAAATTGTGGTACAGGTCTCCTGGTTTTCAACTGTACCCCCCTCCAGTGACCTACCCTGTCAATTCCAGCTGTCTGGGCAGCCTCCTCAGCTCGTCTGAATCACTGGGGTTGGAGCTTCGCTTTCCTGTACTGTGGTTGGGAAAGTTCTCCAGACAGGCAGACAGGCATGCTGAGCCGGGGTTCACCCTGTGTGCTTCCTTCTCTCAAGTTATCACAGTCTGCTTTGCCCAAATCCTGAGAACAGCTGCTGCAAATATTTTGTCCAGTTTTATTGCTGTTTAGGACAGCAGCATACTGTTTAGGACAGTAACAATGACTGTGCTATGGCCAGATGAGGAAGTCTATTCATCTTTATTTTCTACTGAAAGTTTTAGTTTGGTTTTGGGCATTTAATCATTAAGACAGCTGGAGTCTCTTTGCTCATATCAAAAGCCCAAGAGAAATTTCATTTAAAGATAAAGAATGTTCTATCTTAGACATCCTTCCAGATGCACTTAGTTCTATCCAAGGGTTAAATGATAAATTAGACCACTGAAAACTACATTCTACACATGAATGGAGGGAGGTAGAGATAACTTGTTCCCTTGTGGATAACCATTTCAGCCCGTTTAAGTAGCTTAACTTATTAGCTTAAGTTCTCCAATTGGAAAGTGGAGGCAATGATATCCCACATATGAAACACAGGTACACAAAGACGTAGCCTTTATAGAGGGTCTACAGTGTAGCTGTCTTAGTTCTTCTGGTTAAAGACCAGTTTTAAGACTTTGAAACCAGATAACCATAGCTACCATTTATATTACCCTGACTGTGTGCTGAGAACTATTCTAAGCACTGTATGTTAACTTACACAATCCTAATAAAAATCTTATAAAATAGGCACTATTATTTCCCCTATTTTACAAACAGGTAAACTGAGGCATAGAAATGCATCAATAATTTGCCAGGGTCACACAAATAATGTGTAATGGAACAGGAGTTCAATTGCAGACAAGTCCACCATGTACACTATTCAGATGAGCAGACTGTAACATCATTCTGTTATGAAAATTAAGGTGCCCTCATCCCACCTCTGCTCAGACGCAGGCCCAAGGCCTGATTCGCTTACAAAACCGAAACACACCAACCACAGTTATAAACATTTAAAAATCTTGTTCTTTTTTTAATTTTTTTTTTTTTTTTTTTTTTTTTTGCCACACCACACGGCATGGGGGATCTTAGTTCCCCAACCAGGGATCGAACCTATGCCCCCTGCACTGGAAGCACACAGTCTTAACCACCGGATCACCCATGAGGTCCTCAAAATCTTAAAAGTGAGCTTGGCAAAGCAACTATTGAATTTAGCTTAGAAACAGCCCTTCTGTTAATCTCTACTCCCAGGAACAGTGCCCCCCAAATCATTCCCTCTGACTTTCGTCCATTTTTTGGCAACAGATTCTAATGAATCATATGCATTCTCATAGTGCTTGATACTTCTTTTTTTTGGAAATGTTCATTTAATTTCATCATTTATGTAAGAAAGACTTTCATTTTACTATCTTCTTTACATTCTGTACATTTTCTATCATTGTACAAAAGTTCTTATTCAAACTCTAAAATCATAATTATTTGTTGCCATAAGTATGTGACTGTCAAAACCAGTGTGTCTCAGTAACTGACTAAACCTGTGTTCTAGGAAAGTAACATTTGTTCACATGCTTGTGTGTATGTAAATCTTAAAATTTTATGGACTATAAAATGGACTCTCTAACTTGTGGTTTGGACATTAAAAAAATTTTTTTGGAGTATAGTTGCTTTACAATGTTGTGTTAGTGTCTACTGTACAGCAAAGTGAATCAGCTAAATGTATACACATACCCTCTTTTTTCTGGATTTCCTTCCCATTTAGTGCTCAGTACTACTAGAAGTGCTTTCACATGGATTAATAGTCACACATCCAATTACTGGCCTATTAGCCCTCTGGCTCAGGTCAGGTACTTGTCATGTTCTCCACTGAATTATAAGAGGATTTTTTTTCCTATTACGGTCTGTCCAGAAATGATGAAATATATTCCCAGATCCCTGTGAAAGGCTGTATCTTAGGAAATAAATGAGCCCCATTCACTCCAGTCTGGTGCTGTCACTTTTCCATGTTTTTCAGACGTAGCAGCTAAGAAGTGACGCCATGACAGCAGCCGAGTTTCCCAGACCAACACAGCCACTTCCTGGAAAGCTGGCAGGCACATCTTCTCTTGAGATATCACGGGTTGTGCTACAAGGTCCTACGGCCCATTTCTCCCTTCATTTTGGGAGGCTTCCCTTCTCCCTACTCACTTGATCGGTCAGGTTGTAAAGAATTTTGACTTAAATTTTTGCTTTCAATAGGCAATGGTATAGTAGAATACACTGCCAAGAAATATATATGTTGCTGGGATTGTTTTTTTAATTGGTAAGTAATTTTAAAAAATCTGCTACGCACAGGCAACCAGGGGCAAAAATAAGCCTTTACGTTTCCTTCTCAGATAGGCAAGCTCTGAGTATTCTAAGCACATTCTAAGCAGAATTCTAACCAACACTCAAGCAGATACTCAACATATAACCATGATTTATGATATTTTAACTCTTATGTTAGTGTATGTTGTAAACAGTAAAATCAAGTAATTATTTCAAATGCATGGTGTTTAGATATAGAAACGATTACAAGTACTATAAAAAACCCCATGGATTAAAATACAGTATTTTATTTTTTTCTCACCTAAAAAACAAGCAACCCAGAATTAAGATATACATAAACTTCTCAAATTTATCCCTAATAAAATTTTGAATATTTATACAATTTCTACAGAAACATACAGTGTATCAAAATCTGCATAAATCAAATTTATAAAATGTGTAGAAATGCATAGTGATATTATCAACTTACAAAGCAAGGATATGGGAATTATTTCCAAAGCAGCCTACAGTAGAAAATAGTCATTATGGCAGCAGCTTCTGATGTGTTTCGTGTTTGGTACGGTTTCTGATTTCAACATATAGAATTGTTTTTTATAGAGTATCTTAACAAATTGCACAAAATACCCATTTAAAATTGCCATGCACAGTTTATGTGCCACCTTTCTTAGGCCTATGCATAGTTAACAAGGTTATAATCTACTCAGAAAGGAAAATGGAGCCTATTCGCAAACACACAAGTAACTGAAGTATCAATTCTCTTAGTTTCTTATGTATAGTTAATTTATTTTGCAATTATGTAAGCATATAAATGTATTCCTTTTTAAACATCCCTAGAGAGATGAATGAAAGTTCAAATGGTTTATCAGAGATAGGTAGCAAAATACAAATTGACAATTCAAAAATTATAAATAAAACTGTTTAGGATGCTTAACTTTGACTCTCCAAATTTAAGAGCTAAGCTTGGAAGAAACAAATTTGTAGGCTTTTCTTTTAAACAAATGTAGGATTTTTTCCCTTTGCTTTTTTAAGCTTTAATTAGAGTTCCTTCCAGTAGTAGTTTGTGATTTCCTTCCATTGATCATGATCTCAGGATCAAAGATGCTTAATTTACTTGCCATTCCCTACCTCATCACTTCAAAAAACAATTTTTTTTTTGCATTCGACGTAGCATTTTAACCTTGTGGGTAATAAAAGACTATTTAGAAATTAAAATCAATTGACCACTTGAAGTATTTGGTTTTCCTCTAGTAGGTACTATCTTAATAAACACATTAATTCAAATGAGTCTTCTTTTCACTGGAAAAATACTAGTAGAAATATGCTTCCAAAAAAAAATAAGAAAAACGAGGGAACTTACAGATAATCTAACAGAAAGGAGTTCATATTTGTTACTGAATGGTATTTTTAAATAGCCTTTTTTAAAATTTAAAAACTGCAGGGAATTTCATGAAGATATAAAGGAAACGTCTATTCACTCTTGGCTTCATAAATTGCACAGCTTAGGTTATAACACACAGTAGTCTTGTAAGGCTTAATCCAACGAGGGTTTGGAAATTCTCACCTAGGTCTGAACAAACCTTTGATGTGCTTACAGTAGTACTTGGTTGTTTTTGTCACCCCCACTTCAAGGTTTCAAAACTGAGATTTATAGTTTTCTATGGTAACAGGGGATGGGGAAAAGTCAATCCCCAAAGTCAGGGGACACTTTTCCCTAGTTAGTAGATCCCCCCTGCTGCCTTAGGAGTTGGTACTGACAGAGAACACTGGGAATGCCAACAAGCAGGGGAGTTAATGCCGTCCAATCTTCAAACCCCATGGGATAGCCTTGGATGTTCCATCTTGTCATTTCTTTTTTCAAGCCATACAACATTCAATTTCAGAGCGAATGGTAGCACATAACTTCAGTTCTGAGCAGTAAAAGAATTCCTCAGGTGACCATTCCATCATTACCATCCTACAAATTGCATCAAAAGCTCCTGAAATATTATACCAAGAAATGAAAGAGGCACTAAATGTGTTGAAATTCACCTTTCAAAAAAGCAGCATGACTGTGAAGGAAGGCCACCTTGGCTGATAACCTGTGGCAGTGCTTCAAAAAGATGTAAAATTAAATAAAGACACAATAGGTTGATAATCACCAAGTTACATACGAAAGTCTGGTTACTCCAACCTTTTTTCAAGTGTGTTAAAAACAACAACAAAAAAATCAAACTGCCTTTCAGACCCCTGAGTGTAATCCCAAAAAAGACAACGATGCTTTTAACTCTGTTCTAAATAAAACAGAGCTAAATGCACAGATTACCAACATCATCTTAAAACAAAACAAAACAAAAAAGATGTAAACATCTACAAAGTTTAAGGTAAAAGCAGTTTTGTAAACAGTAACTGCAGATGATAATGTTATTGTAAAATCACAGTTTATCAATGTCCTCAGACTCCTCGAGAGCCTCTGGGTTTGGAGCTGTACAGGTAACAATAGTTGCAGCAGGTTTCAGGCGGTTTTCAGTCCTGTATAAATTTACGTGTCAGTAGGTAGGTTACTGGTTTCTTTCATTCCTTCTAAACACTATGGATGTTATTCATTTCCCACTTTTGAGTCGTTTTGCTGGAGTCGCAGTCGGACAGGAATACTTGATGGAGCACCTCTGAGCGATCCAAGCACTTCCCGGAAGGAATGTGGGTCAGCCTGTGCAGGTTCTGCAAAACACAGGGAAACACAGCGTTACAGCTGCACTTTGTGATGTCACTGACACTAGACAAAGTCACAGCCTGGCTTTCATATGAAGACGATTCAGGCGGACTGGGCAGGTCCGAACCAGCCACACCCCAGACTCCGTGTTTTTCTTGATCCTCAGTCTTCTACGTCCTTTTCTTGTTCAGTCATGATGTACTGCTAGTACCTCCAATTCAATACTTACAAACTTAAATTCACCATCTTCCCCTCCAAACCTGCTCCTCTACCTCCTCTCCTACTAATGACGATGCCAGCTTTCCCGTGCTCAGGACAGCACAGCTCAGGCTGCATTTCCCTCCTTCCTTCCTCCACGTCACTGGCTAGGGACGGACATCTGCAGTGGCTCTGGCTTGTATCCTTTCCCCTCCCCACCACCCTTGGCTTGGTCAAGCCTTCATCACCTGCTGGAAGCTCCTTCCATACAGCTCAGGGCTGCTCAGAGTGGGGTCATCAGACTAGCTAAGGCTGGGTCTGTGAGGTCGAAACTATTTCATAATAATACAAAGATCCATCTGCCTTTTTCATCTTATGGACATTTACGCTGATGGTGCAAAAATGCTTGGGCTGTAGCATCGATCAAGCAGTCCCATTCTCAGCAGCCACACACTCATAATTAAGAAAAAAAAGAAGCCAGTTTCACTTGAGAACGACCTTGACAAAGCAGAATAATGTGTTAATTTTCTTAAATCTTTACCCTATGAGATAGTGTGGAAAGAGTGAACAGCACGTGGGCAGTTGTTGGACCCCAGGGTTGAACGAACTCCTTCTCTCGTGGGATGTCATTCTGACTTGAAAGGACAACTGGCAGGCAGGTTACAATTATGCAAACTTGGGTCTGGAAGGACATTTTCCAGAAAATAAAGGGAGCCTGTTACTTCAAGGAAAAAACAATACAAAGCTGACAGTACTTGTTGCCACTGACAAAATTTGAGTTTTGGAAAACTTGTATCCATCATCATGGATCTGACAGCCTCACAAGATTTAAAATATTTTCTGATGAAATCAGTGGTTCTATTTGTGATTTGGTTATATTGTATGATGAAATGTGTCATCATTTGGAAGATGTGCATGACTTAGTGAGTGCATGTTTTCCAAATGAGCAGTGAAGTGATGTTACAGAAGATCCACTCAAAGTGTAAGACGGGGGGGGGGAGTCAAGGAAGGGAGGGAATATGGGGATATGTGTATAAAAACAGATGATTGAACTTGGTGTACCCCCCCGCAAAAAAAAAAAAAAAAAAGTGTAAGACAGACCAGTGGGTTCAACGCAACATAGGACAAAATGTTCACCAACAGGATTCCAGATTCCACGTTGCAAATAACTCTTAAAAAACTACCATCCACACACTTGTGGAGCACTGAAGAAGAACAGCCACAATTATCTGAGATGGCTTTTACATTACCCCTCGTTTTCCAACTGCATGTCTACGTGAGGCTGGATTTTCCTCAAATACACAGCTAAAACAACGCATCGTGTCAAACTAAATGCAGAAGCAGAATAAGAATCTGGATCTCTTCTATTAAACCAGACATTAAAGGCATTTGTGAAATTATAAAACACTGCCACTCTTCTCATTTTTAGCTATGAAAAATTGCTATTTTTCATTAAAAATGTTATTTATATTAACATGTAATAGGGTTATGATTGTTACTTTTACAGGAATACATACATAAATATTCACAACAATTCTCAGGTTTAATTCCCAATTTAGGAACTACTGTTAGCTGTAACCTCCACAGCACATCTGTCTGGGGAGCACGTCAGTGGGGTAAGAATGTACAGGGGGTTCAGAGACTGGGGGGGAGCAGAGTGAGAACCACTGACCGAGCTGGCCTCCTGGTCACCAGTCCATACCTGACAGTGTTTCTAGAATTACCTTCCTAAAAGTATCCACTGTTTCCTGTCACTGTGATCCTCAACTAATGTCAGTCACTCCCTAAAGCCCACATAACAAAGTTCCATGCCTTTCCCATGGAGACCATAGGGAACCGGACCAAACACGGTTCCTAGAATTTTCTATGCTTTGATGCCACGCCTCTGAGCCTCTGCTCACCCGTTTTCTCATTTATTCTTCATAAAAAGCCTTTTTATACCTCAAGACCAGGTGCAGTAATACTTCTTATGTGAAACTCATCAGAAATAACTCCTCCTGTTAATCTCTCTTTTGCTGTCCCCTATGGCATTTTGCTTATTTTTATTTCTGCATTTTTTTTCCTTCTCTGCCATTATAGTATGATGGGCTTTAGCTATTTTTTTAAGGGCCCCAGTGAATATTGAGTAATGTCTGATGCACAAACGGATGTTCAGTGCTGTGCCCTTCAAAATATCTAAAATATGTACATTCCATTTTTATCCATTCCTTCTTGTGTCACTTTGCATCTGCTAACCTTCTTTCACTAGTTTACTAATATTGTCCTTACTCACCCCTAGCCTTTTACTGCTGTTATTCATCTTTCTTTGTGGAAATAAATGTTCTCTTCTCTGGGGTTTATGTTAATCTTCTCCTTCATAACTTGTTATAAGAAAAATATCAGCAACTGACACATACTGACCACTTCATGGTAATTATCTAGACACACGATAACTGGGAATATCCAGCTGCGTCATAACATCATCACCATGTGGCAAACAAGTGTTTGCAGATGGAGAGGCCATCAAAACGGACACAAGATGCACAAAGTTGAGGGCTGCCAGGTTCTTTCAGTTTGGGGTGGCTTCCCCAACTTCTTGTTTCATAATAAACTGATTTATTTTAGGCAAGTCTAGACTCTGAAAATTATTCAGAAAACTATTAGTATGTTGGAATCCTCAACTTGGCACAGAACTCTTGACTATTCACAGCTGAAACAGAAAAACTGCTCTCACAGAGTCAAGTGAAGAACTAAACATGACCTTTAAAACAAGCAACAGGCGACATGTATCCTGTTGCATTTAGCAAACAGCCATGAGGAGAAGCTGTGAAGGCCTGGAGTCCAACACCTTATTTGTTCGTCTCTACCCCCACCTGCTGGACAACAGGCAGCAATATTTTAAAAGTTAAGGAAATAAAATGCAAAAATAAATGCAATATTCTCTATGTGTCATATGTAGGTATAATTATATATTATATGCAATTTTAATGAATGACATAATAATCTTTTAGATTAAAATGATCAGATTTTGATATTATAACAATGGTGATGATTGCCTCAGGGAACACTAGTTTTCCTGTGTTGATAAATTAGCAGTGGATCTGCGTGGACACCGGGTGGCCTCCTTCCATGACATTACTACACCAGGGAATAAAAGTGATGCTTTGATATGGAACGAGTCACTAGTGCTCAGGAAAACAAATGAGTAAGTGAGAGGGAAATGCCAGTCACTGTGAATGCAGGTTTTAAGGTTTATACGTCTAAATTCCACACGGTAGGGGTTACTGAAATGAAACAGCATCTATTTCAGAACTGAAATGCAAAATACCTTGAAGTACTGCCACTCCTTAAATTCATTCAGATTACAGTGTGTAATCATAATTTTGGATCCATCAGGCCCCTTCGTCAAACACTGGTCATACTGCATGAGCTGATTGGCTTCGTTGATTCGGAAAAGCTGTTAAAAAAAAAAAAAAGGAAGAAATGTAACTCATAATTAAACTCAGTGACTATCCTATTTCTCTATCATGTTTCTGTACGTTCAGAACCGTAAGTCCAAAGACAGGAATTGCTGGTTGTGAAGACCCCTTCTAACTCTTAAAGGATTATGTTCTTTAGCCTGTTAGATAGAGAATGGGTCATTAACACATTAATTTTGTACTAACATGTCAGAAAATGAAAACGTGGAAGCAGACCTGAAAATGTTTCACAATCTAAATTGGAGACAAATACTCACATAAGGAAGTAAGAAAATATGCTAGTGAAATACGCATGACTCAACAGCATCCCAGCTTATTGGGGGTAAGATGTGGATACTGAACAACATCTGCAAATAAAACTGCTAGGGAGCTAGGCTTACAGAGTTACCCACTCATGCAAGAATATATTCTAATCTTTTGTTAAGACATCAATTCTAGATTCTGGTTGCTTAGGTGAAAACCAATACTGCAATTATCCCTGCATTTAAGTAAATATTTCAGCTCTGTCAGTTTTTCACAGAATGTTTTCCTTTACCAAACAATCACAATTGCCAAACTGAAAACCAGGCTAAACCCTGCGCCTGGTCCGCGCGGCTGCTCCCAGTGCAGACGGACTGGATCGCGAAGCCCGGCTGTTTACCTGATTCCCGCCCATCCTGTGGCAGGGACCCAGCTCAACAAAGCCTCCGTTTGTCTTCCCCATGCTGTCAATGCAGTACACAGTTTCAAAGCCTCTGATCTAAAAAAAAGAAAGAAAGAAAAAAATGAACAGAGAACCACAAGGTTAAGATTCCAATAAGCTCTCCACGGCATCAGAAAGCTTAGTGTTAAAGCCGCAGTCCACGTGGAGGGCGGGGTTAGTGCAATGCCGGGTCCCTACTGTCCTGTCAGGCCTTGAGGAACTCAGAGCTACGATCATCTCCAAAACCACTTATGGTCTTGAGGTCAACACTGGAATGGGCTCATTCCAACTATGGGTCTTGGCCTACAGATTTCGATAAAATACCACAGAACAACAACAACAAAAAGGATTAAAAAGATACCATTAGTAATATTTCGGATTCATGGTCATTCACATGAATGAGAAGCAAAGAGAACAAAGAGACCTGACCACAGCGGTCACACACAGCGGCCCTTGTGTCTAGACCGGAAGTGAACTTGGGACATAAGGCTTCCACTCCTGGGAGCTGCCTCCAGGGGCCTGGGGGTGGGGGGTGGGAGTGGGGGGCAGAGGCTGTGGCCAGCAGGCCGAACAGTGAGGCTCCTCTCTGACCATGGAGTGCAGCAAACATGCGTTTCCATCTTTGGAATGCACATTTTGTAAAAACCAAAAAAACAACTTTTTCCTTTTTGGAAATATTACAGATTTATATCTCAATTATAAGTTAGTATTGTATTTGGATAAAATGTTTTATTCATTCCTTCGGTCAGCAAACACTGACTGAGCAGCCAGGATGGCAAAAGCTTTAAAGAGAAGCAAGTCCAGGACCAAGCCGCCCCCCCTCCCCCCCCCGCCCCCCGCCACTCACCCGCTGTCTGTGGGGGGAGGGGGGAAGGGGAGGGAGCTTAGCGTCCATTAGGATGCGGGGAGCGCTGGAGGCCGCCCCAAGGAGAGGAGGGGCCAGGGGTTCACCCTGGAAGGTGCAGGGAGGGTGGAGAAGTGGCTTGGGAGGCGCAGGGGCCAGAGTGGGCAGGGTTAAACCGAACACGTGTTCAGCGTGAGGCTGCAAAGGGAGGACGGAACATTCCATCTGTTCACTGGCTCACGCTTTAATTTACTCGTCAGCTATTACGTGAGTGCTGTGTCGGGCAGGTTGAAGGCTCTGATGCTCCAGTGAACGAAATACGGATCCTCACCCCAGGGAGCTTACGTACCCTCTAGGGAGGGAAAGAGAATATAAGCAAAGCCATAACAGGCATATGAGAGAGTGGTAAGAGAGAACCGCGGAGAAAAGACAGAGGAGCAAGCTGGGAGGTGGGAGTGTCTGGGGGCACGAGGTGCACAGAAGGCCTGGCCTCGCCTGCAGACGCTGCCTCTGCTTCCCCGGGGAAAGCGTATGGGCGGAGGGAAGAGCAGGGCCGGGGCGAGCCTGCGGGAGGAGGACCAGGGGGGAGGCCGGCCGGGCTGCGGGGCAGTGGTGCGTGTAGCAGCAGGTGAGGCGGGGGGGCGGCTCTGCCCCCCACCCCGAGGAGTGCACGGGGCCTCCCCGCAGCGCTCAAAGCGAGGAGTGACCGCCGTGTGGACAACAGGCTGGGGGCAGGCAGGGTTCGTCTCAGTGGTGTGGTGGCTTAGAGCAGGGTGAGGGACGGTCAGTTTCTGGAACTGGGTGTGTGGAGTGTGAGAGGAGACGACTCAAAAACGACTCCAGAGTTTCGGGCCTGAGCCATCTGCACAGGTGGGAGGAGGAGGGGGAGTTCATCACATCCTAGTCGAGCTCACCAAGAGAATTCATGCCTTCCGCGTAAAAGGCACTAGGTAACTGAGGTGTTCTCCAGAGCGGAAGATAAACCAAAACGCGGTAGGGACTCCCAGGGGCTTTGGTCTAGCTGGGAGTTAAACACTATTAGTTGAAATAGAATACAGAGGTGAAATGCAGGACAGACTGCTGTTAAGACAGAGATGCAGGGGACTTCCCTGGTGGTGCAATGGTTAAGAATCCACCTGCCAACACAGGGGACACAGGTTCCATCCCTGGTCCGGGAAGATCCCACCTGCCGCGAAGCAACTAAGTCCATGCACCACAACTACTGAGCCGGAGTGCTGCAACTACTGAAGCCCTTGTGCCTAGAGCCCATGCTCTGCAACAAGAGAAACCACCACAACGAAGAGTATCCCCTACTCACCACAACTAGAGAAAGCCCACGCACAGCAACGAAGACCCAACACAGCCAATAAATAAATAAATTAATTAATTAATAATAATAAAAAAAAAGTGCAGAGGGAGAGAAAGAGCACGTCCTTCTACCGAAACTCTAAGTGCTGGGGCTCCTTAGGGGCAGATCCGGCCTCTATTCTGTCTGTATTTTTCTCCTTCAGTCCCCTGAAACACTCTACCTGCTGCTGGCTCCATATATACATCTTTAGATGCACGTGTTGCCTCCTTTCTGAGCCTTAGATCTCCTGGATGGCCCTGTGGGGTGTCTGCCGGGCCTTTTGTGCCCTCCTGACCCTGCCTGGCCCCTCCCCACACACCCCCTCTGCCAACTTCCCCACCTTGGTGGCCACCAAAACCAATACTCAAATAAAACTAAACTAGCTGTCCTCCTGACCCACATCGTCCATCACCTGCCTGTCGGGGACCTGCCTCCAGATGAACTACGCATCCTGACGGGGGCTGCATCCCACCACCTCCACCATCACCACCCCGTCCAAGCCATCATCACCTCTCCCTGGAATGAGCCCACTGCTTCCTAACCTGCATCCTTGTTTCCGCTCTCAGTCCCCACTGCAGGGTGATTAAAAACTAAAGCACAAATGGAATCATGTCACCTTTCTGTTTAAAGCCCTCCTCTGGCCTCCCACCCTCAGGAGGATGGCCGCCCTCTCCACCTTCCCCTCTACCTTATTTCACCTCCTCTTTTCCGCTTATCAAACACGCAAAGCCTTTCCCGGCTCAGAGCTTCCCAGTGTACCGTCTTCCTTACTTGGAGCACCCTTTCCTGGCCCTCTGATTCACTGGCTCCTCATCATTCAGATTTCAGACCCACCATCATCTGCTCCGCAGAGAAGCCTCCCTTACCCGGTCCCTAAGCCCTCAGGAACACCACCTATTTCCTTTGTAGCCTTTTCCAATCATCTGTCATTACATTCTTTATTTTCTCTGTTTCTCTCTGCCCCACTAGTACACAAGTTCCCTGAAGAGAAGGTCCTTGCTTGTCACATTTTCTGTCTAGAAGAGCGACTAGCACCTCGCAGGCCCTCAACCACCATTTGTCGAAAACATAAGTAAGCAAAGGCTCGTGGTTGAAAGCTTAATGCACCCGTGGGGCAGCAGATAAGGCGCACGCGTGGGTGCATTCCGAAAGGAGGCTACAGAGGCAAGTTTGAAGAAACGAAGAGATGGCAACACAGATCAAGGCCTTTGGGTCTCACTGTTTCCAGTTACCCTCACTGTCTAGGTGCCTGTTGCACATGGGGCCTCCGAGTAGGTCACTGGGATACGGAGGTGAGCAAGGCCTCAGGACCCCTACACATGGCGATTCTGAGTTAGGAGAAGATGGCAGGCCTGAGTCTTGGGATGAAACGGGAAAGCACAGAAAGGCTTTTCGGTGTGGGTGATCTCCACGTGGACACCAGTAGGGTGGGTAAGAGTTTGCCAAGGAAGGGAGTCGGGTCAGGGGAGGGAGGAGGCAGGAGCTAGAGGAAGCAGACAGCTTTCTGAGCAGAGCTGACAGGAGAGACCCGGGGTGGGACCCCTGTCGGCACAGGGGACCTGTCTGGTGGGAAGGCTGGGAGGTTAACACAGTTTTCCACCAAACTTTCCCCCCAAAATTCTTCTCTCTCCTCCAACATTCCCATCTTGCGCTGCTTTCTCCCAAGCTCAGTCTCCAAACACACACACTTTGAGATCTGACCACCAGCTGATACTCACTTCTCCCCAGTCGACATTTTTGGGCGGCAGAGGGTAGTGTGAGGTGATATCATAAGCTATTTCTTCCATGAACCATTTGAAGCTTTTGCAGTTGTGATCTTCTCGAAATTTCTTTAGCTCTGATATATCCCCATAGGGTAATGCCTTTGATTCAGGGCGACTGGCGTAGAAGTAGTCTTTATACTCGTCCCACCAGACCTCTACAACTCTGACATAATTCTGGGAAAAAGAAGATGAGTGTCATTATAAAAAACAAAAATATCTGTACTGTCATAAACAGCCTCTCTCAGACATAGGAGAGATGACCAATATATGACAAATTTGTTTCAACAAAACCCGATATGTAATTAAGCAAATACAAGTGAGCTCATGACCCTGGCAAGTCACTGTCAGGCATGTTCAACCAGAGTGATGGACACAGAATCTGGTGTCACTGTGCTGAAGGTCATATACTCTAAGATAATATGTTCTCTCCTGCTGATGGAGCTGAGTGCAGTGGGTTGATGAAAAGAGGCTGGCTGGCTGGCACCGACCCCCTCCCCCCCCACCCCGCAATTCCCCCAACAATCTCCTCTCTGAGGACCATGCTGCTGACAAGTGCAGTGGCGGGTCTCACGTCAGAAACCATCGGGAAAAACAACAGCTCTGCTCAAACACATTTCTGCAGGCGGCTCTGCCGGACTTGTAACAGCTATACCTGAACCACTTCACTGTAGCTCAGGATTAAGTGGATGTTTTCCCCAGGTGATGCATTTTGAAAAGCAACTAAAGAACAATCAAGTCTATTGACATGTGATAACTGACAAAGATCTAACTTCCACTGTTTCGCTGAAAGAGCGTGCGCAGGCATGATGGATGTGGTACAGACCCAATGAGGCCCCTGCGCTTGGATGTCACGCGGCAGCAAACTTTTTTTTTTTAATGTTTATTTTATTTGTTGCGCCGGGTCTTAGTTGCAGCAGGCAGGCTCCTTAGTTGTGGCTCACCTGCTCCTTAGTTCTGGCACCAGGGGAGTCCCAAGCAGCAAACTTTATAAAGAGCCTGGGAGGCAGTCTTTTCGGCTGGGTGGGTTTCTGCTGCAACTAGTCACCTCTGCTGCCGCAGTGAGAAAGCAGTGCAGGGACCATGCAAACAAAGAGCAGAGCTGGATTTTACTAAAAAAGGATGGATTTGGCCCGTTGGCTGAGGTGGCTAACGGTTTTACATCAGCAGCAGGGACATCTAGTGTTCAGATTAAATTTTTTCTTGGCTACAATTACCGAAGGGCGCACGCCTGGCCACGGGCATGTTGCTGCAAAAGCCCGTGGGCTCAAAAAGTTTTAAGTGGCAACCTCCTGAAAGAACACAATATTATTGCTAAACATTTTTAATTCTTGTAAATCTGTCCAAAGTTAGACACAGTCCATGTCTTCCAGGTCCTCATGAACCTGAAGAATCAAGTGCACACGCATAAGGTTACAGCATCAAAAAGGAGGAGCGTTTAACTATCTGGGATGGAGGGGTCGGGGGTGGCTCCGTCCTGAAGGAGCGGTCAGCCAGGCGGGACGGGGACTTGGGGCAAAAAGCGACACAAATGTGTGACAAATCATGGTGCGTGTGGAGCCCTGAAAGAGATCTATCACCACAGCTCGAATGCAGAATTCACTGAGAGAAAAGCTGCCTGTTTCCTCATTTTAAGCTGAGAATAATTAAGAAGTTAACTTGTGTGAAGCATTTGATTAGTACCCACTAAGCACTCATGAAGGGTTAGCTATGTGTGATACTACTGTCTGTTTTCAAGGACTCTGCATGTCACCCCTGAGCTGACAGCCATCCAAAGGGTCTACTCAGGCAGCAGACATCCGATTCAGATTTCAGGGGAATAACCCACGTGGGGAGTTGGAGGTGGCCTGAGGGGTGGGACTGAGGGTAGAGAGCTGGTGGGGTCTAGTGAGCACCCACGGGAGGCCCGAGGGCCTGCGCTGGACCGGGGAAGAGTGGACCCAGGAGGTGTGCAGGAGGCAGCGGCTTGGTGAGGCGGGAGGTGGGGAAGGGGCCACCTGTCCCCCAGTCTCAGGGGAAACAGGAAAAGGAACCACCCCTGAGGGAAAGTTAAAAGCTCAGCTGTGAAAACTCTGAGGGCCATCTAAGAGGAGGGCTCTAGGGACTTGCCTGGCAGTCCAGTGGTTAGGACTTCTCGCTTTCACGGCCAAGGGCGCAGGTTCGATCCATGGTCAGGGAACTAAGATCCTGCATGCCACTTGGTGCCAAAAAAAAAGGGGGGGGGGGGGCGGGGAGGTTCTAGAAGACAGCTGACTATAAAGGTCTGCAACTCAGAGAAGACCACCAGCTGGAGGAACAGCCCCGGAGGGTGGAGGGGACGCGCAGAGGTGGAGGACAGAAGGCGCTGGTGAAGGCTGCCTTTGCTGGTTACCTTGACAGTGGTGAGGGTTCCCCTCTCATCTCTTTTTCTTTTCCCATAGCACAGGGCTTCCTGAACCGACCTGACTTTTTCATCAGTTCTTCGTGATTGTGGGGTGGACTCCAAAGGCGGGTTTTCTTCCTACAAGGCCGTCGGGCCTGGTGTTAACTGGGTGCTATCTCTGTCTTACTGTGGATATGTTAATCTCGTCCCCTTCGTGTTGGTGCTCCATTTGGCCATTTCTAAGATAATCTGGTCACAGCACTGTGTTGGTTCTTAAAGCCTAGTCTCTGCTTCTGTTATCTATTCCTTTTGGGGAACGGTCCCGAGTTGCATCTGTAGCCAAAAATAGACTTCCTTCTGCTTTTGACTTGGTTAAGGGCTCCAGAAAATGAAGGACACCACAGGCACATGCTCTTAGAGTCTATGAAAGGCGCCCGAACAAAGGGCTTCTCAGTTGTTCCATCAAGGAGAGAGGCCATCGTCCTGCCAGCAGCAGTGGGGCTGTGGCCTCTGTGTGAAGCTCTCCTGGTTTGTCCCTTGTTTGAGGAACAAAAGTTATTTACCTTTTGCAAGCGCTGTTCAAAAATGCGCTTTTGTTTATTATACAAACTTCCATCGTAATTACTTTACTTTTGAAAAGCCAAACAAAAATAGTGTTTTACTCAAGTGTGAATAACAGAAGTTGGTATTTTCCTTTCGACCACTTTCCTACATGGTGTCAAGTTTTAAAAATTCGAGATATCTTTTTAAAAAAATTTTTGTTGAAGTATAGCTGATCTACAATGTTGTGTTCATTTTGGGTGTACAGCAAAGTGAATCATACAGGTATCCACTCTTTTTTTAAGATTCTTTTCCCATATACGCCATTATACTACATTGAGTGGAGTTCTAAAATTTGAGATATCCTGATGGACAACATTCAATATAGGAATTGTAATCAGAGTGGGATACAAGGAATAATCTCAAAAAACAGTAAGACGTTTCACGAACAAGGCTAGCCTAGGTGAACAGGGAGAAGCTGAGTGGCCACTTCAAAGATGTCACCCGGCCAGCGCGTTGACGTTAAGTGGCCACGAGGCACATACATGTTAGCTGCCTAGCCTCCCCACTTCTCCCCGAAGACTCACCTTTAGGGTAGGAGACGAGCCCACGTAGACCGGGGGAGGGTTCCCTTGCCAGCCCTCCAGACGGTAGATGTGCCCCACACGGGAACAAGGGACAAACAGCAGTTTGCCCCCGCACTGCCAGATCTGTCAGGAGAGACACACGTGGCAGCTGTTCAAACGCCAAGTCTGTCCTGTGAACGTCCATCTACAGGCTACATCAGACACGGCGTCTACAGGGAATTCATCAACGAAACAGATCCTACAATAACTTCTTGCTTCTCAAGCTCACGTACGCACAAAGAGGTGGCTGGGGAACGCAGCAGCCCAGGCACCCAGAGGCCCCCTCCTGAGCCCCTGCGGCTCCCAGGACACCCCCGGTGACACCCCCAGCGTAACCGGCTGAGCCACGCAGGCTCCTCGGTCCTAGCACCCTTCATCACTCCCAGCGCCACCACGCTTCCCACCGGGCGGATCCTTATAACCGCCTGACCAGCTCGGTCACCTCCGCTTCCCTCCACGCGGGCTCCCTTATTTATAGCAGGAGCTTATGCTGGCTGAAGGGCAGCCTTGGGTCATGCTCAGCCTCTCCGATGGCTTTCCGCTGCCTCTCGGATTAAGTAACAGTCTCTCAGCTCAGCACTGAAGGCCCTCCTCACTGTGGACCTGACGTCCCCGCCTGCGCCATCTCCCTGTGCCCGCCCCTGTCCTACCTGCGTAGACGTGCCCCTCGCCCCCCACACCATCTCACGCTCGTCTTTCTAGTTCTGCCTCGAACACTTCCTCCAGCGTGATGCTGCTTCTCAATCACACCAACTGAACGTCCGTCTGCCTTCTGATCGTATTATCTATGTAAGTATAAATCTCATCTCTTATTAACTGTAAGTTCCTCGACAGCGAAGACCGAGCCCCCCCTCTTCTGTCCCTCACAGGGCGGAGCACCAGACATTTAAGACAAGAAGTAACAATACGTGTTCAACTCAAACTGAAACACAGTTCTTCTCACTCTTGGGGCGTGGGGCGGTGGGGCCGGTGCTGCAGGAAGGCAGCTCCAGTGTCAGTCTGAGGATACACAGTCACTGTTGGGATCTACCTCTGTGCTGAAGCATCCTGTCCTGCAGTGATGAAGGGTAGCTTTAGCAGTGGATGGTCAAATGGGACCCTTACACCTGCTGATTCACCAGGGGCTCCTATAACAAAAGGTTCCAATGTATGGAAAGCCTTTGGGGCGTGGGGAAGGAGGTATTTTTAGTTCTGCAACTTGCTGGCCTCCGTTTTTAGCTGAGCCATGTAAATATGTAGTAAGTTTGGAGCTTTCATTGTGCCTTATTTTTCCCAAAAGGCAAATATTTTTGTTAGTCATTCCTTATAATTTAGAGAAATGCATTAAGCAGGGTTTTCCCCCTCCAAAGAAACCAGCCTTATCGGAAAGTCACAAGAATCAGTAACTGCTTAGAAAACTGCATTTGTTTAAATGAAATGTTACCTTGTATGAGATCTCAAAGTTTTCACCACCCCAAATCTGGAGGCCTGGATCGTAGAGACCCAGTTCAAAGAAGAAGTCTCTTTCGATGGCGAATAATCCTCCAGCCATGGCTGGGGACCTAAGAAAAAGAAATGCTGAAATAACTTTTAAAGACAAACCCCCAATACCCCTTCAACAACAGACAAGCCTTTCGGGAATACAGTATAAGTAATGCACAGAAGAGACGAAACTGATGGCCAAACATGAAGAAATTATAAAGCCTTCACCAAACAATCTGTTCATAATTTCTTATGAATTTACTACAGTTTCTAACTGAAGTTGTATTATACTTCATTACAAATTAGAACATGAAATCATTTTGCCATTAGAGGGCGCCTTGGTTCCTTTGCTTATTTAAAAATTAAGCCTTGAGAGTTAGTTAAAACAGAATTTTCTCTTTCACTCCTAAAAATACTCAGCCATACAGCCGTGGTCTGCTAAATGTTCCTGCAATGATTTATGAGTCATTCTGGGATGAGTGAAACCATACACCATGGAAGTAGTCTCTCATTTTTTAATTTTATAGCTCAAGGATTTGCCAAGTAAGGGTGTAAATCATGGGAGAACAGCCACGGTTCATTCAGAGTTTGCAAATGTAGCACAGAAATGACAGGAGACTTAGACACAGCTATTTACTGTGTCAGGAGGCAGGGATGCCAGAGGGTGATCTGTGGGCCTTCTTGAGTGGGATCTTGAATTCGGTACTTTTTAGAGACAAGAGAAAAAAAAGACTGGGTAGTTTTTTATGGCAATCCTCTCCCACCATTATGAGAAGTGACAGGGGAATAATTTTCACCCTGTCCCCCGGGAACAATGAATTATCACGGCCTCCCATGCTTAGGTAGATCCCTCCGTTACAGCCTGTTCGTCAGCACACCTTATATTCAATCTGCCACCAACTCCTACCGAGTCTACCTTCAACACACACCTTGAACCCACTTCTTCCCAGTGTCACTGCCACCATCCTCGACCAGGCACAGGAACCCCGACTGTGTCCTCCACTCTCTTTGGCCCCATCAAGCCCCATCAGGCAGCGGGCAGTGCCTCCCTGCTCTGCTCGACTCCTTCCTGTCCCAGGGCCCTTGCTATGCCGCCGTCTCCTGAACCCGTCCTCCCGCCTCCTCCACGGGGCTCACTCCTCATCCTTCAGGGCTCTGCCTCCTCGACACTTTCTTCTCACCACTGGCCACACCTGCTGCTCCAGAGTTTTTCATGCAGTTAACTGTTTAATTTCTGTCTCACCCACTACACGTTAAGTGCCACGAGGGAACATGTCTCTTTAAAACTTATCCCCGGAAAATAGTGCCTGGCACACAGTGAGCACTCATTAAATATTAAATAAATAATGAAGTAAGAAATATTTTCAATCTTAAAGGGAAGTCACATCGAGGAACGTCATTCTCTCATAAGGCTTTTCTTAAAGGAGAAACAGCCCTATCGCATTTTCAGTTATACTTCCGTGCCACGTTTAACTGTCATTTAACATTATTATAACTATGCCTTTTTGATCTTTCAATATATTCCCACTTAGTACATGTTTGAAAATGTATCTTAACATGAAAATCAGTGAGTTATTTAAAGGAAAACCGTCCTTAAATTTTGCTAGCACATCTAAAAAATTTTCTTTACTAGCCCACGGGATTGGTAGGAATAACTGTAGTGATTCCCTCATTTTTTTTTCTCTCAGAATTACTTGTGAGTTAGGTTAAGCAGGCAAGCAGTAGGTTCCTGGACAATTTTTGAAAAAGAACTTCAAAGAGAAATTTGGAAAATGTCAAATAAAGCTGAAAGTTGTATAATTTCTTTATGTTCGCCATTTCAGTATCCTGGTATCCTGACATGCCCAAATCCCAGCAGCTTTTTGCATGGCACTGGAAACAACTTCCCCACATTGCATTTGAACATCATCAGTAGTGTAACAGTAAGAGAGAGACCAAAAGCAGAACCATAAGATCAGAAAAATAAAATTAGACACATTTAGAAGTCTACACTAGCATTTCCGCAAACATCTCATTTGGGACCACTCTTTCGAAAGACGGTAAACTGTTCCAGTGAAAAGACCAAAAAGAGAGAGTAGCATAACCTGTTCTATTTGAAGAGCCACAAGAAGGGAGAAAATGGAGGATTCTGGAATAAAGTTTCCTTTTAATCAAGTGCTCTTCTGAGAATGAAGGAATAAAGGGTTCTGTGTAACAATTCCCAAAGTCATGGATTTTTTTTTCCATCAGATTTAACTGGTATGAAATTAGTATTTAAGAGTTAACACAGAAAACAAAAGGAAGAAAAACAAAGTCCCTTCTTACTGCCTTTCATTGTTAAGACTACCTCCAAGGCATCAAAGTGGGTATAAAACTTGGACTGTAAATCATGTAAGCACTTTACACTTACAGAATGACATTATCAACAAAAGAACAAAATTCCGTGTCTAGTCTACCAGGACAGGATGATAAAGATTTTCTTTTTTTTTCACCTGTGTCTGGAACTAATGCCGTAAAAGACGCGCACCCGCAACCCACCCCCAAGTGGAGCTTGCTTTAAAGGAGAAAGCAACACGAAGAAGCAAGGGTGAATGTAAACCTCTGAAACAGCGCAAAGAAAGAAACCCTTTCCGAATCTAAGACAGCATCTCCGGTTGTAATAACAACTGTTTTTTTTTTTTTTTTAAGCTTGGCGAGAGGTTAATAGGTTAGCAGCAACTGGCGAAGAGAGAAACAGGTAAGTGATTTAGTGATTACCGATACGGTTCAGTTTTTGTCTTTCTCATTCTCTTCTCTTGAGGGGTCAGAGGCACCCGTTTCCAGAGCATACTCCAATCCCATGCGCCTCGGGCATACCCATCTTCGTCACCACCCCCTTGGGGTACAATTTCATAAGTGTTGCCGTTTATGACATCTATAATCGGCACAGTGCAAGTGGTTCTGTGTGGTGGTGATGATGGCGGCGAAGATGAAATGCAAGGGCGTGTAGGAACCCACATGTTTACACGGGTACATGGGGAAGGAAAAAAAGAAAAGCACTTAGATACGCATTCCATGTAAGAAAAGGAAGTAGTAAAGCTTTACCGATAAGGTTCAGTTTTATATTTTCTTTTGGCCTTTTCCTTGTGGCTTAGAGGGATACGCTTCCATAGCAAACTCCAGTCCCAGGCCCCTCTGGCAAAACCATCTTCATCCCCACCTTGCTGTGGCTCAATGGAATAATCATTCCCATCTATGTAATCTATCAGAGGCACAGTGCATGTGGTTCTGAAACATTTACAGAAAATGAAAAAGCATTTAAGAACCCGAAACTGACTCGTCAAGCATGCCTAACTAGATTATCTCGTGTTATTGTGGGTTGGTCTCTTTTTTTCCCTCCACTAGGGGACTTTAATATCTAACAGGAAGTGAATGCATGCCTTGAAAAGTCAAGGAGGCTGTTATCACAGAGGAAGGAGAGAGGAGACGTCCCTAGGCTCACAGACAAATGTCAGGGACAAAGAGCCGTGAACTTGAACTTAAGAGCGTTTCCTCATTTTCACTGTGGTCCTACAGGCAACACTCTGTTGGTAACTTCCCATAGTCATCAGATTTCCCTGCCTGTTATTTTCCCTCCTTACCCCTCCATTAAAAATGAGTGTGTGTGTAGAAAGATAATACCTGCTACACTTTCAGCAGTGCCCCCAACTCTTTTCTGCTTTCTACTTCTTTGGAAGCAGTTATTATGAAAATCTGTTTCTGAACATTTACTTGATCTTCTTTTCCTACGTCTTTTATTGCAAAAAAACAGCTTTTCTTTCATTGCAAAACAAACAAAAAAAACCAAGACAACTGTCATTGCAAAAAAAAAAGTACTGTATTGTTCTGCTTTTTAAAAAAATAAGGAAAAAAAAAATCCCTCGAAAGCTGCTGAAGAACATAAATAGTGGCCTGAGAATTGAGCAAAAAAATACCTTTTATTTGGGCTTCATGAAAATGCTAGAACTATATGACCAATTAGATGTAAAGCCAACTCTACAAAGATAATCGGTATCCTGCTTGTTCCAACGTTCATTTCATCAGAAAGGATTGTAGAACGCATTTCCTAAAATGGAGATTATAGTTTTTTACAGCCATGTTAAGGTGCTTTTTAGATGTTTAGAAACCAAGGAGAAGGGGAAAAAAATCTATGGATCTTAGAATTACAATACGGGGGCAAGGTGCTTTATTCCCTCCAGACTGTGGACTCCCGTGGGCCAGTGGGGGGTCCCTGTGGGATGGCCTCCCTCACCGCCCTGAGCACTGCCGGCTTTCACCAGGAGAGGGGAAGGCTCGTTCTCTCTCCTCACTTCTCATGATTCTCGGATATCTAAGTATGCAGTGGAAAGTGTCCCAGAGAGGTCTCAGTTGGATAGTTTATAAGCTGTCTGATTTAGGGCAAATGAATTAATTTCTCTTAGCCTCAGCATCCTCTTCAGTACAATGGAGGTAATAATATCTATCTTGAAGGGTTGCTGTGAGGATTGAATCAGCATGTGAAAATCGTTTCTGATAGATCCTCTGATGATAAAATCCTCCAAAAGTTCTTCCTCTGATTCAGGTAATTGCCGCAGGGACATGCCTTATTTCTTCTAAATTCTGAAACAGTCAAGATTCTGGACTAAAAGCAGGGAAGGCTTTGGGAAGTGGAAGACTGGTGCTGCCCGTCTACTGTTTCGGACCTTCTGTAAATTGGTGACCACCACATTTCCACAGGATAGTTGCCTACTTCTCAACTTTAAAGGGCCTATGGGAACCCAAGGCCTTCACACAGATAATACCTGGTCCTTACTGTGTAAAATACTAATTTCCAAGAGCATAAAAAAACCAACAGGCATAATCTCAAAGTATGCTCCTTCAGGTCTTTAGAATGTTATCACAGTACAGAGGGAGCAGTTAATATTACTCTTAAGACCAAACTTTTGGAGCTAGAGGAAGAAGATTCTGAGTGAAATGCCCTAGGCTTATTCCAAATGTCTAACTGCCCGCATCTGAATCAGCCCCAAGTATCTGCCTAGCTCTACCCAGGGAAACAACTAGCTAAAAAATAATACTCAACACACAACTTGATGCACTGAATGCAACTGGAATCAGAAGAAGGGGAACATTATTTGTCCTTCTAGGATGAGATTTACTTTTCAACCAGGAAAGAAAAAAAGCAAGGCAATGTTACCTGTCCTTAGATATGGGAGCTACAAGTGGTGCATACCAGTTAACTGCCACTTCACAGTGGGCATCGAGATATATCAAAACCTGAAAAAACAGAGGTACGGTGAGAGAAAACTCATGTACGGCACATCATATCATGCACAATTTAAAATTAGATGCTAATATAAACTGGCATTAGAATCAATTTTGATATATAAGTTATCTGTTTAAGCTAGCATTTTCATTTCAATTCTAAAAAAGTAAAAGTTAAAAGGGTACTTAAAATTTTAGGTACCAAATCCAAAATGTTGACCTAATAGGTATCAAATGTGTCCTACCTGTCCAAGTTTAGCCTTCTGGGCACCGATACTTCGTGCCTGAATTAAACCTTCTCTTCTCTCATTTCGAAATACCTTGACTAGGCCATTCCATAGCTTAATATAGTCATCCAGTTTTTCTTTTAAGTGTTCTATAAATAAAAAATTCAATCAACATTATAAATTATATTTATGGCTATAAACCAGTTAAAGTATTCTTTTTCTCAAGAAACAAGGATAGGCAACAGGTCCTTCAGGCAGTCAATAATGTTACACAGACCATACTGAATGTTTAGTGTATAGGGAAGTAAGGTGAAGTGTATTATTCGCATTAAATGTTGAGCTTAACATACCTACGGAGAACTGGTTAGCCTGAGAATTATCAAACCTCTCTCTAAATGTTAAATAAATGATGATTATGCCAACTGACATGAAAACTTAAAAAACTCAAATGTTAATATCATATCTGGATGCTTTCAGGTACAATAGTTTTTTCTGTTTTTGGAAGAAGCAATGGTTCAGAATTTTTGAAGATGTACTGCCTATAAGTAACATTACATGGCCTCTTGGAATCCACACAGGGTACAGGTTAGTATCTGTTTCTGAGCCATCTTTCCCCTATAATCCCCTACTACTGACTACTACAAGAGAGTGGTCTTGGTGTGGTGATGGATATTCCACAAGTTGGCAAATAACAATGAAAGATCCCATTTTCTCCGTATTTTAAGCATCAACAAGCATATGTATGTGTATGTAAATGATATAATACCCATATTTATCCGTGTGTGTATGTATCACACATGTGTGTATATATATGCATGTATGAATGTATGTATATATATCTATTTGCAATTTGGTACACAAAATTTTGTGTTATAAAAACAAGATACATTTGCCAAACTTTCCATCTTGACTTTCCAGTTGCAAGAGAACAGTTTTTGTTTGTGTCACTATGAGCCCGCGAAACTGGCTCATCACAGCCACAACTAATTCCTGGATCCGTAAAGATGTTTCTTGAAGACACAAAATTATTTTTAAGTTGTTTAAAATTTTGGCCCGTGAATACAAAAACAACCCAAAAAATAGCTGTATTTAGTGATGAGCTTGTGGTTAAAATGGGCAAATCAGGCTGTACACTTAATACTTTACTTATTGCTAAGAAGCTTATAATTAGCAAGACACCCACACATGGGCATTCAAAATTGAGAAGAAAAAATTTTCCTTTCTCTACTTGGGCATCCAGTTTTATTGAGAATTATAAATAAAATTCTCATGCTGAATTACAATTTTTCCCCAGAAAGTCTTGGTAATCTTCCTTTCAATATAAGGTTTTTTTTAAAAATTTTTTTGTTTTTTCCAGTTCTGTATCGTCCTTAGTTGTTTTTTTTCTAAAGCCCCTTCTCATTTGCATTAGGTAGTTTTTTGGATATGTGATCTAAATATATCTAAAATAAACTGTTATGGCCAGAAACGAGTTAATGGTGTGCTCCTCAAATTCAAATTCTAGTTAAGATGCCTTCTGCTGCCCTGTGGTCTCACTGTGGTGGACAGATCAATGTCCCCAACGGGTACCACCCCTCCTGGAGGCCGATCATCCTCCCCAGCCCCGGGACCAAACGTCAAGCCACGTGACTTGCTGTAGCCAATGAGAAGCAGACGGAAATGATGTGTACTTGTGAGCGGAAGTGCTCCCGCAGCGTCCTTCCCTGAGTCCTCCGAGGAGGACTTGTGGTCCAAGTAGCCCTTTGCCCGATGCACAGAGGAAGAGTGTTCTCTGTTCAAAGGCCCCAGACCCTTGTGTTTTGAGGACACTATAACTTCCAGAAATGTGAGGGTTTTGAGCAACCAGCTCTTTTGTGAGGTTTTATATAAATTATCTTGTCTTTAAAAGAAAAATTATAATTCAAAGTTTTAGTTACTGAATATATTGGGGAAAGAAAGTTTTCATCCGTCATATTTATCAAATGCTGTATAATTTTACTGAGGACAAGACTGACAGATGTAAGGGGTGTTTTGAAATTGGTAAGAGTAACTAAAGACCTTCTGTACTTCTGTCCAAGGGTAGCCCCAACCAACGATTCTCCCCATGCTAAGCTAAACATACCGAATATGTAATTGCTTTTAAAATGTGTTACAAGAGGCTGTTAGAGATTCGTAACAACAGAAGCACTTATCACAAAACAATTAAACGATGAAAAACTTAAGCCCTAAATTTTCTTCTTTCCTTGGGCCAAGCAAGAAAGCAAGATTTAAGAATGGGAAACACCTTTTGGTGCATCTTCACTTTTTTTTTTGGTTAAAGACTATTCTGAGCTTTTAAACTTGCATTAATAACAGTGGTTCTTAAAATCAGTACAATCATAGATATGGGATTTCTCCAAGTTATTTTTGTAGATTTAAGTTTTGCTAAATCTAAAACATTGTTGTCACCAGCAATATCACTTAAAAATATATCTTCAACTGCTTATTTGAGACAGGAATAGTATTCTTAATGAGAATGTCCCTGGGGTAGAAAATTGCAACCAAGATGTCTAAGCTAAAGGCATTTGAAGACTGAAAAATTTAGTTATACATTCTGTCTGCTCTAAAGTTATACATTCTCTGCTGTAAAGCCATTTTGAATACTATTTTCATGCTGTCCACATTCTGACTTCTTCTCTGACATTATATCCAGTGATATCACTACTTATAAGCAAAAATTCTTTGCAAAACTCATTTGCCAAAAAGCAAATATCCTGTTGTTATTGAGTGGTCTGAGCTCTTTGGTCAGTTTTCAAAGATTTCAACTCAGTTTTGTGACAAGAAAAGAAGAATAAATAAATGCCCAAACCTGGGTTTTAGCAACACAATTACATGCTGATTTGGGGTCTGAGCTATAGCATTGTCTATCTTTTGATATTCACGTCATTAAGAAGATATATTCAGCTTACAATAATGGATCTATTTGAAGAAAAAAGTTTTAACTTAAAAAACTTCACTTATCTGGAAAATCACTGCTCACTCTCTCTCTAGCCAAGCTGAACTACAACTAACTGATGTCTCCCTTAACATATCAGAGCTCGCTCCATAAGAAGAATAAAAAATAAAACACAATTTCTTTCCATTCAATATCCTAAATCAAATATAGAACAAAATAAGCTTTTAGGAGCTACTTTCTATTATAAATAAAAATAGTCCATGGTTTCTGGTCAAATTCAATATTTGCATCAACATTCAAATGTCAAATACAAGCTATTAAACAGGTATATAGATTTCAGTGTACAGACCTGGACGGAACTTTGGGTAGTGTTACAATATACATACCAAAAAAATAAAAAAATAAAAACTGCCACCCAATAAGACAATGAAGTTAAAAAAAAAGACTGTACATACCACTGCATGTTTTCAGTCGCTCAGTAAATTACCTCTATGATTAAATTTTTTACAAAATGCAAGGCCCAAAGAATTGGTATAGTATGACTGTGGTTAAATACACAGACTTAGGAGCCTATAGATTTGGATGCAGCTATTAATTACTACCTCTGTCACCGCTGGCAAGTTACTTAACCTCTCTGAGCCTCAAGTGCGAAATGAAGATGTACATATCTATCACAAGGATGACTGTCAGAATGAAACAAAATAATTGACATACAATGCTTTGGCACAGTGCCAACTTGTTCATAATAGGTGCTATCAATAGATGCTAGTTATTAATTTCTAGAGGCTATTTTGAGATCACTTTTGTAGCTGTTTATAATTAAGTGATTTTATAAACAAAATGTCGATTCCATAGCCATTACCTTTGTTGCTGAAATCATCGATTAACACAATTTCTGCTAAGTATTTCCTTGGAGTCCTTTTAATTACGCTGTGGACTGTTCTCATGAGGGTGGACCACCCTTCATTATGGAAGACGATGACAATGCTGGCCGTGAGCAGGTTTTCATCATAATGCCAATACCTGCATCTGCAAAAGGAACATTTCACCATATTTATTCAGAGGTAATCTATAATGCCTGGTTCCAAACTTACTATGGCTATGTTTTCTGCTTGGATTAAATATTATTGACTTAACTAAGGTAAGTGAATGAAATACAACCTTTTATATTTTAACAGAGACCAAAGGTAGAAGAGAGAAGCTACTGTGAGATGAAGTTACTCACATTCAAACTACTTCTTCACCAACCAGCACTTACTGTGACAAAGGGAACTAATTTGTGAATTTATGCTTCTCAGCTGGGGATAGTATTAAGGTTTGTTTTTCATGACTTCAACCTCAGTTTATTTTCTGCTTTAAAACTCTAGCTTCTGGTGCAAGGGATTTATTTCACTCGCTGTGAATAAACCACTGTATGACTGTGTTTGAAAGCTGTCCTGTTCTAATATGGCTAAAACGTTCAGAAAAAAATTAAATGGGCTGAACTGCGGCAAACGGGAGACATTCCAAAATTAACTGTTGGATGAATAAACAAAGTTCTAATAGTGTTTAGAGTTATTAGATTGGCTAAAGAAGGGTTTTTAACTATTTTACACAAAATTGTTTCAAACAACTGTAGCAGGAATAGTTGCCAGAAGCCTTTTTCTATTTGGAAGAAAATCCAAAACAGGGGCTGATAAAGACTCAGGGAACCAAGGAAGGTTCAGTGAATTTCACAGAACCATCTCTCTCTCTCTCACACCACACATACACACACACACACTCACTCACTCTCTCTTTCTCACACACACACACGCACACACACACACACAGTCAGCGCCTTGTATCTGCGGGTTCTGCATCTTAAGAATCAACCAACTGTGGATCAAAAATATTGGAAAAAAATTCCGGAAAGTTCCCAAAAGCAAAACCTGAATTTGCCATGGCAATGATTTACATAGTGTTTACACTGTACTTATAACTATTTACACAGTATTTACATTTTATTAGGTATTATAAACAACTGATTGAAAGTATATGGGAGGGTGTGTATAGGTTACATGTAAATACTACACCATTTTATTGGGTGGGCCAAAAAGTGCCTTCGGTTTTTTAAGTAAAAATAAACACATTTTTCATTTTCTTTATTGAAGAACTTTTCTGAAAAACATATTCACCCTTTTGTTCCACTACTTTCTGCCATGTTTCAGGCAACTGCATAATTCTGTCTTCACAAAACTTTTTATCTTTTTGAGCAAAGAATTGTTCCAGGTGCCTTTTAGAGTCTTCCAGGGAACTGAATTTTTTTCCATTAAGAGTATTTTGTAAAGACTGAAGTAAATGGAAATCTAAAGGAACAATATCTGGTGAATATGGTGGATGAGTCAGAACTTTCCAGCCAAGCTGTAACAGTTTTTGCCTGGTCATCAAAGAAACAGGTGGTGTTGATGTAGAGAACAAACATATGGACACCAACTGGGGAAAGTGGGTAGGGTTTGGGGGGGAATGAATTGGGAGATTGGGATACCAAATTGTACACTCTAAATATATGCAGTTTATTGTATGTTAACTGTATCTCAATAAAAGTTCTTAAAAAAAAAGAAAAAAGAAACATGTGGTCTTGCGTTATCCTGATGGAAGATTATGCATTTCCTGTTGACTAATCCTGGATGCCTTTCATTGAGTGCTGCTTTCAGTTGGTCTAACCGGCAGCAGTACTTGTTGGAATTAATCGTTTGGTTTTCCAGAAGGAGCTCATAATAGAGGACTCCCTTCCAGTCCCAGCATATATACAACATCACCTTCTTTGGATGAAGACTGGCCTTTGGTGTGGTTGCTCGTGGTTCGTTTCGCTTGCCCCATAACCTCTTTCCATTCCACATTGTTGTATAGTATGCAGTTTTCATCACCCATCACAATTTGTTTTAAAAACAGAATGTTTTCATTACATTTCAGTAGACAATCACACGTGGAAGTATGGTCAAGAAGGTTTTTTTCGCTTAACTTATGTGGAACCCAAACATCAAAGTGATTAACATAACCAAGCTGGTGCAAATGATTTTCAGTGCTTGATTTGGATATTTTGAGTATGTTGGCTCTCTTCCTCATGGTATAACACTGTTCTCAGTGTCTCAATTTGATCACTAGCAACTTCAACTGGTCTACCCAAACGTGGAGCATAGTCCAGCGAGAAATCTCCAGCACAAAACTTCGAAAACCACCTTTGACATGTTCAATCAATCATAGCACCTTCTCCATACATTACACAAATCTTTTTTTGCGTTTCAGTTGCGTTTTTACCTTTCTTGAAATAATAAAGCATAATATGCCAAAAATGTTGCTTTTTTCCTTCCATCTTCAATATTAAAATGGCTACACAAAAATTCACTAATACGATGTCTTTTTTTAAATGCATACTGATATTGATAGCTGTCACATACAATCTAACAAAACTGTTTCAAGTGAAGTTAAAAACAACTAAGCATCTCATGGAAAAACCCGAACGAACCTTCCGGCCAATCCAATATGTAAGGGACTTGAGTATCCACGGACTTTGGTATCCGAAGGGGCCCTGGAACCTATCATCCAGTAGATACCAAGGTACAATCGTGTGTCTATCACGCAAATACACACATATGTGTATGTATGTACACACACCCACATACTTTTTTCTATTTGGTTATGGGAGAAGAACAAGATAGTAAGAACACGACAGACAAACGAGAACAATCTGAGACCCACGTTCTTTCTGCAGGAGTTAGTTTTCAGAACTAGCATCTGGTGCCTATTACCTTCTCCTTGATAAGTGGAAGGGAAAGATTCTTTTTTTAATCCCAAAGCTTTTCACAAAGTAGTAAATAAGCTTGTTTCCAAGATTAAATTTAAAACCGTAACAGCAGCAATTAACATTATCAGCTTGATACTCTATACCACCATTATCTAAAATAGGACCTGGCCCAATAGAGATCTAAACAACTTTTTCTCCAGGTGTTTATTTCCCTTTCAACATAATTCTCAATTGTCTATGTTCCTAGATGTTGTTTTTATAGAAATGCAGACTGTCTGGAATTCATTTAATCTTATTTCTTACATCTGCATTTTCCTGTTAAAGGAGTAGTGAGTACCTGCTATGTTCTGAGCTAGACACTAGCTCAGCGTCAAGGGGCAGACACGATTTTTGCCCTCATGAAGCCCACGGTCCTACAGGGTAGGCAAGACATGTAGCAAATGTCTGCACTTTCTCTGCATGCGTCGGTGGGGAAACCACCGTCCATTGACAGACGGACCTCACTTAGCCTCAAGACAGGTGGTCAGGAAGGTGTCCTGGAGCCATGAGCTGAGGGTGGGACCAGAAGGACGATTTAAAAAGCCCTGAGGGACTTCCCTGGTGGCACAGTGGTTAAGAATCTACCTGGCACTGCAGTGGACACAGGTTCGATCCCTGGTCCGGGAAGATCCCACATGCCATGGAGCAACTAAGCCCGTGCGCCATAATTACTGAGCTTGCACTCTACAGTCCATGAACCACAATTACTGAGTCCACATGCTGCAACTACTGAAGCCCACACGCCTAGAGCCTGTGTTCTATAACAAGAGAAGCCACCGCACTGAGAAGCCCAAGCACCACAACGAAGAGTAGCCCCCACTCACCACAACTAGAGAAAGCCCGCATGCAGCAACGAAGACTCAACGCAGCCAATAATTAATGAATTAATTAAATTAAAAAAAACAAAAAGTACTGAGACCAAAGAAATGGGGAAGAAAAGACAAAAGCACAACAATGAACTGTGTGCATGTGATTCAGATTAAAAAAAATAGATGGAAGATCTGTATCTTTGGAAGGTAGAATTAAAATATGAAAAAAATTGAAGAGGAAAAGTTACAAAAGGGCATTTGCAGTATAAATAGCAAATTCCAGCATATACTTACTATATGTCAGGAACTATTCCCTGTGCTTCACTTTTACTAACTTATCTAACCTCCCAACGTCACTATGAGGTTAGTACTACTAATGTCCCCATTTTACAGATGAGGGGACTGAAGCTCAGAGATAAATGACTGCCTAAGCTATCTTGGGTTTATAAGAGATCTTGTTACATGTAAAATGAACACGTTTAACATGTAAAATGTTACACGTAAAAGAAAAAAAAAATACTAGCTATACCTATCCATGAATGGCTAAGAATTGATCTAAGGTCTAAGAATTGATACTGACATTGAATACGTCAGTTCAAGGCAGGCACAGAGCTTACTGTTATGTGATGGGAGCTCTCTCCCTTCCCCCTCTTCCCTGCCCTTTGCAGCCTGGAGATACCTCAGGAATGGGGAAGGGGTGGGGGCATGGCACCCAGCGGCAACAAGTTAAACAAAGAGGGCTTTCCAAAATTGGGAGGGGTCACATGCTCTTTCAGAATACCAAGTTAAAAAAATACAGTAGGGAAGGAAAGCAGATATTGAAAGAAGATGTGATGAGTGTTTCTGGAGAGAAACTAACCCGGGCAGGTATGTCTAATTTTGGATGAGTAGGGACAATGATCTCCCCCCAAAAACTGTAAAAACAGACAAACACTCTGATGGAGATTCAGGCAATAATTTTCTTCCTCTGAGTCTAACCACTGGGCTTAAAGAAGCAGAAGTGGATGGGGAAGACAGATTTTGATTTACAACAGGCATCAGAATTGGTGAAAATATTTAAGTCATGGGAGGAGATGTGGAATTTGCTGATTTCTAAGGCAAAAGATGACAACTTGGGGAAATGAGCCAGATAAAGACTTTGAATGGGCGACTGAAAGGAGTTGGAAACAGAGGGAATGAAGGAGAAGAGGAAGGGGTAGAGTGAGGATGAGAAGGGGCCCACGGGGGACACCTTCCTGTCCCAGGGACTCCCCGTGAAGACCGTTGGAAGGTCTGGACATGCTACCCTGCATCCCTACAGGACAAGGGGACAAGAGCTGGAAGAGAGTGTGTTCCCAGTTTCCCCATCTTCCCTTACCTATGTACAGTTTGTAAATAACTCCAAAGATGTAAACTAGGTTATGTGCCAGTAATGACAACTCTTGGTATATGTTTTTCCTATCTTCTTTGTCTTAAAAATTACAAAAAAAGCAATATTTTTTTTCAAATCCATCTCCTAAAGTAAGGGAAATAAAAGCAAAAATAAACAAATGAGACCTAATTACACTTAAAAGTTTTTGCACATAAAGGAAACCACAAAACAAAAAAGACAACCTACTGAATGGGAGAAAATATTTGCAAATGTTATGGCATAAGGAATTAATATCTATCATATATGAACAGCTTATACAACTCAACATCAAAAAAACCCAATCAACCCAATTAAAAAATAGGCAGTAGTACTGAATAGACATTTTTCCAAAGAGGAAATGCAGATGACCAACAGGCATATGAAAAGATGCTCAACATCGCTAATCATCAGGGAAATGCAAATCAAAGAGATATCACCTCACACCTGTCAGGATGGCTATCATCAAAAAGAACACAAATAACAAACTGTCACGAGTATGTGGAGAAAATGGAACCCTCGTACACTGTTGGTGGGAAGGTAAATTGGTGCAGCCACTGTGGAGAACAGCATGGAGGCTTCTCCAAAAACTAAAAAAAAAGTTATCATATGATCCAGCAATTCCCCTCCTGGGTATATATCCGAAAAAAACAAAAACACTAATTCAAAAAGATACATACACCCCAATGTTCAAAGCAGCATTATTTACAATTGGCAAGATGTGAGAGCAACCTAAATGTCCATGGACAGATGAATGAATAAAGAAGATGCGGTATATATACAATGGAATATTACTCAGCCATAAAAAAGAATGAAATTTTGCCACTTGCAGCAACATGGGTGGACTTGGAAGGCATTATGGTAAGTGAAATAAGTCAGAGAAAGACAAATACTATAATAATATGACTCATATATGGAATCTAAAAAATACAACCAACTAGTGAATATAACAAAAAAGCAGACTCACAGAGAACACACTAGTGGGTACCAGTGCAGGTCAGCAGCAATATTGAGGGGGGGAGGTACAAACTACTGGGTGTAAGATAGTCTCAAGGATGTATTGTACAACATGGGGAAAGTAGCCAATGTTTTGTAATTACTGCACATGAAAAGGAACCCTTAAAAATTGTAGAAAAAATTTTTTAAAACTTGAAAAAAATTACAAAAGCAATACACAATTTGCTGTACAAAATCCAACCAACAAAGAAGTTTATAAAGGTAAAAATTCCCTCCCTTCCCTCTCGCCGACAAATCTCACCTCCTAGAGGTTACTAGTTGTTGGTTGTGTATTTCAGTTTTTATATCCATGCAGACATATAAATGCATGTCTGGGTATATATACAGATATATTCAGATCAGTACGTATAGATTCTTCTTCCATGTGAGTATGTATGGATTTATCCTGTTATCTAATTCTCTGTAACTACTGCATAACATTCCATAATATGGCTGTTTCATAATTTGTGCGACCTTTTCCTCACTGATGGATGTTTCTGTTCGCTCCACAGTGTGACAGCGGTCATCCTTGTGCGTAAATCTCCACGCCCTTTCCTGGGAATCTTTCCTACAAAAGGCTCAAGACTGTAAGCTCACCAAGGGCAGGAACCTCATCTGCTCTGCTCACCACCATCTGACACAGAGCAGCGGCTGCATAAACATTTATTGAATTGCTCTGAGGGTGTTTTTGAAATGCCTCTAGATGTGTGTTCTCTGAGTAATGTCCACTCTCCATCCCACAGTCCTCCTATTTTGAGGTACTTTCAAGAAAAAGTCAGTCCATATGGCAGGTGGAGGTGGGAAAGAAAGGGGAGGCAGAAGCTCTTCCAGTGGGAGAGGTGGAAAGTCTGGAGGAAGCCAGGCGACAGAACAGAATAAAAGCAGATGGAGGGAGGCGCTTGAGCCCAGCCTCCGCTCCCAAACTTTAGGGAGAGGCCCAGCAGCGAGGCTGCAGCGCCAGGTAGAGATGATGTTGGGGGTATTCAGGTAGGAGGAGCTGGCAGTCCCTTCCCACCTCTTCTGTGCAGTCTCCTTGCCTCTAGATGGAGCCAGAGAGTGTAGACAATGCCACCTGCTGTCGGCAACAGAGTTAAGACCAGGGCTGCAAGGAGCCACCAGGGAAGGGGTAAGGTGACTTTCAGGGAAGAGACGGGGTGGACGGCTTAAGCCCGGGCCTGGCCCTGGGGCTCAGAGGATGCCCGGTACCCATGAGAGCCAAAAGGGGAGACAGTGCCCATGGTGGGGCCCTCAGGCCCGGGGCAGTAGGTGAGGAAGGTCAGTACACCTGGGAGCCGGGAGTGGGTGGCAGAGATGGAGGGTATGGGCCAAACTGCCACCAACACCTCAAGGTCACATCACCCGCCTGTCCCCAGGATGCTACAGGAAAAAAGGCACAGGAGCAGCCGAGGGGGAGCTGCACTGCAGGCCAACAGGTGTTGGCCCGGGAGACCTTCGAGCCCCCACAGACCGGGTTGCCTTTAATCACAAGCTTTCATTTGTACCCATCAGCTTGAAGGCAGGCTTAGGAGAAAGCTTAGCTGTTTGGCAGCTTTATGGATTTCCCCTTGGGAGAGGAGGTGCTGGGTGGAGCTCGCAGAGGCAGTGCTGGTGATGAGATACAGAGCCTGGACCAGAAGACAGGGCTGGAAGAAGCACCCTGTGTTGATGTCACATCCCCTATTCTGCAGCATTTCTCACTCTACTGGCATAAAATTCGTAACAAGTTGTAAGAAGGAGGGCGAACGGAAACAATGCCACCTTGAAACAGATGGGTTCTGTTATAGACTTTCGAGTAGTTTCTCCTTTCTGGCACTTTATTTTCGAAGAGAGCTTAAAGACCCTCAGCACCAAGGGCGTTGTGCTCTGCATTATATATCACAGAACTGCTCTGGCCGCACGTACTCCCGTTCAGATCACCAGCTTGCAGGGATTAATTTCTGCTGTACAGCAAGGTGATTCAGTTATACATGTACATATTCTTGTCCACTATGGTTTATCACAGCATATTGAATATGGTTCCCTCTTTATCCTGCAGAGCTTTTCTTAAAAGTAAATTTACAGAATATTTCCACGGTAGCTGTGTGGTGCCAGGTGCTTGTATCAGAAGACGGGAATGATGAATTTTCATAGTGACTTTTCTGTGACTTAAAAAGCCAAAAACAGACTTCATAACCAAAAATGACACGCCTATTCACCTCTTTCCACTTTCTCTGTCCCAGCTGGGTTTTTAACATCTTCAGTTTGATATAAAGCCTTTATGTATTTAGGCTTTACTGGTAAATAACATCTAATTCAGCAGACTGTGAAAATCTGGTTACAATTGGAAGGGTGCTTGGCGAGCCTGAGATCTGATATGTTGCTGGTTTTGAAAGCTCCATGCATCCTCTTCCTCAATAGGGGTTGCTGAACAGACTAAATTCAGACTCAGGCCCCCTGTCCCATGGGCAGCTGGGGGGACAATGACCACATCTCACCCCCATGTAGACTATTCCCTTCTTGATAATATATTCTTTCTTTTGACTGGGCATGTAAAATTAAAGCACAATAAATTATTTTGTATTTAATCATTTTCTCAAAACTCTACCTCGATGCCCTGAAGAGCGAGTATTCCTTTTCTTGATTATTAGGAACTCCAGGATGGTCTAGTAACCTTTCCTCAATGTTCTTATCAAGGCTTCTCATGAGTCAGTCTTCCCTTGAAGGTCAAAATTAAGTCTGTACTACCAGAACCCATTCTTCCTCCAAGATGAAAATGTCAGCTAATCACTATGAGTTCTGCTCATAGCAGGAATAGTGTTTTCATGTATTATGTTAATATTCAATACATATTGGTTGATTTGATTTCAAAACTTTTTCTAGGAATAGTCCTCTTTACAATGTTGTACTATATCACAGAATACCACATTTTCTGCATTAGTGAAATAATATTAATGAAAGGGAGACTAATAAATCTTTTAACTTATGCTCCACTGGGATTGAATGTCAAATTCAACGAACACAGGATTAATGGTTGGTTCTGCAAAAGTTTTTCAAGATGAGACTCAGGAACTGAGGAAGCACTGATGTCTGTACTTCACCACACTTGCTCTGTATGGTGCCACAAGTGGGAGACAAGAAAACAGACGGTATGAAGGCAGGGAGATGGATGTCTTTAGTTCATCACGCCTGTGCCTGTAATATCGATATCTATCAGGTCCACACTCCCATCGGCTCAATCTAAATTAAAAACCACATGCTGGTGGCACAGTGGTTAAGAATTCCCCTGTCAATGCAAGGGACCCAGGTTCAAGCCCTGCTCCGGGAAGATCCCATATGCCGCGGAGTAACTAAGCCCGTGCGCCGCAACTATTGAGCCCGTGTGCCGCAACTACTGAAGCCCACGTGCCTAGAGCCTGTGCTCCACAACAAGAGAAGCTGTGGCAATGAGGAGCCCATGCACCACAATGAAGAGTAGCCCCCCGCTCACCGCAACTAGAGAAAGCCTGTGTGTAGCAACGAAGACCCAATACAGCCAATAAACAAAATAAATAAATAAATTTATATATATAAAAAAAACCACATGCTGGCCAGGTGTGCAAGCTCTTAAGACAAGTGCCCCAGTTCCAACGGGGTAGCTGCATCTCAGCTTCATTTTCTGCGGCAGAGAGCTGAGGGGCTCAGGTTTATTTCATGTCCAACTGACCAACGTTTTGGGGGAAAGGGAGAAATTCTTAGCAGAGCAGAATGACTTGGACCAGAAATCCTCTAGGTCATCATGGCTGATTCCTAAGGCAGGAAGCTACAAAAACCCACTGCTTTGTGTATCTCATGTAACAAACAGCAGGACCATTATCTGCCCAGACGACTGGAAGTCTCCTGTGACCTCGGGCTCTCTGAAAAGCTTGTAGCTGTCCTATTTCCATTTCCTCCATCCTCCTGCAGTACATAGTTTCCTGGCATCCCCAAAAGTAGTGGGGGTCAGCTGTCCAGTCCTTATCTATGACAGCTCAGCTGTCAGTGACCCTCAGAGAGTCACAGTGTGTTTGGAATTCACAGCTCCGGAGAGCCAGAGGCTTCCTAAGGTTACGTAGTCGTTGGGCTCTGCAGCAACCTTGGGTCATGTACAGAAACCCTGGGGTGGAAACGTTGGGGGATGGCTTTGAGAACACCTCCATCTCTGACGCCCCACTGATGCTCTGGCTTATTTAGTGTCCTGACAAGCCAAGCAGGTGTGAAGGGCATGCTCTCCACTCGGAGGTGCTCTGGGGAAGATGGGGACTTCACAGATGGCAGGAGCCAGAGTGGCTCCACAGAGAGATTCTGTCCCTATGGTGGGGACATGAGTGGCACCAGGAACCTCAGGCCAAGGGTTTGGGGAGCACTGGCTGATGGGCCTGCAGGGAGGAGTCCGGGAATATTCATTCCCAAGGTGTTCAACAGCTGACTGCACAGCTGGCTGGGAAGAATTTGAGGGAGTTAAATCTTAGCACAGTGCATAATGTTTGAGCCAGATAAGTGGTATTTTTCCTATTAGTTACTGTGATCTCATTTCATCCCAGGCTGAGGAAATGCAGTTCTACTAGCTCGTATTGTACATACATGATTACACCTGAATAGTTTGGGGGGGGGCACTAGGTCACATGATTTGCTCAAAGTCACAGCTAGTGACAGAAGCAAGATTTAGAAATGAATCCTTTACGATTCCTTCCGCTAAACCACAGACTGACTAAGAATTACTCACCAGTATATGCTTAGAAACAAACAGGAAAATGAATTCCTTATTTCTGCTCAACACCCGGGGGATACATGGCCATGAAGAGACGGCTGCACTCAGCTCTGTGGAGTGATTTCCACCAGATTCCAGGGCTGAGGATGCCAGCTGCATTGGGGCAAACGAAGAATGCGGACTCTGTCGCTGAGTAGCTGTCTTCAAATGATTTTTTTTTTTTTTTGAAAAGGAAAACATACTCAGACAGATGTGTCCACTTAATGATCTGAAAATGTCAAACCACAATTTAGGGGAAAATATCTGGCAGGGAATCCTAGTACTGGACATATGTTCTTACACATTTCTCCAAAACTCCCTGGGAAAGGAGAAAGAACATTTCACGGTGGAAGCCATATGCTTCTAGCTATACTGGACTCCCACTTCACATATGAGCTTGCATGCCACGTTCTGATTTTACAGAAGCACCAGCTTAAACACCAATATATCTGAGCTGAGACAAGCACCACTGCCACGAGTAAGGATCCGGGTGCTATGTCATGGATATAAACGGTGCCAATAGATATAAACGACCTGAATCAACACAGGTTTGCATCTGTAACATTAATTTACGCTGCACCTATTCCACCAACGACTTCGAGCAGCTTACAAAGACACACAGAATACAATATTACAAAACTCTAAAATAGGAGGGGGAGAAGATGGACAAAGAAAGAATGAGAAACAAAAAAGGAGAAAAACAGCAAAAAAAAGAAGGTTTTGAAAGTGCATGTGAGAGGGCCAAGGACTCCTGTGCACACAATTCCAGGGCGCCATTCACAGAGAAGACACTCAGACGGCACCCCCCGAGCTGGGTAGCATGGCGGCCTTTCACTTCATCCCTGTCCCATACTTAGAATGGATGGGCCACAATTTGGCTTGAATTTTCCAGCAGGGAAACCTGGTCAGGACGGTGTTTAACACACCAGTTGTTTGGAAAGAGGACAATATTCTTGGCGTGAAGACCAGATGGGATTTTTTTCCTAAGAGGCCTCCTTATGGGAAATGCATGGATGAGCTTCCCTGGGCTGTCTTCCTGGAGGCTGTCAGCAGAGACCAATGGCACTGCACCAAAACACAAGTCAGTGTAACAGTTGTGCAGAGACCAAGTTGGGAATTTAAGTTCAACACCGATTTGAAGATCACACTTTGCAAACATTCCTTAAAATGTTTACTGAGTCATCTCCTACTCCATGTTTCATCTCTCAGTGAGTGGTTATATGCCTTCTCCACGTGCTCTGATTTCAACAAGGAAGTCACTTTGACCACATGGAGGACTTGTATTTCCAAAGGCAGATTCTGACCCTGGTAATGACTGAAGAAAAGGTATAAGCTTACAGTGGCAGCATGGTGACTTTAGGCTGGACTGAGCAAATAGTTTCCCGCCAGAGAACTGTTAGGTACTGAAGAAGTTATCAATACAGGTTGTAGAAGATTTACTTATGGAAGGTCTTAAACACTGGCTGATACTAATGTTCCTACAGCAAAATGAGGATATATATACACTAGATCATTTTTTAAAATTAATTAATTAATTTTTATTTTTGGCTGCGTTGGGTCTCATTGCTGTGCGGGCTTTCTCTAGTCGCAGCTAGTGGGAGCTACTCTTTGTTTTGATGCACGGGCTTCTCCATGAGGTGGCTTCTTGTTGCATAGCACAGGCTCTAGGCACACAGGCTTCAGTAGTTGAGGCGCATATGGGCTCAGTAGTTGTGGCGCATGGGCTTAGTTGCTCTGCAGCATGTGGGATCTTCCTGGACCAAGGAACAAACCCATGTACCCTGCATTGGCAGGTGGATTCTTAACCACTGTGTCACTTGGGAAGTCCTATATCACTTTTTTGAGGACTCTCTCAACTGTAAAACTCTGAATACAGATGTGGAAAAGAGTACATAATGTACAACAGTTAGCATTTATTAATGCACAGAACAAGCAATTTCTGGGGCTATAAGAATATATTCAGTAAGTTTAGAGATTTACCTTCATAAAGTGGGACTTCCCTGGTGGCCCAATGGTAAAGAATTTGTTCTGAATGCAGAGGACCAGGGTTCAATCCCTGGTCAGGGAACTAGGATCCCACATGCCACAGGGCAACTGAGCCCGCACACCACAACTAGATAGCCCGCGTGCCACAACTACAGAGCGCCACTCACCCTGGAGGCCGTGTGCCACAACTAGAGAAGAGAAAACCCACACATCCCAACTAGAGAGAAGCCCATGCACCACAGCGAAGAGCCTACGTGACACAATGCAGACCCAATGCAGCCAAAAGTAAAAATAAATAAATAAAAAAATTTAAAAAACAAAACAAACAAGCAAAAAGCCAGGTTGCTGGTTTAGCATGTAGTATAACTGATACATATGTGATGTTTAATAAATACGGTGGCGGAGGAATTTGCTATTACTATTCCTAGAAATCATTAAAGCGGTCTCCCTCTTTTCCTATATTAATTGAATTATCTTCTCTCTTACATCTTTGCTTCATTGTAATTTTCCAGAACATGAAATCCTCTAGAGGCTAACAAGTCATCAAAAGTGAGCTGAAGTTAGCTATCGAAAGGGCTACTCTCAGAGACGGGATGTTACTGTAAGGGAAATTACTGACAGGCGATGTTCATTCTTACCCTAAGAAGGCAGATGCCAGGAAATCTCAAACCACAATTCTGGAAAACACTGTAGTTCATTAAACTCTGGCAAAGGAACCCAAGGACCGAATACCTGTGAGGTTACAAGTGAGGTGAGTCATCAGCTTGTCACCTTGTCTCTTCAGAGGCCCTGGGTTTCTCAAAGGTGCACAGATGGGCCACGCACAGGGAGACGATTACAAGAAAAGAAAGAAAAACGGAAAAAGGCAACGTGAATCTGATCTGTGCGGGATGGCAGCTGACGGAGCAGCGGGGACCCGGGGTGTGCTGGATGGTGAAAAGAACCAAGGAAGCACCACCAGGCACGAGGAAGGGTCACTAGCCCTTTGATCTGGCTGGCCCACTGGGATCCTTCCTGCTGCAATAATCCTCGGACGGCACTAAGCCAGCACTAGCAGCTGGGTCACCACAGCACTGTCACAGCAAGCAGGGGCCGGTGAAGGAATGTGGTCCCCCCTGCACAGAGCATCTGTGTAAGAACTCCTGCCTGGCTGCGTGGTGATTTTTATTTTCTTCTTTTTTCTATTAAACATATATACTTTCCTCTTTCAAAATATTTAGGAATAAAATTGCTGCCTTAGACAACTACAAGCCAAGAGATCACCACCTGGCATCTTCATAAGCTTTATAAGCATCATACCCCTGGGCAAGAGATCTGTCCTGGTACCTCTTTTCTAACTAAAACCATCCCATGCGGGCTTCCCACACCTGGAGTTCCCCACTCCCCACGGCATTCCCTCTGTGGGCAGCTTTGCCCCAATGCACCTATTCTAAGTCCTGGGGGCACATTTTATAAAAACATTACTATTAATACACATTCGCATTTTGATTTGAAATTAGGGTATTGGACAGATTTGCCAATAAGACTGCAGGTGCCTCTGTGTTTCACTTCTGCCATTTTCCCCTCCTGATACCAGCTGGTTATGCCATCAAATCCCGTCATCCTGTCACACTGGTACAGCAGGGGCGACACAGAACCGAGTGTGGGAGGACGGCTGTCCTCAGAGCAGACACCCTGCCCCGGCAGGAACAGGACGCACGCACAGAGATGTGAGAGCTCGGGAGGAAGAAATCTTGTGTGGGGGCCGGCTGCCAGCTCGTGGAGGTTTATAAATTCAAACAGGAAAGCTAGTGCTTCCAAGTGCCAGGACAGTGTTTCCAGCATTACTGAATAAGTATGTTCAATTACGAACATTTTAGAAGTGAAGCATTTCATGGGGTTGAAAAATTCTAATTCTTCAAAATCCACCCAAAGTCTCAGAAATCAATCCTAGATATTCTGAAGCAGCTTTTAAAAACTGTAGACATTTCTGCAGCAATTGAGGTATGTTCAATTATGCTCCTCAGGGGTAAGAAGGTTTGCCTTTTAAATTCCTCTCAATACTCTAAGTGGACATCCTGATTTAACACGTACGCTGACCCCCGGTTCCCGCACTCGGAGCCCCTCTGACAGGCCTGGCGACGTGCCCAGCAACTGCTGCCCCAGATGAGCTTCACATCACCGACCCCCACGGTGACCTTTTATACCAAAACCTTCACGAGAGGAAGCCCTTTCTGTAGCTTCTTCATTTCCTAATAGAGTACAGAAACCATCTTCCCCCTAAAATTTTTATTCACAAAATATGTCATAAAAAAAAAAAAAAAGCATTTTCCCCCCAAGCTGCTAAAGTCAAGACCTCAAGGGAGTAATGTAACTGAACCCCCCGGCGATGTAAAGTCTCGTTTTCTGAAGCTGATGCCAGTCTGTTAAGTCTTTCTTCTGGGGAGCACCGACATCCATAAGGGTTACCGTTGCAGTTGAAAAGAAACAAGTTTGCATTTACCTCCAAAGCATTCCCACCTTAATTTTATTTTTTAATTTTTATTATTTTTTTAATTACTTTATTTTTGGCTGCATTGGGTCTTCAATGCTGTGCGCGGGCTTTTCTCTAGCTGCAGTAAGCAGGGCCTACTCTTTGTTGCAATGCATGGGCTTCTCATTGTGGTGGCTTCTCTTGTTGTGGAGCACGGGCTCTAGACGCATAGGCTTCAGTAGTTGCACTACACAGGCTCAGAATTTGTGGCACACGGGCTTGGTTGCTCCGTGGCAGGTGGGATCTTCTCGGACCAGGGATCGAACCTGTGTCCCCAGCACTGGCAGGCGGATTCTTAACCACTGTGCCACCAGGGAAGTCCTCCCATGTTAATTTTAAAGATTTCTACATGAAATGATCCATAGCCTTACGTACTGCCAATAACAGTACTCCCTGTTCCTCCGGAGAACTGTTAAAACTAGTGGCTATACTTCAAAGTACGCTTTATTAGCATTTTGTATTTTCATATTCTAGAAACATGCAGACATGTGTGTTATCTTGCTCTCGTCTTCACAGGACTTTGGTAAATAACTTGCCCACAATAGCTGGGGGCGATATCTGTAGTTTTACTGGATCCCCCTTGTATGTGAAACCTCCCAGCACCATGCCTGCAACTTCTGCTCCTCAAAAGCTGTCCATCCCTTTCCCCGCATCGTGACAACTGACTTCATGGACGTGGCCCATTAGACTGTGTCGTGCTCCTCTGAGATGAAGAGTGAAGTAAGAATCAGGTGGGATGGTCTTTGTTTATGTGCTACTGGAAGAAGTTTCCATCACTTCTCTTGAGGAAGAGGGGAGATAAAATCTAAAATTAATAAGGGTTCCTGATAAAAAGTCTAGGCCAGTTACTAGGAAATTACAGATTCAACGCAGCATCTACCACGTAGATGAGTGATGCATTGGGGCCCGAGAGTAAGATACTATGACTTTAACACGGTCACCAGACCTTAGAAACTCAGGTTAGGTCTGCTCATAACAGAGACTATTTCAGCACTGAATCTAATAAATATTCCAAACAGTGCAGGACACCCCCTGGTTCACGGCCCCCGCGCTGACTGCAGGAGCCTCTGTGAGCCTGTCCCAGCAGGATTCCAGCTCCTTCCCAAGCCCCTTTAGCAAGAAGACAGTAAAGGAGGTACGGGAGGGGGGAGGCAGGGAAGGAGGGGTGGGAGGGAGAAAAGAAAGATGAAGAACGGGGTACACTGAATCACAACTAGGCCAGTTTATTTCTGTTCCTTGAATGGAAAAAATTAACAGTCTGTGCTTTTGGGTCTTGACATTTCTAAAAGCCATTATCAGATTTTCCTTTCAGCATAAATTAACAAGTAAAACTATTTGGCCTATGAGAATTACCATTTTCAGTATTACGAAGATCTGCACTTACTATAATGGAATATTGGGAGCTTTGTCCGTTAACTAGATACTAAATATTTCTATGATTAACCTGCACTCCACACTCAAATATACAAAAACACAGTGGTTCCTTATTATTTGTGGGTTCTGTGTGTGTTAATTTGCTTACTCTCTGAAATGTATTTATAACCCAAAGTCAGTACTTGGGACATTTTTGCAGTCATCTGAGAACACGTGAAGGGTGGGAAAATGTGAACAGGCGGGGACAGGACGATGCTCTCACTAAACATGTCCTTTCCAGCGTCTGTTTAGTCCACTTATTTCTTATTTTGTGCTTTTGGCTGCTGATTTCGCTATTGAACACAGCCCCCGAGGCTGGGCTGCAGTGCTGCGTGGGGTTCCTACGTGTGCGAGGCTGTGCTGAACCCGATGGAGAAAGTGTGTGTGTCAGACAGGCTTCCTGCAGGCACGCGCCCCAGGGCTGCTGGCCGTGAATTCAGTGTTATGATGCAACAATACACACTAAATAAGGTGTCTTTAAGTAGAAACACACATAAAACAAAGTTACATGCAGATCAGCTGATGGAAATGTGCCAGAGGTGTGTAACCCATCCCTGTGTTTCCTCCAGGAGGGATGCTTCTGTATCCCTGACCCAGGGCTCACAGGGACTTCACAAGCATCACCACCACAAATGACGAGAACTGACCGCACATCAAAATGCAAACGCACAGAAGCTACATGTCAGCAGTAAGGACAGTGACAAAGGCCAGCTATGAAGCCTGTCAGTCTGGACTGCCCACTACAAAGGGGAAGCATGGGGGGTGGATGGATGTCTATTCTACAGGCAAATACTTCTGACTGTCAAAACAACCTGCAAGGTGTAAGAGGTAGAGACCGAATCACATTCTCTCCATTAAAATTAAATTTATGGTTCAAAACCAATTACTAATCCAGAGAATAAAACTTTAATCAGTAGGGTCAAAAAAGTCAGGGTAAGCTGGTAACTTTCTCTAAAATATTCAGGGGATGCCTTGTATAAAAATGTGCCCTGAAAACCACAGGAAGATGCTAAAAGAACAGAAAAAGAGATCAAGAGATCTCGGGGAGAGTGAGAGACAGAGAGAGAGAGAGAGAGATTGACTGAGATTTTCAGCACTTAGCAGGGGTAGTAACAGAGAAGTGAGCCTTTCTCACTGGCAAATCTACCCTTTTAAAGGACGATGTGGTCTCTTGCTTACATGACAGTATAGGCTCCAAAGATGCTTAGAGTTAGAAGAAATACAGGGTTAAATTGGAAAACAGATTTGTGTCTTCAGAAACGACAAAGGTGTTTATTATTATGAAGTGTTTATTCACATACTACACCCCACAGCCCTGATGTATCCTAATTCTTTCTTCACTTCTCTTAATGATGCAAATTATAGATGTGATCACCCCACACTTTTCAGTAAGTAGCTCTTCATCTTATGCTGACATTAAGGACGCCTCCTCCATTTCTGCAGCAGGATGACTCCTACCTCTTATGTAACGGTGAGGGTGAAGTGCCCTAAGGATGAGGCTGAACACACATCTCATGCAATGTGAGACCCTCGCAGAGAAGCTTTTGTAGCATCTCTGCCACACCAGGCAGGGGTGACCTCTGAGCAGTGGGACTCATGTTACCTATTGTGTCATATGCCTTTGATGTTCTTTATCATATTTAATACTCACAATAACTTTATAAGCCAAGTACTATCACCCACATTTGTTAGGGGAGGTGAGAGCTCTCTGAAGGTGGCTGTTATCCTTCTGACTCCTGTCAGCTCTGTGTGGGGTCCCCGCCTCCTGGCACCCTAGGCTCGGGGCTCCCAGGCACCCCCGGCCCCTTCTCCTCGGGCTCAGGCTTAGCCCGCTGCCAAGGCCACTCCAGGGCAGGGCCACACAGAACCCACTGGGGGGGGCTGCCAGCTTCGACACCCCCTCGGTGTGGAGATCTGCCATCTACAGACAATTGAGGGAAAAGCTCCGCCGCAGCATCTTCTCAGTACTCAGGTGACAGGCCTGCACGTCGCTGGTGGATCTCCTGATCCCTTAACACGGACCCTCTGCTCCGGGACCACGCCCACCTGCCCCTCTGCCCTCCCCAGAGTGGCTTCTTCCAACTTAGATCCAAGCAGAGGCCCTTGCTACAGAGAGTCAGGATTTTCAGTGCCTACAGTTCAAGAGAGAGTCACTTTGGAATTGATAACATACTCCCCTTTTCCTCCTAAGAAGAACATTTTATTACTATAAGGATGTTTCATAAACATACACCACAGATAACACACTTAAATGACTCTCTGATGAGCAAATCTCCCTGGTCTTTCAAGCAGGTGGTGGGAGGCCCGGGAAAGACAGGACGCCTTCTGTGGCCGGGTCATCCTGGACAGGTGCTTAGCCTGGACTTCCGGTTCCCTGGCTACGAAATGAAGGAGAGTACCAAGTGACCTCTCTAGGCCCCTGTGGCTCTAGAACTCTGAGATATTAGATATTCTGATATTGAATATTCAACAGAGGATGTGCATGGTTCCTGTAGGGTCTGCACCATCCCCTTTAAAAGCTGCCGTGTGATCCCCAAAGTGGGATCTCGGGCTCTGGTTCCCATCCACTGTGATCGGTCACCTGCTAACCGTGTCACATCACGGGGAAGAGGTTGGTGAGGTTACAGCATAAGTCTCACAAGCAAGTACAGGGAGTGATGAGCTTTTAGAACATAAAGCAAGTCTTATAGGCTTTAAAAACCATGACTATATGTATATATTTTCTGTGGGGAAAGAACGTGACAAATATTCACCAAACAGTAGCTGCCTCGGGAAAGGGAGACAGGGGACTCCCTTCTTGGTCGATGTGGCAAAATGGGCTTCCTCCACCCTAGGGGCTGGCACACAGGAAGGTTAACAAGGGGCAGCTCTCCTAACAAGACCTGTCCTGGAAGTGCTGGCGGGGTTGTCCCTGGAGACATGGAATGGCCGATTGTCTCCTGGTTCATCCGTTCTGGTCTCCTTCCTGTTTCTGGGGATACCAAAGAAGGGTGAGCCTGGGGTGCCCCCACCAGGACAGGCCAGTGTCATGTTGCTACAGGGCTGGAATCAAAGCAGTGCATGCCTCTGGCAGGATCCTGCGTCTATTGTGACTTTCCAAGAAGAGCTGTCACACCTGGCAGGGGCCCAGGGCCTCCAGGGGGCAGGAGGCGGTACCCACACTCGGCTCAGCTGGAGTGATAACAGCTGCACACCAGCTGCTTGCTGGCTGGTTCTACTCGGCTCTGCACCCAGGGAAACACAAAGAAGACCCGGGGAGGATGCAGAGACATAGAAAAAAGTACTCTGGAAACGGAAAAGACCTTGGTGGACGCCTAGTTGAGTGGTTTCCAAACGGGATGGAGGAGTCCAGGGGTTTCAAAGAGATTCGAGAACCAGAGCACAGAGTTGCTCCCTAGGAAGCCACTGGGAGAGAGGATTCTGCAGATTCTGGGCCGGAAATGAGTTAAAAATACTGACGACCCCCTCTCTTTACAGATGAGGAAACTGAGACTCAGAGTGGACTGTGGGGAAGTCTCCTCAGAGGACTCCTGCCCAGTCAGGACAGAGGCAGAATCAACACGAGAGGTGTGCCGCCCACACATTACACTGCACAATGGACACTGATGGGAAAAATGAGACAATTCAGTTGTCCTGCAGGGTTGGCTTTGTCTTGTCAATGACATCTCGTCCTATATCATAACCACTCACGTCTTAGTTACCTTGGCTTTGAGTGCATTCTTCTGATTCTATTGTGTATCTGCTCAAAGTTTTGCAATCATTAGAATAGAAATAATAAGTGCCTTCTGGTTACTCAGGTATCATATAGAAGACTATTTCTTTTTAAATGGAAGGGAGGGTGAAAGTAATCAATGCATGTCCTCAAGTTGCTATAGTTCCCTCATTACACACTTTGTCCTGGGACTTCCCTGGTGGTCCAGTGGTTAAGACTTTGCCTTCCAATACAGGGTGTGTGGGTTCGATCCCTGGTCGGGGAGCTAAGATCCCACATGAGCTAAGATCCCACATGCCTCGCCGCCAAAAAACCAAACACATAAAACAGAAGCAATATTGTAACAAATTCAATAAACACTTTAAAAATGGTCCACATCAAAAAAAAAAAAAAAAATCTTAAAAAACCCCCCCAAAAGCAACTTGGTCCTAAGACTAACTTTAACTTCAAAACTTAATTATTGTGTCTATATAAACACTGCAGATGATAAAATACCATTCTTTTGGTCTGGTAATTTGCTTAGGGGGAAGGTGTTGCACAGTCTAGCTTTACAGATGTCCCCCACCAATGAGTGAGCAGTTTAGAAGCTACCCTAGTCACCTGAATCACCAAACATTTTCATCACGTTAATACTACTGAACTCAGACTTCCCTGGTGGCGCAGTGGTTAAGAATCCGCCTGCCAATGCAGGTGGCATGGGTTTGATCCCTGGTCCAGGAAGATCCCACATGCCACGGAGCAACTAAGCCCGTGTGCCACAACTACTGAGCCTGTGCTCTAGAGCCTGGGAGCCACAACTACTGAGCCCACGTGCTGCAACTACTGAAGCCCTCGAGCCTAGAGCCCATGCTCCTCAAGCGAAGCCACCGCAACAAGCCCCCGCATGGCAAAGAGGAATAGCCTCCGCTCGCCACAACTAGAGAAAAGCCCGTGCGCAGCAACGAAGACCCAATGAAGCCAATAAATAAATTAATTAAAACAAATACTACTGACCTCATTTTATGATGCATTTATATGATGTATTATCTAGTATTACCTCTAGAATTTAGAAAATATAGACAAATTGTGTGCACTGTGCTATGAATTCCTGAAATTGTGATCAGTACAAAATATAGATTTAATAAAATACCCAACTAATAAATTGCTGAACTTTGAATCTTGGAGTCTGAATCCTGTTGTCTCCCACAAGTTCCTTTCTGAATCATTTAATTATTATGATGAAGGTAAACTACTCCCAATTTGGAGGCTGATTGCATCATACCACTTAAAAACATTTCTGTCCCAGGAACAGTAAAGCTGAACTTTTTTTTTTGTCTATTATTTTATCCTTTAGTCCTATGTAATTAATCTAGAGATAGGATCTCACTCATATTAACAAGTCATCCAGCATCTTGCAGATGTTCTAGCACTTTTGTAATATAAAATAAAGACGTTATTTATCAGTTAATTAAGAGTTCAATTAAATTTTGGATTAAGTAAGCATTTAATTATCTAAATCTGGTGAAATTACCAATGAATCAAGCATAAGAGATCTCCTTGAACTTTATAAAATGACACTGTAATTGTCAATGATCAAACTAGAAGACTGAAATGACAATTTTTTCTGAAGTCTCATTATTATTTGTCTAGTTTATTCTAAAAATCTGTAACAGTGGTTCACAAAGTAAGATCCACAGATCCCTGGGGCCCCTGAGACACTTTTTGGTTGGGTCAAAATACTTCCATGATAGTGTTAAGACCTTATTACCTTTTCCCTACGTTGATCTTGAATCTGATGGCACGAAAGCAAAGGCGGGTAAAACCACTGGTGCCTTAGTGCAAATCAAGGTGACGGCAGCAGAAGGGACCCAAGGTCACCGTGCTCCTCACCCTCCCACACCCAACTTTACGGTAAAGCTGGTACCGCTTACACTGCATGTCCTGGACAGAGCACTAAGTCTTCCTTGGTGAGGATTTATTATTTTTATTAAATCTCACCCCTGAGAAAATGCTCTTCTGTCCTGTGAGACAGACGGGAAGTGTGTAGAAAGGCCTTCTGCTCCTACTGAGGAAGGCGTGGTCACCTTGAGAATGGACACCGTGCGACTGGGCTCCCGGTGAGCCCGCCGAGTCCCTCGGAGAACGCCCCTGGACTTGAAGGGCCCCTCGCATTAACCGCGGCCATTCAGACGTGGTAATGCGGTATTTTCTCAAACACAAACGAAGGGAGTCTGTCACTTCAAGGAAAACAACTGACATCATTTGTTGCCGATGATAAAACTTGAACATTCAAGCAAAACTCAGACTCTTAGGATTATGACAGCAACCTAGGAGTAAGAACTTTTCTGATGAGTTTGATGATGAGATTAACAAGTGGGGCTTTGTTGTTACTGTACAATGAATTTGTCAGTATTTGGAAGATCTGCATTGCTTAGGAAACCGGTATCTTCCAGATGACCAACACACGATGCTACAATACCACGTGAGAGCAGAAGGCCTGTCTAAGGGTAAGACCAATTAACAACAGGGTAGAGAAGGGTCTTCCGAAGGATTCAGATTCTAGGTGGCAACTGCTTTTATTTTTATTTTATTTTTTTTCATGCTCGCTTATTTATTTATTTATTTATTTATTTATTTTTATTTATTTATTATTTTTTGGGGGGTACACCAAGTTCAATCATCTGTTTTTATACACATGTCAACTGCTTTTAAAACACTACCACTTGTCTTTTGGTGTAGTATCAACGAAGATTATCGACAACTATCTGAAAAGAAGATGAAAAACACTCCTCCTTTTTCTAATTACAAGGGTGTGCGAGGCCAGATTTTCTTCATATACTTCATCTAGGACAGCATACGGGCAGAGACTGAATGCAGAATCCAGCAGTCTTCTGAAAGCCAGACATTAAAGGAACTGGAAAAAATCCAGGGCAATTCCACTCTTATCACACTATTTGGGGAAAATTTATTTTTCATTAAATATGTTAACATGTAATAGGTTTTTATTCTTCTTCTACTTAATTGAATTAATAATTTAATACTTCTGTTTTAATTTCAGTACGGTAAACTGTGATAGATATAGCCCATATAAACAGAAGCTTAATAATTTGGGGTTCTCAATAATATTTAATCATGTAAAGGGGGCCTGAGACCAAAAAGTTGAAGAACTGCTGGCCTATAGGCTATGAACAGGCCAAGCTGTTAAACAGGTATATGGTTATATGTTTTACTTTCATATAATTCATCCTGATACTTGCTGATATGTAACTAAAATAACAATTTTTACAATGATCCTGATAAGTACGGTATGAAATTATCTTCAGAGGCCAAGAATGTAAACATCGTCAATATTTTTCTAACTTGTTACTTAGGATATTTTAACTCACAAGTATTAGTAATTCTCCTGATTAGAAGGAAAGCGAATGGAGGGACTTCCCTGGTGGCGCAGGGGTTGGGAATCCGCCTGCCAATGCAGGGGACACGGGTTCGATCCCTGGACAGGGAAGATTTCACATGCCACAGAGCAACTAAGCCCATGCACCACAACTACTGAGCCCACGTGCCGCAATTATTGAAGCCCATGTGCCTAGAGCCCGTGCTCCACAAGAGAAACCACTGCAATGAGAAGCCTGCGTACCACAACAAAGAGTAGCCCCCACTCGTTGTAACTAGAGAAAAGCCCACATGCAGCAACGAAGACCCAACACAGCCAATAAATAAATAAATAAATTTATTTTTTTTAAAAAAGAAGGAAAGGTAATGGAAATAAAGGATAATTCAAGAGAATGGGTTGAATAACTAAGAATAAAGCTCAAATAAATATGCATCAAATTCTGAAAATGTCATCAGTGGCCCCCATTGACTGAGAGGTAGACTGGGTAAAAGGCAGGATAGGGCCTTTTTACAGTGGGATGAAGGGAGGCATCCTCCGTTCCACCCCCACTGTTTGTTATATTAAAAGAGAGAGAAGGAGGGAAGGAGGGAGGGAGGGGAGAAGAGATGTCCATGTATCCACGAACAATGACTGAAAACCACTGATAATGTTCAGATGTTCTGCCATAATGCAGCCTGAGACCCATCACAAAACCCTCACTGCTAATACCTAACTTCATTGTACCTTTATTCACTTGGCTATTTAAGTGATCTGTGCCTGCTGTCTCCACAAGGCTCTAAGTCCCATCTCTGTTCTTTCCATTGTGTTAGGCACCCTCCACCCTGCCCCGCACCTCTGGCCAATATTTCCTGATTGACACCGTAGTAGAGCAGTGATTATTAACCAGGGGGCATTCTGCCCTACAGGGGACATGTGGCAAAGTCTGGAGACATTCTTGGTTGTCACAGTTAGGGACAGGGAGGGGTGGTATGTGCCACAGGCATCAGGTGGGCAGATGCCAGAGACATGGCTGAACGTCTATGAGGCACAGGACAGCCCACCTGACAGAGACTGTCAGTAGTGCTGAGATGGAGAAAACCCAGCTTAGAAGCAGGAAAGAATTCTGCAGTAATGAGATATAATGTCTTTGCCTTTTGCCTTTTTCTAACTTTCTGTTTTCCTCTTTAGAACCGCTGATGTGCTGCATATACTGTAATACACCTCCCCCTCGCCCCCCTCTCGCCACCAGCTTAGCAGCACTAACAAGGCAATGCGGTGTGAAAGCTGGAACTGGGATCCGCTGCCCCAATCTTCTAGTTATGCGACCTTCAAGTTATCTGCTTGGGAGCCTCAGTTCCATCCTCTACAAATACAGAGGAAAAAAAAAATACGGTGTTTCAGCACAGTTATAAGGATGGGAGACAGTGTGTCAGAGGACGTAGTACACTGCCAGACATACAGCAGGTGCTCAGCAGGTGGACAAGGATGCTGTTGAACTTCACTGGCACTAACTGAGCACCCTCTGTCTTCATGAGCTGCTGCAACAGAGAAGTAAGGGACGGAACTGTTAACCACCTGGGAGTAAAAGACAGGCTTAGACCTCATGTAAGGCGACTAAGCAATATCTCCCCCAAACCAGACAAATCAGTGTAAATAAACGCTCCAGGGCAGAACCTACTGTCCTGCAGTGATGGCACCCATCCCAGCACACCCTCCACACCAGCCCCACCCACAGGCGAGGCTCCACCACAGTGATGGAGGGACCAGCCGAACCCTAACCTAGGTGGCTTCAATCCTCTGCTCAGGACAGATCGTTCTTTGATTGAAATAAGAACACCCGATGCTACTTCCCCAATCAGCTGGGGTTCACAGAGCCTGGAAGGAAAGCTTTCAGGTACGCGTTTTCCATCATCCTGGAGCTCCGTGCCGCTCCCCCCACTCCGGGCCGAGGCCCCAGCAGGGCTGCACTGAGCGCGTCTGCCTCTGGGGGGAGCTCCCGCCTCGCGAAAGACAAGCAAGCTCGGGGCTGTCCCTGCTCTGAAGACCCCACGGCTCCTTCCTCTGAGGGGACAGTGGCGCATCCCCAGGGTCTTAGGGACCTGGGGCTCAGATGCTCAGCTCTCCCTCCAGAGCCCTTTCTCGCGGTTCTGATTTGCTCGCTGGGACTTGCCATTCTGCAGAAGGCGCGGATGTTTTCCTTTTGCTTGAAATGGCAGTGCTCATTCTAGAGTGAGTCCTGCGTTTTTAAAAATGAGTCTCCTCCGCCACACGAGCTACGTTTGGGACGGTGGACGCTCCCCTCCGGATTCCAGGAAGAGGAAAGCAAAATCGTGGCCATTTCCCAGTGATGAGCTAAAAGATGTTACTAAATTTAAACTGTACCTTTATATCATTTTAACTCATGTAATTGGCTTGGCCTTTCTACTTTTTAGCATGTTCACCTTATATGTTGCAAAGATGACAAAAGAGCAATTCTATTTGTGATACTAAGTGCATTTTTTACATATTTGGCTTAAAGTGAGCAAAAGCGATGGATTGACTTAGAAGTGCACTCAGGGAGTCCTACAGGTCACCCTATTGCTCCTCCCACAGCCCGTGCTTGAGAGGAAACAGTGCTGCTGACCTGCCTCACAGCCCTCCCCAGGGCCCCGCCGTCCAGGAGGGGGAGCTGTCAGAACTGCCCCGCTGCACGGCAGGCCCCCAAGATGGCTGTTGTCTTGCTCTCTGGACACCCCCTGCCCGACTGGTCCTGCCTCACCTACACCCACTCGCACGGCTGGTCTCCCCCTCTTGGAGCCTGATCAGTAAATGCCTAGGTCCTCGCCCCTGCCCCGCTTGTGTTTACTGCTGCTGTGCTTCCAGAACAAACGGAGGGGTAGGGCGGCGGCTTCTCTTCTTTAACTGTTGGCCTATGCGTGGCTTAACAGATAGCCAGCTGCAGGCAGATGATGCCTCTTAAAGGTGGACAGTGCCTCGCCGGATGCTTGGCTTTGACTCACTGCAATATGGGCACTTCTGCTCCAATGCCACACACACTTTTTCCCCTGGAAGGCCTTCTGCTTTGTAAAATCATGCAGAAAGAAAGAAAGAAAGCAGAAGAAGAAAAAGAAAGAATAGGACTTAGAGGAACAACAGGGCGAGGACCAGACCACTGGAAACCCAGGAAGCGTGGTGGCCAGGGCCCTAAGGAAACCAAAGTCAATCAGTTAAAATTGCTGCCAACGAGCAGTTTCATCACAACCCATCTCTTGCGTCCTTGCAGCCTTGAAGCCTGGGGGCTCATGTTCTCCTTGTGCAGGTCCTGGGAGACATCCTCTTCCCGTGCAGGGCAGCAACACCAGGATTAAAAAGTGGTCCAGGGCAGCCTTCCTCCTCCATCACATTCCGCTCGGCTTTTCAGGGGGCCCTTACCCCATTTCTGGTGCTACAGAGAAATACTGTCTTCTCTAGATCTTCATAAATGCATTGTCCTGGCGGTCTCTTTAGCTGTGGGAAATCTTGCCAGACCACCTCCAAACATCACCACGTAGGAGGAAACGGAGGACCCCCAGGACATCCACAACGCATCGACACCACTTCCCCACTTACCAAACACCCAAAGGCCGTACGCACACGGAGACGTGTAGAGGGAACAGGCTGAATCTGACAGTCCGGTGGCCGAATCACCGAGAGTTGTGCCAGCCTCCGGGGGAAGGGCCTGTGCCTGACATCCACTCGGCACTGCAGCAGCTAAGACGCTCTCTGCTGAGGGCCTGATGACCTTTCAGCAGAGGAAAATGACCAAACACTCTGAAATGACCGTTGGCTCCAAATCTCAGGTGCTCCAGTAGGAAAGGGTACCAAAACTCCCCCTTAATCTCCATGTCAGTGCTCCGGATGGGTGGGCAACTCACCCTGGAGAGAAAGAAAGAGTCTCGGTCTCCCTGACACTGCCTATCGTCAGGTGGGATGCAACAGGGTACCTCGTGGTGCCTCCAGGAACGTTTTTTCTAGCTAGCCTCCAGGGGACTCACTCTAAATTCCTGCAGGGCTGTGAAAAAACAAAACAAGCAACCAGAGTTTAAAATTTCTACCAGGCAAAACTTGTCCTTTTGTAAGTAGTTGGTGGGGATGGGGTTGGGGGTGGGGGGAGATGAAGCTGTGTTAGTGGGAGGGACCTCATTAACCAAACCAGGTCTCAGCAGTAGAGGAACGAACATTCCCTCGCGGGACAGGGGCCACCCCTGCGGGCTGGCGGGGAGGGCGAGCTCAAGGCTGCTGTTGCCCTAACGGTGGCCTGGAGCAACAGATGACCTCTACGGCCAGGGTCTGGAGGCGCCCCTCTGAAGCACTGTGCAATCTGGGGTGACTGAAGTTACCCCATCTCTACAATGATTCCAATTTGGCTAAATCTCTCTCCTGTGGTCAGCAGGACCTTGAACAAAAAATCAGCTGTGCCCCATCAATGAGAAAATTCCAAAGTGCAGTGTGTGTGTGTGTTCAGATGTGTGTTTAGAAGAGAAAGTAGAAAAGAAACTAGGTATCAGAACATGATTTATTTTTAAAGTTAATGTGGTAAAGCTCGGAATTCACAAAAAGTGGCTCCCAAGAGTAAAAACTCTCAGGCCAGGTGAAAGCAGTACTTTTTGGACGTAAAAGCAGCAGCACGTCCATCGTGGGTCACCTGAAACCAATTTCAAATGTGCTTCCTGCAGATTAGCTCTACGGCTGCCGAACTGTAGTCTGAAAATTGAGATGGACTTTGGGTAATCCAAGAGAAGAAAGGAGTGCGTGTCAAATGGCCGTGACCCGTGGTGCTTGGATGGGGTCGTGTAGAACCAGTGCTCCTTGTGCTAACAAAGTAGGACGCAGCACTGAAGTTTATGTGCACATACGTGATTCACACACACCTGTGTGCACATGACTTACAGATAATTCTAATAATGTTTTAACATCTTATGAGCAGCTCCTTACTTTTTAGTCATTGTTAATTGAAACTCATGGGTCACGATGTATAGTGACTGAAATTAGAAAAAACCCTTATAGCATATTTTGAAAACAGCAACTGTTTGATAAATCATATTACTATATTCTAAACAAAGGTATCAAAGAGAATCTGTAACACAGATGGCGAATGAAAAAAGCCCACAACCACAACTACCTTAAATAAAACTAAACATCAGTATTCTGGTATCAGGTAAGAAGAGAATTACCTAGTGTATAAGGCAGGACTGTCAATGTGTAATATCTTTAAAACAACACCTCAGTTTCCCACAGACAAGCTTAAGAAAGTTATTAACAATTAATCATATTAACATTTGCATAGCTCTTAGTTTCTGAAGCACTTTAACATCTATTATTTCGCTCTGCCAGTGCAACTGAGATAGCTTTCTACAAGACAGAAATGCAATAGGAGTGTAGGTAGGAGGAAAGGTTAAACAGTACAAGCAGAAGAATTTCCTCAAGTCAAAATATTTAACTCATTTGTTTGAAACAAAATAGCTTGGATTATATACCCCTGATTGTCTGCCTTCTTGGGCAGAAAAAGGGCGAGAATAATTTCCATGTATTTGCATCAGGAGCTAGTTCACAGTAAAGGAAATAAAATCCCACACTTTATTAGAAGAAAATCTAACATAACCACAATTAGGGCTTCTACAAATGGGCTCGGCCCCTGTAGGGCTCTGAGGTGTGGGGGGATTTGCCTGAGGTCTAGGTGACAGGTGCTCCGGGTATGGCAGCTTGTCCTGCTCCTGCCCTCTCCTCGGCTGTGGTGTCCTTCTTCCTGTTTCTGAGCTTCAAAGCCTGGGACTGACCTCTGATTCCTCCTTCCCCTCCCTCAGCTGCCAAGGCCTCCCGTTCTAACTCTCGTTCTCCCCGGAGTTTCCTTTGTCTGCTTCTGGGGCCCTCACTCAGGTTCCTACTGTGAGGCTACGGACCCTCTCCCAGGTCAGGTCCCCACCCTCTGCCCACTCTGGACACGCCAGCAGCCGGACGTTCTTCAAGTTCTCTTTATACCACCCCCACTTCGGTGGGTCTTCCCTGCACCTCACTCAGCGCAGACTGTGAAGGGCGCTGGGGACCTGTACACACGACTCTCCCTGTCCTACCAGCTGGGTCTCTACACCCACTGCTCGGTCCAGGTAAGCCATGGTGCCTGTTTTCCTCCTGGTCCACGCCTACCATCCTGCCCTCTACACCTGTAACCTCCTCCCGCAAACCTCCTCATCCTCCGGCCCCAGCCTAGTGTCCCCCCCAGGAATCCTTTCCTGGCCCCCCTGTAACTCAGTGATGTGGGCCCCCTCTCCCGCCTCAGGATCTTGCGTTAGGGGACACCCTTCCCTTCTCCCCAGGGGTAGATGGAGAGCCCCTGGAAGGCACGGACTGTACCTTCTCACTGCTGCATCCCTGATGAGCTAGCACAGTGCCTTGCTTACTGGAGATATTCCATCTCTGCTGAACTGGGCAGAAAATCATGTCTGTTTTCTTATAGAAAACAAGTGTGCAGGCAGGTGAACTCATTCTTGGCTCAAGTCTTTAAAAAAGAAGTAGGCCTCCGGTTCACTCCAAACACTGTTACTCATCCTCCCGAAGAGCGCTGCACAGCCAGTAAGTGACTCAGCCAGGAGATGTGACTCAAAGCTGCGACAGATGTGTGTGTGAGTCACGCTGGAAGCTGGGCAGTTCTGTGCTGCTTTTCATCTGAAAAGACGATGAAGTGGCCACAAGAACGAGCTGGTGAACCAGGGGCAGATGTCACAGCTGGACAGACAGCCCAAAGCTGGGTTTCGAAGCGTGGCGGGTGGCTCCCTGCACTGGTGGCAGAGGCAGGAGAGCAGGCTGACCAGGCCCAGACCCCAAATCTGCAGAGATTCAGGCTCTAGGCAGCATGTTCTCCATGGGGCCCGGGGGGCCCAGCGTGAGGGAGGGCATGTGTGTGTGTGTGTGTGTGTGTGTGTGTGCGTGTGTGTGTGATGCTTTCAGTGTTGCCAGTAGAACAGAAAGGTGCTAATAAGCATACTAGATACTATGTGATGTTGGTTGATGACAGCGGGGTGGGTTAGGGAGGATGGGAAGCAGTTGAGGAAGGGAGGGGATGTGGGGATATATGTATAAATACAGCTGATTCACTTTGGTGTACAGCAGAAACTGGCACAACAGTGTAAAGCAACTATACTCCAATAAAGAGTTAAAAAAAAAAAAGGTACTGTGTGAAACTTAGCAGTGCTTTATTTGACACTGACCTTTTCATTTTGGAGAAAATTCTTAAGACTGACTGCATTCTAATTTATGAATAACTCAACTTGGAAATTATTTACAAGTCTACACTGAATTTTACAGTGTGTAAACAGGAAAGAAGCCTATCCCATTTTCAAAAAAAGGTGAGAAAAATTTAAAAAATAATTTGGATTCAGTTAAAGAATCTTCTTTCTGGGAGTTATGATGTTTGAATATTTTGGGTATAAAAAAAGTTTTCTCACTAGCATAGAATTTTAAAAAGGGGCTTAGCATTTGCTAAGATAGCCTCGGTCCTTTTATCTGACTGGGGACACGATCCTCTCAGGAACATGCAATAATCTTATTTCCAAGCGCTGCTCCAGTTATGCCAGAGAAAAGAACAGAGAAATGATCAGCCTATGAAAAGGCACGGTGGGAGGAAGGAAGGAGGATTAGAGAGAAGAAGAAAAGAAGGAAGGCGGAGGAGGGGGTGCAGGGAGGAAAGAGAGAGGAAGACAGGAAGGAAGGCGAGTTTAGGAGAGCGAGACCCAGAGAGATGGGGGCTTCAGAGGTACCTGGTGTGTCTGAAGTTATCAAAGGGGACAGAGGCTTTGCCATCAAATGGAAGGTGCACAGAGGAGAGAGGGGATGCGGGCATGCCACCCGCGTGGCCCATCCACATTTTCCAAAAGGCAACAGAGGACCTCAAAGCTGCATAGTTCTGGAAACATTTAGGTTTAGACAAACTCTGACCTGAAGAAAGTGCCACAGCAATTAAAAAAAAAAAAACAGCCACTAATACTTGGGTTTCTAAGCCCCAGGCCTGTGGTAATGGAGTTGCAGTCTATTATGTCCTTTAATCCCAATGCCGATCCAGAGGGGTTGGTACTGACAGACCCACGTTACGGATCAGGTAACTGACGGTTAGGCGGGGTAAGGAGCTGGTCTGAGATCTCATGTTTGGTGACGGAGCCAAGGTCTGACCCCAGCAGCCTCCTGCATTCACTCATTCATTCATTCACTCAAAGATGTTCACCACTGGGCACTGCCCAGCTCCCAGGTGTCACTTACTGGAAGTAGCGGGTGAAGAAAATAGACACATTCCTTGCTCTCAGGACCTTATCATCTAGTGAGAAAGACAGTCAATGAACAGCTGAATAAATCAATGCCTAATTTTAAAATTTGAGAGATATGATGAATGAAATGTCCAGAGAGCAGTAATGGAAAATAAAGCAGGGCAGAGAGTCCGACTGAGCCTGAGGGTTGGGAAGGGGCCGCAGAGGAAGGAAAAAGTCCATGGAGGCAGGGGGCGAGGTGGGGATGCGGGGAGCACGCAGAGGCCCTGGAAGAAGGTGCGTGGCCAGAGCAAGGCGGGCAGGGCCGGAAGGTTTTATTCTAGGTGCTCTGGAAAGGCAAAGAATGATGTCACATGGGGTAGTTTTGTGTGTCAGACCCCAACCTGCTTCTGTGTGAACAGGCAGGAGGTGGAGAGGTCAGGAAGGAGGCGCTGGCAGGATTCCAGGAGAGATAAGGGTGCCGTGGCTGGTGGCAGTGGAGGTCGAAGGATGGACCTCAGAAGTGATTAGAGATGGACTGTGGTGGCAGGAAGAAGAGGGCTTGGGGACAGAGGGATGTGAGGGGCACAGGAGAGGGAGGCACCGAGGACCACGCTAGTCCTGGGAGCTGCTGTGCCATGTATACCTTTGATTTTCTTGGCATGTTTCTTTCTTTTTAATTGAAGTAGAGTTGACTTATAATGTTTCAGGTGTACAATAAAGTGATTCACTTACATATATACGTGTGTATATATATGAATATATATATATTTTTTCACATTCTTTTCAAGATTCTCTTCCGTTATAGGTTATCTCAAGATACTGAGTATAATTACCTGCACTATACAGTAGGTCCTTGCTGGTTTTCTATTTTACAACTTAGCACATTTCTTATACTGAAAAGAGCTAGATTTACACTGGTGCTTCAAGTGTCATATCTTTTGTAAAGAGTTCACATGCTAAAATCTCCGTTTCCACACTGAGCTCACCCTGGGATGGCAACCCTGCCCTGAGCCACACTGTCCAGGAAGGTGTGGGGTGGAGGAGAGAGAAGGGCTGTCTAACTGGGCCACTGGGGTAGGACCACAGCTCTGCTGTCTCGCCGGGCGTATGTACAAAGAAGTCACGGCACTAAGCCTCAGACTTCACATTCACACGTGGCAGCTCTCTCTCAGTTTGCTTGTGACAATTAAATAAGATCCCTTACAGGAAGTCCTGGCCTGCAGCAAAGTCAGTGTTAGACTTTCCCCCTCCTTTCCTTCCCCATCATAGCGAGAAGACCATCCGGAGGTCCTCTGAGAAGCCCCTGTGACAGTCCGTCTCAGGTAACTGGGATGCACTCCAGGTGGGAACAGCAGATCCCGTTTGGGGTCCTAAAGGGTCTGTGCACGGCAATTCTAGCTCTGTAACAACAACCTCAGCCCTTGCCTAGGGGGGCTGCCAGATAAAATATAAGACGCACAGTTAAATTTGGGTTTCAGATAAATATTTTTAATGTATAAGTATATCCCATACACTATTTGGGACATACTTATACTAAACGTTTTCCGTTGTTTATCCAAAAGCAAATTTGACTGAGCATCTTCTATTTTCTTTTCTTTCTAAATATGGCAACTCTGTGACCAGGCAAAAATCTCTACCTTGACCAGGAATAAACTGCTCCCACATTCTCCCTTCCCAGTCCCCTGAAACACTCCAACTCTTCTCTGTACTGGAGGTTATGTCTCTCACCACCCTCGTTCTCTACTTCTCTTTCTTTTTTCTCTGCGTATTTCATGCACCCTCTCTCACTCCTATGAAATCAATAAAGTAAGGTCCAAAGTCTCCAGAGTAGCCTCTGATAGGTCCAGGATTTGACTCCACGGTCATAAATGATGCTGCTGTGGGGTCTGTGTGTGTGCACGTGTGCCTGCTGTGTTCACCTTTTAAAATAAGGACTGTGTTAACCATGCACCACTGGGAATACATCAGGAAAGGTTTCTAGTAGCAGTGAATTGAATTTGCACCCACACTAATGGAAGCTGCTCAGACCCTCTGAGTAGACTCAGGTACTGAATAAACTGAAAGAGAAGAGCTTTGAGTACATTCAATAATCACCACTATCAAAAATCAAGAGTTGGAAACCCTTTGTTTTCGATCACACTACATGAAAAGGACTTGAACGTGCGGGCCACGGTTTCACCTGTCTGAGGGCGCCTTTTATACATACTCGGGAGCTTCCGTTCCCAGTCTCAGTGCTGAGGGTGAAAACGGAAGGAGGCAAACATCCAGTTAGTTCTAGGAGCATCCCGAGCAGTGTCCCTGTTTCCTGTCCTGCAGCAAGACAAGGGGCCTGGTCCAGAAGGAGAAGCAACGCGCTGTGAAGGCTCTGTGATTCGAACATTGTCAGGTGACCTTAAACAAAGCACTTGGATCAATAGTCACTTCACACCCTGGTCCAAGCCCGTTTTCTCCCTGTGGACTGGGAACAGAACGTTCAGACCGGTGCCCACCCAGGGACCACACTTTGAGCAGCACCGGTGTAGGAGACCCCAGAATTTTAGACGCCACACCCAGGTGAAATAACACAAATGGGGAGCGCTCCTCCTTCTGGCCATTTTGTGGACCAAAGATCCTCTCATTCCCTCGCAGTAAAGGCGTCTAAGTATTTTTTGCATTCTAACCATCTAACTAAGTGTAAGTACCTATGAAAACAACCGTGCCCCCGGTTCAGAAAGAGGAGGGAGTGTGCTTACTCTTCTTGCCGTAAGTCACTGACGCTGCGGTCCAGGGAGATCATGTCACTCGCCACCATGTTAAATCCAAACTCTTTAATGCTGGCTTGAACTGCGTGTTTGAATTCTGGTCCCAAAACCAGTGGCTTGGCTTTCTCTCCAGGGCCACCGACCACTCCATGAGGCTCAGGCTCTTTGGGTTCAAAGTTACCGAGGACCCCTGGGCGGAGCACAGGATCACGGTAGGTGAAAGTCTGAGGCTTAAATGTGAGATACTGCCTCTGCATTATGTCTTTCTGGTTCTCTCCTCCAGCATGGCGCTCTTGTTCATGTTTGGCCTTGTTTTTTCTTCTAATAGACTCTAAGTCCACTTCTACTCCTTCAACGTGAGGCCAGGGCACCACGGGTTTGAATCTGTCATCCCCAGGAGCTAGTCCATTGCCCCCTCGGTCAGGCATGGGGTTATTAACAGCTCTGTCTTCCTACACAAAAGGGAGGGGGACAGACAATGAGTACATGAAGGCAACCACAGCAGAGTTTATGACACCAATTTTCATGTTTTAAAAACAGCCAAGGCAACAATCAAATGGTTTGAAACATGAAACAAGCGGGCCATGAATCAGGACCCCTCTGTTAGAAGATACCTTTCCCGGGGCGGGGGGGGGCCGGGGGGGTGACAAGAAGAGACTATTTCCTTGCCTTACTGTTCCAAAATGAAGGGGCGGATACATTTTTACATCTCCCCTTCTAAAGACAAGTCTCTATCAAAGACCACGTAATAAAGCACATTGTGTTTTGGGGTTTTTTTTTGTTTTTAATTTCCTTCTTTTTTGGTGTATTTCCCCCCCTAATTTTTTGGCACGTGGGATTCTTAGTTCCCAATTAGGGATCGAACCCAAGCCCTTTGCAGTGGAAGCTCAGAGTCTTAACCACTGGACCGCCAGGGAAGTCCCAAAGCACATTGTTACGGGTCAGAGTAATGAGGTTCTGGGACCTTTGACTAAAGCAGGCACTTAACAGGTCCTGTTGTACAGTGCGGGTTTTCCCAGTTGTCTGGTGTACAATGAATATGACATTTTGTTGGTCGTACAGCCACATGGTGGCAGTGGTGTTAGGTGTCACCCAGCCTGAGGCTGGCTTCGTGCCCCAAAGGGCTGAGGAACAGAGCCGGGATATGCCCTCAACAGCCCCCACTCGGTATTTCCTGCTTACTGAGACCTTAGCTGAGTTCAGAACGATAAAAAAAAAGGCTCTAGTGACTGTAACCAAGTCAACTGGGGCTTTTAAACCACACCTAGTACCTAGTTGGCCCCGTTCCAGAGGCGGCCCAGGGGAAAACATTCTGCATGTACGGATATTCCGTAAGGGCTGCCTCCCTTTCTGTTTGGGCACTCCTCATCGCCTGTGTAGATCTTTCCGTCAGAAACCCAGAGTGCTTTTGATTCTGGGGTGTCGCATGTGAAGTTGTTGCTAAATCAGGGCCATTCTTTGCACAGCCATGCTTCTCGACATCAGCATCACCTCATCAGCATCACCTCAGCGGCTTTAAATACACTGATGTCCGCGTCCCATCCCTCAGACACTGTGATTTAATGGGTCGGGGCACTTGGAGGTTTAAGAGCTCCCCAGGTGATTTCAATATGCTTCAGGCTTGAGCTCCTCGGGCTTAAAGGGAGTGCTTCTGGCTATAACCAGACCAGAAGGCTACAAAGGGCGAGTGGCTGGGCTGCGGCGAGGCCAGGAGGTCAGAACCAGACCCTGTCGGACCCCCCTCATGTCAAGATCCCCTGGTTCCTCAAGAGATTCATAAAAGAATTAGTACCATCTGAACGACATTTCTCCACAGTGTTAGCGCTATCTTGAAAACTAAAGTTAAAAACTTTAAAGACTGCAGAAGTAAGGCTCCAGGTGTGGTGCTGATATGCAGGTTGCTGTCTGCTGGTGGTTTATTTAGAGACAAAGGTCTCTTTGGAAAGTCAGCTAATTCAAATGTAAATTTAGTCGATGTTGAAAGTTTTGGTAAGGACGGGCTGAGGAGTGACTTGAGAGAGTTCAAAAGGAATGTAAGAAATTTATCTCTTTGTTTGGGTAATACTATAAGCATGTGATACAGAATTCAAAGGCACAGAGCAAAAGGCAAGTTTTCCCGCCTTCCCTTCAGCAGAGGCACTCACAGCCGGCACTTCCTTGTGAATCTTCCTAGAGACATGATATGCAGGTATAAACATACATGTGTATGTACATACAATAAGAATTTTTTTCTGAAAGTGGGACACAGATTTTAATTAACTCATTAATTTCAAAAGGAACCCTAAGATGTTACAACCAGTGCAAAGATGAATCCAAAGAACAAACACATAAACATCAAGAATACTGCAAAGAGGGCTTCCTAGGTGGCGCAGTGGTTGAGAATCCACCTGCCAACTCAGGGGACACGGGTTCGAGCCCTGCTCCAGGAAGATCCCACATGCCGCAGAGCAACTAAGACCGTGCGCCACAACTATTGAGCCTGCGCTCTAGAGCCCGTGAGCCACAACTGTTGAGCCCATGTGCTGCAACTACTGAAGCCCATGCGCCTAGAGCCCGTGCTCTGCAACAAGAGAAGCCACAGAGCCCACGCACCACAACGAATAGCCCCCACTCACTGCAACTAAAAAAAAAAAGAAAGCCCACGCGCAGCAAAAAAGACCCAACACAGCCAATAAAATAAATTAATTAATTAAAAAAAAAGAATACTGCAAAGAATTTACAAGTAGATGCAACACTGGTAAAACTGGTCAATATGCAGAGGGTAATAACCAACTGCATTCCACAGTACACGATTTCCATTCCAATGGACAAGACTCTTGTATATTACCAGCAGTTTTCTATCATTTACAGGAGTGTAAAACAGCTCAGAGATAATGAAAGGGTGAGATAAACATGAAAGCTGAGTTGGATAATGCACCCCATAATCTTTTGGTTCCATTTCAAAGTTTTTCCACAATTTTCCTCCTATAACACAAAACTAAATATAAGATGCAGCACTCAGCTTGACCACCTGAATGTGATGCCTTTGTTCGGGTACAGGTGGATAAGCCTTCGGCATCAGGCTTCTGACCATCACACACCCGAGTAAAGTAGCAGGGACTTAGCTGAAGCCTAACCTGTGAGCCCTACTAAGGGTCAGAGGAGGGCTGCTAAGTAGGCAGGAGGCAGCCTTGCCAGAGATCTGTGTCCCGGTGGGGATTAACCCATCCCGAGGAGAGGAAGCCAAGCGCTACTCTGTCACACAGAAGTAGGCGTGGAAGCTGAGAGGTGATTCTGGTGATGGAAAAGTGTCCTTTTCTCCATTTTATCTCCTGGCTCTTTCCAAAATTATACTCACTTACCACAGTGTTGTAATAAACAAAATAGAGAAGTCATGAGAAAACTCTAAGATACTGGACTCAAGTTGTTGATGTTGAACCAAGTACCCCACAGAAAGGAGGACAGCATGGTCCCCCCACTTCAACTTTTCGCATCAAGACTCCAGTGGACCAGTAATGAGGGAGGTAAAGAGCGAGGGGAGGGAAATAGGCACAGAAAAGATACAGAAAAGTACATGAACAGGTCACCACATGTGAACAGAGCATCCCCTGTGGTGCCTAATATTCCACTGGGGAAAACTGCTTATGGGAAGAATGTGGAACATGATAGTACCTGAAATCAAAGTACCCAATCGTGAGACACATGCTAAGGTTTAGGTGGGCGGGGGCTCATTTAAGACTTGCAAATTTAAACGTTTCTCAAACTCATGCACCTCAACAAGAGAACATCTAATGGATTTGAACTTTGTGCTCATCTTCCTCCAAAAGTTGTTTTGATCTTCCCTTTGTCTAACTTTGACTCTTCTTTTTCTTTTTTTTTTGGTGAGATCTTAGTTCCCCGACTGGGGATCGAACCCAGGGCCTCGGCAGTGAGCGCGCAGAGTCCTAACCACTGGACCGCCAGGTAAGTCCCTAACCTCTGACTCTTAGTGTTCTCTGTAGGTCTGTCAGGAGCCGGCCTGTCACTCCTCACTCTGGCATCTCCTCTCCCGAGCCAGGTGACCATGTTCGTTTGCCCCCTGTTTCTTCAGCTCACATCTCACTTTTCATCTCCAGGGCCACAGTCAACTGCTTCAACATTTCTGCTTGAATCAACCTGGCACCGAAATTTAAGATACCCCAGAGTGAACTTACATTTACCACGTCACACACCTGCTTCGACTACTGTCTTCCCCACCCTGGGGACGGGACCCACCATCCACTCAACTACCAAACACCAATCCTACATTTCACCCTCAGCCTCCTGTTCTGACAGCCGATCAATCATTGACACCTGATTCAATCTATCAACTCCTGTCAATCCTACTGCCTGTGTAGTTCCTGAATCTGGCCACTTTCTCCAAACCCTCACTGCTGTGAAATAAGATTCATATTTTATGACAAGACAAGAAAAATTTAAACATAAAAATTCTTCTCTGCCCTTTTGCCTCCTCTCTCCCCTCTGCTGTGCACCATGTATCTGCATTAGATATCAACCAAACCTCCCCATCAGCAGAAATACCTGCTCAACCATAAAGAGCAGCATTCTCCCAGCATCAAGACAACTCCTTAAAAGATAACATTCCTTCTTGACCTTGTAGGGGGTCACATGACCCACCACGATGGCACTTAGATCTGGATCATGTAAACTGTCAATAATACACCATTTGATGTACAGCCCTCTGTCTCAAAAAACTTATATACTTGTGCCTTGACTTCTAAGAGGCGGAACAATTCTCAGAGCTTTCTGAGATCCTCTTCCCAGGTTATAATCCCCAAATTTGGCTCGAAGAAAATTTTCCCTTTCTTTCTTAGGTTGATGAATTTTTCGTCGACACTGCCAAGGCCACCCTCTCCACTTAACAGGATGACTAGAGTAGGAATAACAGTGCACAAACAATGGGTACTAAGTGCCTCACGCGTGTTAACCTGTTTAATCCCAAGAGTTAGGTTCTGTGATTACCACCCACATTGCATAGACAGAAGAGCCGACAGAGAAGCGGCCTAATGGCAGGGCTGAGCCCGTGTACCTGAACTCCAGGCATCAGTGCCTCTCATTCCAGCGCGTGTACTCACGGTCTCCCGTCATTACTGCTCTGCACGGCAGCCAAAGTGACTTCCCTGAAATTCAAGTACAAGCATGTCCCATCCCGTTTCCAGGCTCCACGCCAGGCCTTTTCCCTCAGGAGAGCGGACACTCTTCCCAGGGGTTAGCAGGCTTTTCCGGCTCCAGCCTGCACTCACCTCTCTACCTCCCCCCCACCCCCCGCCCCCCCAGCAGGAACAGGAAACACTCCAGGCTTTTTAGACCTCAGGGTCTCTGCTGCAGGTACTCAAGATGCCACTATAGCGACCAGAGCAGCCAGACAGTACATAACCGAATGGGTATGGTTGTGTTCCCACAAAACCTTGCTTACAAAGACAGGCTAATGGGCATGGATTTGCCCCCAACCCCTGCATTACACTGGAAGTTCCATGAAAGGGGAGAGACAATGTCCATGGGATGCACCACTGCACCCCAGTGCTCACCCTGGCACGCAACCCTCGGTAAGTATTTACTGAATAAATACGTGAATCCTACAACATCTGCCTGCCTTATGAGAGGGAGTCTGAGAGCGAAAGGGAGAGAATGGAGAAAGACAGGGAAAGAGGGGCCTGATCTGAGAGAAGCTTCCTGGCGATACTTGATGAATTCAGCAAGAGAGGAGGACCTAACTTTATATTCTCTGCACAGTGCTGCACTCTTAATAACGCTGTATAATAGTCACCAGAAAAATTGAATTTGCTCACTTCTCAAAGCCTGCACGTCATTAAATCTGAAGGCAAAACCAAATAGGAGAATGGTCCGTCTAACCCCAAGTCAATTAAGAATAATCACGTCAAATCGTCATGTTACATGATTCAAAGGATGGCTGCAAGGCAGTGTAACACTCAATTCCCCAGGGAGGGAGAACCACACGCTCCTTCCTGGGGGAGAGTGAGGCAGCACTGCCTTTGTGACTTGCTGGTGTTAAGATACCTTCATAAGCACCAGCTGATTTTCTTTACAGTCAAAATCAATGGATCACTGTTGACTACAAATGGAAAACAGAATCGGGAGATAATCTTCCAAAATCAGTATGTTCATAACAGTGGAAGTGTACTGAAAAATAGAATCTCTTATCACCAGATGGAATTAGGGGATGATCAGAAATCAGATCAGACTATTCACTTCACATCTCACAATTTACAAGGTTTCCCCTCAACCCTAAGTCACCCTTATGCATGATATCTTTCCAAAATGGTCATGCTTGGGTAGAAATGATATGAACGCAAAGGAATTTAGAGCAAATGAAAGTAACACAGGCGTGGATCTGAAGTTTGAGGTGAGCCTAGAAAGCTAAGCTCGTAATGATGAGTTTCTGCAGCCACCGTATCTCCTGAGAAATCAGCTTCGTTTTGGGACGTGGCTGCCCCTGACAACGGCCCACGATTCGGTTGTCATTCTGCCTGAGCCACAGGGCTTACGACATAACAGGTGAAATTTAATTCTTCAGTTTAAGAACCCTCCTGATAAAAAAAAGCCTTTAATTAGAAAGATCGCGTCAGCATCCCTTCTCCAGCTTCACTCACTCACTCACTCACCTAGAAGGAGCAGGAGAAACAGCCAAGAGAGCTGGGAGGGAGGGGTGAGAACAAAGTTCAGAAGAAATGGGGTGTGCCTGTGGGCAGGATGTGGGTGGGGGTGGGTTTCTCTCTAGTTAGGGGAGCTGCGTTCAGAGCTGGCCCGTTCCCTGCTGACATCCTGCGCTCGCGAAGACCACCCACTCTGGCTCTCTTCAGAGGACTGAGAATTGACTGCACTGGGTGTCGGTGGCCCTTCTAGGGCATGGGAGGTGGGTAGGGGTGTCACGTAATTTGTCTGCTTAATCAGGGCTTAAAATGGATACACTTGAGATTCAACAGAGATCTTACCAGGCCTTGAACATGTAGGATGTCCTCTCTTACGGAAAAGGACCCTATTCAAGTACATTTTAAGACCAATGGCAACGCCTCTGTTGGCAATTAAGACAGAATTGGAAATGGAGAGGGTGCGGCTTATGAGTGAGAAAAAGCATTACATTCGGACAGAGGGATTATCAGAAAAAGACTGACTCAGTAGGAATGCCAAGCCCCAAGCCAGGATATAAACCGAAAGGGGAACAGCACGGAGAACGTAGCACGGCTGACATCACAGTAACTGCTCCACCAAGAGAAATTCAGGTCAGCAAACCCAGCACCATATACTGGACCTGGGCAGGTAACCACCAGTCACAGGCTACTATACGGTAAGTAAGCCAGACTTACTCTAGGGACGGTGCATCCCAGGGCCGTCCGGAGCTCTTGTGACAGCAGAGCTGCTGACACTGGCAGCCAGTCACCAGTGGGAAAGGCAGTGCTGCACTTTAACCACCTACCAGGTTCGGAGTCAATTAAATGCCACTCCTTCTTAATCAAATCAGCAATATATGAAATACAGCATATAATACAGACCTGTCCTGTATTTTGCAATATTGAAGTTAATAGGTGTCCTCCTAAAAAGTTGGCTACATCACATTTTTAAACATTTACTCATCTTAATAAAGGGAGATTTCCATTATAGGAGAGCCTCCCGTGCAGCCAGTCGAGATTTGCAGATTTGGATTTTTGTGCATATCACGTGGTATTCTTAAAAGATGTATCCATCTGCACTGACACAATGATTTTCTGAAGATCTCCACGCATCTTGTAGAATAATCGTGGTCAACTACAGAATATCTAGATGTGGCAAATTTTAAGTCTTGGGCTCTTTTCCCCCCAGTTTAAACATAGTTTCTTATCCATCACTAGGATGAGACTAGATAAATTTGCAATTTGCCTGACTTAAATAATGAGAAACTTTTAGTTTGTATGTAAAATAGTACATACTTAGTAGAAAAGTATCAACTATTGGGGGCAACCAACCGAGTTACTGAAGGTAGCCGCATGAAGGTTATCTAAAATCATCCACATTTTCTGATGCCTGGAACGGACCCTCAGCTAATGCTGGTCAAGCACCCTCTGGTCCACTCCCTCTGGAGGCTGCAAGCTCCCTTTTTAAGCAGAAGGCAAAGGCACGCACTTCATCCCCGCTGTTTCTAATCCACTCAGGGCTTTTCCGCCAGGTCACTGATGAAATACAGATGCTTCGCGTGGGAAACCCTGACTCCTTCTAGCATTTAACACCATCCCAGGAACATAGCAAGAGGTAGACAGCTTTCTTCCCACCAGTATTTAATTATGCACCGACGCTATCCCAAGTTATAAATTAGCCAGTGTCCCATTTCCATCGTCTTCCCTGGTTCAAGTAAATGCTTCAGTACGTTTTTAATATTTAACATCACCCATATCATGGGACCTCGTCCTGAGTACACTTTTCCTCTTGTCTTTGTGGGCGCACCTCTTCATTCAGGGTTGAGGAAGATCACTCTTCAACTGACAAGAAGTACTACCTTTATCTCACCAGAACCCAACCTTCATGAACAAGTACGAATTTCGTTATAGGATATGCCATTTCTTTAAACTGTTTCAGAGACAAGAGGCAATACTAAAAAGAAGAACTTCTGAAATATAAAGAAACACTTTTGAATATTTAAGTTTGATCTCTCTGAACTCTAGATCCCTCCAGTGATTAGGTATCGTTTCAAAGCGGCTGGCAGTGAGATGAGTAAGCGTGGGAAATAAAATCCAACCTGTTTCCTCAGAAGCATATGGTACAGCTTAAAACAAAACTGAGTTCAACCAAACTAAAGTAAGTGATCAAATTGGTTAAAACTGTGATAAAATTTACTTCTTAAAAACCATGGAGAGACTGAGAGAAGAGATTGGCTTCAGTCAGGTCACTCATGAGACGGCGGCAAAGGCGGAACTAACACCTGGTTTTCCTGCTTAATGAATCGCGGGGGCGGAGGTGGGGGTCGTAGGGTAGCACTTCAGTTAGGGCTCGGTGTCCCCAGAGTCCTCCTGGCGCCCTCCCAGTCTGAGGATCCTCATGTGGGAGGTCACAGGACAACTGTGTCTAAGTCCCCATTTCACAAATTGAAAAACTGAGGCCCTGTGTGTTCCAGGGACATCTATGGAGGTAAGGACAGAGGCCATGTGTCGTGGCTTCCGTGCAGTGCTCTCCACATCACCCAGAACCAGTGATACAATAGTCCTCCTGAGAGAGAGGAGAGTTCTGCGTGTGAGCTCAGTAGAGCTGCCAGAGACTGGTCCCAGTGGATGAGAGAAAAGAAGGCGCCGGGGCCGGGGCGGCGGGGAGTACCTAGTGGTGAGGGTTTACCGCGGGGCTAATGAGTGCTGGAGAGCTGGAATTGGTAGTTTCCGTGGGAAGACAAAGCCAGGGTGCCATTAAGAAATATTTCAGGTAAATTGTCCAGGGCGATCTCAAAAAGGAGAGAAACCAATCTCCAAGATTCCACTACAATAATGTGCTGTGATTTATTTTCCCAAACTAAATAAATGCTCACTTTCATACTTAAGAACAAAAACAAAAACAAAACCATGGAGATGGATTGCATTTTTTACAGGCATCACGGTAAACTGCAAATTCCTTAGTAATAAAAACTTTCAATTTTCAACATATAAATTAAAATTACAACTGGAAAAAGGGAGATTTCACGCAAGATCCTCCTCTGTACTAACACTATAATCTCTAATGTTCTATTTCGTAAATGTGAGATAGTAGCTCAAGCCAGCAGTTTTTGAATCCCCCCGCCCCCATCCTCCCAGGCCCCCAAATATTTCTACCACTGCTCTTCCTGAGTTGCCTCAAAATCTGTTCACATGTTTCCCTCAGTCACATGACGGTTCTTGGAGGATGGTTATCTGAATGTAGACAGTATGTCCAGTAGACAGTAGGTACTCAATGTGTGTTTCTTCATGGAGTGAACAAATGGGGAACATCTAGCTGGGGGTCACACCACCTGTTTATTTGTTAGAATATGAACTAGCTTTGCATTCACTGTCTTATGCCACTGCTGGACTTGGTTTAAGTTAGCATTTTGAGAATCCAAATAAGATAACTGAAAACATTACTTTCCCTACCAACCTAAAATTTGAATAATCTTTTTCTTTTTTAAGCTCTTTGTTGGAATATAATTGCTTTACACTCTTGTACCAGATTTTGAGGTACACCAAAGTGAATCAGTGGTATTCATACATATATCCCCATATCCCCTCCCTCCCACCCTCCCTGTCCTGGCCCTCTAAGGCATCACCCATCATCGAGTTGATCTCCCTTCGTTATAACAGCAACTTCCCACTAGCTATGTTTTACAGTTGGTAGTGTATATGTGTCTATGCTACTCTCTCACCTCGTCCCAGCTTTCCCTTCGCCCCCTGCCCCGCCCCCAACCCCGTGTCCTCCAGTCCATTCTCTGCATCTCCATCCTTTTTCTTGCCCTGTCACTGGGTTCATCAGTACCATTTCTTTTTTAGATTCTGTATATGTGAGTTAGCATACTATATTTGTTTCTCACTTTCTGCCTAACTTCATTCTGTATGACAGACTCTAGGTCTATCCACCTCATTACATATAGCTGCATTTCATTCCTTTTTATGGCTAATATTCCATTGTCTATATGTGCCACATCTTCTTTATCCATTCATTTGTTGATGGGCATTTAGGTTGCTTCCATGTTCTGGCTATTGTAAATAGTGCTGCAATGCACATTATGGTACATGCTTCTTTTTGGATTATGGTTTTCTCTGGGTATATGCCCAGTAGTGGGATTACTGGGTCATATGGTAGTTCTATTTGTAGTTTTTTACGGAACCTCCAAACTGTTTTCCATAGTGGCTGTACCAATTTACATTCCCACCAACAGTGCAGGAGAGTTCTCTTTTCTCCACACCCTCTCCAACATTTATTGCCTCTAGATTTTTGGATGATGGCCATTCTGCATGGTGTGAGGTGAGACCTCACTGTGGCTTTGACTTGCATTTCTCTAATTATTAGTGATGTTGAGCATCTTTTCATGTGTTTGTTGGCCATCTGAATGTCTTCTTTGGAGAAATGCCTATTTAGGACTTCCGCCCATTTGTGGATTGGGTTATTTGCTTTTTTGGTATTAAGCTCCATGAGTGCTTGTATATTTTGGAGATTAATCCTTTGTCTGTTGCTTCATTGGCAAGTGTTTTCTCCCATTCTGAGTGTTGTCTGCTTGTCTTGTTTATGGTTTCTTTTGCTGTGCAAAAGCTTTTAAGTTTCATTAGGTCTCATTTGTTTATTCTTGATTTTATTTCCATTTTTCTAGGAGGTGGGTCAAAAAGGATGTTGCTTTGATGTATGTCATAGAGTGTTTTGCCTATGTTTTCCTCTAGGAGTTTTATAGTACCTGGTCTTACATTTAAGTCTTTAATCCATTTGGAGTTTATTTTTGTATATGGTGTTAGGAAGTGTTCTAATTTCATTCTTTTACATGTAGCTGTCCAATTTTTCCAGCACCACTTATTGAAGAAGCTGTCTTTTTTCCATTGTATATTCGTGCCTCCTTTGTCAAATATAAGCTGCCCATATGTGCTTGGGTTTATTACCTCTGAGTTCTCTATTCCGTTCCACTGATCTTCCTTTCTATTTTTGTGCCAGTACCATACTGTTTTGATCACTGTGGCCTTGTAGTATAGTCTGAAGTCAGGAAGCCTAATTTCATCAACTCCATCTTTCCTTCTCAAGATTGCTTTGGCTATTTGGGGTCTTTGGCATTTCCATACAAATCATAAGATTTCTTGCTCTGGTTCTGTGAAAAATGCCATTGGTAATTTGATAGGGATTACGCTGAATCTGTAAATTGCTTTGGGTAGTACAGTCATTTTCACAATGTTGATTCTTCTAATCTAAGAACATGGTATGGCTCTCCATCTGTTTGTATCGACTTTGATTTCCTTCATCAGTGTCTTATACTTTTCTGCATACAGGTCTTTTGCCTCCTTAAGCAAGTTTATTCCTAAGTATTTTATTCTTTTTGTTGCAATGGTAAACGGGAAAGTTTCCTTAATTTCTTTCTGCTTTTTCATTGTTAGTGTATAGGAATGCAAGAGATTTCTGTGCATTAACTTTGTATCCTGCTACTTTACTAAATTCATCGATTAGTGCTAGCAGTTTTCTGGTAGCATCTTTCGGATTTTCTATGTATAATATCATGTCATCTGCAGAGTGACAATTTTACTTCTTTTCCACTTTGGATTCCTTTGATTTCATTTTCTTCTCTGATTGCTGTGGCTAAAACTTCCAAAATTATGTTGAATAATAATGGTGAGAGTGGGCACCCTTGTCTTGTTCCTATTCTTAGAGGGAATGCTTTCAGTTTTTCCCCATTTAGAACTATATTGGCTTTTGGTTTCTCATATATGGCTTTTATTATGTTGAGATAATTTCCTTCTATGCCCATTTTCTGGAGAGTTTTTGTCATAAATCAATGTTGAATTTTGTGAAAAGCTTTTTCTGCATCTATTGAGATAATCATATGGTTTTTATCCTTCAATTTGTTGATATGATGTATCACGTTGATTGATTTGCGTATATTGAAGAATCCTTGCATCCCCGGGATAAACCACACTTGATCATGGTATATGATCTTTTTAATGTGCTGTTGGATTCTGTTAGTGTTTTGTTGAGGACTTTTGCATCTGTATTCATCAGTGATACTGGCCTGTAATTTTCTTTTTTTGTGACCTCTTTGCCTGGTTTTGGTATCAGGGTGATGGTGGCCTTGTAGGATGCATTTGGGAGTGTTCCTCCTTCTGCTATATTTTGGAAGAGTTTGAGAAGAATAGGTGTTAGCTCTTCTCTAAATGGTTGATAGAATTTGCCTATGAGTCCATCAATTGTTTGTTGGGAGATTTTAATCACCGTCTCAATTTCAGTGCTTGTGATTGGTCTGTTCATATGTTCTATTTCTTCCTGGTTCAGTCTTGGAAGATTGTATTTTTCTAAGAATTTATCCATTTCTTCCAGGTTATCCAATTTATTGGCATATAGTTGTTTGTAGTAGTCTCTCATTATCTTTTGTATTTCTGTGGTGTCCGTTGTTACTTCTTTTTCATTTCTAATTCTGTTGATTTGCGTCTTCTCCCGTTTTTTCCTGATGAGTCTGGCTAATGGTTTATCAACTTTGTTTATCTTCTCCAAGAACCAGCTTTTAGTTTCATTGATCTTTGCTATTGTTTCCTTCATTTCTTTTTCATTTATTTCTGATCTGATCTTTATGATTTCTTTCCTTCTGCTCACTTTGGGGTTTCTTTGTTTTCTCTAATTGTTTTAGGTATAAGGTTAGGTTGTTTATTCGATATTTTTATTGTTTCTTGAGGTAGGACTGTATTGCTATAAACTTCCCTCTTAGAACAGCTTTTGCTGCATCCCATAGGTTTTGGGTTGTTCTGTTTTCATTGTCATTTGTTTCCAGGTATTTTTTGATTTCCCGTTTGATTTCTTTAATGATTTCTTGGTTGTTTGGTAGTGTATTGTTTACCCTCCAGGTATTTGTATTTTTTACAGTTTTTTTCCTGTAATTGATATCTAGTCTCATGGCATTGTGGTCAGAGAAGATGCTTCATGTGATTTCAATTTTCTTGAATTTACCGAGGCTTGATTTGTGTCCCAAAACGTGATCTATCCTGGAAAATGTTCTGTGTGCACTTGAGAAGAAAGTGTATTCTGTCATTTTTGGATGGAATGTCCTATAAATATCAATTAAGTCGAGGTGGTCTAATGTGTCATTTAAAGCTTGTGTGTCCTTATTTATTTTCTGTTTGGATGATCTGTCCATTGATGTAAGTGGGGTGTTCAAGTCTCCTACTATTATTGTGTTACTGTCAATTTCCCCTTTTATGGCTATTAGCATTTGCCTTATGTATTGAGGTGCTCCTATGTTGGGGGCACAGATATTTACAATTGTTATATCTTATTCTTGGGTGGATCCCTTGATCATTATGTAGTGTCCTTCCTTGTCTCTTGTAATAGTCTTTACTTTAAAGTCTAATTTGTCTCATATGAGTATTGCTATTCCAGCTTTCTTTTTACTTCCATTTGCATGGAATATCTTTTTCCATCCCTTTCCTTTCAGTCTTTGTGTGTTCCTTGGTCTGAAGTGGATTTCTTGTAGGCAGCATACAGAAGGGTCGTGTTTTTGTATCCATTCAGCCAGTCTGTGTCTTTTGGTTGGAGCATTTAATCCATTTACATTTAAGGTGATTACTGACATGTGTGTTTCTATTACCATTTTCTTAATTGTTTTGGGTTTGCTTTTGTAGGTCTTTTCTTTGTCTTGTGTTTCCTGCTTAGAAAAGTTCCTTTAGCAATTGTTGTAAGGCTGGTTTGGTGGTGCTGAATTCTCAACTTTTGCTTGTTTGTAAAGCTTTTGTTTTCTCTGTTGAATCTGAATGAGATTCTTGCTGGAAAGAGTATTCTTGGTTGTAGGTTTTTCTCTCTCAGGACTTTCAGTATATCCTGCCATTCCCTTCTGGCCTGCAGAGTTTCTGTAGAAAGATCAGCCGTTATCCTTTTGGGTTTTCCCTTATATGTTATTTGTTGCTTTTCTCTTGCTGCTTTTAATAATTTTTCTTTGTGTTTAATTTTCATTAGTTTGATTAATATGGGCCTCAGTGTATTTCTCCTTGGGTTTATTCTGTACGGGACTCTCTGCGCTTCTGGGACTTGATTAATTATTTCCTTTTCCATGTTGGGGAAGTTTTCCCCTATAACCTCTTCAAATATTTTCTCAGACCCTTTCTTTTTTTCTTCTTCTTCTGGGATGCCTATGATTCAAATGTTGGTGTGCTTAATGTTGTCACCAAGGTCTCTGAGACTGTCTTCCATTCTTTTTATTCTTTTTTCTCTTTCCTGCTCTGTGGCGGTTATTTCCCCCATTCTATCTTTGAACTCACTTATTCCTTCTTCTTCCTCAGTTATTCTGCTGTTTATAACATCTAGAGTATTTTTAATTTCAGTTATTTTGTTGTCCACTACTGTTTGTTTGCTCTTTAGTTCTTCTGAGTCCTTATTAACTGTTTCTTATATTTTCTCTACTTTGTTGTCGAGATTTTGGATCATCTTTACTATCATTACTCTGAATTTTTTCAGGAAATTTTCCTATTTCCTCTTCATTTATTTGGTCTTGTGGGTTTTTTTCCTGCTCCTTTGCCCTCATGGTGTTTCTTTGTTTTCTCATTTTGTCTAATATATAGGACTTGCTGTCTCCTTTCCCTATGCTGCCTAGCAGTAATTCTTCCCGTTTATGCCCTCTGCCCCCTGTGGTGGGGTTTGTACAGTGTCTTGAGTAGGCTTCCTGGTTGGGGGGGGGGGGGGGGTCTGGTGTCTGCTTTCCGGTGTGTAGCTCTGTGTCTTTTCTCTTTGACGAGCAGGGCCGTGTGAGGTGGTGTGTTTTAGGGTATCTGTGAGGTTAATATGGCTTTAGGTAGTCTGTGTGCTGATGCATGAGTTTGTGTTCCTGTCAAGTTTCTAGTTTAGTGTGAGGTGTCCAGCACTGGCCGTTGCAGACAGTCTGATGAAGCCCAGTCTTAGGCTGTGATACAGGGCTTCGTAAGAGTTCTCTGCAGTTAATCTTCCCTGTGTCTGAGGCCTCCCTAGTAGTCTAGCATCCTGGATTCAGTGCTCCCTCCCCAGAGCCTCCTACTTGGCTTCTGATGGAGTAGTCCAGACTCCAGAGGTTGTTTGTCCCAGCAATAAAGGGGTTTAAAGAAGACTGTCCAAGCCCCAGACTAATGGCAGAGTGTTGAGTCAAACAAATACTAAGTTCAGGAAACACATACATGTATAAGACACACAAATACTGTATCCAATAGAACATAAGGCACTAGAAAGACCTGACAGAAGTACCCCAGTATGCCATCAGACAATCAAAGAGAAAACCAACAGAAATTCAAAACCAAAAAAAAAAAAAAAAATCCACACACAAACACAAATCCAGGGAGATTTTGAAAGCTAGGATAAAATATAATAAAGAGCAAGAGTACCACCAGACAGACTGAAGATTCTCAGAATGAAATCAGACAATTATACTTAGAACTAACATAAAGACAAAAGCTAATAATAAAAACCAAAGCATTGTGTCATCTGGAGAATAAAGCAAGGAAACAGAGCAGACCGATAATATTGCTTATAAGTATATTAGGATAAAATGAACTAAAAAAGGATAGAAGACAGAGCAACAAAAGAGTGTAGTGTGACTGGAAATATGAAAAGAAAGAAACAGAAACATATAAAAGAGATGAAAAGAGGGTAGGAGAGATACAGTCAGCACTATAAAAAATTTATCTAGAAATAGAAATATATAAAAAGGCTAAAAATAAAAACAGAATAAAAAATAGAATAAAAAAGTATGTTATAAAATGTGTAGATCCCTTAGGACTAAGATCATAATTAATAAAAAAACAAACAAACAAACAAACAAAAAACTAGAACTGACCCCAGAATGGACCAGATCAATAGAATTAATAATAATATTTCTGTTTCCTTGGGGTCTCAGCTGTAAGTGTCCTTCTACCTGCCTTGGGTTTTTTGTATTACTCTGCGACCAGCAGAGCTTCCTTTATTGTTCGTCTGTAAGCACCGGTGTGTGGGGACAGAGAGGGTATAATAGTGGCTCCTTCCCCTAGGAGTGAGTGAGCAGTGTCGCCCTGCCTGGGTCACGGCAGCTCAGTCGGCTGTGGCGGTGCCTGTTGCAGAGGGACACCGGTGGCTCTGGTGTAAACAGAATGTCTCCAGATCTGGGCCACTCTGCAGACTTTTGGCTCTCAGGGGCAGGCACTCTAGGCAGCCCCGCCCAGGGGCCTTTGTTATCCCTGAGTGTGTTAGCCAGGCCCAGAGGGGTCCTTCCTTTGCCCATCACAGGTGCCAGAGAGAAGCTACACCTATAGCTCCTCCCCCCACTTGTGAGTCAGCAGTAGCGAGCTGTCACCATGGCTGCCCAGCTTTCTTTGCGGTAGGCACTCTTCGCTGCGGATTTCTTCCCTCCTGTCCTTTCAGTCCGTCTCCCCACTGCCAACAATATTTCTCACCCTGAACCAGTTCTCCGGTTCCCATGTTCCAGATCCCAGACCCCTTGTTCAGCTGTGAACTGATGTCTCAGTCCGGACATGCTGAGCCATGGTGCAGACCCTCCGTGTATTTGTCAGCCTTTCCTGTCTGCCACAGCTCAGCCACTTCACCCTCTTTGAACAGTCCCAAATGCCTGCCTTCTGACCCAGGGAAATTCCCCACTGGAGAAGGGGTTTCCTCGTCAGATAAGGAGCATTTCCCCAAATTAGGCAATCTCCCCTCTGTTTCAGATCTCCCTGCCCCAGGGTGTGGGACCCATCCCTTTCCTTTCTTCTCCTCCTCTTTCTCCTTTTCTTTTTTTTTTTTCCCCTCTGTCCTACCCAGTTATGTCGGGATCTTTGCAGTCCTTTCTGGTGTCCTAGGTCGTTTGCTGGTGTTCAGCTGGTTCTCTGTGGGAATTATTGCGTCTTTTGGTGTATTCCTGATGCATCTGTGGAGAGGAATACATTCCATATCCTTCTACTTCACTGTCATCTTTCTTTCAGTGAATAATCTTTTTTGTTAGTTTCTTCTCTTCTTCAGATTTGAATAAATCATGTCTGCAAGTGAAATTTGTTATTTCATGGAAAATGAGTACTTCATTTAAACATGAGAAAGTAAATCTGCAGGTGTTAGTCTGAGTCTCTAGGTCAATTTATCTCGCCAATGGTCTCCTGCTAAATTTGGTGGTGTTTTAAAACATAAATAAGCCAGAGATTCTAAATCAGGTCAGAAAACCCCCAGATAGTACTCAAGAGAAATGGGCAAATAAAGGATCAAAATATGGGTTAATGTCTACAAATAGGAAAATAACAAATTGGTTATCCTTTTACAAAAAACTTTCATTTGTGAGACTGTCTAATGGCCCAGATCAAAGTTATTATCATAGACAACTAACCAAGAGGTCTACGAAACATGCAACGTAAACAACTTTATGAAATCCAAATAAATTATTTTTCATGCCTTAGCTCATTAACGGAGTCATATCTATACAGGCTTAAAACAATATTATTGTGAATATTTAGTATTAAATCTCTAGCTGAGGGGCTTCCCTGGTGCCACAGTGGTTAAGAATCTGCCTGAGAATGCAGGGGACCTGGGTTCAAGCTCTGGGCTAGGAAGATGCCACATGCTATGGAGCAACTAAGCCCGTGTACCACAACTACTGCGCCTGTGCTCTAGAGCCCATGAGCCACAACTACTGAGCCCATGTGCTGCAACTATTGAAGCCCTACACGCCTAGAGCCCATGCTCTGCAACAAGAGAAGCCACCGCAATGAGCAACCCATGCACCACAATGAAGAGCAGCCCCCGCTTGCCGCAACTAGAAAAAGTCTGTGTGCAGCAACAAAGACCCAATGCAGCCAATAAATAAATAAACAAATATATAAATTTATAAAACAAAAAAAAATCTGTAGCTGATTCAAACTGAATTTTAAGAATCAAACATAAGTACTAAACAATTAATCAATAAATTGGGACACCCCTGGTGGTCCAGTGGTTAAGACTTTGTGCTCCCAATGCAGGGGGTTCGGGTTTGATCCCTTGCCGGGGAACTAAGATCCTGCATGCTGCATGGCACAGCCAAAACAAACAAGAAAACAAAATCAATAAATCATTTTGTAGTCGGTTTCAAAAGGTGATGAAGTGATACTTATCAAAGTTTATGCCATCATCTCAGTGGTAAGAGCACAGATGTGGAGACAGGGCTGTAAAAACAAGGCACACCAATGTCACTTAAAAGCCCCATCCCCCACAGACAATAAAAGGTGGATTATAATACCTCTCAGAAATCATAAAAGGATATAGTGAGCAGATTTTAACTCTCTGTGTTTGGGATCTAAGCAATTATTGAACGTTAAAAAGAAAGCTCCTAAGTGGTATTTTCATTCTAAAAATGGCATACAAGTTACACAAAATATTTTACATTTCACAATAAATATCCTACCACATTATTCCTACAAAATGACCTGTCTAAAAATAAGAAAAGTATTGGGGAAAGAGTGAGGAGAAAAAGATGAAAGAGAGAAAGATGGTAAATTAAAATCTACGAAGATTTTTAAACACATGAATAATTTATGTGTGCATATATATAATGTACGCAATGGAGAGGGGAAATATACATTTAAAAGCCAAATAGCTTAGTAGGATAAGACGCAAGAAATTAACCCTGCTGATCAGACCCTTCAAAGGAACAATCAAGGCATTTTGTCAGGTGGAGCCAGGAGGACCCACTGAGAGCGGAACTGGCGGAAAATGGGGCCCCATCTGCTCTTCTGCTGCCCACCCGCCCACCCACCCACCCACACACTGTGGAACCTTCTCTCAGCCTGTGCCAATCACCTCCACCTTCTTACCTAAAGAGCTGACACTCTCTCTTCACTCTCTTTTCCAGAGCATCTTTAAAATATTTTAAAAGAGCAAGTCCAACATCAGTCTCTGGGGACCACACTGTTAAAACTTTTTTTTTTAAATCCAAGGATGTACTTATTTAATCCCATCCTCTGATTCTTGTTTCCAATATAACAATACACTTCATAATCTAATACCAGCCAAAGCCAAACAGTTTAATTCTTAATTCTCCTTCACATCTGGCGAGCCCAGTGAAAGCACATTAAGGATTTCCAAATCTTCCTGGAAACTTTCTTCGAAACTATGTCACCAAGAGGATATCAAGAATTCTTAGGACATTAAGGAAAACATCTTACTGAGGGAGAGCAGAACGAGGTCAAATGTGGTTTTTGTGTTGGGGGAGAACATTTATAATATCCTTTTGAAAGCTGAGAAAGCAATGCCCCATTATCCCTCCAGGGGAGAAGTTCTAGAATGAACACAGCACTCCCACGTGAAGCACTGCGACGGGAAATGTACACAACAGCCTTTCCTCCAGGGCTCCCTCGCTCTGCCCCGAAGCTTGGCTTCTGTATGTAAGAGCTCATAAGACAGCGCTGCAATGTGGGGCTTTACAACACATACACTGCGATTGGGTGTAAGTTAATCTTCTCTTCCGATTCTGAAAAAAAAAAAAGCACCTCAACAAAGAAAATACCTCAACATTTTCAGGGAAGATATATCATTTTGAAGTCTGGAGCAACGTTTACTACATTTACTACCATGTTGTGACAAGAAATCCATTTTAGGAGGGGGTGACAAGGAAATGTAACTATGGGAAAAAGCAAAATACATTCAGAGTAGATCAGGGTTATTCACGTAATAAGCTTTCTGACATTTTACTTTTCAACTACAGCAGGCCTGCTCTCAAGAGGGAATGCTTATCCAGGGATCTCTAGCGTATCATGAGTGTTATTTGGCATTCAGGTCAGTATTTATATGCACCATTAAAAGGTAAACGAACTGTCCTTCTGGTTATCCAAATATTTGTCATAGGTCTACCCCCTGCCAGGCATCCTCCAAAGTATTAGAAGGCGGCCCAGGCTTCTTTGCAGGGGAAAGGAAGCTGGAAGCGACTTGATCTGTGTTTGCAAACACTCCCCAGCACAGGGATGGTGGGAATGGTTGAGAGATTGGGGGGACGGGAGGGGGGCGGGAAGTGGTACTTGGCAGCCGTTCTAGATGGAGGCAAGGGCACAAAAGCATTAAAAAAAACAAAAAACAAACAAACAAACCCAAACCAAAAAACCCACAGGGACTATTCAGAGAACGGCAAAGGGTTTGTTGCAATGAGTAGAGGGGACCTACAGGGAGGTGGCAGGAGATGAGATGCTGACAGTGCCTCTTAGACACCAAGAGGTTCTGACGGCATCCTATGATGTTCGGGCACCTGAGCAGGGAGCAGGCCAGCGCATGCCTGAATTTTGGAATGAGGGCTCTGAAGGGGCAGATGAATGCGGAGAGGAACTGAGATGATTTCAGAGAAGAAAGAAACCAATTTAGAAATAAAACACTGGGAAAAGCAATGCAGGAGAGAATTTCAAGAAAGGGGTTGTCAACAGGACTAAAAACTATGTGTGTTGTTAAATTAACGAGAACCCCAAGGCTTGAGCGGTGGCTGGGTTCTGTGGCAGGACCCACCCTTGGGCTTCAGGACACATGATGACACCAGCCAAAGCTCAGGAGGCTGGATCCAGGGGCCTTGGGACTCCTCCTGGAGTTACCTCCTCCCCACCCACCCGCAGATGGTAAGAGCCCACTGTTTTATCATCCTGGTGGTAGGGGCATCCTGTGGTCCTCGTATTCTGCCCTAGATACTCCTCTAAAACGTCTGGCTGATGGGCTGTCCAGTGCATTCTGAGCCCCTACTCTGCTGGTTGCAGGGACACAGCAGGGCAGACGCACCCCTGCTCCTGGGGAGCCCTCCATCCAGGGGAGACACACAATGAAGGCATCACACAGACGAGGTACCATGCGAGGGCTGGGTTGGCCTGGGCAGTGAGGGGAGGCTCCCCAAGGGGGAAGGGTTATGGCAGGACGAGGGCGAGAGAGGAGGGGAGAGCGTTCCAGGTCAGGATCGTGTCCTGCAAAGTGCCCCAGCGACTCACTGTGCAGCCAGCGCAAAGGAGGGGGGTGCCGGGGAAAGGATGGTTATCTGTGTGTAGACAGTAGGAACTCAATGCCTCTTCCTAGAACACCTCATAAATGATCAGAGTGGTAATTCCATCTCGAGAAACTTGTTGGCTCTGTGGCAGGCGGAACCACAGCTGCTGGTGAGAAGCACCTCTCCATCATTGGAGAGAAGCCAGTCCACCAGAGATGCTAAAGGTCGCTGTTCTGACACATCCCAACCAACCTCAGCTGGTCACACGTGAGTGCCACCAAATTTGATAGCCCTTCGTGACAAACGGTAGAATTCGGGCAAGTAATATGCATGGTACTTGGGACTGTCAAGTCTCACCAAATACTTTGGTTTTATTTTGTCAAAATCTTCTGATGACCCTAAGTTATTCAGGGTTTTTTTTCCCTATTAAAAACATTTTCTTCTTTTACTTGGTCTCCAAAGCTAAGCAAGACATTTATCTTGGTATATACGAATGAAGGAAAAGGAGGTGCACACAGAAGACAGCAGCCAAGGTGTCAAAGCACAGCCGAAGTCACCAAAGTTAGCACACCTCCAAACGGTAAAAGTGAAAAAAGGGAATTTTAAAAAAACCACAATGGTAAACCAATTTATCACCCAGAATGTTTTATTGAATGTTGATTGCCAAGGTGATGACCACAAAGATGACAGGGTAAGGAGGAGGTAGAACCCGGATGATGTAATGAGCACCTGTCTCCTATCATCCTCACCATCACCCTTGCAGCTGGGTACCACCACTGTCCTATTCTGCAGGTGAGAAAACCAAGGCATAGGGTCTGAGTGACTTGCTGAAAGCCATGCACTGAGAGGGCGGCAGAGGCGGGATGCAGACCCAGGGTCTTTGATGCCAGAGCCCACGTTCTTGACCACTTTACTCTCTCCACCGGGAGGGAGGCAGCCACAAGTTTTTCATATCTTTTAACTATACAACTAGATAAATATCCTTAAGATTTTCAAAAGCAAAAAACTAAAATATAGCCCTTTGAATCACTGTTAATTTCAGTAAATTCACCTCAATAAAAAATTTATTTTCAAACCAATACAATCCTATTAACTAGAATGCGTAATAAATAGTTCAGAAAGGGCTGTCTTCACAGAAATAATCTAGAAATCCAATTAGTACTTCAGAAAGTGGTAGTAACTTGCTGTGAGGCCCACTAGCCGATGTCACTACCAGGATGTAAGAAAATGGAACGGACACTCATCTCACGTGACTTATATTTCTACAGAGAAAAACAGACATTATTTTCAGTTGGTCACACTGGCAGACAGGACCATAGGACTGGGCTGCTATCCTTCCTATTCTGATTTCACAGAAACATAGAATGGTCTTCAAAAATCTTCTATTTGTCTGCCACAGACAAATATGCAGTAAATACAATAAGGTTTTTCAAATTGACACTGAGGAAGAGTTACAGTATTTCCACTCTCCGAGTCGCCTTATTCCTGTTTTCCTGGAAGGCAGCCTTGGAACTCTTTGATCACACGGAGGTCTCACCACGATCCTATTTTCAACAAATTTCTTGCACATCTACTTTGGGTGGTGTGTGTTGCCAGGCTTCTAGAAAGCTAAAAGGCAGTCATGAACTTGAGAAACATAAAATCTCTTTTTATAAACATACATCAGTGGTACTTCACTTTTTTAGGGTCACAAAGATCTTGGGCCCTCTCCTCAGGAGGAAAAAAAAGTACAGCGTAACTTTGGAAGAGTTCTTTGGAGAACCATCTAGCTGTACATATCAACATCCTTAAAAACATTCCCTCCTTCTGACCACAAAGTTTCAGAAGCGGGAATGTATTCTAGGGGTGTAATTTTTTTTTTCCAAAGATTTTTTTTTGATGTGGACCATTTTAAAGTCTTTATTGAATTTGTTACAATACTGCTTCTGTTTTACGTTTTGGTATTTTGGCTGAAGGGCATGTGGGGTCTTAGCTCCCCGACCAGGGATTGAAGCTGCACCCCCTGCATTGGAAGGCGAAGTCTCAATCACTGGACTGCCAAGGACGTCCCTCCAGGGGCATAATTCTAACTAAAGAAAGTATATTATGCATAAATGTTCAGTGCAATACAGACCAGCAAATATACTGGAAACAAATATAACGTCTATAATGAAGACTAGACAAGAAAATGATACTGCGTTTACACAACAGAACAGTACTTAACTACAAACATGTTTATGAAAAAGAATTCTTGTGGAAAAATCCTTGATATAATGTTTTTTAAAAGTAGGAGACATACACTGATTATGCATACTGCTGACACTATATGATCTCAGATACAAAAAGAAAAGCACAGAAATGACTAGAAGGAAAGAGTTAAAAGTAGTAGTTGTCTAGTGGTGAGACTGCAGATGATATTTTTCTTACATCTTGGTTTTCCGTAGTTCTTATATTGAACATATGTTTGTATAAAGTTTTTAAAAATTGTTAAGCTTCCTTTTAAAGTTGTTTTAAAAATTATTTATTGACAAAAACTGACATTAGAAAACAGTTCATATAACAACTTGAGATTTTTTTTTTTAATAAGGAGGCTGTATATCACAGTAAGCTATAAAGTTTGTTGATTGCCAAAGAGGTTGCCATACATGGTTTAGTGATAAAACAGAGACAGTATACACAACAAGCACAGCTGAGAGACGGCTCAAGGAAATAATACTTATAACCACAGAAGGATTAAGGTGGAAGTTCACACACAGGACACAGCTAGGAATATTCTTCATTTGAGGACACAACCAAACTTTAGGCAGCATTAAAACAAAAACAAAAAACCCCAGGTTTAGCAAATGTTTAAAAAAAGAAAAAAAAAACAAACAGAATGAGGTGAATTCAATTATTAATCAGTCAATCACCAACTATCAATCACTTAAAGCCAAAGGAGAGGACTGTCGTAAGAATTATGTCATATCTTCTAAAATGAGACAGTCATGAGGTAGCAGCCCACATCCTGCACTGCACAGCACTTAATGTGAAGATGCTTCTTTTTAAAAAAGAACAAATAAATATTTTACTACACTTTGTTCTCTACTGATTTTCCCTACTTACACCTGCTCCTAGTTACATCATTCTAAGATACTTCTTTAAAGGGAGTTAAATTTAAAAATTTAAATTAAAAAAGTTAAAGAAGTTAAAAGTCTTTATCTTGCTTTCTCTCCGAAGTAGTAGACACACACAGTAAATTAGAAAGAAGGAATTAAAAGGAATAGTTGGATTTTATCATGAATTTTGATGTCTTTTATTATATTGTCTTTTAATTAAAGAATATGACATGCACATGATTTTAAGGTACTTCATTTCTAGAGATTATAAAGCAAACAAATTATGTTGCTGGGTGCCAAAATTTGGTGTACTGAGAAATGAGATTAAGTTTTAAAAACTCTAGAACAAACATACTGTAAGTATGTATTTCAAGATCCTCCAAGAGAACTGAAGACATACAGCCCCAAAGCAAGAAGATAACAGATAGTACATGTACAACACAGAGCCTGACCTAATTCAAAGGAAGCCATCGGGAGTGTCTTTTGCTGAGAGCACTGACTTCCCCGAACAAGAGAGAGAAAGGACACCCTATCTCAGCCCCAAAGAACAGCTGGAAGGGGGTCTCTGTGAACCGGGGTGAAGAGCATGTAGCCCTCTGCTCCAACTTCACACAGAGGACAGACTGTGGGGGCAGGTGGGAAGCAGGCTCGGAGAGCGAGCCACTTTCTTCATCAGAAGACACAGGATGAAGGATGAGAGGAGGGTCTGGAATTCTGGGGTCCCCAGCTTGATGTCATGTAAAGGCTGTCTCTGGCACTGACTGCTTTGAGAAGTCATAACTCTCAGGCGTGGTTATAAAGGAAGTAAGATTTTGAGGACCGGGTTAGAGATGCTAAACACCTGATATTTGCAAACAACAGTAAAAAGGTTATCTCCATGTAAACACTTGGCCCGGCCGAATCCTATAAGGCAAGGGCTAAAGGTTGATAAAACTGGGTTAAAAGAAAGCCTTTAGGTTTACAATGAGTGACAAGAGCAAACTTTTTTGACTTTTTTGAACATACATCTTCAATATGAAAAGTAAGAAAAGGATAGTCACTAGAAAAAAAAAATCTTTTGTCAAGAACGGTTTGTTTTGGAGAAACGACAGCAATTTTACTGGCAATGTGGGGGGTGCTGTGAGAACCTCCAGGACCCCTGACCCCAGCTGCAGGGGGGCCGGGCACAGGATGGTCCCCTGCTGCTGCTGTAGCCACGAGACTGCCCCCCCAAGGCCAAGGCTCCTTGCGGGATGAGGCAGCCCAGAGTGACCATGCAGCCCCATCCTCCCTCCTCCCATGGGACGAACACCTGTGTGATCCAAGGCTCCCTGGGGTGGGCCCAGGACGTCTAGAACCCCCGTCAGAGCTGAGCCTGGTGCAGCGGTGCTGGCCCCTCCCTCCCAAAGGCACTGCTCCCAGAGCCCCGGTTACAGAGCCCTGCACTGACCCCAGCTCATAGCCCGTTTCCTGGAGAACCCAACTCCCAAGAAGATAAAACTGGTATTTCCCTGAAAAAGCCATTCAGTAAGCAAAGACCACAGTGTTTAATTCAGCTTCCACCTCTATGAAGTTGGAATAATAATAGGCGAGTACAGGTTCACTGCACGGATGAGGTGAGGTAATGCACAGAAACACCACGTGCCAGGCAACACTGCACACGCAATAAATGGTATTAAATAGATATCAGAATGTTCTTCAAGACGGATTACTGCTTAGAGCCCTCTAAAGAACTGTAGAGAAGAGGCTGCAGAGAACAGACTAGGAGAAAAAGAAAAGTTACTGTTCCCGGCAGTTGCTCCTAAGCCCCTACACAATCCCCTGCTGGATTCTTGATTTTTCTTTCATTTCCCAGTCAATTCCTTTCCCATGTCTTTACATGTTTCTCTCTGTGCCAATTATTCAACAATTACATTATACAGTAATCAAATTATAAAAATGTCTCAGGAGGAATAAAAAGGGGGGAGTATTACCCAAAGCAAACAGCTCCCATGTTCCAGAAATCCTGAGACTGACTAGAGCAGAACATGGATTCATCTGTAAAATACAAACCTAAAAGCTGACACTAATATCCCCCCAAGACTCTGATTCAAAAGATATAGGGGTAGACAGATCAAGATGGCGGAGTAGGAGGACGTGCGCTCACTCCCTCTTGCAAGAGCACCAGAATTACAACTAACTGCTGAACAACCATCGACAGAAAGACACTGGAACTCACCAAAAAAAACCACCCACATCCAGAGACAAAGGAGAAGCCGCAACGAGATGGTAGGAGGGGCGCAATCACGTTAAAATCAAATCCCATAAATGCTGGGTGGGTGACTCACAAGCTGGAGAACAGTTATACCGCAGAAGTCCTGAGGGTTCTGAGCCCCACACCAGGCTTCCTAACCTGGCAGTCCAGCAACGGGAGGAATCCCCAGAGAATCAGACTTTGAAAACCAGTGGGATTTGATTGCAGGACCTCCACAGGACTGGGGGAAACGGAGACTCCACTCTTCGAGGGCACACAAAAAAGTGTGCTCACCAGGACCCAGGGGGAAGGAGCAGTGACCCCATAGGAGACTGAACCAGACCTACCTGCTGGTGTTGGAGGGTTGCCTGCAGAGGTTGGGGGCAGCTGAGGCTCACTGAGGAGACAGGGGCACTGGCAGCAGGGGTTCTGAGAAGTGCTCATTGGCGTGAGCCCTCCCAGAGTCCACCATTAGCTCCACCAAAGAGCCTGTAAGCTCCAGGGCTGCGTAGCCTCAGGCCCAACCACCACCAGGGTGGGAACACAGCCCCACCCATTAGCAGGCAAGCAGATTAAAGTGTCACTGAGCTCCACCCACCAAATCAGATTAAAGTTTTACTGAGCTCCACCCGCCCAGCCCAACCCACCATCAGTCCCTCCCATCAGGAAGCACCCAGGAGCCTCCTAGACAGCTTCCTCCACAAGAGGGCAGACAGCAGAATCAAGCAGTATCAGCACTATTTCATCTTGTGGAGCTGAAAATCACAGCCACAGAAAGACAGAGAAAATGAAAAGGCAAAAGACTTTGTACCAGATGAAGGAACAAGATAAAACACCAGAAAAACAACTAAATGAAGAGGAGATAGGCACTCTTCTGGAAAAAGAATTCAGAATGATGGTGAAGATGACCCAGGACTTTGAAAAAAGACTGGATGCAAAGATTGAAAAGTTGCAAGAAAAATTTACCAAAGACCTAGAAGAATTAAAGAACAAACAAACAGAGATATGCAACACAATAAGTGAAATGAAAAATACACTAGAAGGAACCAATAGCAGATTAACTGAGGCAGAAGGGCGAATAAGTGACCTGGAAGACAGAATGGTGATAATCACTGATGTGGAAAAGAATAAAGAAAAAAGAATGAAAAGAACTGAAGACAGCCTAAGAGACCTCTGGGACAATGTTAAACACATCAACATTCGCATTATAGTGGTCCCAGAAGGAGAAGAGAGAAAGGACCTGAGAAAATACTGGAAGAGATTATAGTTGAAAACTTCCCTAACATGGGAAAGGAAATAGCTACCCAAGTGCAGGAAGCACAGAGGGTCCCAGGCAGGATAAACCCAAGGAGAAACATGCCAAGACATATAGTAGTCAAACTGACAAAAATGAAAGACAGAGAAAAGTTATTAAAAGCAACAAGGGAAAAACGACAAATAACATACAAGGGAACTCCCATCAGGTTAACAGCTGATTTCTCAGCAGAAACTCTACAAGCCAGAAGGGAGTGGCACGATATATTTAAAGTGATGACCGAGAAGAACCTACAACCAAGAATACTCTACCCAGCAAAGATCTCATTCAGATTCGAGGGAGAAATCAAAAGCTTTACAGACAAGCAACAGCTAAGAGAATTCAGCACCACCAAACCAGCCCTACAACAAATGCTAAAGGAAGTTCTCTAAGTGGGAAACATAAGAGAAGAAAAGGACCTACAAAAGATATAGGGGTATAGAAATTTGTATTTTCTAAAACTCCTCAGGTACAAAAAGAACTGCAAAGAAACCTTCAACCTCACAGTTTCATTCTTAGTAGTAATATTGACATTGTAATTTTAAACATATGTATATATGAAGGAAGTAAGCAAATATATTAATAAGAAGCAAGATTTTCAAAATAAGACAAAAATGTTGAAAAAAATTAGTTAACGTGAACTCATGATTAAAAGAAACCCACATATTTCCTTGCTCTGAATACAGGAAGGGCTTAGAAGCAATGACATAAAAGTAGAATGAGGGCGTCTAACGTTAGCTCTTGACTTCTAAGTACCATCCTTCACAAGAAGGAACTGGGGCTCCTTGGAGAAATGGCTGGTTCCAGGTCTGAGGCAGGAAATCATAAGATGAGTCAATTTGGTTGTGTCAGAAAGAAGAGTAGAACTGAAAAAAAAATGAGGGGAAAGTATGATTTAGTGAGACCTCCTCCAAGCATGATAACTACAGGGAAAGCATTAAGCATTTACTCTGGCTTTTTAGAAGCAGCTACAGCCCAGCCCCAGTGGACGAGGGAATGGTCCTCTTTACAGAAGAATGCCAGCTGAGTCTGCAGAGGAAACAGTGGATTCCGGCACGGACCAAACGATGCTGAAACCTTTCGGTGAAGACAGCCTGCTGGGGAACATTCCCACGGTGCAGGTATCGCTCCTGCACATTTGCTGTTTACTAAAAAGAGACCTATCTGGCAGTTACCACCATGAGCAAGTGATCACACAGCCTCATTCATAACACAACGATCCAGCATCCCCGGACTCCTCAGGTGCTGTAATATGAAGTACGCATGACAACAAAGAAGGTTCAGCTAAATCAGATCAAGCCGAGACCCACAGAGAGGGGTCTGTGTGTACACTAGGAGGGGAGAGGAGAAGGGGAGGGGGAGGAGGAGAAAGCAAGATTGTCAGAATATTATTCACTGTTGAGTCTATGAGGTATTCATACAGATGGATGTTTACTGTACTATTCAATTTTTTTTAACTAATTAATTTATTGGCTGTGTTGGGTCTTCATTGCTGCATGCAGGCTTTCTCTAGTTGCAGCAAGCAGGGGCCACTCTTCACTGCAGTGCACGGGCTCCTCATTGTGGTGGCTTCTCTTGTTGCAGAGCACGGGCTCCAGGCGTGCAGGCTTCAGTAGTTGTGGCTTGTGGGCTCTAGAGCGCAGGCTCATTAGTTGTGGCACATGGGCTTGGCTGCTCCTCGACATGTGGGATTTTCCCGGGCCGGGGATCGAACCCATGTCCCCTGAATTGGCAGTCCCTCTTTCAACTTCTTGTATATTTGAAGACAATTTTCATTATAAAAAATTTAAGAGAAAGTAATATTTTAAAGTTTTAAAAAATGATTGATATCATTTAGTTTGACAAATTTTGGACTAGGGGTTTTATTTAGGGGAGTTAGTTTTACTCCAAAAGTGAAGTAAAGGAATTCCTAAAGAAAGCACATACAACAGAATGCATTGTGCAAGTTTATAATTTAATAATGTTTTTATTGTTGAATATCTTATTGTGGATCACATAATTGTTTTATATGAGAACTAGTACAATTGGCTTCTCTTAGATCAAAGTTAAACTACTAATTCAAGCTTAGAAACCTTACTGTACTAATTTAAAGAAACTACTACTTAATTTATTCATCAAATTTATTGAACAATTAACACGGGTTAGAACAGGGCAGGATACAGATTAAAAAGGGGTGGGAAGGACTACTGCATTTCAAACACAAGTGCAGAATAGACACTGCCTGACCTGACTTTTTGATGATTAGAGTTAGTATCAAAGCTCAAAATTCTCAAACTCACTCGTTAGGCGGCTTTCAAAGGGCTCATCTTGTTAAAACAAGAGGACTGCTTATCCGTAGGAAGCTCCATCTCAGTACAAGTGGTTTCTGGAACTGATTTAGAGAAGTGCTGAGACTAGGATGAGATTTTTTTTTTTTTTTTTGAGGAAGTTTCTCACTGTGAAGAAAATTATACTACTATCACCAAAAAAGACCCAGAGCCAGAAACTAGAAGTCCGGTGCTCTGACCTTAGTAGCAATTTTACTTAAAACACTGGAGGTCAGTGATAGAAGGGCTGGTCTCAGCTCTAAAACAGGAGACGGGAATTCTTTCCAGCCCATGTCTTTCCCTAACTAGCTATATAATCTGAGGTAAATCGAGTTAGCTCACTGGTAAACGGGGGAAGTAATGTCTAAGCTCACGGAGCTGTCAAGAGGATCAAATGAGGGGACTTCCGTAAAAGTCCTGCTTAAATGTGATAGGTTATGAGGGGGAGGGGACGTTCACAGTTTCTAAAGAGGGGCTCAAGAATATAAAAGTCTTCATTGTTTCATAGGCACAACTTTAAAAATAAACTGATTTTAAAATGAATCAATACCAAACGAAGGTACGGTGTAGAGATCACTAAGATGACGCTGAGTTCTTCTCTGTGAAACACACGCCCTATCATGCGGACGTTTATGTGACCGCTGAGCGTGTGCTGATGGGCAGGACACGAGACTCTGAGGGGCCGTGTTCTGGACCACAAGCAGGCAAGTACAGAAGGTAAAGGCAGCATTTAAAAACTTTAAAGCCATCTGAGAGCTTAACTGCATGTCTTCTGAATCTAATTCAGGTTTGTATTGTGTACGTTTTTTAAATTTCCATTTTCTGTTAACTCATTTTCATTGTATGGCATAGAAGTACTGGTTTGTGACTGGATAAGAATAAAAAAACCCAAAAAACAAGCATGTTCCGTCACCACAGATAGCTTGAGGGGCGGCTCCTCAGAGCATGCAGTGAGGAAAACAAAGGGTCTGCCCCTTTTATGACTCCTGCTAAAGTTCAGGTGTATCTCTTACTAGATTGTCTCTCTGAGCAATAGCAATTAAAGAGTGGCTGCAGTTGAATAAATCTGAATGACACACCATTGAGGTAACTGCAGGTAATTACTGTCCTAGCCCATACAAGAAAGTTCGGTGTGACAGCAACACTTGCCAATATTTGAGTCAGAGCTGGATCTCATTATAGATCAGCGCTAACAGGTAAATATTTGGAATTGATTTTGATGATAGGGAGTACTAACATGGAATCTTACCACCCCTCCCAAAAAATTCAACTCTTCTCAGTAGTACACCTGTATTTTTTAGTACTCAATTATCATCATGTGAATTATTATTTGAATTCATCAAAAAAATGATAGTCATTATACATCCGTCCAAACCCACAGAATGTACAAACACCAAAAGTGAACCCTAATGTAAATTATGGACTTTCACTGATCAGTACATGTCCCTATAGGTTCATCAGTTATAACCGGTGTACCACTCTGGTGAAGGACGCTGATAATGGGAGAGACTGTGTGTGGAGGGGACAGGGGTTATATGAGAAATCTCTGTACATTTCCATCAATTTTGCTGTGAAACTACAACTGCTCTAAAAAAGTCTACTTTTTAAAAAATCTTCTACTTTCTTTTCACTTATTAATTAGCTTTTCACCAAAGGATCACATCTGTGTTCTAATTTGATTGATAGTTTTACTCCATTTGAAAAGTTCAGCTCAATATCTGTTGCTTCTCTGTTTCATCCATGTTGACTTCTATTACTGGGCTGGAGATTAACTTCGTAAAGGAAGAGATTATCCCTGTCATTTTACTGCTATATTCCCTAGTACCTAGCAGATCTCCAGGAAGACAGACATTGATGAGAAGAAATAAAACCACCGAAATGACCAAGCATCTGGGAGCTGGTGGCTCCTAAAGAGGGGGGACCTTGACTCATTTATCTTTGCATACTGAGCATCTAGCACAGGGCTGGAAACAGCAGGAGTCAGTAAGAGCTTGTAGAGTAAAATGAATGAGTGAGCAGGTGGAGGGATGGATGGAGGGAGGGAGGGAGGGAGGGAGGGATGGAGGGATGGATGGGAGCACTAGACAACTGCCAAAATTTAGAATATATATACTTTTCACTCTCTACTAAAAATATTTTAATATTTACAATAGACTCCGAGCACACATTTTACTTTACTATTATTTGCACTGCACATTATCAATCCTACAGCCAACGCAATGTGAACAGTAATGCTCAAAATAAAGGGAAACAGGAAATCTAAGTGGCTGAGAAACATGCCAGAGTTGCTCTTTTTCAGAGTACATGTGCAGCATTTCCTTCAAACAGCCCTCCATTAAAAAACATACATGTGCACCCGCACACACACACACCCTTCACAATGGCCACTGCAGGGTGTTGTTTCTAGAGCAAAGGAAACTAAATATTCGTAGAGAATTTTAGGTAAATGTGATACTATCTTGTTTTCATTATTTTAAAAAATCCTCTCAAATTTACTTTAAGATAAAGCTTTTTAGCTTTCAGGAAAACTTATGTTTATTCAATTAGAAAAGTACTTGGAATAGAACTACTCATCCAACCCCAAATCCCAAAGATCTCTTCTAAGCCTAGAGCAGTTGAATAAGATTTTTTTTTTAATATCAGAAGCCATTTTTCATTCACAAATGAAATGACTTCTCATCTACAGAAAACATCTATGCTAAGATTTGAGGATAAACCATCTATCTTTACTATCATTTCAACTTTTTAAGAAACTCCACCAAGCCCAATGAATAGCATACGGTATTGGAATTTAATCTGTCTTCTTACTCTGCCTCCAGAAGCCAGGAGAAAATTCACCAAAATGATTCAGACAGAGAAATGAAGGTTATGAAATTTAATCACCGAATTCTGGAGCCTGATGGCTTTATGACGGAATTTTATAAACTACTGTCAGAACTCTTAGCATTTTTTCCCTTGAAGATGGAGCACCTATCAGTAGGGACAGTCTTCCATAAGCAAGGTGGCAAGTTATCAGCCCACTCCTTAACGCAGTCAGAGTGAAGTCAGACTGCAGAATATGTCTCCCCAAATTCCCACAGAAGTATGATGGGTATTAAATTCCATCCTCACTATGTGTCATTAAGTACATATGGATAAATATGGGTATGAAGGCTTAAGGAAAAATACAAACAGCAAAACCACGACCTCCTATCACTAAAGGTGAAGAAATGTAGATGACTCTGACACCCAGGTCTTTGGGCAATGCAGATATTTCATTTCAAACAAGGAGGCTGTGCAAAAAAAAAAAGAAAAAAGAAAAAAAAGGCTGTGCAAGAAAATTTTGATTTTCTTTTGTAGAAAATTGTTTTAAAATGCACAAAGTGAAACACACTTTTCACTTCAACCTTATTTTCTTAAAGATGTCAGATATTTACTAGTTATACATAGGGCAAATTAATGGTCTATTGCCACATGAAATAAAAATATTTTTTGACTAAAGGAGGATGTATAAAACGTTTCATTTATTTAGATTCTACTGACTTGGAATTGTTGATTAGTTGCAAGGGTTAAATTTACTCTGGCACTTTTCATGAAGAAAGTGTTTGCTAAAGTAAATCAGTGGTTGAAAAAATATTAAAAAAGGGAAGAGTTGAACTACCTAACCAACTGACATGGAAAACAACCTATGGACATCATTCTCAGTAATTAAAGCCAGCTTCAAAGATCTGAATGAATGTCTGTGAAAATGCAATCGAAATAACTGTTTCAAAATAACTGACAAAGAGAACTGCAGGTTTTTTTTCCAATATTTATTTATTTATTTGCACCAGGTCTTGGTTGCAGCAAGCACTCCTTAGTTGAAGCAGGTGTGCTCCTTAGTTGCGGCTTGCCAGCTCCTTAGTTGTGGCATGCAAACTCTTAGTTGCAGCAGGCATGTAGGATCTAGTTCCCTGACCAGGGATCGAACTTGGGCCCCCTGCATTGGGAATGTGGAGTCTTAACCATTGCGCAACCAGGGAAGTCCCGAGAATTGCAGTTTTTATATGGTTCTATAATTCTAACATTTCATTTTGTAGAAATGAGCTTCTTAATTAATTCAAAAGGGTAGTTTTACCATATCACATGCCCAAAGAAGTCTTGAGGTTGGCACCCTATCAACGATAGCTAAACCTAAAACACTATTAAATTCCCTATAATTAAAGGGCTTTACTGAATTTTTCCTATCAACCTCATTTCGTGTAATTTTATCCTCATAAAACGAAGACTTCGGCATGTTTTAATTTTATGCCTTTGTAATAAGATTGTCCAGAGAAACAGATTTACATACAGGCTTTATTTATTTTTTGGGTTTGTTTCTTTTGCTTCTTATTTGAAATGTAAAATTAATGTTTTTACAGCTAGAGAAAAACACCAATATCACTGCTGCTTGAACTGTAATCTCAGCCCTTGGACCAACTTTATTCGTTAGGAGCCCAGGCCTAGAGTGCCCCAGGGACTGTCAGAATGCTCTTTTTTTTTTTTTAAACACATCTTTATTGGAGTATAATTGCTTTACAATGTTGTGTTAGTTTCTGCTGTACAACAAAGTGAATCAGCTATATGTATACATACATCCCTATACCCCTTCCCTTTTGAGCCTCCCTCCCTCCCCATCCCACCCCTCTAGGTCCTCACAATGCATCCAGCTGATCTCCCTGTGCTCTGCAGCAGCAGAATGCTCCTTGAAGGGACGTGTCAGGTGTTGGGGTGAGCAATGGGCCCCTGCCCAGCTAGCAGCTTTGATCCTTACCTAACCAGTCCCCCTGGGACTCAAGTGGATTGAAAAGAGAGAAACAGGAATTTGACGGGCTCTTGAACGTCTGGATTTGCAACTTCAACTTTCTCTGTGCGCCCACCGTGCTCCTGGCTGATAACAGGGACAAGAGCCACAGCATCCGCCTTCAAGGAGCTGAGATTCGGTGGGGAGGGCGCGGGCGGGCAGTGCCGATTGGGTTACAGAGGGAAGGCGCAGCGTCCAAACCACAACTTGGCTCTGGGCGCTGGCACGTGGCCATGGCCCGGGCAGCGAGAGTTCCTGAAGTACGGCCGCGGGCTGGGAGCCAGGGCGTGCCCGTGCGGCCTCTGGTATCCCAGAGGTGTGGAGTAACGTCCTGGAAAATGCTGGACAACTACCGGGGCTGGAAGGAACAAAATGAAAAGAACCCACAGAGCTGCGAGTTTGGGAGCCAGGCAGAGGCGACAAGTCAGGACGTGACCCGTGCAGGCGGACGTCTGCAAACCCTGCTTCCCAGGGAGGTAACCCGACTCCATCAGGCTCATCCCAACCTGGATTCTGGGTTGAAACGCTCTATTGGGAGCAGACAAAACGTGTGCGTGTACCCAGCGCTTTCCACTTCCTTAGGGCACATCTGGGTCTGCCCCTTCCTTTTCCCTTTGAAGTTTTCTTACAATCTGGTGTTTTCCTGGGGCCCCAAGTGCCCTGCAGACCGGCTCAATCACGCGGAGATCCTGCAGTCTCTCCTGGGACACACTCTGTGTCCCCAGGGCAGGCTGGTCACAGATAAGAAGCCTGAAGCTACTGCCCCCTTACAGTGATCTGGGTCAAAACACACCTTAATGACTTCTCAGAATAAAGCTTCTCAGGTTATCAAAGTCCAAAGGCTGTGATACTTATCATGATGTAGACTCTTCGGGAGTTTTCAAGAGCTTCGTACTTATTCTGTCTTTTGAACTGAACTTTACTGTTTAAAGGAGCAACACCTGAACTTCTTTTAAAACATCAAGGTTAAAGGAGACAGTCTAATGATCACATCTTATCTATGTCTTGCAAAAAATATAAATAACATTGGGTTGTGTGTTAATTCCAGAGGCATTCTGATCTTTTCTAAGAACCAGGTTCACCAAATTTGCCTGGAGCTGTAGAAAAACCCCAGTATTAACTTTATAAAGTGAAATATATAATATTAGCAAAGCACAGGGGTCAACATCTCAGAAACGCATAGTGGAAGTATCCATTTAAACTTATCTAAAAACAGTCTAAAATCAAACTTGCTGTAAAGAATTCTTCTTAGTAATAATAGGAGAGGCTGTTCATGTAATTCATTCAAGGAGACAAAAGGCTTTTTTAAAAAGTTCATAAAAACAACTAGATTTGATGTGCTGCATGCATGTCAGTGCTTTAATATTTATCAGAACAGTTGTATTTTTTAATTTATGTTTAATTTCGTAAGACCGAGCTTTATTAACGTTTTTGGGTTGGCAGCCCTTCAAAAATTACTAAGGAATAATCACCATATGGTTATCAAATTAGAGTTTTCAGGACATGTGCAGATAGGCTCCTTTATTGGACTGCTATGTACAGTGCGTAGAAAATATCGATCTGAGACTCTTCTAAGACAACGACGACTCTTCCTATTTGTGCATCGCAGCTCAACTGTAATCACTGGCTAACCAGTTCTGCAAACATTGCCACAGCCTTTTTTCCTGCTGGCTTTCAGCCTGCTTCTCAACATTCTCACGTGGCATTGGTTAACAAACCCCCAGTTTACAGGGGGCAGCTCCTCACTGGGGGCACCTAAACAGCACAGAGTTCAGGATCAGGTATACCAGTTTTTGTTGTGCAATAAAAACACTGTCCAGCATAGAAAGGAAAAGTTGCCGGATAGGTGGACAATGTAAAGAGAGAAATCATATTTCTTCTTATTTAGATTAAGGATCTTAAAGACTAAAAACACATCAGAGCATTCCAAATAAGGAGTCTTCCGTTTATCACGTGGTCAACTTAAAATTATTAGCAAATAGTTACATTTTCTCAGATATGTAATATGTCAGTTAAGACAACCCATACTCCACCCATATATAACCCAGTAAATTATTTATTATATCATATTCACTTTCGCAAAGTGGACTTTTTCCTGAAGTGATCAAGTATGTTAAAAGGGAAAACAGAGTTGTGGTCCCAGGTCTTAGCATTTTCCATAAAAAATATATTAAAAATTTGGTTATTGTACTCAGTTATAAGAAATGCACTTTTGAAGAAATAATCACTTTCTAATGCCCAGTAGTAGACAGACAAAAGGACATACAGATGGAACTCTGAAACACTAAAGCCACACAGCTCATCTTTATTCTACTGTGTGTGAGTCCAGTAGTCAGATCTCACAATGTTTTTAATCATTGTGTTAGAGCATATCAGCACATCTTCATACGCTAGGGCATCCTAACAAGAGGTCATCTTAGCCCATGAAAAAGGGAGGTGAATCAGAAAATAGGACAGACCAGAAGGAGTCCTTGGGTGACCTGGAGTCAATCCCTTGATCTCTTCGGATCTCAGTCTGAATTTTTCGTTTGTAAAGAGTTAGGGGCAAAACTATGGAGAGAGTAAAAAGACCAGTGGTTGCCAAGGGCCGAGGGGGTGAACACGTGGAGCAGAGAGGATTTTTAGGGCAGTGAAAACACCCCATGTGATGCTGTGATGACGGACACATCATCACGCATTTGTGCAAACCCGAGGAACGTATGACACTGAGTGACCCCTAAGGTGAACTATGAACTTGGGGGGTGATAACATGTCAGGGCAGGTTCCTCAGTCACAACAAGTGTAGCATCTGCTGGGGGGTACTGACAGTGGAGGGGGCTGTGCATGTGGGGCTTGGGGGTGTACTAGAAAACTCTGCATCTTCCTTGCAATTTTGCTGTGAACCTAAAAGTGCTCTAAAAAGAAGTCTATTTTTAAAACAGATAGTCTAGACAATCTAGACTAAAGACTCTTCCAACTGGTAGCCATATAACCATCCTGATTACTGTTAAAAAGCTGTTTAAACACCCTGGAACTTGCAGGACACTATGAATACCATGATTGTATTTCACTGACCTTGTTAATTACTTGCAGTTTCGGTAGACAGACACTGATTTTTAATAAGGATACCGATTAAAGAACCAGGAAAATACTTAATTATTAAATTCACTTGCCTTAAATAAAACTGTCAGGTAATCCTTGAAGTTTAGTCACGTCATACAGAGTTAGTATTTTTCATCCTACAGAGGTCGTGTTTTTTTAACACTAATTTTGCTTTTTAGTAAACAGTTCGCTCCATGTCTTCAACTCATTTAAAACAATCCAGGCCTTACCTCTGGCTGACCTGACATTTATTACCTTTCTGTGTAATCCACAGGCTGCCCTTGTCAGCTCTATGTGAAAGAAAGAGAAGAAAGCCATGTGACTCACCCAGTAGAGAATTCCATAAAATCACAGAGCAGTCAGCCATACTGCCTGCTGGTATCTGGCAGTTCTGTCACTGGTTTTAAGATATGTAAACTTAACCTGAAAAACCCACTAGCTGAATGTGTTTTTCACATTTTGAAAATTAAGGGGCTGAAGAACTTTTATATTAGGTCATGATGACCAGAAACACATTAAAATAATTTCAGTAGGCTGACTGCAATTTTGACATAGATTTTTAAAAGCAGTTTCAAAATAGCAATCCATGGTGCTATAAACGAATGCTAATGTCTAAAAGACATCAAGAGGGGACTTCCCTGGTAGCACAGTGGTTAAAAATCCAACTGCCAATGCAGAGAACACAGGTTCAATCCCTGCCCTAGGAAGATACCACATGCCATGGAGCAACTAAGCCTGTGCGCCACAACGACTGAGGCCATGTTCCACAACTACTGAAGCCTGCATGCCTAGAGCCTGTGCTCCACAGCAAGAGAAGCCACTGCAAACAGAAGCCTCAAAGAGCAGCCCCCGCTCGCCACCACCAGAGAAAGCCTACATGCAAGAACAAAGACAAAACGCAGCCAAAAATAAGTAAATAAAATAATAAATAAATCTTAAAAAAAAAAAAAAAGACATGAAGAGAATGGAAGTTCACATAAAATCTACCCCATTACACCCATCACAATGAAACTGTCATTAACAAGAGCACGTAGACAGTGTGTGTGTGTGTGTGTGTGTGTGTGTGTGTGCGTGCGCGCGTGCACACGCCCTGAAACACATGCCAGTACAGTACTGTACATTTAATTTCCTGGCAATAAAAAGAGTAATGTGAAAATCCCCCTTGCGGCCAGTCCCTCTGTTGTTACTGAAGGTCTACGTACAATATTAGTAACCTTCCTTACACCTACGTTAGCAACAGTGAGAAGCACGGTACAGCAAGAAAGATGCCATGTTTGTTATTGGAAGACTCAGGTGTGCACCCTTATTCTCCGTGGGAAAGCTAAGCTGGTCGCACTGGGTGTGTTTAGTCCTAGGTAAAATGAAGAAACTGGACTAGCTCAGTGGTTTTTAATTGTCAGAATCAATTATGAACTTGTCAGAATCACCTATGTATCTTTTCCAGAACACACATGCCCAGGCTCACACACGGATTTTTACTGTACCAGATCCTAGTGAGAGTACAGACAGGGATGCACATTTTGAGAAAGTTTCCAGGTGGTTCTAGAGGCACCCCGAGTTAAGAACTCCTAGAAACAGTTATTTTCAGTAGAAGGACAAAGTAAGATAATCCAAAATACAGAAGATGATCTCACACGTGGCTACTGAGCGCTTGAAACGTGGCTGGTCAAAACTGAGATGTGCTATAGGTATAAAATACACACCAGATTTCAAAGGGAATGAAGAAATTAAAGTATCTCAATTTTAATATTGACCATATGCTGATACATTGCTTTGGATATACTGAGATAATATTAAAATTAATTTCACCTGGGTTAAAACTTCTTAATGTGGCTACTATAAATTTTAAATTATGAGACCTGCATTTATTTTTCTGGTGGACAGCACCAGAGAAGAGTTTCAATCAAGTATCATCCATAGAATGTGGTTAATTTTTAACATTTGGATTTTTTGAAGAATCAAAAAGGGTGGGACTAATACGGCAAACGTAAAAGGAAAAATAAACAGTGAAAGTGATTTCTCTGCTCTCCTTGCCTTCTGATAGAGATTTGTGCAGAGGTACCCACTTTTCACTTTGCTCTGGGTGTGTTTACGAAATTGTCAATGAAGGTGAGCTCTGGATGTTGAAATTCTACCTCCTCAAACATGGGCGCCAGGCCCACAGAGACTCCAAAGCAGAGGCTTCCTGGCATCCTTCCTGCCAGGAAGCAAGCACTCATTCCTCTGGCTGGAATGAGCCATGTTTACGCTGCGGTGTTTCCATGTAAGGATAATTAAATATTTCTTGAATCACTAGGTACCTGGTCCTGCTGGAGCACACAGGCACGCGAGCTCAGGAACTTTCTGTGCTGCACTCTGGGAGGGAAGGCTGAGGATGGGGGCGGGTGGGGAGGGAAAGGTACCCGACCTGAGGGGCCTAAGGCTGTCTGCCCCACCTGAGGGCACAGTGACTGAGGGGGGCGAGGCTGCCAGAGACGGGAAGGACCGCAGGGCCAGGGTGGGAACACCTGCAGTGCCCATGCTGGAGTCTGGCAAGGGACCATTTTCCTTTGGGCTCCAAGTAACTACACAAAAATGTTCACAGAATCGGAGAGGGTTCGGGTTTTTCAATCCTAGCCCTGGGAGTGAGAACAAAACCTGGGTGGAGAGGGGGATGTGTGCACAGAAGTTCCACGCCTCCTCCTGCCCCTGGGAAGGCACCCAGAAGGGCTGAGAGATAGGCTGACCCTCAGCAACCCGCTCAAAACGTGCCACGCCACAAGCCTCTCTTCCTGCAGAAGGGAAGAGAGGACACACCACCAGCCCAGAGTGCTGTGAGGAACGATGACGGCGCGGGGTGGGGAGAGACTTGCCCTCTAGATATTACAGTGAACTCTGAAATCAAAACAAGTAAAGGTTTGGCACCAGTACACATAAGAGACAGAGCAATGAAACGGAGTTCAGACACAGACTCAAATTATATAAGAATCAAATATTTAATAAAGGTGGTGCTTCAAAACTTTGGATGATTTAATGACACTGGCACAACCTGTGAACCACTGAGACAAAAGCTAGACCTCTAAACTATTCCACCCATAAAAGTAAGTCCTAGAAATTAATAACAAAGATTTAAATGTAAGAAAGAATCCATGGAAGCACTGAAAGAAAACGACCTTAAACCAAAGAACTTTCTAAACATGGTACCAGAGGGTAGCTCTCAAAAGAAATCATTTGTAGGTCTGATTACAGAAAAAAATGTTAAAATCCTGTCCATCGAAAGCCACAGTACGGTTTGGCTTGAGATGACAAGGCTGGGCACGTTCTCCTTTCCTCTTCCCAAGAACCCAGTTAAACTAAAGACAAGGTACAAAGAGGAAATCTGTGACCAGGAAAAGAAAGGCAGAGGGCTGGGCCTCTCTCTGGAAGGCAGGGGGCAGGTGAGAGAGGGCTTCAAGGGCGGGGGGAGATGGACGCTGGTCCACGCAGACCACAGAGGACAGGAGGCTGAGTCTGCAGAGACAGAAGGGCAGGAGAGAAGGGGACAGAAAGGGGAGGGGCTCACACTGTCACTGCATAACGTGGGCCCAACCCCTCAGGAAGTGGTTTCCAGCTCTGGCTGCAAAGACCCACGCTGGGGCCTACACCGGGCTCTCCTCCCTCGGCCGCCCACCAAGCTTGGGAAAAAGTAGGCGGGGTGGGTGATGTCCGGTGCAGGGCTGGACACACCGATCCGTGCTTGTCTTTCGGAGAACGTCTGCGAGGCCTCCCTCAGCGCCAGCCCCCACCCCGCACCGGGGAAGGACCAGAAAAAAAGCCTTAAAGATTAGTGTCTGCTTGTCAGGTTCTCAGAAACACAGGAGAGTTGTTACCTTTGGGCAAAATAAAGACAACTGGTATCATACAATATCAAGGTTGCTAGGAAACAGCAATCATCATCAGATAAGAAAAATCGATGGATATTACAAACTTGAAAATTAGACTTCCTAACAATTCATAAAGACAGGATCTGCTGTGCTTTCTCTTAGACTCTCTCCTCTCTTTTTCTCTTTAGAAGTATAAACTCAGGCAGACTGTCACTCTTCTCAAAACTTCAAAAACCACAAAGAGACAGAGGTCTGATGGTTCTCTGCCTTCCTATTAAGGAAAGCAGCAGAATGGCATCGTAGTGGGAGTTGCTGGAAAGATGTCTGTGGGGACCGGATGGCCTGGCTGCAGCATTCCTAGGTCCTGCAGGACACTTAACACAGAAAGCCAGAGGACACAGTCTGCAATCGCGAGGAAAAGGGTGTTCTTCCTGAGATTTCCCCTCTGATACCACTGGTTGCCCGTCAGCTCTGAATGGAAGCAAGCATTTCCATTAACTTAGCGCAATGTTGAACTGAATACCATAGACTGAAAATGACTTCCCAGTTTGGCTCAACATAGAAATAGAATTTAACCTAGTTCTCTCTGCCCAAAATAGATTGTATTCTAGCCCTACAACAGCTGTGAATGCATTCAAAGCACTTAAGGTTTTTTCTTTATTTTTATTTGGATTCCACAAGACAGCAAGGTACGTTGGGAACAGCAAGTATTTTGCAATTAATTATATTAATATAGGGCTCTTCCATTTCCTACCTGTGTGACTTTGGCCAAGTTTGTAATTAGGGAATAAGTTAATTTAATAATCCTACTTTTTACTGAAAAGGATAAGAGGTGGTCTACCTAAAGATGTACCATAAAAATACAGTTTTTAAAATATCAAGCAGAGGGGCTTCCTAGGTGGTGCAGTGGTTGAGAATCCGCCTGCCAATGCAGGGGACTCGGGTTTGGTCCCTGCTCCAGGAAGATCCCACATGCTGCGGAGCAACTAAGCCCGTGAGCCACAGCTATTGAGCCTGCACTTTAGAGCCCGTGAGCCGCAACTATTGAGCCCATGTGCTGCAACAACTGAAGCCCACGTGCCTAGAGCCCGTGCTCCGCAACAAGGGAAGTGACGGCAATGAGGAGTCCGCGCACCACAACAAAGAGTAGCCCCCGCTCACCTCAACTAAAAAGAAAGCCTGCGCACAGCAAAAAAGACCCAACACAGGCAACAGAATAAATTAATTAAAAAAAATCAGGCAGAAAAGAGAAATAAAGGCAGTAAAATCAAGGGGAAAAAAGATGAACACAGACTTCATTCTAAAAGGTATTATATAGTTGCTAAAAGTAAGAAAATTTGGCTCTGAACTTTAAAGGCATTAAAACAAAGTCAAAACAATAATTTACAAAGCCATTAGACAACATACTTAAATTTGAATAAACTTATTTGAGGTGGATAATATCACAGATCTTGAAGGTTTATTGTAAGAGTTAAATGCTCTATGAAAACACCTCATGTAATCCTAGCACACAGTAACTGTCCCATAAATATTCTCTCTTCCTCTTAAGCTTTTCTGTGATACATCTCTCTATTTTAAGCTGAGGTTCAAAAGTGGTATTTGAGAAATGCTATTCTAATCCCTTTCTCATTGACAACATTACTTTTGTCTCACTGAAATAAAAAGCAACATTCAACACACTCTGTAATATAGAATTTCCGTATTATAAAATCTCTGTACTAAAAAAAATGGAAATAACTGTACCCTGCAAAATATATTTGCTGCAACATCCTTAATGAGAACACATGCACCTCTCACCCCTTAGCATCCTCTACAGGCCACACAGCATTAATTTAAAAAGGCCTAAAACTGCTGTTAGTGAGCAGAAGAGAATATACGCTATTCAAATAACTAGGTCTTGCACTTGGAACCTTAAAACAAGTAGGAGGTTGTCAGCTCTCTGATATTAGTGTGGTAATTAGGATTCCCCGGAAAAAAAATGGTATTTCAAGTGAGATACTCATTTTTTCCCTTTCTTAAAGTGTAGAAACCTATAGATTTTAGAAAGTGCATCCAAGAACAAAGCGGTTTAGAACGTGGCAGCACGGATGACACATGCAGATAACTGAAAATGGTTTTAAAACAATCAATCTGAGCAGCTTTCTGCTTTAAATAATCAAGGAGAAATGTGGCTCTCTGTAAGGGAAAGACCTGACATTTTGTTCTCTTGGCATAAAATTGTCATGTTGCAAAAGGTGAGTGCCTTTCAATGGAATGCAATTTGATTAACTCCAAAGGGCTGTAAGAGAAGTTAGAGACATAATTGGTTAGCTAAATGACTTCCTCCATGTACAAAGAGAATTTGAATAATTTCCTTGGCTTCATGAAAACCCCTCATTTATCTCAATCATTAGGGAATGAGTTCTTTGGGTTATGAATGTTCGCAGCAACATTCGTATTCTCTACCTGGATTGCTAAATCTTTAATTCTTCTAAGAATCTGAAATCAATAAAATGCTAAAACTATTCCAGATAAATTTCAGCTTTTGTTGATTCAGAAGGAACATGATGACTCTTTTAGCACTTTAATGTCACTTATGAAAATTCACTATTACTACAGAACCATGATTCTCATCGCACCTAATCCTTTCAGCAAGTGGCTCATTGCAGACTGATCTGTTCCATCCCACCCTCAACCCTAGTACCACCTCCCCACTTGCCCAAAATAGAAGACAGCCAAACTTAAGACTTACAAATTCTCAAGCACTTTTTTTTGTGTGGCTGAAAGTAAACTTGGGTAGAAAACAGATGAAGCAGGTTATAATCTCCCATGTAGGTGGTGACCATTAGGAGGGGCTGAAGGCTATCGGGCATCTGGGCCGTGCATGGTACTAGGTAGAGTCTATGATGGAGATGGGGGCCGTGTCACCGTCACCTTCTGATGACGGTGACAATGGCCATGCTGATGACTGTGACAGGAATATCACAACATCGTCAGCACTGGCTTCTATTTTAGCAGGTGGTCCCTATGTTCCAAGCACTGTTCTAAGTACTTGCATATACGAACAATTCTTGGAAAGAGGCACTACCAGGGCCTCTAATACTCAGTCACTGAGGTCCAACAACTTGCCCGAGGTTATAAAGCAACTAAGCAGCAGATCTAGGATCTGAACTCGGGCAGCCTGGCTCTGGCCTCAACCACTACAACATGCTACCTCCATCACAGGACTTGTCACTTGTCCCCTGTTATGGAAATTAGGGTTTATTCCTGGAGACCACACTTCACTTTGCCCCTTTCCTCCCTCACATGCAGAGTCCTGGGCCACCTTCCCCCACCAGGCATCAAAACAGGTAACCATGTGTTAAGCTATGGTTAATCCTCTGGGCAGCCCGCTGAGGGTGGTAGGATCTCTATCTCACACATCAGGAGGGTTACAGTTCACCTGGCACCTGGGAGGGTGACTGAAGGCTCCCAGGCAGAACTTTCAGCTCCAGGGCCCCTGCCCCTCCGTCTGTCTCCCACCCTCCTTCCACTCAGCCTGCACGTCCCCGGGTCTGGGCTCTGGGTGCCTGGTGAGGTGTGGTGGTCAGGATGCCCCAGAGGTGGAGGACAGCACAGCTCCCACTGTCCCTACTTGTGAGGACACTGCGATCACACAATTAATTCCCAGACGAGAAGGAGCTGTGGCAGGAGTTGTTTCTTAATATTCAACCACATTAGGTACTATGGCATCTAAGCTCGAAAAAAGTATCTCTGATGACAAGTAGCACCATTTTCTTTCTTTTTTTTTTTCAAGTAGCACCATTTTCTATCCCTTTACAGGGTAAGATTTAAGGAAGAAGAGAAATTTAATTCACATTTTGGAATTAAGTTGATTGGAAATGAATTACTTTTATCATAGAAGCTGGTCCAGGGTTTATCAAAGCCATGCCTACCCTTTCTCTTGCTTCATATGCATGAAATTTCTTTCCTGTTCTAAGAGAGCATGTTATGATAGCCTCCAGATGCAGTATAAATTTACAAAAGCTCAGGTTACAGAAATCCTGCAGAGCACAATTGTGGTGTTTAAGACCGGAATATAATTTTGGTGATAAGAGTCTGAGACTCTGGGGTTACTTTCCAGAGCAAAAAGAAGGCATTCATGGAATCACACCCCTACTACCTGTATCTTGACAATCTCAAATGATATAGTTCCTTCTGTCTCCCTGCAAAAAAAAAAAAAAAAAAAAAAAAAAAACAAATAAAAGAGGATCTAAAATTTTCACCTTCTCTGAAATACACATACCTCTTAAATGTACCTCTGCCTCTGGATGTAGGGCAAAGAACCCAACTTGGAGGTGCAGCAATCTGATATTTAAACAACAGAAATGAAGATAATATTCAAAAAGCACAGCAAAGTCCAAATATGGGAACGGCTCTGAGGTTAGGTCATTATTACACTACAGCACCCTAACTGCCAAACTAATTTGTTTTCATGACAACCAAACGACAATCTTCGTATGACTAACTAACAGTGCCTATGCCTGCTTCGAACTCCAAGTTCGTTTTAGGAGATCTTGTGCAATACATAAAATGCCTTAGTTAAATACATTCCAACTCCAGACTCTCTCCATTATTAAAATATGAACTAGGAAACTGCAATGTAATTATATGTAACTTAATACTGTGCATTGTGCAAGAGTTTTTTTTTTTATTAATTAGGGAACTATCAAATAACTATAAGTGTCTCATTCATATCTGAAAGCAAGTAAAGTGAGCAGCTGGGGTTATTATTAATTTCCATATGACCTGAAGGCTGCTACACGTTTGACTGTATAACATCAATAAGAGGCACATTTTAGTTTTCAGGTTTAAATTAAAATGTCGATAGAAGCTACATGGTGATACGTATTCTTTTTCCCTATGACATTATTAAATTCCCCAGGACATTTCTGAAAGCTTCTTTGAACTCCACACCAGGCCTCGTGTCTGTACTGTCTAAGAGACCACACATCTGAGTACAGCACCCAAGTTCCCTTCCCCATCTCACCAACCACACATTCACGGTAAGCACAGGATGGAACAAAATCCGTTAACGGTGACCAGACTGTCCAAAGAGATTCGTCAGGGTAAGGACGACTCTGCTCCTACACTGAGAAATCACTTATCTTCAGACTCAGTATCCCTAGAGAAGAAAACACGTTTCTGGCTTACACTCAGATCCTGGAGGCCCCCGTAAGTGAGGGTGTTCTACGCCACTTCTGTTCCTCTGCAGAATATCCTGAGAAGGAGAACCAACTCAAGCACGTAAATTGAATTCTGAAATGGATGGAACTGCATTAGATCCAGAGAACTGGTCCAAACACAAAACTCACTGCAAGGTTAGTCTGGAAGAACTAGAGCCCGAGGCGGTCACTCAGACCCCCTTCAATCCTTGGAAGACTGTCCTGCTTATCCATCCGATAGATCGTTTTAAATGCCATTTAAGAAACAACTAAAGTTGATCACAAACACTTAGGGAGGAAGCTGAACAAGTAAAAATAAATCAAAGTACAAGAGGTACGACAGACTTGTTTAACGACGCTTCATCAAGCCCAATACACAATTCCAAATTCCAGAGACACACTTTGTATTTTGGTCTTGGAAATTATAGGAAAGAAATTGCTTTATAAATACTTCATGTGTGGGTGAAATCAAATCTTATGAACAAATTGAGTTTTTAGTATTAAATGGGCACTGATAATTAGCACCTGCCACTTAGCGGCCGATTCTGGGCTGAAATTTAGCTGAGGAAATCTAAGCCGGAAATTCTCAGGTTCATACAACCTTTCACCGGTCTCTTCAGCAGCAACAAAAGATGGAGAGGACATTGTCAAGATTCGGTCTGGACACGCCCACAGCTAAAAGCCGGATTATATTTATCTAAGGTAAAACCCTAATCAGAGGCTCACATGAAACTACCTCCGAAAAAGTGCTTAGATTCAAAACCTGATATTAGTTTCATTTTACTGTCAGCAAACATCACCTCTCCCTTGTTTCTAACTATAATGAATCCTTAAAATTATACTCAAAGCCACAGAATATTACTGCAATTATGAAAGTGTTGGCAAAAAAAGTTCCCCAAACTTTCCAAACAGTTTCAGAACTTGCAACATGGTGTTTACCAACCCTTGGTAGTAAGACGGACTTTCCAACTTGATGAGTGAACTAAACTCAAGGCATGTACAAAACATGCCTCTATAAATACTGTACATTAACGAGTTATATTAAATCTGACAATAAGAACTCCAATTAGTTTACATCATTAGCTTCCTTAACCTTCTAATAGCTCTTGAGGCTTTTAACATTCTGTACCCTAAGCGAATACAGTAAAATTAATAATAAAGTCATGAAGCAATTAGTTGAACCACTAAAGAAATATTTAATTGGTTCCCAGACTATCAAAAAGACCTTAAATCCATTTACAAATAAGAAAGCTGAAAACGAAGTCTAATTGTTTTCACTACACAATTCCGTAACTACATAGCCTGTGAACAAAATTTATATTAGCCAAAAACTCAGAGTAAATACAGCAATAAATTAGTACTGTTAACAACAGAATATGTTTAGCCTCTTCTTTAAAACTTAATAGTCTACAGCTTTGGTACAATCATCTGATTTTATAAGCCACTCGGACACCTCCCCAGTAAATGATGGATTTATTCCCAATTCATTAAGCGCATATTCTTTAGAAATCAAGTAAAAATGACACTTCTTCTTAACCAGAAAAAAAATTTAAGTTTTGAGATTATAGTTAAAGCAAATGCACTACTCGTTAGCACTAGTAACTAAATGCCAACAATTTGGGAGGTAACTCCTTTTTTCTACTTTGTTGCCTCCTGGATTATCATTCACTTAAACAGAAATTTCTACAAATTTCATATTCTATGTATTATATAAAGTCATACTGTATATCACAGTTAATGATTCTTTGTCAAAAAAGATCAACAGAAAGCCAGACATCTTAAAAATTGTAGGAAAACAGATCATATTCCTGTACAAAAACTTGTTTCACCTTCCTGGATGGCCACACCGCAAACACAAAGGTGAGGTCTGGGGAGACGTAAGACAGAGGCGGCAGCAGAAGACGTGGGGGCTGGGGAGCAACTTCCTGTCTGGGATTTGCGAGTCCTGCTCAGACATCTTCTCTGGTTTATGTATATAATTGTCATGGTGGTAATTCATTTGGGTTAAAGCAGAAGATTATTTCTGTACAGTGTGCATGTTACTCTGTGTATAATTTGTGTACAAGTTGCAGAAGCCCATTTAAGTTAGCTTAAGCAAGATGGCATTTATTACAAGGATGCAGACAAATGTCACAGAACCTAATCTGCAGGATGGACAGGTAGGTCTCAGGGAAATGAGAAGATTCTCAGGCAGAAGTCGAATTGTCTCCTGTGCCGTCCTTCTCTATAACATCTTCGACCTCTGCTTCTGGGGAGAAAGTCCACCCCATTCCTTTCTCTGATGACTGGCTTCTCTGACGAAGACTTCTAGGTTTTCCTCCCCAAACTCCGCCCACTGTGTGACTTTGATGCGTATGGAGTTGACCGTGGTGCTGTGTCTACAGACCACCTCTAATGGACAATGCCACGTGACACAAAGGTCCCAGGACCAAGGCTGTAAGTGATCTAGCTTAGATACCTGTTTTGATCAGCTGTGTCCGTGGGACAGGGCTGTGCCTTCCAAACCACAAACAGGGACAGAGAACAGAGACCAGGGTGTGGCTTCAGATGCCACAAGGTCCCCCTGAAATGGAAGGTTACACAGAAGATAACATTAACCACTGACACAAACAGGAACATGGAGGGAGAAGGGCTCAGGCAGGTGCACTCTGATTCCCTCCCTACAATTTAATTCTGCTGCCTTTCAAGGCACTGATGACAACTCAAGAGCTGGCCTGCACGTACAAAAGTGACGAGACACACCCCCTCCCAGAGGCATGGCAGCTGGGGCAGCTTTCAGTGTCTGGCGATTCTGATACCTATCAAGACAGGCTGCCCCGACCCCAAACAAGGAACTATCCTGGGAGCGGAAACTAATACGAAAACAGGATGAGACAGCTTCAGCTTGAAGATAAGTAAAAAATAATAGGACTCTTTTGCTTATAAAAGTGAACATCTCAGCAAGAATATGGCTGAAGGACAGAAAATCATAATGGACAGGGTGGGAGGGAGGGGCCCGTCAAATTCAAAATTCTGAAACAAGATCCCCTTAAAGCCAAAACAAGGGACTTCCTAGGTGGCGCAGTGGTAGAGAACCCGCCTGCCAGGGGACACGGGTTTGAGCCCTGCCCTGGGAAGATCCCACATGCCGCGGAGCAACTAAGCCCGTGCGCCACAACTACTGAGCCTGTGCTCTAGAGCCCGTGAGCCACAACTACTGAGCCCATGTGCCGCAACTATTGAAGCCCATGCGCCTAGGGCCCGTGCTCCACAACGGGAGAAGCCACTACAATGAGGAGCCTGAGCACCACAATGAAGAGTGGTCCCCGCTCTCAGCAACTAGAGAAAGCCCATGGGCAGCAACAAAGACCCAACGCAGCCAATAAATAAATAAAATAAATAAATAAATTAAAAAAAAAATAAAGCCAAAACAAGGATGTTTCTAGGACAACTGAACAATGCTTCGAAATATAAAGAAAGTATAAAGCACACGCCACCTTACTAATACTTCCTTCTTTCCCCCTGAATCTGCAGTTTCTACCTGCTACCCTTCCCCACCATTCATACCCACACTGCGCCCCCAGACTGCCCAAGTCCTACCTCTAAAGATGAGCCCCAAAGTCAATTCTCCTCCACGAGCCTCTCGTTTTCACTTTCCAGGTACAATTCATTCTATTTTAATACTTAACATACAATATGAGTTTCTTCACATGCACCTTGTACCACAAACTAGGCTGTTACTTCCCTGGGGACAGAGCCTGCAGCCTCATCATGTTTGTTTCAAGGCCCAGCACAATGCAAAACAACGACAAAGTCTAAGTAGTTTTTACATGAGTCACAGACACTGGAAATAAGCTCAAGAAAGACTCAAGGGGATTTATAAATAGTAGTTTCATAACAGGTTTCAAAAGGAAAGAAAGGAAATCCAAGTCGCATCCTTAACTCTGAGGCTGTGAGGATGAAGGCAAGCTGTCTCGCATAAACACGCCCGGGTCCAAGTGTGAGACAGCGCAAGACTTGTGGACACAGGTAGGGCACCTGGAAAAACAAGCCGACTCATGTCTCATCGGGAAGTCAGACTCACATCGGGGCCAAGCCAGACCTACTCCCTGATTTTTCTCTCACACGCTGTTTGGCCCAAAACCTTCCAGCAGGAACTTCCCAAAGGAAGACTTTATATCCAGTAAGTACTGCGGTGGTCATTAAACGACTGTCTCTGGGCTCCAACCCTCCCTTCTCTATTCCGCCCTGGGGTCAGGACCTCTACCAACACTTCTCCCTGGACAACAGTCTCCACTTTTAGGCTTTGCCAACAAGAGGCACTCGAGGGAGGCAGAAGAGAGCCCTCCTTTACTTGCTGTCCGAGTAAAGGCCCTTCACCACTGCAGCTGGTGTGGTTCCAGATTCCAGCATTTATCCCACCCAGCCCCCACCCCCAAAAGAGCCTCATGACGCTCTAGAGATACAACAGGCCAGGGTCCCCATCTGGCCACCCCCGAGATCTGAACCCCAACTAGCAGGGCCCTCCTGTGAGCTGCTAAATTCTGATAATCCCATCTCTTCCATTCACCATCCCCACCCCAGGGGTGGGAGCTCTTCTTGCAATCACTGTTTTCTTAATATTCCCATTTTGCTTTGTCAATTCTCCACTGTAAGACCTACCTCTTAATGGTGCTACGAGAGTCCACCAACTTTCATTTACTCCTCCGATGACCCATAACGCTTTCCGTGTGGTCGCACACCTTCGCCAACCCTGAAAATGCCACACCTCCTTTACGTTTCTGACAGTAGATAAAGCATCCAATGCAGGGAGGAGGGCCTTGCCCCAGTTAGCAGAAAAAAAGCCAAGAAACCATTTAATTGATTAAAAATCTAACAAACAAAAGAACAGGATTTCAATGATCCGTAGTCATTCAATGTGATAACAAATTTCCTGAATGCCGACGTTAAAAGTGCCAATTGATGGTAAAACAGGTGCCTAAGAGGAACTTAATACCCTGCCCTGTCGATGTGAGCTTAGCAGACAAGCCTGAGAGTCAGAACCAACAGTTGATCAAGTGATACAAAAAGTCACAGATTTTAAGTTTGGGTAAGAAGACCAAACATGCACCAGATACCAAAACCAAGGTGATCGCTCCAGGGAAGGGGAAGCTAGGTAGAGCCAAAGGTTGAGTGACAAGTGGCTTTTGACCCCTGCTTTACGACTTTATCATTTAAAAAACGTGCATGCTATTACTCTGTGGCAAATACAACTATTCCTCCCAATTTCTTTTCTCTTCTTCCCTCTCATAATTAACCACCTCCTAACCTTGGAGTTTTATCCACGCACGTGGCCACTCAGAATAAAGATACATTTCCAACATCTCTCAGAGTGAGGGTACTTGGCCAGTGGAATGTAGCTGAAGGTGATACTACAGACGGAGCAGCAATCCCATTCTGTTTCCATCCTTCCTACTGCAGGGATGCAGACGAGGGGTGGCCACGTCCTCCTAGAACATGAGGGAATGACTGACCGACAAGGCAGAAGGGGCACGGGTCCGATGATGTCATGCAGGACCACGAAGAGTGGCCAGGTCAGTCTGGGTATTTATGTAGGGGAAAACCCCTAACTTTTTAGGTGTCTGTTATAGTAGTCAAATCTGTATTTTGATATAGACCCTAATCTAATCACCACGGCTTCACATTCACACAGAAGCAGGAGAGCCCGCTGACACGTGAACCTCTGGTCTGCTCTCCCCCGTTTCCCCAGGGAAGGCTGGGATAGCGGCGGGAATCCTGTCTCAACAACGCCCAGAGGCATCGTGCACACTGAATACGCAGTGAAAACGGTCAAGACAGATAATATTGACTTTGTACAAAGAAGCTCCTTGGAGCAAAGGAAGCATATCCACAATGACTGCAGGGAGTTCCCAAAGGAAAAGGTGCTGCTTTCGGTGCGAACCTTATTAGACTCAATAGTTTAACATTAGCAGCTTCACGCAACCTTGCCTATGCAGAAAAAAGTATCCACAAAACATACATGATGTGGCTTTGATTTTCTGTGCCTGCAAAATGTCTGTAAAGGCATTGTTTTTTGGTTTAGGGGACCTGCTTAATATTTTCTTGATATGAAATGATTTCCAGTAACTGAAATATAACTTACACACTAGACATCTAATCCCACGTGAATAGCAATCTAATATGGGTTATACCTGAAACTGTGTCTCACAATCCAAGTCCAAGAACCACTTATGTTGGGATTCCCTGGATAAAGAAATTCTTAAGCAGAAATACTCAGACTCCTTGGGCTGCTGAGGCAATGGGGCAAGACGTCGCTGACAGCCAAGCAGGGCTGTTCTAAGAAACCTATTTGAACTGATCAGTAGGATTTTTCTGTAATTGTGAAATACAGGCTGCGTGTGAGAATTGACAACAGAACTGAAATCATGTTGGACGAATAATATGGCAAGATCAGCGAGTTGTGTCCTGCTGGAAAGCAACACAGGAGCACACACGGTGTTTCCTAAGATGCTTACGGGGTTCTTGGGTCTCAGGATGAAGTACAGGCACGACCAGGTGACAAGGAGTGTTTGTCACCTGAACAAAAGCCCCTGGAAGGGCTCAGGGCTCTCTTCTTCAGGCCAGTAAGACCGCGGCTGACCAGCAGGGGCCTGAGGGAGTGGAGTAGAAGAGGCCTGCCCTCAGGAGCTCAGGGCCAGCTGGGGAAGCGCCCTGTGTTAAGGGCAATCACAGTCACTTGGGAGCACGCTCCACCATGAGGGGCCTTCCTGAGACTGCACAGGTCAGCGTGAACTAAAATGGCTAAGGTAAGCTTCAGAAGAGAGGAGGAACCTGGCCGGACCTCCAAAGATGGTAAGATTTAGACATCGGATGAGGACATGCCCGATGTGAACCTGTAAGAATCAGTCCTGAGCAGGACCTGGCAAGCCTGGTCACCGGGTCCTCCCTGGAGGAGGGGTCCTCCCTGCAGGAAGGGCACTGGCCCCTGGCCCCTCCGTCACTTTGATCCAACTCCAGCAGCCTGTACTCTTCGGGTGCCAACAGTTCTCTAGAGACTGAGTCAGTGACCAGGTCCCTTTGTGAAAGACCAGCTGAAATCTTAAAATTTACTTCCTGGAGGACTTTTCAGAGCTTTTAACAATCCAATGTGCAATGTGAGCCTCTAAGGGGGTGGTATAACAAGAAACATTTCTCAGCCTTTTTGGCCCAAGAATCCTTTGAAGTAACTCTTGCTAGTACATCTTGGTTCACAGAACACAGTTTGGGAAGTGCCGCTGGGTGGTACTGGATCCCACCGGAGAGGGTGGGCTAGGTTTGAACTTTGGTTCCACTACTTACAAGGCCAGTGGCCTCCGGCAAGGCGTTTCTCTAAGCTACAAATTTCCTCATCTGTTAAAATTAAGTTGAGAATATGAACAAGCCTTGCCAGGTTGGCGGGGGGTGGGCATAGTAAGAATTCAATAAAAGTTCATGATTAGTATCTGATGTTCGCCAATCCATTCTCAGACTTGAATTCAGCTCCCCATATAGGTAGGGAGAGATGGCACTGACCTATTACTATATATATATATATATATATATATATATATACACACATAAGTAAATAAACAAAATGTGTGTGCTTAAAATATTTCAAGGTCACAGAAAAGAAGAGCCTTATCACTGCTCAGTGAGAGATGTAGTCCAACTATGCAAGGACTAAAAGCACATAATTCTCACTTTTCAATGTTCCTAACATGCAGAACAACATTTGAGAAAAATCCAGACGTGGTGGAGCTGAATCGGTAAAAAGAAAAATTAGTCTTCATAGCACAGAGACCACAGGAACAGGATTAGTAAAGTTAACAGTGTCTTTACTAAGCCTCATAATTAACCCCAGGGCAGGGACTTACACTTCTTACTCCTCGTCCACTCAGCAGAGGTTTAAAAGCTCCCAGTGTTCAGCAGCCACAACTCAAAACCAGTGTGGACGGTGCTGGGGGAGAGCACGGCAGACAGTGCAACGGGCGTCCTGCACAGACCAGCTGCTCGTCCAGCTCCATTTATCTGCTGGGTTAGCCAGGACGTGCCCCAAATTAGTTTAAACAGCAACTTCTATAAACCATCTAACAAAACTCAGAGTCATACCGACGCTTTTTTTTTGGTAAGCTGCAGGTGGAAAACCAACTTTGCAAACTTGATGCATGTGACATCACATTTAGGGTCTGCAATGTCACTGTAGGGCCTGCAATTCCCAGCACGCTGGGACTTTTTTCCCTAACGTCCTCTTTCCTTAAATCAGTTCCATGCTAAAATGACCTGGTGCTAAAAGATTAGCTTACAAAAGAGTATATATCCTAGAAACAACACATAAATTGAAATATTTCTAAAGTAAAAAAAAAGGCAATCCACAAAGTAGTACATATATGGTCTATGTCTATATATGCTTAAATTTGAGCAAGGGATACACCAAACAGATCCTAATAGTTAGCTTTGAGGCAGATGGATTATAGGTGACTTTTAGTTTCCTATTTTCTTTTACTTTTTAATATTTTCTACAATGAACGTATAGTTCTAGATACTTTTGCTGCAAACGTTTGTGCCTCATAACTAATTGGACATTTTGCATTAAAAGATAAAATAGCAAAAACAACAAAAAAAAAATAAGAGGGGAATGAAAAAAGACAGTGAAACATGACAAATGAATAACTAAAGACTTTATCGTGAAACAAAATATTTGAGTATATTAAAAATGTGTGTATACCATTTGAGCAATACTGCTCAAATAACTGATTATATCTCGTGTCAACCGTGGTGTCCCTCAAACTAAGAAACCATCTCTGGGGCAAACTGTCATCATCTGTCAGCCTAAGGCTATCAACGCTGTCCTAACTGGAAGAACTGCTACCACATTCAACCAGTTGAAACCAAACCATCAGACCAAAAACTGCCAACCAGTTATTTTATTGTTCATGGTAAAACTGCTTGATGGCAGACTGCAAAGAAGTCTACAGCTGTTTATGGTGAAAATGTGGGCACGGGAACATACATTTACTTCAGGAGAAAAGTGACTTAGAAGTAAATAAATGATAGTGGTTTTCCTCTCCCCCCATTTTAGACTATCAGTTCACTGAAGGGCATAACTTTTAAGGCAGGAGTCTAAAAGTCTAGGATACTCATCCCTTTTTCACTGATAATTCAAAATAAGGGATTCATAACAAATTTGCACAATGTAAGTATTATCATTCTTTTAAGCACTCTTGAAACTACATAGGAATTATTATGCTCTTCCAAGCAGGAACAAGGGAAGGAAGAAAGAGAAAACAAGACGTGTAAAACTGTGGGTTAACCCGGCTCGGGGGGGTGGGGGTCCAACACGGGTGACCTGCCGGAAGCCCAGGGGCAGCACCAGGGCAGATCTGGGGTCTACCTCCCTGACGAGGGAAAGGAGGCCGGGAGAAGCTGTCACTAGGCCAAAACCAGTCAGCACTGCTGATAGTATCTGCATCAGCTTTCAACCCCCATCAGAGCCCATGTGCCACTTTTACCGTGTGATTGATGGTTTGACATCAGGTTTTACATATAATCGCCAGCTTGTTCTGGGGGGCTACCTGCTAGCAAGGAGGTAAATTAAGCAACAACAGAATTCCCCCAGGACATTCCACATTCAGTTAGACATGGGGTAGGGGCCTCACTTCCTACTCCCCCATCACAGCTCAGGCTCAAGGTCATGTCCTAGACCAGGACCCTGAGCCACAGCAGAGCCCCTCCCCTTTGCTTGGCGTGTCTTCCCACAACTTCCAGCTCCCACTCCCTGCCCTGACCCAAGCCCGGGAAGGAACATTGTAATCAACTGAATTCACCTTCCCTAGGGATCTTTTTTCATTAAATCTGCACTTATTTGGGTTTTTCAAAATCTCAGTAAGAGAGTCAGAAGAGACCACCAGTATCAGAGTATTTCAAAACCATGAGGCTGCTGAATCTCTAGACCCTAAACAGAGCTTGTCCTTACTTGCCTGGTGCACAGATTACACGACAGAAACGTTATGATCAGGAGATGGGCAGGCTCTGAGGCTGCACCAGGAAATAAACTTCCCCGCAGCACAGACGTGACCTCCATTACCTCCTGGTAACTGGTCTACAGAGCAAAGTTGAAAGTTAGGTATTCCTGGGCTTCAGGTGTCTTCTGCTTGTGCCGAACATCCAATACGTTTTAATTCCTCATCCTGCCCGGGACAGGAAGCATTTACGCAGGCTTATAAATCTTACAGAGGTAGTCCCTGTCTTCTCTCTCAGAACCTCAGGGAAGTCTCTCAGTGAAGCAACTGCAGTTGTATAAATCCCAAATGACACTGGCTTTCCCTCCTCAAAGTGAGTTTTCCCACCTTTCTTTCTGAGACTTGCTACCCCTTGCTCCAGCAGTAAGTCTGGCCTCCAGGAGACAGGTCCTTTCAACCCCCGCTGGGCCCGCCATCCACTCCCTGAACACGCTGGACATTCTCTGGGCAGGCAGAGGGGAACCCGGGCGGTGGCAAGCAGATAGGGACACAGCAGGTTTCTCCTGCTTTCTGCTTCACCACTAACCCGTGGAAGCCTGCTGGTTTGGTTGGTTTTTTTATTTTGGGGGTGTCAATCCTCCATTACAAATATGTTTGGAAGTGTACACCTGCGATATCCTACATAAAGACAGCTATGAGTAGCAGCACTGGCCCCTGGAGTCAGGAAATATAAGTAAAGCAAATATATATCTAAATGGAAGGCACCAGAAATAAATCAGGGACCTGACTTATTCATAAGGCACTGCACATTTTCTCATCTTTTTTTGCCATCTAAAAACTCTGACAAGTGGATGGATGCTTCGTCATCGGATGAGGGATGGTGGCAATGGAGAGGAGTCGACTGAAACTTCCACTTGCAGGGTATAACATGTCAAAGTATCAACGGCACAGTTTTAAATTATTCTTCAAAAATGTTATCAAGTAATATTGCATGTTCCACTTAGTCATTTAAATTTGATTTGAATTTTGCCACTGCATATGTGGGGCAATTTTAAATTTTAAGCTTATGCCAACCAAGGAAAATCTGCAGCCCTTTGGCAGAGAGGAATCTCCTCCAAGAAAACCAAATCTCTAATGTTACTTCCATTCCGAGTCAACAGTTCACAAGATGCAATAGCTTCTTAGAGCATCTTGTTAACAAAGGGAACAAGTAAAAGCTGTGGGGAGAGGGTACACAGCAGTAACAGAAAGAGAAGAAAAAAAAAGAGAGAGGTTCAGTTCATTGTCTCTAATCTTAAAAATGAAATTTTATTTCTTCTTTAGCACTGACTCATCAAAGAGTTATCGGTAGAACAGAGGACTGCAAAGGCTCAGTTATCTTTAATTTAAAAGAATTGGGTATTTTCAGAAAATGCAACCTCTGTGTATTAGAAAATTCTGAGTAAGCTGCTGGCCTCATCATTCAGAGGCAACATGCTGGGTGCCCAAATGGCAGGCTGGATTTTTCCAGCTACTCTGTGGTCAATACCATACATGACTGACATTTCTAACCTTGAAGGAATTAGTCTCACATTTGGCACCCACTGGGACCCAAAGACACAGAACAATCACTCCACAAATGTCTCATAACTGAAGAAGGAAATCCTCTGTCCCAAGGGGGGAGAAAAACAGTTGAACAGATTCCAGTTATTTACACGAAGAACTGAAAAAACTGTAGGAAAGGTATCGCAACTCATTAGGAAACAAAAATACTGAACAAATACAAATATATTTTGCTGTTACCTTAAGTTTGCTTTTCTCTAATACTAAAAATCAGCTATTCCTTAACTGTCACTTAGGACAACTTCCTTTTGGCTACTCTTTCTGCATTTTATCTATCAGTCCTTCTAAGCCATAAATCACTACACAAGGGATGTCTGCTTTCAAACACAAGTACCTGTTATTTAAGTTAAAGAAGGAGATGCAAATCTGAAAACAAGTTGCAAGCCACTCACTTTATCTTCAGGAAGTGATTTTTGCCAACATATAACAAAGATTTTAGCATTTACTTTTCTCTTAAGTGTTTCCAGTTAATTGAGCAGAGGTCAAGAATGACAACTACCTCTTAGGAAACAGGACTGTACACTGTGAAACTATTTATTGGAGACTCAGGCTGCGATTTTCTTCCATTCAGTCATAGGTATAGGCTGGCACTCTTCCTGCGGCAGTAATTCATGGAAAGGAAAATGAAGCCACGTTCATTAAAGCCTTCCTCAGATTTCAAAGGGGACGCTGGAGGGAGAATCTGAGAACACCCGTGTAGAATACGCGTCCTCTGACCCACACTACAGGCCACGCCAGTGCTTCTTTTTGCAAGCTGGGAAACAAGTAGGACCTGGGGAAAGCCTGGCATTTGGGGCGCTATCCGCTTTGCAGGTTTGATGTCGCTCTTCAAAGTTTTTGAGGTTAACAACTGTGCTTACATGTGCTCTATGTTTATTTTAAAATAGAAGTTGTATGTGCCATGACTGGGAGTCCAAATGTCAATTACAAAGAGTAAGAGTTACCTCCATTTCACACAGAAAACGTGCTCCTTTAAAATACCAAGGTACTTGGAAATCATTCTCTTTTAGAATATTTTTAGAGTAGAGAATTTTAGAAAACTCTTTGCTGAAAATATTTTTCTCTTGACCACCCACTAAGATCTCCCTGGACTGTAAGCAAATTTATTTTAATTGGCCACCACAATGGAAATACTCTCCTGCAAACTTCTTTTATACATACTGGACCTCGAATTTCCCCAAGTCCGTCACGCAGAGCAAGTTAATGAAACTGCACACCTGTATTTCCCCATTCTACGAACCCTTCGCTTAAATGCTGCAATGTAATTATACATTTTAAGTGATTAAAATTTCCAATCTTGACAGTGATCTTTTAGCTTAAAAAACTAAACCCTCTACCGGAGTAGAAAAATCTGCATGTGTAAAGTAATGAGATTTCAGTCATTTCCATTCCATTACTCTAAAAAGCACTTTGTAGCCATTTGTTCTGTACCATAATTGAGAGCTTATTTGCCAAAAAATCTAATGGATTTTTTAATTCATTTTAAACACCCTGGCAAGAGTTAGCAGATTTTTGAACAGGGGGTTTTAAACACTTTCTTTTAAAAGAAAAGATGTAAAATCCTACAGATTGTCAGGGTAACACATACTAGGACTTACAGGGGACACCTTGCTGTACTAGAGACTAAAAGCCTAATTCTGTCGGATTAAATTTTAAGAAGCATGATGATCAAATTGTCTAGTAAGAACTGCATGGTAAACTATTAAATTAGTTGGATTTAAATCATCCCAAGTAAGCAGAATCAAAACCTGTACCTAATGGGCCAAGAACTGTAGAAAGTGTCTAACATAAGTTTTCAAATGGCTACATAAAGTGGACCTTTGATTTCCCAGGTACATGGGCCATTACTGACCAACACCTCCAGTCCAGTATAATCTACTGCAGGGTAAATTTCTCTCAGCAAACATTTCTCATTACAAACATATTTTTCTTAGCAGCAATAAACAGTCAAGCAAACAAAAATATCTTAATTGATTTAACCCCACTGGGTCTTTCCTAAGTCATTTTTGAAATGTTTATACAAGTGACTAATGAAGCACAAATCTAAACAGCAGTGGAATCTCCCTTCCACTGTTCTGCATCTGGACATCTTTATCCAGGTATCCTTGATATTTCTGGCAAAATGAGGATCACGTGACTCACTTAAGCATATGGATCACTCTGGTTTCTGCTGGGGGTTATAAGGGAACTATTTTTCCAATAAAAGATGTTAATAATATGTATATGAAATATTTACTTTAAATTCAACAGAATAAAATTATTCAGTGCAATGCTAAATTCTGACAAATAAAGAACCTCTAGAGCACATTCAAGTAGCATGACTCAGGGTCTTTGTTAATATACTATATTGTACCTTATTCTATTTTTTTTTCTCTTTAGCCTGTCTAAAGAATTTATCAAAAAAAGATTCCCACAGAAGCATAAAGATATGGCATTCATGTTACGATAGCACTTCTCAACAAGTGTAATTCTTAAAATTCTGTAAAGCTGTTGAGAAGTGTCTCATCCTGCACTGAGAGCCTGAGGCTACTGTTTCACTTCAGTGGCTGGACTCAGTGGGTTGGTCTGAAATGGAGGGTTCCAGCTGGGGGAGTCAGGCATTCACATCGTTGTGAAGCTACCTGCAAACCTCGCTCACATTCAAGAGAGCATCTCGTCACAGGGTTTTCTTCTTCGCCTTTTGGTGTTTTGATCAAAAGGGAAAATCAAGAGTCAAAGGATAATTACAGACAGTCTCATAACTAAAAACACTGCCAAACCCAGTTTCTCGTAAGACTGACCAAAAAGTGTTGGCAGTTTCTCACTTAATGTTTCTTTGAGACATACTTACTCTTTAAATACCAGCTCTTTTCATAAGGTGTACACATTACCAGTGAATACCTGAATCCTAAAGCACCTTATAAAATATTTTATAAAGATAATATAACTGTAGATGTTAAGATCATGTGTAAGCCAGATAATCACTGAGCATGGAGTTTACTGCTGAAGAGTATAGCACCCTCCTGAGGCCCAAATGTATTCTTAAACCAAGGGACTCAATAAAAGATTAAAGATGGAAAAATAAAACATGAGGTCATCTCTGCTATTCTATTCTCATAGAGAACTGCTCCCAAAAGTATGTGATTTAATTTTAATTCATCCAGTTTAAAATATCCTTGGTAATAACATTCCAATTACTTGGCTTGGAAGCCTCTTAGCAGGCTCATTGGTATTGATATAATACTGCAGCTAATTGTACCTTCTAGATTTGGGAAACCAGGCTGTTCTGCAGCAATTCTACAAACCTAATTAGATGACGCAAAGTTAATTTTTTCCTCAAGTTTCGGTGTTGTGGTTCTCACACTCAGTGAGCTGGATCAGGCCTCCCTACTGGCATGTTTAAATGCTTCTTGGGAGCCATGCTTTAAAACACCACGAAGGCTGGGGAGCCCAGAGGGGAATTTATAATGGAGCAGAAATGAGAACATTTCTCATTTTGAAATATTCAGGATTCTTAGCAAACGAAACAACTGCAAGTTACTTCTCCCCTCTCCAAAAAAGACCAAAGCCCTAGGTAAGTGCAGTTCAACTTGTCTCAGCACTGCTTTCAGAATCAGAGGACTGAACCAGAATTAAACCGCAGACCTCAATTCAAAAAACTAACATTACTGAAATGCTGAGCCTACAGTTTTGTTACTGTTTCTTCCTTTAGTTACACATCACCCAAATTAATGTATTATTAAAAACTAAAAATTGCTTAATATTCTCAGGATAAAATTCCTTTCCCAACTTCAAATATTAAAATGTTGTTCTAGTCACAGCTTTCCAAGTTACTGGATTTCAGACTAAAAGACTGCCCCAAATGCCTAACATGTATTATCATATTTTAATATAATGTGTGTAGTATATATTGTCAAAATTAAGTGATTATGGTTCAGCTTAAAATATATGGACATGTGTGTCTATATACACACATGGGGTGGCAAGGGGGGAGGCGGGGTAATGGAGAGGCATCTAATTAAGGCAGAACAGAGATAAGCCCAAATGTGGGAAGTCCCTCCTTGGTAGTCAGGGGTCTGATTTGCAGTTTTCCCCTAGGGAAGGTGAGTGTTCACCACATGAATTTCTTTTTGTACCTGAGCCAGTGTTCCTGGGCATCGCATTTACCGAGATGTGCTGCAGGTCCTCCTCTACTCCCAGTGCCGGGGGGGGGGGGGCGGGGGGGGCGGGGAGGGGTGCAGCCAGCAGGTGTACATGCTTCTGTGGTCCTGGCTGCATCCTTCATTCTCATCTGTTCTTGCTCAAATGCTGCAGCACCAGGACCTGCTGGTGGCTGGGCAAAATTCTCCAAGTCCCCTTACTTCTGCCTGAGCCCTCTTTCATCTCCCCCGCCCGCCCGCCCCCACCGGCATTTCCCCGTTCCTTCTTTCCTGCCCAAGTTATTCTCCTCCGTCCCCACCCTAAGCTACCGCTCCAGTCCCCGAGCCCCAGAAGGGGCTCACACCCTGCATCCAGCACTGATGTCCGTCCCAGGCTCCATCTACCCGGCAGACACCTCCACGCCACTGACCTGTGGCCTGTAAGCACTTTATGCCCAAACCCCACCCCACTCCTACGTCCTCTAGACCAGCACTTCGCAAAGTCTGGCCCCTGGACCAGCGGCAGCACCTGGGAACTAGTTATCAACGCAAATCCTCCGCCCCGCCCCAGACCTCCTGAATCAGAAAGTCTAGGCAGGGGGCCAGGTGACCCGGGTTCTAACACACTCTCTGAGCAGTTCTGATTCCTGCTCAAGGTTGATAGCTGCCGCTTTAGACGGTTCTGTTCCTTCCGAGGCTTCAGCATCCTCCCTCCTCAATTCCAGCCGGCATGGCTCCTCCTCCCACCAGCCACACCGGTAATTTTACCGTCATCATCTCCTTCCCCACATATTCATTTTCTTGGTCCCCTTCTTGGTTTAGGCTCAGCTTGAGCTACTAAGACATCTCTCTTCTCACTGCAATCTGGTCTAGGGACTGCTCCCAGATCACTCCTCGGAGCCAGCTCGGACTGTTCACAGCATTCAGTGTTTCCGGGCTCAGATTCCGTTTCTCTCTCCAGGTTCTCTTCCATCCCTCCAGTCCCCGACCCACTCTTCCAGTCACCAGTCCCCAGGGTCTGCCACAATCTTTCCTGCTTCTGCGCGCCCAGGCCCTGTCTCCACACGCTCGCCCTCCAATCTGCCCTCCTGGGGACCAGCTCTGACTGTACCAGCCCCCGCCACCCCCTCCGCCGGATGCTGCTTTCCCTGTGACCAGGGGACCCAATAGCTCATACGACCCTCCTCTCACCCTTTGCAACTGTTTTTTGTGCATCTGGCCCACAAACCTTTGGCGATAAGGTAATTACTCGTGCTGGCTATCTAGGACCATGCGTAGCGCGATGAACACATAATCACATAATTTATCACCTGACCCAGAGCCCTGCTTACACCTGCCAGCTTATCAAGTACTGCCCTCCCTCCTATGCATCCAAGCCTCAGCACAGCCATCACCTTCCCCACTTTCCCCGCCGGGTCCCAGGTCCCTTCCCCTCCACTCATCCTGCACTGCCTCACATGCTTCTCTCTGTGTGAAATGACCTTTCCAGGGTCTCTGCCGCCCTCTTCAATGTATAGTATAGTCCATGCAAACTCATCTGTGTTGCTAAAATCTGCAGGGGCGGGGGGTGGGGGATGTCAGAGGGCACGGGGGAACAGGACACCTGAGACTGACTGTAAATGACCTCGGGCAGGGTTCACGTCTCTGTAAGTCAGTGAAGATTACATGAGACCACATTAGAGGGTTACTGCTACAATTAACATCATACACGCAGAATGCTGACCTGGCACAAAGGGCTCACTGATGTTATCTGTCACCCTTGTGTTTTCTACTACTTTAGAATATCTCCAATGCCTAGAGCAGTACATGGTACTTAGTAGACAACACATATTTGAAAACTTTGAATCTGGGAATCTGCAGTTGAATGTCACCACTCCCTAACTCCACTTCCAAAAGCTTCCAAAAAGCTGCTCTTACTTCTGAATTAATAAAAGCCCAACCCAGTTCCCTACGCTACCATTCAATGCCTTCAAAATGGGGCCCAAACCTACTTTTCCAATCTTAAGTTCCACCACTTGTCACCAAGGAAAAGCAGCCTTCCCTCTGGTCTCACCATATTCCCTGTGTCTAGAACCTTCTTCCCTGCCCAAACCCAACCGACGCTCCAGGTGGAGCCGAACGCCGGGTTGTGGCCTCCGAGATTCACCTCCTACAGCTGTGGAGGAAGCTCTGGGTGGCGGCAACAACCCCACACGGGTTACCTCCTGTGTGAGAAGACACAGAGCCTGTGTCCTCGACATCCCTGAGTCCCTGGGGCCAGCCCGATGCCTTGAGTGCCATCAATTCACTATTCAGAACAGGTGGAAGGCTGGAGGCTGGCAGGTACGGTAAAAAGGCCCGATTCGTGAATCAAAAGAAAATCGCTATTATTATGGACCAACATCTTCTATGTGGTTACTAGGTCAACACCTGAGCGACATTTTCATCACGTCAGAGCTTTCTACCTCCTCTACTGTGCAGTCTCTCTGATGCCTGGAGCAATGGACGGCGCTTAGCAAACACTCCACGGATATTCGAAATGCCATGTTTACAGTATAAATACATCTCCCAATGCCCACAGAATTCTGTTCACACTGTTAACACATATTTTACCTTCTCACCCTGCCCTCTCCCATCACACAAAATCCAACTACGAAATCATTCCTTTCATAGCCTCAGGCTGTGTCCATTCTACTCTAGAAATTTTAAAATCTTTTGTTTTTTTTTCTAAATCAGGAATGTAGGTTTATTTCATTAAAAAACAAAACAGATTCATCCCCCAAAGAGTACCGAATCCTTTAAAGCAGCAGCAATCACAAGGCACACATGTACAAGATACCTCAAGCAGAACAGAAACTAAACATTAAAAAATACGTTGTTTAAAAAGATGTTGAAGACCATTTGTTACTATGAACATATATTATAAAAATGACATTTTTAATATCATTTATTCCTTCCCTTTTAATAAGAGCAGTAATAGTGTAATATTTATGCACTATCTTGTGGCATATACACAAACATTATACCACCTAACTTGGTTTGCTAAAGAAAAAACAGATAGCTAAAGCACACCTTACAAATTTTATTTTTAGTGCTTTCACATCTTTCTTAGATATCTGGAATTCATAAGCTGAAAAGAAATAAAGGTCTCGTTTTCTTTAGCTTAGAAAAAGTTTGTAGTTATATGTAGAAATTTTAAATTCTTGATTTCACTACTTTTCTTCTGTCAGACTGTACAGTCATTCTTCAGGGATGTAAACTAGAATCCAAAATCTGAACAAAGACAATAATCGAGGTTGGAGTTGAATAATCACAACCATGTTCCAATATTCAAGAACTGTTCAAATCTTGCTGACCAATCTTTTTTTTTAATAACTCAAGTTAGAAGTTACAAATATCCTATTCACAAATGGCCCAAGCTCAGAATTCTGATGTTCATTCACGACGCGTTACTTTCTCTCCCCGTCTCTAATCTACTACTAGCTGACCTAATGCAGCCTATACCAGAACCAAACTGAAGCCCACACCTTATCTCCCAGTCCATGCAGCCGGCCCCATCACAAAATAGTTACCTAGATTCAACTGCTGTTCAACGGTTTCCATTCTTTCTTTACAAATAATGGTGCACTCCCTGAACAGCTTTTCTAAGCCTTCTCCACCTGCTAAGGAAACATCCTGTGACGGCTCCAATAGCGGGGTTTCCTTACCCAGCTACTGGAGTCAGGATGGGGAAGGAACCCACGCCACATGGGCACTGCATCCTTTTCTTCAACTAGGATGGATCCCTTTAGAGCAGGGACTTTTCCTTGAGGTCGTCTTGGTTCTCTCCAGTGGGGTCTGGGGTGGGGGGACTTGGGGGTGTGTGTGGTAGTAACAGGACTGATGCCTGACCTGCCAACACTGGATGGGAAATACTTCTACAGAATCGACAGATACAGCAGTTCTCAGGAATGTTTGCATTTCCAGTGTGTAATGACTGCTTCAGCACCGTGGAAGATGAGGGAGAAATTCCATGAGCAAGAAACAGGCATCCTGCCTCCCAAGGACTTAGTCAAGTGCTTCACAGGTACCTTTAAGAAACGTGAAAGCTCCTGATTCTCAACCCAGAAAAATGCACATGTAAGCAAAACTGGGCCTGTAGACAAGCCCAAATTTCTTAGACTTGGTATTATGGGAGTTTTTAATTGCAGGGGTCAGGAAGAACGCAAAACAACAAAAACCAATCCCAGGGCATTTCACTTGCAGAACTGAAACAACAGTGACCTCTTAAGACGCTACACTTCTGCTAAGTGACAGCTCCATCCCTAATAAACGAGCTTCCACCTGAAATAAAAATCTCATGGTCAAGGGCAGAGTTTTTCTGGTTGCAGCCAATCATCGCTGAGATAAAAGGCGTTGTTAAGGTGGAAACTGACTGACTGGGCGATCAATTCAGCCACAGCCTCATTAAGCAATGTTCCTTCCCACTGGTCTTAGGTTATCACATAAAACCTCTCCATCTTGCAGTGGTTCTTGAATTAGTCCTACTATGCATGCTGTGAACCTAAGTGGCATCAATAGTTTGACTTAACTAATATTTGCATACACAGAGAACCGCCAGTTTACACGCAGCTTCTCACCAGTAATAACTTTGCTCTAACAGAACCACTGAAGATCTTTCAGCATCTCCATTACAGACCTTTATTTTCAGAGGCTAATAATTCAATGTTAAACACTCAGGGTGGAAACCTGGGAGAAATGGTCTGGGAGATCCTATAATTTATTCAATTAAAGGAACTGTCTACACTTTGCAAGTGCTAAACAGATGGTTTTGATAAATGCTGACCTTAAAGTATTCGGAGGACAAAGCCTAAGAAGATAAGCCTTCCCAGTATAACCATAAAATAGAACATCAGAACGTATGGATTTTGTCTTAAAACAATGTGTAATAAACAATCTGTCATCCTTCTACCACCTATCGGGTGTCTGTGGACACCTTCCTTCTCCTTCCTTCCCACATGCAAACACCTACTCCTGATGCCTCTGCATCTTTATTTAATAACTCTTGAATCAACTGACTTTTCTCCCCTTCCACTGTCACTCTGCCAATCCCATCAACATCACGTCCCACTTGGGCTATCATAACCTCCAACAGGATTCCTATCTGCTCCTGCTCTAAACCAGTTCAGCCAGAGTAGTCTTTTCAAAGCACAAATCTCATCCTGCCTCTCCCCTACTTAAAAATCCTTCGATGAGCTCCATCCTTGGAGTTAACGGCTGCTCTAAAGACCTCATCCGTGGCATGGTCTCTCTGCCCCCTCCCTCTCCATGTTCTAATTACACTGGTCGTCTTCCACTTCCTCGGTTCACCATGCTACCTCCTACCTCAGGACCTGTGCACATACTTCTGCCTCTCAGGGGTGGCCCCCTCTGATACCCAGATCAACAATGACTCCTCTTCAAATCTTCAGATTTCAGAAGTCATTTCTTCAGGTAAGGCTTTTATGATCAACTTCCTCTGTTTTCTTATCCCCTGTGGGTTTTTTTTTCCCACAGCATATGGTGGCACAATTTTTATTTATAGATTTGTGGAATCTTGATTAATGTGATTTTTGACTCACTAGCCTACAAGATTCATGAGTTTAGGAGCGAGGAGCATGTGCTTAACGACTAGCAACAGGACATAGGAGGTACTCAAAAATGTTTGTTGAATAAATCAAATCGTATCCAACAGATCACTTTCCACATCATTCACATCAAAGAAGCAGCAAGAGGCCCAGAGATGGGAAAGGGAAAAGAAATGTGTTTCTGTTGTCTTGACCATAAGTGACGCATTTTGCTGGGGATCTAAAGGAGGAAGTAGTCCAGGCAAAAAAAGCACCAGGCTGCTGCAGACTTTCACGCCCAGAACACTGAAAGTACCAGGCAAAAAGCTGCACAGGGTGGACCCAACCAGGACCAGCTTGCTAGAGAAGAGGCAGGACCTGTATTTAGTAAATGGGATTGTTCTAGACCACCTCGGGCCATTTACTGGGATCCGAAAAAGCCCTATAAATGGATTAGCATTAAGGAGAGGCAGGTGTTTCACAGTTCACAGTGGGTGGAGTATGTGTAATCATAAAAGAGCCAGAAGGGGGAAGGGAAACTCAGGAGTCAGAATCTTCCCTAAAGGATATGTTCTTCTACTGCTGTATCTCAGAAACAATTAGGTCAGTTTTTATTAAAGGGAGGCAACAGTCCCTTATTTATGCGCTTATGATTTATAAGCTATACCTTAAATTGCTTAGTTAATATTTACTTGCAAACTTAATAAAAGGGTTTGGCTCTCCAGATACATAAAGCATTCTTCTTAATGTTAATTGTTTGAAAGGCTTAAAAAGCTAGCTTCGCTCTTTGGCAAATGACAGAAATTACACTGGATCCACCGACAAACTTTATCCAATAGGTTGCACCAAAAATCAAGTTATCACTGCCTCCAACAGCTATTAAATGAGCCCATGGCTCACTTAATTTAGCGTCTCTAGCTCTCTGTAAAAGGCCATTTCATCACAAATAATTTCAAATGACTGCAATATTCAGTCGTCCTTTGTCAATAGGTCATTATGAAAGCAAAATCATAAAAAGGTCACCATCACTCCATGAGAGCTGAGGGGCTTAAAACCACAAACACATTCAAAAGGAAAGCCGGGTACTTTCTATCATCATGAACTTGGATGATTTAGAAGGGAATCCACTCCAGACGTTATAAAGAGATTCCAGTGCCGTTAGGTCTTCAAATACACACGAAAACTTCAGAATCAATCTCAAAAGAGTAAACCTAACCTCATCACAGGGGCAGGTGCAGATAAGGAAACCTCTTCCTAGGATTCTTAGTGTTGAAAGGACGCCATCTCATTCAACTTCCAGACGCCAACTTTCCAGGAGTAAAGTTAATAAAGGCGACCCCTCGGATGCAAACGCCGATGCTGTTTGCAGAAGGCCCTGGAAGCGGCACGGCTCCCCCCACCCCCTGCCCCCGGCTCCAGCGTCCCCCGGGAAGGAGGCGCGCTGCCGTGACCCGGGGCGGGTCTGGCCGGGGGGCGCGGCCGCGCCTGCGGGGCCGCAGCCCGGGCTCCGGTCACCCGCGTCCAGAGCCCCGCCGCCTTGGAGCGTCAGGCAGCGGACAGCGCGTCCGGAGGAGCCGTCGGCGCGGGCGGCGACCGCACAAGTTAGTTTGGGGGCCCGGTGGCCCGGCCGCAGCCCGGGGAGGGGAGGGAAGAGGAGGGACGGGCTCCGGCCCGACGGGGCGGCCGGGGGAGGGGGCTCCGGGGCGGGGAGGGGGCTCCGGGGCGGGGGGAGGGGGCGGCCACGGGGAGGTGGAGGGAGGCCGGTCCCGGGCGAGGCCTCGGCCGCGCGTCGCCGGTCTCGGCGCCGGAGCCGAGGGGGCGGCGCTCTCCGCGGAGCCGGAGGCGGGGCCGCGCGCTCCCACAAGAGCGGGAGGCGGGGGCGCTGGGGACTCGGGCGGCGGGGGTGGCCGGACCCAGGGGCCTGGTCCGCACCGGCGGGGGCGACAGCCGCGGCCCCTCGCCTCCGTCAGGCCTGCGCGCGCCACAGGCCGCAGCCCGGACCAGTCCCGCGTCCCCGGCCGCCGCCGCCGCCGCGGCGGTCCCGGCCCCGGCCCTCCTCCCCTCCCCTCCCGCCCGCGGTCCCGGCGGCGGAGGGCGGCTGCCGCGCCTCCGCCGCAGAGCGGGGCGGGGAGGCGCGGGGGGAGAGCCGGGGTCGGACGCGGAGCTCGGGGCCCCCAGCCGCCCTCCGCGCCACCTGCGGAGCCCGCGCCGGACCCGCCGCCCCCGCCCCCGCTCCCGCCACGAGCGCAAACAAAACAAGTTGCAGGTCGCCGCCGCCGGAGGGGGCGGGCGGGTCACTCACCCTCATCCTGCTCAGCGGGCTCGGCTCGTCCGGCCGCGGGGACAGGGAGGACCAGAGGACCACCAGCCCCAGGAAGCTGCCCACCACCAGCAAACTGCGTAAGAGGAGCCCGATCTTCAGCCTCATCTTCCTCCAGCGGCGAGAGGCGCACAGCCGGGCGCAGCCGCCGCCACCGCTCTCCCCTCCCTCCTTCCCCCTCCGCGCTCGCCGCCTCCTCCCGCCCCCGCCGCCCCGCGGCCGCCCTCCCTGCCGCCTGCCCTTCCCGCCGCCGATCCGGAACTCCCCTCGCTGGGCGGGCAGCTCCTCCCCTCCCCTCCCACCTCTCCTATCCCCTCCCCTCCCCTCCCCTCCCCCGGCGGCCCCCGCCCCGCCCCGCCCCGCCCCCGGCCGGGTCCGCAGCCCCTTCCCCTTCGCTGTCCCCTCGACTCCTCCAGGACCCGCTACCTTGCGTCTAACTTGCGGTGCCCCCAGGTCTGTCCTCAGCCTCGGCCCCACCGCTCAACCCTTAAAGCTGCCTGGGTACCCAACTTTCATTGTCCTTTGGGGCCGTAACTCGGCCTTCACGCCTGTCCCCGGCGAGGGCCCCCCAGCCCCCGCCGTGGAGCCTGCAGGAAGCAAACCAGGAAGTCGGGGCTGCTGCTGCCGCAGCTCCACGTGGCTGATTTATAGCCGGGAGGATTTTTCCTTATTGATCGTGCTCGCTTCTTCACACGGCTCCTTAAGGAAGTGGATTTGTAACCGAAAGGCCCAGGTGTGATGTGCAAATATCACCGGACCGCAGGAGCTCTCTTGGAAAGCGGGTAGTACGTCGCTGTCTCTTGAGCTAATTAGAAGAACGCCAGCCTAGTGTGGGTGAGCAATACCAGCCTTGGTCTAGGGCTAAGTTTCTAGTCCTAAGACCGAGGGTTTCGGGGTTTTTAAAACAATACTAAAAAAAAAAAAAAACCACACACAACATCCAATACTCCATCCTTATCACCTCCTTCAGACCCGATTTTTACCACTTGATGGAGGTTCCTTGATTTGTGTTTTTCAAAAGCCTTTCTGCCTGAGATCTACATTACACAGAAAAGGATATTGACAAATGTTTAGCCAAATTTCCCACCCGGAGGAAATAATTTTGGTGCTCATATCTCCCAATAAAGATGTGTCACCTCGCTCTGTTGCCAAGTGCATGTGATTACGTTATCAGTGTGACGTAGCCTAAGTGCCTAATTCAAGTTGAACAGAATGTTTAATATCTTCTCCTAAGTGTTAGGATGGTAAAAATTGATCCTTCTTCCTAATATTGTCTCCTATCTGCAGGTACTTTAAAACAAGTGAAACACGGTTATTTAAATTTCTAGAATGAAATAGAGAATTTGAATCATAAGGATAAAGAATTATACCAGACCAACTTCATGGTTTAGGTTACACTACCTAGTATATTGAGGAATTCCGTAGATACCATCATTTCAGAATTTCCACAAAATATTTGCAGTGAACAATAGGGGGAAATGTAGAATGGATGACAATTTGGTGAGGTCTGTCCTTGGCTGGGTAATTGTGCAGAGTAATGCATGTGAGCTCAATACATACAGCACCTGAAGGAGGGCTGTCACGGAGTGAATACAAATCACTGTCTGACTCAGCATTTTTATCAACTACTTAAATCAAAACCAGTTGCTTTTCATATAGGAGGAGAGAGACTTTGCTGAAGACCTTTTTATTTTTCATGAAAAAGACCTGAAATATTTAATTGATAAGGTATGAACCGGCTGGGTAATGTAGAAAGCTCCTGCCCCACTCCTGGGTCAATTCAGGTGCATGTGGGGACCCAGGCATCACCTGTACCGAGGTGATTCTGACCCAGCTAATGTGTGTACCACCTGCGGAGAAACAGTGAAAGGAGGGGGTGCTTGGGCAAAGGTTTACGGAGATAACTCTGGAAAGCAGGAACAGGATCATTTGTGGACCCAACTTGTGCTATTCACAAGTGGAGAGGACTGCTTTGCAAAGCAGACTTCCCAGACAGAGACTAGGATTGGAGGAGGGACTTTCAAGGCATCTTATTCTGATCACATGAGGGGATAATGCCATTTGAAATCAACAGCTGAAGTCCACCAGGAGTAATGAAACCTTCCATTTGTGCTCTCATTTGTACAGTCAGAGGAGACAGTTTTTGATTATTAAGAAAATAGGAAGCTTACTTTTACTGTTATGAGCATAGTCAGGCAGGTGTGCAAATTGAAAGTGGTCCTTATCGCTCACTAAGGTAGTCAGAAGGATTCTTGGGCAAGAAATGGTATTCAGAGAAAACCCTGCCACACTCCTTTTAAGTTTTGCACGGAGAACTTAAAATATGTGTGAAAGGACACAGAATTAGAAATTGACAGGTGGGTGTATAATTGTAAAAGCCCACACTCCTCTGAGTCCTAACAATGTTTAAAAGAAACTCAAGGTATAAAATACATGCCTGTAGCAACATTTGCAGGGAGGCAGCCTCAGCAGAGTTGACACAACTCTGTTTAGAAAATGAGGAGCTACACATCCATAGCTTAGGTCAGGGTCAGTCACTTAACCTCTCTAAACCTAGGGCTCTTATCTGCCCAGTAGTGATTACAATACTCACCTCAGGATATAATCGAAAGGACTAATGGAAGTCAAGTATGTATGCAAAAAAAGTACAGATAGAGTGATGGGGCAGGTCTCAGTGAGTCCAGGTATAATTCTTTTTTTTTTTTTTAATGAATCCTACAGTTACTATATGACAGCGATTATTACGGGGGAATACTTCTCGTTTCTCTAACCTGGGGTTCACTGAGGAAGAGGGTTGAGACCAGAACTTAATTGGAGGGACACAGGACGGCCAAGAGAGCCTTGTCCTCTGTCAGGTTATCGGGTCACGTGTGGTGGATGGTGGTGTGGTGTCTTCAGCTGGGGGCTCCAAAGCAAGGAAATGAGGGGGAGATAATTCTTTTGAAGGCCCGGCGTGTGCAAGATGCTTCATATGTGTTACTGCAATTGATCTTTACATGACCTGGGTGGGGCTGGTGTTACCATTGTTCTCAAGCTGGGATTCAAAGCAGGTCTTTCTAACCTCAGAATTCATGCCACTGCATCCACGCTCCTTGCCAAGCAGTGCTAGCCTTCTGGGCCCGGGATATAAATGTGTTCTTAGACAAGATGCAGGTCAGGGCCTCAAGATCTGTTGGTTTTAAATTCTTCTCCTGCCTGTCTGTCCGAGAGGAACCCACAACGAGGAGTTGCACCTGTACTGGGGCTGCTGTTTAGAGGTGAGATGCCCCCTCTTGAGGCTCTTACCACCCCTTCCTTCCTTCTTTACCCTGCAACCAAGCTGAACATTTGCGTTTCTGAGTGTATCTGGAACTCCCTTTGCTTCCAGGCCGGGGGATTCTTTTTGCCTGAAGTGATACCTGCACAAAAGCCTTCCCAGCTTCCTCCCACGTCCCTGCCATCTCCCAGGGCCCTCCCCACCAACACGCTGGGACCAGTACCCTACTGGGTGTTCCATCATTCCCTGTACCTCTCCTTCCCTGACAATTACAAAAGGTACATGAGGATGGAGCCTTGTCTGTCTAGTTCATCCTTGTATCCAGTATGTAGAAAGGGTTCAGTAAATGTTTTTACTGAATGAATAATTGGGTTGAGAATATAAAGAAAAGATGAAACTTAGAACAGGGGTCAGGGCTATTTCAACTGCTGGTCCTCCTTACCTGGAGTTTCTCCTTCCAAGGATAAAACTTTGGGGGTTTTATTTAATTAGGAAAGTGATTATTTTAGCTCTCATGGTTATGGTCAGCCACTGGTAGACTGTTATTTCCCCTCACTCTGAATCCTCCTAGGGTTACTCAGGACTAAGAAAGAAGTGATAGTTTTAATTTAAATTCAGATTATTGTATCTACTGAGATTTCCAAGAAGGAAGAAAGAAAGGAAGGAATTAAATTGTATTGAAGTGGGAACACGTAGCCATGGGCAATTACTATCAGCAACCAGAGTTCAATTTTAACTCTATGTGGTTGTCAAGAACTCAGGTTAAATTAGAATCAGTGACCTATAAATTACTGGTTAAATATCCCAATGCCTATTCTGTAAACCATTTGATCACCTCTTTTCAAAGAAGACCATCAGTGGTAGTATTTTCAAGTCAAGAATGTATTTTATTGTTTAGAAAATAATTGCTATTTAGATATTTTTCTAAGTGTAGTTTCAGTTTGTTAAGAACATGTTAATTTTGTGCGGTGTTTATTATCTCTTACAGCATAACAAATTACCTCCAAATGTAGCATTTTAAAACAGCAAACTTTTATTACTCTTTCACTCAGTTCTGAGGGTCAGGAATCCAGGAGTGGCTCAGCTGGGTGGTCCTGAGGTTGTTGCCAGGCTGTCAGCTGGGCCAGGAGGAACCTGCTTACCTGCTTCCAAGTTCACTCCCGAGGCCAACAGGCAGGCCTCACTGGCTATTGTGGGACATTTCAGTTCCTTGTCACAGGGCTGCTCAGGACATGGCAGCTGGCTTCCTGCAGGGAAACATCTGGGAGAGGGAGAGAGAGAGAGAGAGAGAAAGAGAGGAGTCCAAAAGTTGTGGTCTGGTGTGATGCGGAAGGGGGCCACGTGAGGGTATGAGTCCTAGGAGGTCAGGGTCTTTGGAGGCTTAACAACAACACTGGAAATCACAATACTTGTTTTTTCATTTATTATTTGTAGTATTTCCGTTATCATTATGATATGCTGAAGTCTTTCAGAAAGAATGCAGATGTTAAATAATTGCTCATTTCTGATTACCTTGCAAAGAAATACTCTGTATACTGCCTTCAACTCTAACATGAAGGCTTTGGACCAAAGAATCTTGAACACCCCTCCAGTTCTGAAATTCTGACATTGTCCTGTGAAGTTAATAGATGGTTGAGACTTTCAAATTTATACTCTTGTGTGGAACACAACCAAGTCAAATTCTGCCTCTATACTTTTTTTTTTTTCCCTGCCATGGATTACTATTTCGGTAACAGGCTTAAAGAAATGGCTAATTCCTGAGTTGTGCTCATCTGGAATAAAGACTGTTGTCACTAGGGCCTCCATTTGATGAGGATAATGGTCTCCTACAGTGTCGTGAAGGCAGAAGTGCTTATTTAAAAGCCCTTTTAGATTGAACGCCCTAGAACACTACCTCTCCAGGAGTCGCTACTGTTTTCAGACTCCCATAATTCCGAAGTGCTCTTCTGACTTGACCGTTTATTTAAGCGGTGATTGAAACACATTCTGTCTCCTAACACTGGTTTAGAACCCCTTCAGCAACTTCCCATTGCTCTCAGAATTAAGCCCCAAACCTCTCAATTTATTCCAAAGACCTTTGCCAGCCAGCCTCTGCTACCTCCACAGCCTCTACCGGTCCACCAGTCCCCTTTTCCAACCTAAAATATAGCCACGTTGACCTTCTCTCCGTTTCTGGAACAGGCCAAGTTCTCGCTCCCTTTTAGGCCTTCACGCAGGTTATTCCCTTACCCAGAACACTCTCTCAGTTTCAGCAACAACTACCTCCCACCAAACTCCTGAGCATCCTTCAGAATCCGTTTATACATCAGTTCTTCCAGAAACCTCTGATTTTCTTCAGACCCCAGCCCTTGCCCCATGTTCTCCGGGCCCCCATCCACGCTCAGTCACGGCAAGTAGGGCTCAGCTTTGTCACTCCTTACTCAGTGGTCTGCCACCCTCATCGGGCCATGTCCCCATTTGGTGTCGTCTTCCCAGATGTTCGCAGTGCCTGGCACACAGGACCTGCGGTGCTGGGAGAGAAGGAGTGAAAGCAGAGTTGACATGTGCTGTGTTTCACTTGCTCACTCTGTGTTTTAAGCAAGTTTGGAAGCCTTGTGTGATAGAGATATACTGCATATATGTACAGGAAAAGAAAATATCCTTTCCATTGCTCAGTTAGAAAATAACTGAAGGAAAAATGAACTTTTAGGGGCATTAGCAAGATGCAGTCTAGCATAGTTGGAAAATAAAAGGTTTGGAATTACCAGATATCTACTTCCTGTCCAGCCTCTAATTCTCAGATCATTTAGGGTAATCTCTGCATAATCTCTCGGCAGTCTATACCTCAGTTTCTTTATTTGCATGCAATTTGTATGCATTTCTCCTCTGAAATGTCTGAAAAGGCTTCTAGGCATAGTCCATTACTAAAAATAACCCAGCCTTTTTTTTTTTTATAACTGATAAAAATGTCAGGTACTTCTGTCACTAAAAAATAAAAATCTTAGAAACTAAAACTACACACTGCACCCACTTCACCTCAGCTATGAGATTCTTCTCCTCAGTTTTCCCTAATCTTTATGAGTTTCAGCATGTTTGTACAACTTGATAATGTGTATAGAGGTGGAGGTACTTTTTCTTCCCCATGCTTTAATCATTTTGAATTAATAGGTCTTAAAAGGCATTAATATCTAAATGTTTTGCAAAACTATTTTAGAGGTAGGTGGCTTTGCCCTTATTTAGGGGCTAGGAAAGGAGGGTACACTGTTCTACATTTTTATCTGACCAAAATGAGTACTGTAATTCCTAGAGAATAAACTGAAACTACCTGTCTGCTCACGGATGCGGAAGTTTATATGCACAAACTGTTAAAGGACTTATAGTAATACCTTGGCAAATTTCAGTGTTGAAGACTTTTTTTCATGTCATTTAACCACACTCTGCTGAAAACTTGTCTTTCTTCAGTGAATTTCATGCCTTAATTTCATGAAATTTTAATACTTGAAATTAGAAATGAGAGTCTAGCCAACTCTCTCATTTTATGAATGACGCAGGGGTTCTCAGTGCATCTTACAGAGTTTCTTTCTGTTCCACCTCTGTTGCATCAAGGTTATGCTTGGAGAGATTATCAGTACAGTCGTCCCTCGTTATCTGGGAGGGATTTGTTCCAGGACCTCATAGACCAAAATCTGAGGATGCTCAAGTCCCTGTGTAAAATGGTGTATATTTACATATAACCTATGCACATCCTCCCTTGTACTTTAAATCATCTCTAGATTGCTTGTAATACCTAATACAATGTAAACGCTATGTAAATAGTTGTAAATACAACCTAAAGGGTACTTAAATAATTCCCATTTGCATGACAGATTCAAATTTTGCTTTTTGCAGTTTTCTGGAATTTTTTTCTCTGAATATTTTTAGGACACAGAACCCATTGTCAGCAGACTGTGAAATGTATTACCAAAACAGAGGCTGGTTTGTCTTGAAGCTATCAGGTTCCCATATTAAAGAATGTGAGATTCTGGGTGATGCATTTTGCTGAATCTCTCTGGCTGGACTACAATGGGTGTAGCTGGATTAGCAGGGTGTCTGCAGGTGGGTGAAGAGATGTGGACCAGTAGAAAGGGGCCAAGGAGGAAGGGACATTCTCTGGCTTGTCCAAGGCAACCTGCAGCCCAAAAGGCGCGTGGTGGGAACAACAAAGTAGCACTTTGCATTCATCTTCTGAATGGTTTTGATTAGTTATAATAAGATTGGGTTATTTCTAGTAATGGACTATGCCTAGAAGCCTTTTTCAGACACTTCAGAGGAGGTAAGCAAAATTGCATGCAAATGAAACTGAGGTGTAGGCTCAGGATATGCAAAGAGATTATGCCAAATCTCCAGGAATCAGAGGCTGGACTGAGAGGAGATATCTGGTAAATCTAAGCCTTATGTTTTCCAATGATGTCATTCTCCACCTTGCTGATGCCCAGAAATTTCATCTTTTTAGGCTGAACAATGAACAGTACAAATTCTCTTGATTTGAACGTGTAGCTCTGTTGTTGGAGAGCCACACTTGGGAGATGTGGGCCCAGAGTGCTGATCTTCACAGGAGCTCAAAATACTGTCATTTAAACTTTTAAATGTAACTTTGTAACTTTGCGCTTGTGAAGATATGTGATATGCATGGGTGTTATTGTGGTGCCTGTATGCAAATCAAGACTTTGTGAAGTCTGGCATTCTTGTAGCTATTGGTCAAGGCAATGCTAAATAGATCTTTTTGCATAAAAATACTGTCATTTTGATAAATGCACCTTTTGGCATATTGCAAAGAGTTATGAAATTTTAATTTTAATTTTTTTTTATTTGCGAATGGTCTTTGAGGTCTTGGTCGTATAGGATGGCTTCTATTTCTCAAACTATGTAAAAAGATTTTTAACAATCACTTTCTTATGATCTTTTATTATATATTCATAGATATCTCTATTTATTCAACAGTTTTAGGAGCATGTATCATGTGCTAGCCGTTGTTCTGGATGATGGGCTACAGCAGCAAACTAAAGGAGCAGAAATTCTTGTTGTCATGGAGTCAGATAGTAAACAAGGTATAGAAATGACTATATATTGTTTTTGAATGCTGGTGTACCACTTGTGTGCCAAGCCTTATCCTAAGAACTTACAAGAATAACTCATTTGCTTAGGTGGTATTATAGAAGATAAATACTACGGAAAGAAATCAAGGAGGGAAGGGGGATTTGAGATGCGAATGGGAGAGAGGGAAGGTTTCAATTTTAAAGACTCTGAGACAGTTTCATCGAGGAGATAATATTTGGATAAGACCTGAAGGGCTGAGGGGACAAGACAAATGGCTCCCTGAGCCGAGGTGGCTTCAGGCTGAAAGGGAAGCAGGTACAAAGGCCCTGAAGCAAGAACATTCCTGCTTGTTTTAGGAAAAGCAAGGACGGAAGGAGAGCTTTGGCTGAGAAAGCGAGGGGGGCATTAGGTCCCAGTGACAACCATGGGTTTAGTTCAGAGTGAGATGGGGAGCCCTTGACAGTGCTGAGGGGTGGTCTGATCTCACATCCAAACAGGACCACAGCCTCTGGCTTCTGGCTTGGTAAGGAAAGGAACAAAGATAAAAAGCAAGGACCAGTTAGGCAGCTATTTTAATAATCCAGACAGGGGCTCATGGTAGCCTGGGCAAGGTTCTGACCGTGGAGGTGGTTAGAATAGGTCAGAATACGGGTATATTTTGATTATTCTTCAGCTATAATGGTTCCAAATCATTGAAGTTGTTGTGCCGCTTCCAGGCTCTCTGTAAGTAGTTAAATTAATAACCTGTAAAACAAACTCTTTAAAGGCTCTGGCAGCGCACATTTTTTAAAGAAACTGTGTAAGCCATTAGTCGTCAATTTGGTTTAGATTTTTGTGTGTACAGTGTATTTTCAAGTGGAATTACCTGTACTTGGAGATAGCATCTCCCAAGTAACAATGGCAGTTTAGGTGTGGGGCCAACTGAGCTGATGAAAACAACTGAAAATACCAGGTGAAATACCTCTACAGTCTTTATAAATGTGTCCATGGGTAACAAGAAAATAAAGAATTCTGAGGTCCAAAACTGAGCAGACTAGGTAAGCTGAGCATGGAAGCCGGCTTTTGCCTTAGTACTTTGGCCAAACCTAAGGTGCCTTAGTATCCTTTATATCCTGAGTTCGAGGATTTAGGAACAGAAAACAAATTCAGGGTCTGCCCCAAAATGGAAAGCCTAATAGGACCTCAAAAACTAAGATCCCCAAAGGGTTGCATCCCCAAGGTGAGCAGGAACTGAAGCGAACCAATTCCCTTCACCCTGAAGAGAAACCTCCCTCTGCATTTACCCAACACCATCCACCTAGGAAACTAGGTGGGGCCCTCACGCTGGTTTGCAGCCAGAATTCACACGACCCAGATGCCTTGAAAAACCTCAAACCAAGAACTTAAAGTGATCCCAGACCAACAGTGTCACGAGGCATCTGAACAGCAAATGCAAATCCTTTTTGAAGGAACCCTCTTCACCACAGGCTTTGAAAAAGTCCTGTTTCTGCGTCCCTAAGATGAATCACTCACAGTTGAAAATCACTAAACAAACACCCAACGCTCTGGGATGGAACAATATACTGCAAAATAGGTTACATGAAAAACTTAGCAGTTAGAATTACCAGACACAGTATAATCACATTTAATACATTTCAAGAAGTGAAAAGAGAGCTCTGAAAATATGAGTAAAATTTTTTTAAAAAATGAGTAAAATTGAGAAAAGACCTAATTTCCAGAAATAAAAAAATTAAGTTAATGGACGGGTGAAACAGTACATTAGAACTGTTATTGAAATTTTCTTATCCCTTGGCTTCTGGGTGCTTGGTTGTTTTCCTGTCTCTTACTGCCACTCACTCTTGGTCACAGATTCTACTGTCTAAAAAGATAGTGTCGCTTAGAATTCAGTCCTAGTTCTTTTCCTTTTGCTTGGTTTTGAATCTTTGGGTGGATTGACCCATTCACAAGGTTTCATCTCTGTTAATAAGTAGAATTCATTTATTACCCCACCAAATCATCTATTCTTCCTAGGCTCCTGATTTAGCCATTGACACTTAAAAAAGAAATTGCTAAGATATCTTCCATAGTTTCTTCCACTTTTCCTTCCAGATTTCATCATTAGCAAGTCAGGACCACCGCATCACTGATATTTCCTTTTGCAGCTGTTCCCACTGCTATGATTCACATTTCCTTGCAGTTTCTTTATCATGTTCCCATCTTCTAATCTCCTGTCCCTTAAAACCATTCTTCCCACCACTACTAGCATTATTTTTCTGAAATATAAATCAATGATATCACTCCTGGGGCAACAACTTTTAGTGGTTCACCTTACAGGTGGTAATTCATTGCATCCTGGAAGTAGAATCCCCTCCATTGAAGCACTTAAAGCATAGGGACCTGGTTGAAGTACATCCTAAAGACTAGGTTTCATGGACTTTTTGCTACAGAGTGTTAGAAAACAAGAGGGATGGTAGAGAGGAGAAGATCCTGCAGGACCTTCTTAAATAAGTCCTTGGTAGAACATTTGTCTTCTCGGACAAAATCATACACAGCAACCTGCTGTTCCGCTTTGGTTTAAGTGGCAGTAAGTGAAATAAAGTACATTCGCACAACCAGTCGACCACCAGATAAATGACTTCATCTGAGATTAAGCAAACTGAAAAAGTCAAAATAAGGTCTATAGAAAAGGTGCTGCAAAACCAGGGAACAGGAGTTTGGAAGATTTTAAGACTTTGTAGAAGAACATACATGAATTTGGGTGGACTGCTCACGATGACAAGCAAGCCCACAACTTCAGGGGCTTCATACAGTAAAAATGCATCACATCACAGTCCTGTCCTCTCTGTGGGTTGAGGGGAGGGAAGGGACTCTGCCCCTCCCAGCCCATTAGGGATCCAGGCTTTTCCCATTCATTCAGTGGATCTACCATCCCCTGAGGAACCCAAGTCCTCCACTGGGATTCTTTGCATCTAGCTGGCATTTTAGGGGGAAGAAAAAGAGCAGGTGCAGGACCCCGTGATGCGTTTTAAGAGCCAGGCCTGGAGCAGTAAACATTCCTTCTGGTCACTTTTATTGGCCAGGACTCAGCCACATGTATTGCTGGTGAATAGTTAAATGGTATATTTGGTCCTTCAAATCATGTTTTAAAAAATATTTAGTAGCATGGGAAAATGGAAATAGTAAGTGGGGGGAAATATGATACAAAAGTAAGTGCATTCTGGTTCTAACTCGTTAATAAAATAAATAATACATTTTCATTTATAAAAAGACTATAAGGAAATAACTAACCCATCAACATTTTGATCTGTTTGAATAGTGGGATTGTTGGGAGTCTTCTCAATGTTTTTCTTTCTTATCTAAATTATTAATAATAACAGCGTTACTTTTCAAAATAAACATCAAAAAATTTTATAGAAAGAAAATGGTGTGTCTTTAAAAGATTTCTATATTCCTGGAAATTACCCATCGGAAGCCTTGTACATAGTAGATGCTTAATACATATTCAAAGATTCACCATATTCACTGACTGAAGAGAGTAACTGGAAAAAGCCTAAGAACAAAATATTAAGGAACTGTTATTTCCTTAATGATGCTATTTAAGTGTGGTAACAGATGGGCCAAATCACCACACTTTCTGTAATACTTTGATTTCAGTTTTACAATAGTTAGGTCATATAGTAGATGTGATACCAATACCAGTGAGTGTACTAGTATAACTAGTGAGTTACCTGTGTTAGTGTTTCCTGAACGTTATTCATCTTGGTACTATTTATGCCATTTTTAGTCATACCTTGAGTACTGCATATATTATTGCTTTAATATTTTTCATTAAAATTATATACTTTTATAAACTTAATTTTAGCTCTGTACTAAACAGTGATACCAGTAAAATCACAGGATTGTGGTGTTAATTTTTCTGCACATACTAAAATTCATACATAATTATCAAAATTTAAAAGTTCTACTTAACCATGCCTTTTATCCCCAGGTTTGCTATACTTTAGCAATAACTGACCTATCGTATTTTTACCTATTTAATGTTTTAGGTTCAAGCTTCTATGTGTGTGGTGACCATGAACCATACAGGTTTTACTCACCTGACAGAATAGCTATTTATGAATTATGCTCTAATTTTGTGATTTATGTTCATATATATGTGAACATAAAGTGTGTGTTTATTGGGTACTATATGTATGTTAACTTATTTTTTAACAATTTTTTTTTAACAATGAATACTCTTTCTTCCCCACATCCACCCCATTAATGGAATCCCACCGGTATGACACAGAATGTTTCTATGGCAAAACAAAATAAGTTAGTTGATATATGGAACATTTTTTTTTAAAGACCGGAATTCTCTGATTTGCGCATAGCTCACACAAGTAAGATACAGAGGTAGCTGCTGTTTCTCGAGAGCATAATCCTATTCCCAGAGGTGATAAGGGACAACAACAGCAGAATCTGACCATTGATTTCACACTTTGGATGCAGGTTTCTTTTTGAATGGTAAAGAATATATTGGATTTTGTGACTCTTAAACTAAAAATACAGAGGGAATTGTAGAATCTACATCTGGGGAAATCCTTAGGATAGAGACCTGTTTAGGATGATTCATGTGTTGTCTAAAAATAAGGGTGTGGTTTCTTGGTTGTTCCTGGCTTTGTGGTTATTAAGTCTTTCACTTTTTAAAAGCCAAGTGTTGAGAAAGAGGTGGGAACCAGGAAGACAGGGTGAAGTCAGCAAAATACAATTGAGATCCATAGCCCAGGGGATGACTTAATAGGTTACATTAAGGTAAAAACCCTACAGGATTTTCTTTTCTTGTGTTTTGAAAAGAAAACAAAAATCTTCCACACAAATCCTACCTACAGAGACTGTGGAGGGTCTCAGAGGACAGGAGCTGATTGATGAACATTCACGCTCATTGTGGGGCACAGACTTTGGGGACAAGCCCTTTCCTAAGCGCCAAAGACTATAGACACATTGGCGGAGCTGTTTGTTATTCTTACCGATTAGATGTGACTGAGTTTCCATTACATACATCATCCCACCATGTGATTCAGCCATCGGGTGTATTTTAATTATTGAACCAAGATGTGAGTAATTGGAAAGGAGGAAACCTAAGAGGAAACACCAGTTCTTCTGCATCAACCTACACGTCAGGAACTAGGAGATGTTTTTATTTTTCTTTTTGACATCTAAAAAGAAATTCTTACGTCTACAAGAGGAAGAGCAAGAAAACGGAGGGATAAAACTCTCCTGATCAAGGGCCGGTAGTTGATGTTCCATTTACCCTGTGTGTCACCCACTTGAGCCCTAACCCCTAGTATCATTGCTTCAGTGACCCTGTCTCCTCTCCTCCAACAGTATTTGATCTTTCCTGTTCTTAGGGTATGATTTAAACAGCCTGTTTCATGTGTTACTCTAAATTGCCTCGTCTTTTTGGAAGTCGGATACAAATGATAAATAATAAATGGTGAGTTTGGCCTCACTTTTGACTGACCTCATTAGGCTTTAAATGGGAATCACAGAGACCCACAAATGTACATTTCAGTTGTCCTGGCGCAAAGCAATAATGGCTAAAGTTCATAAATAAAATAATAGAAATGATGTTCTCTTGCGTGGACTCCAGGGAAACAGCAGACAGATGCCCACTCCAGTCAGTAGCTGGAGGAGTCCGGGCTGTGCAGCCCCGGAGGCAGAGCTGCAGGACAGTCCCCACTGTGCCTCAAGGACAGCTCTTGCCCTGCCCGCATGGAAAGACTGTTGTTTCATTGTTGGTCTTTGCAGCTATGTTGCATGCATAATGGGACCAAAGTATCTCTGCTCGGTTTATCAAAGCACAAGAGTCTCTCAGCTTCATAAACTGTGATGGTGCAAACTAAATTAAGCTATTTTACTTGCTCTGTGGCCAGAGGGGGACCAGGGTCAAAGTCACTGACCTGAGAACACACCGTGCTGGGAATAGGATTTGGACCCATTTCTACAAACTCCCAGTCTAGGGTTTCCTTTACCCTGCGGAAACTCCTGTGTCAATTTGAAGGCATGAGTCATTTGTTCAATTTAATTAAGTTGTACTCTGAGCGTGGGTGCTGGAGATGCAGTACCGGACAAGATGGGAAGATCCCCTGCTTTCACAAAGCTTAGAGGCCCAGAGGGAAGCACAGTAAGTTATGTAATATGTGTTATGATGAAAGACACTTCAGGTTCAGTATGTGATGCAACAGAAGCGCCTCATGTTACCTAATCTGGTGGATCACAGAGGGCCTCCTGGAAGAGGTAGCCTTGAAGAGGAGACTGACGGAGGGGTAGGGATTACCCAGTCAAAGAGGTGGGTGGCGGGGATGAAGGAACAGAAGGAAGTCTCTATGGCTGGTGTGAGTGATCCAGCGTGGGTGATGACTAAACCAAGGATTTTGGAAATAATCTTAAGGACAGTGGGAAAAGGAGGAAAACAGACCACTGTGGGTGTGGATGGAGAGCCACAGAGAGCCCGGAGTCCATGTGGTTCAGCTTAGAGTTCCTCACCTCCTATTACCCGATAATGTAAAGAATGCACGTACATTTATTTTCCCAAAGGTAAAGAAGCCAGTGCTCTTCTTCAGTTTAGACAATTTATGTCTGCTGAACAGCTGCTGCATTCAAGGGCATGTAACACCTGTACTAGGCGCTGTTGCAGACTCAAGGAGCAAGTAAATATGTCCTGGTGTCTGCTTACCAATTGCACGAAGAGTGGTGGTTGTCAGAGGATCTCACTGACAGCAACCTGTTGGGAAGGCAGGATAAAACAAAACGCAGCGGCTGGGCCTGCCTACAAATAGCTATTAGGCAGACTGCTTAGCATTTTAACAAATAACCCAAGTTGATCTCAGGATTACATCTGAGAGTAAGAGAATTGGGGCATTTTGATTTTTTTTAAAGATTGAGAACAAATTTCATTTTCATGGCACCAAATTACTTTTTGCTTAAAAATATGAGCGCATACCATATGCCAGGCATTATACCAGGGACTCGAATTGAGGACCTTGCTCCTGGCCTCCGGGGAGCTTACAAATGGACAGGAGCTACAGACATTGGAACAAGGCATCGCCGTGAGTTGTGCTCTAAAGGAGCTACAGTAATGGGGGTGACTTCGTGAACCAGTGGAAGGTGTCCCCTCCCAGGGCAAAACAGCAGTGCCTTTGTTGCATTGTTCTGTTGACACAATTTTAAATAAGATGGTTGAAATCCCACACATTTCTGTTTTCTTCTAAAATTTTCTAAATCAGAAAAGGAGCAGGTAGCAAATTGACTCCAGAAATGAAACTCTTTTCATCACAAAGAGACATTTTCAACGTGATTAGACAGTTTTCCATCAGCACAGATCAAAGAACATCAACCAGTGGACTAGGCGCCGGAATCATTTATAAAACTGTCCAGTTTGCTTTCTTTTTAAAAAAAAAGAATCTATTCATAGTGTTAAAAGTGTTTGTATAACTTTCTTCTTACACACTATGCACAAATTTTCATGTATCAACATGGAAAGGATTCTGGTTGTGTTTGAAACATGCAAGAGTATAACAAACCTCACCATTCACACGTGATTTCATCGATATGTTCGTGCAACGCGCGTTGAGTGACTGCCAGACTAAGACAGGAAGTCCTGCTCTTACGGAGCCTACAGCCTGGAAAATCTGAGTGGAATGATTAATTGTTATCAAAAGTGTTTCTTTTGCTTGGCCATTCTTCTCACTACTACCTTTAATTAAAAATTTAAGGTTCTAGGGACTTCCCTGGCAGTCCAGTGGTTAAGACTCCATGTTTCCACTGCAGGGGGCACGGGTTCGATCGCTGTGCCCCAGGATCCTCAAAGCCATGAGGCACAGCCAAAAAAAAAAAAAAGATCCCAAAACTATGCCTTTAAAAAAACATTTAGGGACTTCCTAGGTGGTGCAGTGGGTAAGAATCCGCCTGCCAATGCAGGGGACACGGGTTCGATCCCTGCCCCAGTAAGATACCACATGCCGCGGAGCAACCAAGCCCGTGCGCCACAACTATTGAGCCTGCTCTCTAGAGCCTGTGAGCCACAACTGTTGAGCCCACGTGCTGCAACTACTGAAGTCCACGTGCCTAGAGCCTATGCTCTGCAACAAGAGAGGCCACCACAATGAGAAGCCTGCACACCACAATGAAGAGTAGCCCCCACTCGCTGCAACTAGAGAAAGCCCGTGTGCAGCAACGAAGACCCAACACAGCCAATAAAATAAATAAATAAATAAATTAATTAATTAAAAAAACATTTAAGGTTCCATTTTATAATTATTTTCAAATGTCCCTTTTTTCTATTAGAATTGTGTGAAAACACTCTCTTTTTCTGTCATTCAGTGTTATGTCATAACAGCTGACATCATGAACATATCAAGAGATTCACTGCCATGATTCACCCTAGTTGACACCTTATGTTCAAAAGGAAGAGGAGGGAGGGAGGGAGGGAGGGAGGAAGGGAGGAGATGCTAGAGAGCATAGCTACCCATGAGGCCCTTTACAGAAAATGTATGTTAAGAAGAGAAAAAAAATTGAAGCAAAAAATTTTGGGAGCAGCAGTTTGAGAGCACAGAAAGGAGAAAAAGTAAAATATAGATAGAATTGTATAACAAATAAGAACTATTTTTAACCAAAGTTCAGAAAACAGGAGATTAATAATCCATCAATGCAATCTAAGGAAAATCCTCAATTACATAAGCGAGGACTGAGAAAATCTTAAATCAGATATATTTGCAAGAGGAAATAATTTATTACAATTCCTTTTTTTATATAAATTTATTTATTTATTTATTTATTTATTTATTTATTTATTTATTTATGGCTGTATTGGGCCTTCATTGCCTCCTCGGCTTTCTCTAGTTGTGGTGAGCAGGGGCTACTCTTAGTTGCGGTGCGTGGGCTTCTCATTGCGGTGGCTTCTCTTTGTTGCAGAGTAGGGCTCTAGACCCGCGGGCTTCAGTAGTTGTGGCATGTGGGCTCAGCAGTTGTGGCTCAAGGGTTCTAGAGCACAGGTTCAGTAATTGTGGCGCACAGGCTTAGTTGCTCTGAGGCACGTGGAATCTTCCTGGACCAGGGCTCCAACCTGTGTCCCCTGCATTGGCAGGTGGATTCTTAACTACTTCACCACCAGGAAAGTCCTACAGTTCCTTAATTCAACATTAAATAAAATTTCAGCCACCAATTCCCCTTGTGAAGTCTACCAAGCGACTTGAACTATGTCTCTTGCCTAGAAGTAGATCAATTAAATAAGTAAATGATTACAGAGTATATGATGTCTGATTTCATGAGTCCTTTAATACTTAATAACAAAAGCAAATCAATTGAGGGGGAAAATAGTTCAAATCTGTTGAATCTGAGGTTTTAAATTTTATTTTGCTTCTTTAATTTTGAAATCTCAGCCTTAGAAATCAGAATCTTTCATTACCTTTCTCTTTCCTTCAGTCTTGAGTGACAGATTATTGAATTCATTGTATTATATATGGAAATTTTAAAGTGCAGATTGTTTTACTTCATAAGTTTTCAAAAATGTTGATTGCATGGATAGAAGGTGCTGGGAATAAGAATTCACACCTGCATACAAGCAGGCATTTAAAACAACCATCCATCATTTAAAATCTGCATTCTCATACTTTAGGATCAGTGAGTTAAAAGAGGAACTTTACCACTTAGAGTTTCTATCAACCTGCCTTCACTGATCCCCCGGAGTGTGAGCTCTGTGGTTTCAGAGCAGCACGACGTGTCCCAGCAGCTCCAGACTAGCCCTCCGCCTGCATTTAGACCTACCATCTACCACCCAGCTCAAAACAAGGGGAAAGGGCAGGGGTGGGATGGATTGGGAGACTGGGATTGACACGTATACACTACTATGTGTAAAATAGATAACTAATGAGAATCTACTATATAGCACAGTGAACTCTACTCAGTGCTCTGTGGTGACCAAAATGGGAAGGAAATCTAAAAAAGAGTGAATATATGTAGACGTATAACTGATTCACTTTGCTGTACCCCTGAAACTAACACAACATTGTAAAGCAACTACACTCCAATAAAAATTAATAATAAAAAAACTCACTGGGTAGTTAAGTCCCTTCTTATTTCTATAAATTCACAGAATAACTGTTTCAAAGCATAAAGTACAAGAAAATGAAAGAATGAAGGACTGAATGCTAGAGTTTTGCAGGTGGGGTTTCAGGAGAGCACACATCCTCAGCCCCCAGGAGAGCAGTGGAGGCACTACATAGGGACCACTGTGTATCTACCAAACTCCGCCCTATTCTTCCCAGACACACAGCTTTAGTACATTTCCCAGATGCTCCTACTGGGGTCACATGACTGAGTTCTGACCAATGGAAATTACATACACCACTCGCAGACCCAGCCCCTAGTCATCACCGTGCACAGTCCTCCAAGTCCTGTCTTTTCCTTTGACCATCAGATGCACAGAATTCAGGGGAAGACAAGGTTGAAGGGGTGGAAGAGTCCCCCTCTTCCTCCCACTGCACTCACACTGGACTGTGACCGAGCAAGAACGTAGCCTCTATTGCATTACACCCCTGAGGTTTGGGGTTGTCATAGAAGTTAATCCACAATGAATAACACAGGTGTAGAGGGAGATGGTGGGCGGGAGAATAAGGCAAGTATCCTCGCTGTACAGTTTGCACTCAAGCCACATTACTCTGGGGGACATGAAAATAGCAAAATCAGAACCACACGACATAACGAAAAGTTACTAAGCCAATATACTGAGGTTCAAATACAGTTGAGTACCTGGCCATCATCCATTTTTTTCTTCCAACAAGGTCTGCATGTCTATGCCACCTTTCCCCAGACGCGTAGCTGCTGCCTTGGGAACCAATTGTTAATATCTTCCCTTCACATCTCACCTGTGATTATGTACTTTCATTTTCCTGCATTCCTTTTCCAAGTTGTTAAAATTATTTTCTGTTTTTCATAAATTGTTGATAGCCGCTTCTTTGAAATTAATATATTGGCAAGGGGAGGAAGATACACTCAATTATCTCAGCATAAAAATAAAAGCCAGTTTTTTAAAAATTGTAATTTTGTTCTTAAAAATTAATATTTTCTTTTGTGTGTGTTTTTTTTTCCTACCAGATATTGCAATGTGTTATAAAGGTCTGGTAATCAAAACCAGAACAGTGACGATACCACAATAGACCAGTGGATTGAAATAGAAGACCTGAAAGCATGTAAGAAGTGTAATAGGATACCCAGAAGTATATATAAATGCCACTCTTTTCCTCGGAGAGTACTGTTTTTTTGACTGCACCCTGTGGCTTGTAGGATCTTCCCTGACCAGGGATTGAACCAGGCCACTGCAGTGAAAGCCCAGAATCCTAACTACCAGCCTAGGGAACTCCCTATAAATGCCACTCTTTTGTGTGCTATGTTTTTATATATATATGGGGATATTTCTGAGCCTTCTAGTTGAGTGAACATCTCCTGCTCCCTATGTTTGTGTTTTCTCCCCCTTTTCTTTTCTGTATTCCTTTTTTAAAATAACATAGTGTGACAGCAAAGCCTCCGGAATGGCTGCCAATCTTTCCCACCTCCTAGCTCATGCCCCCCTCCCCACCCCCCGTGTGGTTCCCTCTCACTTTGCACCAGGGTTTGTGTGGCCCTAGACAGCAGGAGTGATGGCATGTCCTCGGGTTTTAGTCCAAGGCATGGTTTCCATCTCAGGCACTCACACTCCTCTCTTGGCTCCTTCGTTCTGGGGAAGCAGGTCATCCTGAGAGAGGACCCTCAGGCAGCCTCTGGAGGGGCCCCTGTGATGAGGAACTGAGGCCCCCAGCCGACAGCCAGTGAGAACCCAGACCTGCCACTGAACAGGTAAGTGGGCTTGGAAGGGAATCTTCCCACAGCTGAGCTTTCAGTGACAGCAGTTCAACTGGCATCTGAGCCAGAACCCAGGGGTGCCACCCAGAATCCGAAATCTCAGAAACTGTGCAAGACAACGATGGTGTGTTGCTTTATGCTACTCTGCTAAGCTTTGAGGTAATTTGTTATATATTAGATAATTAAACTACATAGCACATAGAATAAAATCAATAAAACTAATATGGGTCAATAATTAGTAAATTATACGATTTGACAAATTTTGACACTTCTTTTGGATCTTAATAGTCTTCCTTGAAATTAATTCCTTTGAGTAAAACATGTGGTTACCAACAGGACATTAGGAAAATTAACATTTAGCTTTGGGAACTAAAGTGTAACTAAAGGATTATTTTCCATTTTATTAAACTCATTAAACAATATTGCAGTACATTTGTTTCTATTTAAAAATATATGACTCTTTGGGAGAAAAGCTACTTCAAATTAGTCTAAAAACTATTATTTCTTTCTAGCAACGTGTAATAACAATGACTGCGTAGTAGAAGTTCCTAAGAGATGGACTGACAAACATATTTAAGCATAACATTATAAGCAAACAAGTTCTTTTGCAGTCCTTGAAGATAGTTTTTTTCTTGTGAACATCCTCCTTTATACACCTAAGATTATTTGCAACCTCTGTCATTATTCTTGGTAGAGTTAAATTTCAACAGAGTAGCTGAATGCTAACAATTTTTGAAATAGCGAAGCCCCAAGTAAGGAAGCTTTATTATGTGTGAGGGCGCTGGAAAGGCTAAAATCCTGAGCTCGGAGTCAGGGCGATCGTTCTGAGCAGCCTGTGTCCATGCCAGGTTTACAGCATCAGTGTTCTCTGTGCTTCACTGAGATTGGAATCTAGATTTTGGTACGGAATTATCTCAATCTGGCTACAGCGGTCATTTCACTTTCCCATTCATTTTCCCTCAACTAGAATGACTAGGGATAATTGATTTCTCTATGTAGAAAAAGAATGAAAGTGAATCTTTTTCACAACATTAAAAACAAAACGAAACAAAAAACCCCCAAATGAATCAAGGGCTTATTCATGAAAGGCAGAACTTTAAGCATTTTAGAAGCAGATGGAGAGATTATCCTTATGATCTTGGAAGAATTTCTTCATCAAAATACAAAAATCACAAATCATAAAGGAAAAAATCAGAAAATTTGACTACATTGTGAACTTTCTCTCTGTTAAGTATTATATTATGAAGAATTTTTAGGGAGAGTAATGTGACTTAATAAGCTTCATTATTTTTGCAATTTTGGTGCAAATCTTAGTAATACAGAGTCAGAGATCTGGCTCCAAGACCATTTTTTTGTGTGTGTGATTCTTGGTTTTAATGGCTGTCACAGCCTTAATTTTCTCATTCATATTTTTCTTATATCCTGAATTTTCTCAATTACTGTTTTCTTTTTGTATGGTAGTATCTTTGTAAATTACATCAAAACTAAGGGGGTAGGGAATAAATAAATAAGTTGAACCAACCATTAGATTCAGTTTATGCTGCCAACAGCTATGTATTTCTAACCCAAGCCTTCAAAAAATTATAAGAGTTTTATAGTAAACAATGGATAATTTAAGGAGACTTTCTGGCAATAATGAATGCAAATACGGGTTAATCTTCTCCAGCTAACTCAGTTTTGGAACATCTAAACACTCTATAATCTCAGAGACAGAACACTAAACCTATCAGTGAGAGAAAATACTTCCTAGTCATCGAAAGATTCAGTTTGTCACATCTTCTTGTTAGTTTTCATCAGGTTGAGTCTTGCATTGCATTTGCTGAATTGGGAGAATAACAGACTCAGACTCTACCTGTGCTTCCTGTAAGCTCGCTCAGAGTACAAAGGAGCGTGGAGGTCCCACTTTTGTTCCTCCCCATTCAATCCCCTTATATGATGCAGAAGTCACAAAGCTTTCCTCAACAATTACTGACTACTTTTATTATCGTCCCCATGTGGGAGTTCTGAAAGACTGTTTGAAATTCATTCAAGTACCAGAGGAGAGAGCACAGTGCAGCCTTCTGTATTAAACAAAGAATAAGAGAAAAAGAGTCACTCCTATCAAAGGTGCAAGCGATGGAGGGTCAACACAAATAAAACAGGCGTCAGCCAGAAAGCCTGCAGGAAACCAGGGAAGGGAGATCAAAATCAGGTTCTTTAGAGGTGAAAGGTATCAAGAAAATGCAATGTTAATTGCAACAGAATTTTTATAAACAAAAGATAAGCCGGAATAGCCTATTGGCCAGACACTTCTTCACAAACTGAGTTCCGGACATTGGTTCCGTTTGTAAGGACAGCAGTACTGCATATAGCACTGAGCAGGATTGCTCACAAAAATGTTTGCACTGCCACGTTCAGGCCAGCCCAAGTCATCCGCAATCAGGTAATCCCTACAGCCTCATTCATGGAAAAACCATGAATGTCTCGTATTTTTCTCGTAAAAATATGGATGAGGTAAATTATAGCTGAAGGTATATTAGAAAAATTCCAAAGATTGCTTAATAATTTTTTATCACAGTTAATTAATGTCATTTTAGCAGTTGAGAAAACTCTAACCCTAGGTGAGAAGCCCACATCATTCTAGACATATTCATACCCCTCGGAGACCTAAGTATTTTACACGAATATCTCTATCACAAAAGTATAAAATGATTTACTACTTTGACACTGAAAAAGTGAAATGTCTAATTAAAGAATATATTCAAGATTTATGATGACACCTGCCAGATAATATAAGAATTTCCTAAATTTAATGCACTATTATAGATGGTACCAATTGATCATATTAGCATAAATGTCAAAGTAGGATTCTGAACACATGAAAGTCCTATTGCTTTGGGAGAGGAAAAAATAATTAGTGAATTGTGCTCCTTTGGTGATCCTTATGGTGGTTTGCAAATTCCAGGCTGTCTCTTTTTCAGCACACGGTAGGGTTGTATTTCCTGTGCACTTGGAATGAGGTGTGGCAGGTCATTTCTCTGCTATAGAAGGTGAAAGCTCCACGGGGCAGTGTCTCCTCCACCACATCCGGTTTCCCCCTGGCTTGGTGATTGACAATATTTAAGACGGTAGCAGCTCCGCCACTAGGATCCCTGAGGGATTTTCAAAGGCAGAGTCCTGCTTCCAACCTGCAATAGAAGTAGAGCATGAACAAGAAATGAGTAAAACATGTGCTTTAAGCCACAGAGATTTTGGAGTTTGTCACTGTGTCACAACTTACCTACCTGTCACCATACCATATACAAAGGTATACAAGCATCACATCCTTAAGAGTGAAGTAAAGACAGGTTTCAGCCTCAATTCTGTTTTGTTCCATCAAAAGAACCGTTAGTAGTTGCCAGGAGAAAGATATCCAAAATCGTGTCCATTATTTGACAATTATAAAGAGAGACTGGTGAAGTAGGGGGTAGATGTTGTACATTATAACACACGGTAACTGGAAGAACACCCACCATGTCGGGCAGCCTAGTGTGCGTTCCTCTGCATTTGTTTGTATTAAATGAAGAGGAAAAATAGCAGGTGATTATTTTTTTTTACCTTTTTCCAGTTTTATTGAGATGTGGTTGACACATAATATTTTATAAGTTTAAGGCCATAATGATTTGATGCGTGTATTTATTGCAAAATAACATCCATTGCTCCACATCTAGGTGATTATTTTTTAAAGTAATTTATTTCCATTCCATTTGAACTCGGATATTTATCTTCCTGACCAGAAATGAACCAGGGCAGCAACTTGGGAGTCCTTTTGTTTCTTTATTTTTTAAACTGAAATTACAGATGTGGTTGATTTTATTTAAAGTCGTATTATTATTTTAATTTTAAGAGGGAAGGAATCTTTTTGATCTTGTTCGAAGCCTTGTCTCTAGTACCTAGAAGAATGTGCAGAATAAGTAGACCAAAAATAGTTTTTGAGTGAATGAATGAATCCATGTTTTTGCCAGAAGTTTTTATTGTCTGCAAGGTCAGTGTTAGTTAACAGTCTGCCGTGGATCTCCCAAAACTCAGATATTTTAAATTTCAATAATAGAACTATCAAGTCTAGGACAAATGGAAAGTATAATTCATTATACTCTTCATAGCCTTCTGGAGTGTAATATTTAGTTAATTCTATTATCACACACTGAGAAAGGTTGTTGATAAATTCTATTGCAGAGCTTCCTTAACTTTTTTTTGATACCATGGTGACCCCAGAACATGATAATAGTTTGTAGAATACAAGTGGGTAAAAAAAAAGCCTTCCTGGGTCACGCTTAGGGCTGAAAGATTAAAATGCTATCACGAACGAACATATTTCTCTTAGAGGATCCTTTATTACTAACAGAAGTTGTTCAAATGCTGATAATGGACTTCCCTGGCGGTCCAGTGGTTAAGACTCCGTGCTCCCAGTGCAGGGGGCCTGGGTTCGATCCCTGGTCAGGGAACTAGATCCCACATGTTGCAACTAAAAAAAGATCCTATGTGCCATAGCTAAGACCTGGCACAGTCAAATATATACATACATACATATATATATATATATAAATACATACATAAATACATATATATACATATTTAAATGCTGATAATGAAAGAGTATTTATATGACAAGGGAGAGAGAGTTTCTTTCATTTTAAAAGCCACTGCAGTACACAGGAGAGGACATAAAAACAAATATGCTGCTTTCTCTCTCACACACACCACGGCCAGGAAACGGGGAGAAAATGATGGTATTTTATCACACTTGAAATGCAGCTCTGCTCGTGTCAGGAGAACCACTGGGACAGAAAAGGGGCTTGAAAGCACAGTAGAATGGTTATTCTAGTCACAACTAATTCAGGACCTCCCCCATAGGGCACTTTGCATACATTTAATGTATGGAATCCATTTAACAGCCATCTGGGATGGGTGTTATTTCTTCTACTTTTTCATTAAGGAAACTGAGGCTTAGAGACATGTAATGTTACATCCAGGTCCATGTAAATGGGAAACAGCAGAGCCAGGTTTGAATCTAGGACTGAGCCCAAATCCCGTGTTCTTTTCTCTGCAAACAAGGAGACAGAAAGGGCTTATGTGTCCTTAACTGTCTTCAAATATTAAATGACTCTTATGTGGCAGAGAGAGTAGACATTTCTGATTTTCCAAGAGGTCAATCTAGTACTTATGAGTGGAATCGTGAAGGAAGACAGCCTTTATTTCAGAATAAGGAAGAAATGGTTATCTATGAAGGTAGACTTTCCCACCTAGATGGTGTTTAGCAAGTGATTATTTCTTAGGGAGTTCTAGAGGAGACTCCTGCTTGGACAACCTCTGCTTTACCTCCAACTTCAAGAGTATGATGGTATAGTATGTAAAAAGCACGAGAAGATTCTGTCAGAGATATTGTTTCTCCTACATGAATTTTCTTAGGAGGGATTTGTATTTTGGACTAACTAATACATGTGGACGAAGAGCCTATTTCCATGAGAGAAGGTTCAGTAGTTTTCCTAAGAGTTTGCAAGTGCCTTTCTTAGAAAACTGCCCTGTGATTCTGAAGCCTCCAGGACCTGGTCAGAAATACATTCCTTCTGAAATATCAAAATATAGTCTCAAACCTCCACCATCGACAGGACTGGAATAGAACAAGGAGAATCTATTACTTTCCTTGATTCTCCCCAAAGAAGTGAATGGACATCGGTTGACAAATCTTAGAATCCATAGATTGTTCTACTTTGGGGAATGGTTTAAGCAATTTTTGATACAGTCTTGTTGGTGTGTGTAAGATGTATTTATTTTCAGATTTCCTCCAGTATTTTACTGTTTTTTTTTTAGGGGGAATAATAACCCATTTCCTTTTCCCACCACTTCCTTCTCACATATACTTCCGGTTTCAGCTTTAGAATAGTAACTAGTCTTATAAATTAAGGATTCTCTAGGAGGAATATTTTCATTCTTGAGAGAGCACAGGAGGATTGACATAAAGCATCTGCCCCTGAGCAGTATAGGGAGATCGCAGAGCCGGGCTGTATCCCGGCTGCCTTTGTGTCTCTCTCTCTCTTTCTTTAGGCCAGGCCAGTTGTGCCCCACTGACCCTCCAGTCCTGTGAGGAGTATGGGGTGATTTTGGAACTGCAGCTGTATCTCCTTGATTTTTCAATCCCCAAACTGAAGGTGATTAAGAGACAAACCTAAGCCATCACAGGGAAGGAAATTCTAGATAAGGACGTGAACTTTCAATCACTTGCAAACCATCTCCCTTTTCCTTGGCTAAAGGTACCTTCATTATAAGGAAGGAAGAAAGGTTGAAGGCAGAGGGAAAGTCTGGTGGATCTAGATTTTAGGTCATTCTGTTGTTAATAGCATTAATTATTTGATAAATGAAGGTGAGCCCATACATATCAATAACATTTGCTGAAAGATGTCTACCTAGATGAAATATCTGTATGATTTATCTCCTGTCCCATCCTTCCTACTTTTTAAAAAAGCCTGTTATGTACCTAATATAGGCGATCAATAAATGCTTGTTGAATAAAAAAAAATGATATCGTATAATTGGGAGCTAATGTGGTACGGCTCATTATAGTTTCATAATCTTTGATATCCATATCTTGAGACGATTGCCTGAAAGGTGAAACCATCTTGAAACTGAAGTTCTTTCCATTCAGTGGATCCGTCAGTGAAGACCTGAGACAGACTCAACACATACCTAATTTTGCTTCATAACAACAGGGCCAGTGACAGTTTCTTCTTTGATGAGCCCAGAAAATAACATAGTGTTTAAGAGAATATTTTCAGGTTCAGACTGCTGGACTCCAGCTCCATAACTTATCTGCTTTGTCCCCTTGAAGAAGTTTCTTACCTAGTTTCCCTCATCTGTAAATTGGAGGTAACTCTTAGGGCTATTGGGAGGATAAATGGATAAATCTTGTAAGGTACTTAGCATAGGGCCTGACACACAGCGAGTAGTAAATGAATGTTACTGTCATCATTAATCTATCATTATATAGACTGAAAGGATACATGTGCACAGGGAAGTGCAGCACTAATAAATAAGAAGGTCATTTGGTTTTCATGTCTGTGGACTTAAATCTTCTTAAGGTTTTAGATTACTGTGTATTGTTTTTGTTATCTAGTTTTGTACATGTTTCAATACTTACAGGAAAATAAACTACCAAATTCTACCACTGTACAGAAATATATGCAGCATGGTTAAATGCTGTGTTAAGTATCACCAAAGCTAAACCTATTCAATTATTTTCTCCCTCAAAGTGCTTTTATGTTTTAAACACATACGTTCTCTTCAGGAAGTGCAGTCACTGCCTTTTATTGGGCACCAGAACCTCTGTTACTCTGGAGTCTAGATACATAATGCCATTAAAGTTGGTCAGTGCATTGACAAGTGCTTCTATGAAGCCTGGGCAGAGTGCGGAATATTATTCTAGAAGGTAGAGAAGAATCCTGTGTAAATAGAGGTAGAAACCTCTTTGTATTGAGCTGACAGTTCAGTACCTTAACATGAATAATCTTCCAGAAAGTTACTCAAGTTCAAGGTAATCCCTGATCAATCAGTTCAATTACCATGATGTGGGCCAAAGAGCGAGGTTACATAATCTCATGGAGCCAGCGGTGTCATTGGATATTAGTTTTCAGACTCGTTCAGTTAGCTTTCTGCTGGATTTTTTTTTTTTAAATATTTAAATTTAACTTCTTGCTCACCTTTCTTACTACTTGTTTTCGTCTAGCATGATATTTTTACCTTCAGGTGCATATGAATTATTTATGCACCTATATGATTTTCTTTCTACATCTCCTTGCTGTGTTTTAAGTGAAAAGTTATGAAGGAATATTAAATAAGATGAGAGCGAAACCAAAGGAAATGCAACATAGTCATTTGTGTGTACTGATAAGGCCAGCCAGCAAGTGTTACTGGACTCAGCCGGAAAAAAAAAAAAAAACAACAAATATGAGATATTCTGTAGCTACCTTTGCTGGCTGTTCATTTTATATCACCCTAAGGCAAGATTATTTCCTAGAAGACACCATTCTGTAATAGAACCCATTCTCACCTCGAATCTCCCTAGCCCCCTGATCCAAATACCAGGTAATTTTACTAAATCTTAATGCGTTTTGTTAGCAGGATGGGGAAAGGGGCTAAATGAATGTTGGGTCATCTGTTACACCAGTGGATCAGTTACCAAGTGCCATTTCTCCAAATCAAATGCATTTGCAAATCAAACCCTGCAGTAGCTTGCAAAAAAGCAGACATTGCTAGACTCATATTTTGCATTCATTTTATGTCATAAACCTTTAGAGTGCCTTTTAAGTCCACAGATACAATTATATATCTCTTTCCATGCTGTTCACAAAGAGTAGTAGAATTTGCCACACTTGCACTATTCTATCCGAACAATTCATATCCTTCACAGGCCTTTCTCAAAGACCCATCTCCAAAAGCCATAAAACGCTTACATTTTTCTGTGATGGAGAGACAGTTTTAGTCTGAAATCCCCAACTTTGCATTTTCATCTTCAAAAATCTCTCTGCAGGAAGTAAGCTTCTTTCTTGGCTTTCAAGTCAGAAAAAAAATGGAAATGGTATTTCATGTCTAACTTGATCTTCTGTGTCTTTTTATCACCCCAACACCTGTTTCTTCATTCTATCCTCATCGTCGGCTATGCAGTTTTTGTGTTAAAAATTATACCTCATCCATCATAGATGGATTAGAGATCAGAAAAGGAGCTGATCAAGGCTGCTGGGAAAGAAACCATGTGCTGACTTTCAGCTGGATTCGAAGAAGGTGCAAAGTAATACATTTTAGTGGTTTGTAGCATTAAGAAAACAAGATCACAGGTTATTAAGTCAACTACAGCAAACAAGGAGTGATTTTTTTTTCCCCTCAAATACCTAAACCTGCTCCAATATATTTACTAGAATCTTTTATTTCTTTTTCTTCAGCAACAGAAGAAAACATGCTTGCATGTAGAATGACCTCTAAAGTAACTGCAGTAATGTGGTTAGGGTGGTTGTCTGGAGTCTGGAAATCAACAATGTGTAATCTTTAGCAATTCTCTATTCTCTTGATGTCCTGTGCGTTGATTTCTCTTTCGTAAGACACATACTGCCTTTTATCTACTACAGTAAGAATAGAAAAAAAATCTTTGAGACCTCTCATCGTAGTGTTTTCTTGTATGAGAATTTTAATTTTATTTTTAAGGATCACAAGTCCATTTACTTTCAGATATCAGCTGTGTTATGGCTTCATTTCTCAGTCACGGTGTCCTCTATTTTAGATACTGACATCATTTTCTATTATCTTTGTCACCCATCTAAAAAAATTAGATCCTGAATAGCCACTGCAGGCCTTCATTTTTTCCCTAATGTCATATCCCTGTTAAGCGGTTAATTTTAATTCCCTTCTTTGCTAGATTGTTCATGTTGGATGGGATACTTTTTAAACTCTTCTCCAGTGATGATGAAACAGACTAGAGTTGATAAATCTTACCAGGTACAGATTTTTCAAAACTCCTGTTGATCCATTGTGCTTTCATGTTAAAGAAAGCATTGAAACATCAGGGCCAAAACAAGATAACTTCAGCTCCAGGGCTGAGGAGGCCAGCCGGCCGATGGAGAGTTTTGATTCAGAGGGTTTCAGAGCCTCCCCTCCGTGGATGGTCAGTTGCACACCTACGTCTGGGCAGCATCACCAAGGTGGTCGCTGGCACGGGGCTGATGGAGCTGCAGGTCTTCAGGTTAGCCTGGCGGGAACATAACTTAGTTATCCTCGCAGAAGTGCTGTCAATAGCCCCACAGGTCCGTGCCTCTACACAGTGGTCAGACTGAAGGCATTTTCTTGTCCCTCTGGCGATGGACGAGAGAGGAGAACTCAAAGTGGCCTGTATGTGGGTCTCATAGCTACATCCTGACCCATATATTGGATTGGCCAAAAAGTTCGTTGGGGTTTTTCCGTAACATCTAATGGAAAAACCCGAATGAACTTTTTGGCTAACCCAGTGTTTTAATACTGTGATGGGAATGACTTGCTCTGAGCACTGACACAGGGGATTCCAGTTTTGACAGCTGAGGCTCTGGAATTTCATAAACCTCCACTCTAATCAGTAGAGATCAAAGTGTTCCTGTGAATTCTCTGCATATGTTCAGTGTAAACCCTTTCATGTAAGGACTAATGTCATTTTCAGAGAAAGCACAGGAATGTGAAAATGTGGCTGTCCAGGGCTTTCCAGGCACAAGTCGCCTGCCTGGGACTGAAGCTGGGATGGGATGGGCGGCAAAGTGGCTCCTGGCTGTTTCCAGGCCCCTGTCTGTCAGGACTTTCCAGTTTTCTTGTTGCAGGCTTTTCCTGGGCTGTGAGGTTGGGCCAGCAGCAGGTCTGGCCACATAAGTAATGTTGGGGTGCGGGCTTTTTAAGAGATATTGGAGGTGTGGTGGCTACAGAGGTAAATCCTATTCCCCAGCAGAGGATTGCCCATGGGAAAAATGGTGCTTTCTTCTTTTCAAGGTTTTCATGGAATTGCTCAGGGACTGACAGCATGAGTTTCTTTGTAGTTGTTTTGGTTTTGTTTTTCCAGTTTTTGACCTTCAGAGCTCAAAGAGCTGGTCTCATCTGTACAGCTTTAAGAGATCATTTCCCTTGTGTGTGTGTTTAAAAATGTTTGATAACAAATGTATACATGCAGCTTTCAGAAGTAATAGTCTCATTTTACATTTGTATTGTCTCTTAATACTAACAGTAGATGCAAAACAGGTGCTGAAAAGAGCCTACAGCAATTCTAGCAGGGATGGCACAGCAGTAGTTATGACACCTTAACAATTAAGGGTGAGCTGAAAATCACATTAAACTCGGGAGACCGCTCTGAATGCTCTTCGTGTACAGGTGCCATGACAAGGCCAGCGTGCTGTGCCCTGTCATTATTCAGAACTGAATCCGCCCTGTGGACTCCTGTTTCCTCACCTCCAGACCTGCTCTTTCCACCGAAGGACACGATTGTGGGACTCTGGTAAGTTTTGACTTGCCTTCTGTTAAGAGGCTTATTTCTATTAAGTGCCCTTTACTCCCAGCTTAAGTCATACATGAAATTGCACATCTTTGTAAACTGTGCTCAAGTCACATTTATCTTTGTCTGTTATATTGACGATACCTAGCATAATTCTTTTATTATCAGCACTGAAATACTGTTTTGCGGGAAGTTAACAAAACAGACTCAAAATCGGTGGAAAATCAAAGACTCCAAGAGCCAATCAGATTTTTACCAATACCAATTTACATGAGGTTAGACGTGAAGTTTGATTTCTTCTTCCGAAAGCTAAAATTGCAGTTCATTTCTTTAATTCCCTCCTCCCCACCTTTTAAAAAATTTGTCTTGGATAAGATTTCGGTTCCACGTGTGCTATTCCTGCTCTCACGTCAAGGCTATAATTAAGTCTTTTGTTTGTTCTGACTTGCAGTTCCTTCCAGGTACTGGATAAGGGCTCAGATGTTGCTTCTGCAGGTCCTTCCCGCAGTACAGGTGGAGGTAGCAGCAGAATGATTATTGGCTTTTGTAACGGGAATTATAATGCACAGGACAAAACAAATTCAACCTTAATATAAAAGAGGGTTTAGAATTTTATTTCATCAGCCACCTGTCAAGCTAACCCACTTACAAATTCCAAAATAATTTTTAATCTTTGCATTAATGTTTCTTTCCACTTTCATTCTCAAAAAACACATCAAATTTTGAACGACATGCTATTTCTCAGGTTTATGTATATTCACTTTTCAGAAGCAAGCAATAGACTGTGTTAAAGCATGGCTTCATTTCTTCCAGTCTGGATTTTTAAGGTCAGAGTGACTGCTCCATTCAGCTTGTTCTAGAACTAGGTGCTGGGAAAAACACCCTTCTCTCTGGTTACTCTTACACAACATCGAGTCATTTTCTTTACTATGAAGGAGCACGTTTGGTATTGGAACAAAATAAAACCGACCTTATAATCTTAGGTTTAGCACAAGGTTAGGTGTAGAGTAAAATATTTAAGAAATACTTTGCCATCCAAAAAACAACAAAAATCTTAATTTTTGGATGAATCTTACATATTATTAACTCCTCTGCAATTAGGCAACTGAAGCCTGAAATTTGAGATTTTAAGGTTATAAAATGGGTCAGGAAACGGGAATAAAAGCCGGCTTCTGGACTCTTTGTGCGGTGCTTCATTACGCAGATGAAAAAGGGGCTACAGCCTTGGTCTAAAGGACACCGTCTCTCCGTCAGTTTCCCAGGGCCAGATCCCTCAGACCTCGTCGTGCTCAGCTGCTGTTGAAGGCCCTCTGCAGTGTGACCTTTCCTTGCTTATTCAAACCAATTTGCCCCAGTGCCTCTGGTTCAGTGGACCGTGCGTGGACACACTGTGCTCATTCCTGCCTCTTGGCAGTGCTGCAGCTTCTCCCCGCACGGTGCTGTCTGTGGCTCTGCCCCCACCACTCGGCTCTCCGTCCTCTCTCTGGAGGGCAGCCCTGGTCTTCCCCCTTCCACTTAGCCTTCTTTCTCTCTCTCTCTCTCTTTTCTTTTTTAATTAAAAAATTTTTATTTCTGTTTACTGCGTTGGGTCTTCGTTGCTGCACGCGGGCTTTCTGTAGTTGTGGCGAGCAAGGGCTACTCTCCATTGCAGTGCGTAGGCTTCTCATTGCAGTGGCTTCTCATTGCGGAGCACGGGCTCTGGGAGTGCAGGCTTCAGTAGTTGTGGCTCATGGGCTCAGTAGTTGTGGCAGGTAGGCTCTAGAGTGCAGGCTCAGTAGTTGTGGTGCACGGGCTTAGTTGCTCTGCAGCATGTGGGATCTTCCCAGACCAGGGCTCGAACCCGTGTCCCCTGTATTGGCAGGGGGATTCTTAACCACTGTGCCACCAGGGAAGTCCCAACTCAGCCTTCTCTTGATGCTGCAATTCACATCCCTCACTCAGTCCTCTGAACTCTGAACTTATGCCACTTCATATTTTTATTTTGTTCATATATGACTTTACATTACATATTCCTTATGAACCATATTTTATATCCACCACCGGCAACATCTTATGTAACTGAATTGAAGTAAAAAATTGTCAGTGAGCTCCTTTTGTCCCCCCCACCCCTTCACACCCCAGTTCTGGTGATTTTAACTGGAGACTAAGTGCTATGGATGGAATGTTCGTGTCCCCTGCCCCAGTTCACATAATGAAGCCCTAATTCCCAGGGTGATGGTATTTGGAGGTGGGGCCTTTGGAGGCAAACAGGCCAGGAGGGTGGAGCCCCCATTAATGGGATTAGTGCTCTTATAAGAAACACCAGAGAGACAGGATGTCTCTCTCTACCAGGTGTGGACACAGCACGAAGGTGGCTGCCTGTAAATCAGGAAGAGGTCCCTCGCCAGGAACCTGACCACGCTGGCACTCTCATCGTAGACGTGCAGCCTCCAGAAACTGCAAGAAGTAAATAAATGTTTGTTGTTTAAGCTACTCAGCCTATGGTATTTTTGTTGCAGCAGCCTGAACTGACTCAAATACTAAGCAATATATGGGTCAGAGTCTAGTCAGGAAAAAAGAACCCAAACCAGGCAGTTTAATAGAAAGGATTTAACATGGGTCCCGGTTACAGAGGTGTCAGAAGAGCTGAAAGGGCAAACCGCAAATGGGGAAGCCAGAGGTTAGTAACGGCAAGAAGTCGCCAGCAGCTCCAGGGCCGGAGGGACCGAGAATGGTGGGAATGGGGGCCACCAAGTTGGCACTGCCTGGGGGAAGCTGGGGCCGTGGAGGAGGCACAGCCACTGCCAGAAATACCGGCCGAAGCAGGGAAAGGAGGGGAGGCGAGCTCTGGCTTCTCCCCACCTGCCGTGCCCCACATTCCTGCCAATGACTCTCGCTGGCTAGACTGACCAGAAGCCACCTGGCAGAGGAGCCTGGGCAGTGTGTTTTGCAGAAACCAACCCTCTGTGGTACAAACAGAGTGAGGGAAGCAGAGGAAAGAGATCTAAGAGCAAACAGGCAAACGGTTACCACACTGATGGAGCAGAAGCAAACCAACTCACAGCTATTCTCTGCCTGAGGAAACTACGAATAGTTCAAAATAACTCACAAGTTACTCGTTTCCAGTGTTTTTACTAGGATTACTATTTCTGAATGACCATCATTTAATAATTTAGACTTCTTAAATAATAACAACTTTTTTTTATTTTATGATAAGTTATAAAATAAATGCCAAGTCATTTCTTTTCTTTGGCCTATTTCAAAAGAATCATAACTATTCTGGCATCTGTCACCCCTAAAGAAATAATTTCCAAAATCTAGCTCCTAACCTAACCTAGTCCTTTAAATTCTAGCTGCTCCCCCACTTATAACCTATTTAATGAATTTTCCATCTGTTAACATATTGAAAATTAACCCCATCCTTTTGTTATTAGCTGTTTTCTATTTGAAGTAATAAAAATCCACCTCAAACTAGCTTAAGCCAGGTAGGAAATGTATTGGCTTAACCTAACTGGGAAATCTAAATCTCGTATTTCAGGCACACTCAGATCCAGGAGCTTAAATGATATCACTTAAATTCTGTCTCTGTCTCTGTGTTTTATCTCTCTCTCCTTGCTCTGCTTGCCTTTGTTTAATTCTGACTTCAAGTGTGATGTGTAGAATTCCAGGAAGAGCTCTGATTGGTCTGCTTGGGTCACATGCCCACCTGGAGAACCATTGGGAAGACCAAGTCTGTGGTGGATTCTGATTGGCTAGAGATAAGTCAGGAAAGTACCACTTGGACTGGATTGAGGGTGTGATCATCCCCACCCAAATCACATTACAGTTTGAGGAGGAGGTTTTTTCCAAAGAAAGGGAAACTAGGAAGATAAAAAACATATATTCAGTACACTTTTCCTTTCTCCTATGAATTTCTTAAAACTTTTTTTTTTTTGGCCACTCGGCTGTGGGATCTTAGTTCGCTGACCAGGGATGGAACTTGGTCCCTGGGTAGTGAAAGTGTAGAGTCCTGAGCACTGACTGGATCACCAGGGAATTCGCTCTTAAACCATTTTTGGTTTTGCTATTATAATTTTGTTAATCATAAACTTACAAACCACCTGCTCCCTCTCTATGGCCTCCAAACTCAATCCATCATCAGGTCCTATCACGTCTTCCATGAAAATAATTCTGTTATCTGTCATTTGCTTTTATTTTCACTGCCACTACCTTGATTCAGACCAGGTTTTCTCAGCCTTGTCACCACTGACATCGTGGGAGAGTTGGCTCTTTTGATTTTGGTAGTCTTTAACTAGCGTTTCTACTCCCATTACCAAGCCTTTTACTTTTTTCCTATATGGTACTGCCATAATAGTGTCATTAAAGCACCACATTGATGATGAAAATCCTTCAAGAAAATTTTTGATGATTTTTCTCAACTACCTACTGAATAGAGACCAGATTCTTTCATCTGATATCTATATGCAAACCCATCACCTATTTTGACTCAGCTTAACATGAAGGAATATTTTCCACTCAAACTTGACTACCTGACGTTTCCTGGCTATATTTTATTTTCCAAGTTGTGGGTCTTGCTGCTTTGTAAGCCAGCAGTGGCTTCAATCAGCTAAACCTCTCAAACTTCTTTGTGTCCTACAAGGCCCAGCTCTGTATCACCTTCTCTTCTCCTCCAGGAAATCTTCCTTGTATTGTCCGTCTTTTTCCCCAGTACACTTACAACTGCTCACATCTTTTACAAATTCTTATTACATTTTGGCTCTTGTCACCCATTTGACTTGTAGTACAGATATCTTGCATTGCTGTTATTTATGTTAATATCTTATTCCTACTGGAAGAAAGAGATTGAAATATATTATAGTACCCCTGGCATCATCACTGAAATGTTATCGTAGGGCAGATTATAAATGTTCCCCTGTTTTTGTTTCCTGATCAGTTTAGTGGAGATAGTCACGCCCTTCCTGCCTATCTCACTTGTTTTTTGAAAATAAAATAAATAAGATGAATTCATCTCACAGAGATGCTACAAAGGACTACACAGTTCTTATTTGAATCTTCATAAGATTCACAGTGACTCTCTGGTTAATGGGAATGGGTGGGGAAGTGAGAATAGCATCTTTATCCTGCAGAAGAATTATCTGTGGATGTGACAGGCGTAGACACCAGCCTGTATTTTGTACTGTCACTTAGCTATTAGGTTGATTACCATTGTAACAGTTCTAAGAGTGGTAGAAAAAACAAAGGAGTCATAGAAATGTAAAAAATGCTGAAACCACTTTGGAAAACAATCTGGTCGTTTCTCAAATTGCTAAGCATAGAGTTACCATATGAACCAACAATTCCACTCCTAGAAATCTACCCAAAAGAAATGAAGACATATATCCATAGTAAAACTCATACATGAATGTTTGTAGCAGTACTATTCATCTCAGCCAAAATGTGGAAACAACCCAATGTCCATTGACTGATGAATGGGTAAACAAAATGTGGTATATCCATTTAATGGAATAATTTTCTGCCATAGAAAGGAGTGAAGCACGGATACATGCTACAGCATAGGTAAACTTGAAAATACTATGCTAAGTGAAAGAAGACAGTCACAATAGAGCTCATGTTATATTATTCCATTTATATGAAATGGCCAGAACAGGTAAATCCATGCAGACAGAAAATAGACCAGTGGTTGTATATGGCTGGGGAAAGGGGTAGTTGGGGGGCAAAGTAGTGGTGACTAAAGGGATGGGATTTTTTTGAGGTGATGAAGATGTAACTGACAGTGGTGATGGTTGCACATACCTGTGAAAATACTAAAAACCACTGAATTGTACACTTTAAATGGGTGAATTGTATGGTTTGTGAATTGTATTTCAATAAAGCTGCTATTTTTAAAAAAAAAACCAACCATCCAAAAAAAAAAAAAACCAAAAAAAAAACCCCCCAAAAGAAAAGAGCCTACAACTTACCACTGTCTGCTCAAATTGCTGGAATCAAAACAGTTAAGGTATCAAAGACTAAAACGTTACGCCCAGGGCTTGTGTCATGCGTGTCCTTGGTGTTACTCTTTTGTGTGCTCCCAAGGTCATTCTTAATCTCCTGGCAGAAATTCTGTTCTGCTTTTTCTTCATCTGCATTCTTCTCCGCTGAACAAGGTGACTCTGGGACCCACAGAATGCTAGCAACTGGCCAATACTCGTTCTCTGTTTTTAACTTAGCTATGTCAGGTTGTCAAGACAGGAAGTTTTACTATAAAAGATTATATTTAAAATTTTTTATTGGAGTAGTTGATTTACAAAGTTGTGTTAGTTTCTGCTGTACAGCAAAGTGAATCAGATATATGTGAACATGTATCCACTCTTTTTTTATTCTTTTCCCGTATAGGTGGTTACAGAGCACTGAGCAGAGTTCCATGTGCTGTACAGCAGGTCCTAAAAGACTATACTTAAGGTGGGATATAGAGGAGAAAATCCTGTGTTTCCAAACTATAGGGAACAATTGAATGACATCAATTTCTGCCAAGCAGTTACATAAAAGAAAATTCTTGCAGATGGTGACTTTTTGTTGTTGTCAGAAGTTTCCTGTCTTCTTTGCTCCTCCAGACACGTGATAAGATCACCACTGAATTGCTGCCAAGTTTTCAAGTCATTGTGTAATGCATAGATTGTTGTACATAAATTCAATTTCATCTCTCTGGTCTATTTCTCTCTGGTCTATTTTGAAGTATAATAGGGATGTGTGAGCCCCTCAGCCCATTCCTGGGGGTGGACACTTTAACCTACGAGAGTCAGCCTCTTGTAAACATCCCCTCTAGTGCCTGACTCTCTGGGTCTCTCAGCTGCCTCCGTGGCCTCTGTGTCTTAGCACATCCCGTGACCCAGCCACTCCTCTTTCTCTTGGTGCCGGAGACAATGGGACAGAGAAGGCTCTGTTACTTTCCCCCTTGTTCCCTTGACCCTTTAGCCTTTTCAATAGGAAAACATCAGATGCCATGGCATATGGAATGTTTATCAAAACACAGTCACAGTGATAACTGGAAAATTAGTATTAACATTTACTAAACACCATTCACTATGAGGGATGCTTTATTGAATCTCATAAGTATTATGTGCCTATTGATAGGTGGGTCAGCCAGGTCTTAGAGCGGGGGAGAACCTGCCCGAGATGACACGGTTAGTTACCAGTGGAGCCAGGATGTTCACCTAGGCAATCTCTGTGATACTTTTTATGAGAGATTAAAAGTACCAAGATTCTGGACTTCCCTGGTGGTTCAGTGATAAAGATTGCAAGCTCCCAATGCAGAGGACACAGGTTCAATCCCTGGTCAGGGAACTGGGATGCTGCATGGCATGGCCAAAAAATAAAATAAATAAATTATTTTTTTAGAACTACCAAGATTCAAGTTCCAAATAGTCTGGAACTTTCTCTGTACATTTGAAGGAAATGACCACAGACCCAGGCTTTCACACTGTGAGTGTCCATGCTGGACACCTTCTGTTCACCCTGCAGACCTTCCCTGCATCTTTCCACTCTGCTTTGTGCGACTAGGTGTCCAGTGTCACCTCCTGTCGCATGTCTGTCTCTCTCCTCTCAGCACTCTGTCTCTGGGTTTTGGTAACCACACCCGCCCTTCACCCACAGGTGGTAACACCTGCCTCGCCAGCCCCAGGAATCACAGTAATCCTTGGTTTCGCTACACCCTGCCCACATCTTTGTAAACAGACCTTTTATTAAACTCCCCAGATTTCCCTGTTCTGCACTGGCCATTTGTTTCCTGCTCCGACCCTAAATGATCCTGTCCCTGTGAGCATCCCCCCAACCCTGACCTGGTTCTATGCTCAGCTCACACCCCTGCCTCCCTCCTGTGGCCCCAGGAAGGTCTGGTCCCTTCGCCAGAAGGACAGTATTCAACTCTGCTTCTTCCCAGGTCCTGCAGACTCAGCTTGGCCTTGGGAGGGTGGGGCCTTGGGAGCAGGGGTGTGGCCACCAAGTCCCTCCCAGTCTGGCTCAGTCCCCCCACCCAGGAGGGCTCTGGTCACCGGAGCCTTCGTAACTGACTGCATTTCTCAAGAACACACTAATTTTTTTCTCATAGACAACATGACCTAATCTAATCTGAATAAAAAATATTTCTTTTATTGATCAGGGCTGTGTCCCAGACCTGCAGAAACAGCAGGTCTTCATTATTGTACCTAAAATCACCAGATTCAGGTTCTTTTCCTCTCTGCCTGGGGCCCTGGCAGCAGGAACAGAAGCCCATGATGGCTTTTAGTGGCTCCCTGGAGAATGTTACCGACTGTGACGAAGTGACTTTGAGTCAGAATCTGGGGGGGGGTGAGCATTTAGAGGGATGCTCACCGATTCACCCTCGTTCATGAGTGAACTGAGGGGAGCAACCTGGCCTCTGTGGAACTGTCTTTCCCCTTCACCTTTTCCCTCACGTTCTGAGTATAGGAGCGTTGAGGAAGTTAGGAATACAGTCTTGTTCAGGCTTCAGAGGCAAAAGTAGGCCTCTGACCGACCCGTGACCCTGGCTGGACTGCACGCCTGCTTCCGCATCTCACAATTGCTGCTAGCACTTATGATAAGAAAGGGTGTGGGTCTTGGAATTTCTTGAGCCCTGGGGACCTGGCCATTCCCCCCTGGGGTCTGGAGAACCTTGTGAGTCACATGATGAAACCAACAACATTGTTAGAGAATATCCAGAGCTGAATTTTTACATGCAAACCGATCATATCAGTTTTGCGACCTGGAATTATAAGCAGGAGGCCCCAGAACTCCAATCTGAGTTCTCACCCCTGGAGTGGACACACTGCCCGGGACCCTTCCCAACTGGGACTCCAGATTGCTGTTCCAGGGAGTTTCCAGCGCTGCTTGGATCTGGATGTAGGTGCTTCCCCAATTCGGTGATGTATGAGCCGCTGTCTTTACTATTCTTTCTTAGCTAATTATTCTCTTAATGAGTATACTGTGATCATTGTTAATTTAATAAATTCTCTCTAAATTCTTAACTGAGTGTAGAGTGGTTATTTTGCCAGCAGATCCTATAAACCTTGAAACCAGAAGTAAAGCTTCTGGCAAAATAAGGAGAAAGTCTGGAGTCCTAGGGAAAACCTTCAGAGATGGACCCAATTCTGATTTTGAAGCGTCACGAAGTCTTCTTGCAGAAAGTTACAGGGATTTTCTGGGGGGAGGGAAGAGTTTGTGTGAAGGCACGGAGGCAGGAGAAAGCATGAGAAATCTGGGAAACTGAATACAGGACTGCACATTTCCCAGAGCTCATCCACTTCAAACGTCCTCAGAGCCTAAGGATGGGAGGTCAGATATGGCATCAGTAAGGCCACATGGGTTGTATAGAGAGGGCATGGTTAGCGCCCTGACATAGGGTGATCTAACCCTCTGTGGCTGTCCCAGTTTTAGCACTGAAAGGCCTATGACCCAGGAAACCCTTCGTTCCAGACAAACCAGGATGCATGGTCATCCTGTGCTGTGATAACAGTGAACTCTTTTGAACATCATCCGTGCATTAATATACATGCACACACATGTAATGAATTCCGTGTATGGATTTGTGTTCTTGGGTCCTTGCTTTACAAGATGACATCTTTAATATTCCTCTCTTGCACTTTGAGTTTTGAGCAGGATTTCTAACTCAAACTGTTATCCAAGATGACCTCTCCTTACCTTGACAGGCGAAGGTATTTTTTCATCAGTGTGGTCTCTGAGGCAGCTTGAACTTTCTTTTCCTCCTAGCAGACTGAGTTTCCCCCAAGGATCTTTGAAGAACTCTCTTCAGACTTTTCCGGCTCGGAGGAAATTCCTTTTGATCCTCAGAAGACGGCCTGCTGTATTAAACGAGCACGGCTATGACTGGAATGTTTGAAGACTGTTCCAGAAATTGTGGGTTCATTACAGTTTTTGTTTTAGCCCTTGAATTACGTATTTAATAGAGACTAATTTGCAAGAATAGCAGATACCCCAGCTGATTTCAATGGCAGGCGGAGAGTTCTTCCTATCTGCCGCTCTCTGAGCCAAATCTGAGCCAAACAGCTGTGCTCTGAATCTGTTCTCCAGGCAGCTGCCGTGTGCGGCAGCCCTGCCGGGACACCTCCAGGCTCCCAGGCCACATCTGGAGGCCTAGACTGTCGCTGGACAAGCCAAACTAGGTGATGCATCCCACAGAAGAGTCTGTCATCACCCCTTCCTAGGCACACAAGGGACTCACGGACATCTGCAAAAGATTTGCTGGAATATGGACCCTGGGTTGAGTTCAAGGTCTGAAATCTGCCTGCTCATGGAAAGACATCTTCATGTTGGAAAGTTTCTTTGTTCCGGGCCCAACGTTCACGTATAACTATGAGGCTGGGTCCTGGCTTCCAGACTTGTGGAGCTAGCACCATCGTCACTATTATTATTATTATTTTCATTTGGTGGAAAATCAGCTTTGGAAACACAGGAGGATACACTGCTCAGGTTCATGACCTCAGAAGTTCCTTTCATGCTCCACTCGCCCCCCAGAGTCTCATGTTCTGTGTCTTAGCCTTTGCCAAATCCAGACCAGTGAGAAAAGCCGGAAGTTTCTCTCTGCTCTGGCCTATTCAACAAGTGATATTAGCCTGCGTTTTCATTTGTATTATGTTTTTCTAGCTTTGGTGTCAAATGTAGCTGCCAACTTTTTCATATTTTTCTACACTTTAGACTGGTTTATGTGGTGTAGAAATCATCTGTTCTTTTCTTGATCTATTCTATTCTTTTTTTGCCTTAGAATCATCCTAGTCCTGGTATACTTCAGGGGTGTTTTTTATCTTAAAATTTTCTTACGGATTTTGATATTTTAAGGTTTTCAACCTAGTTTTGGGTCAGTGTTTTCCCTTGGAAATCATTTATGAGATCTAGATTTGTTGGAACAAATTTATACTTTATCTTCTCATAATAAAAAAAAACTTTGTCTGCAAGGCATGCTAAATTCTCATTTCTAATGCTGTTTGTGTCTTATTTTCTTCTCCAAAGTTTGCTTATATTATTGGCCTTTCCAAAGTATTATCTTTTATTTATATTGAGAGAGAGAGTGAAAGCAAGAAATGGAGTGAGACTGAGAACTAATATAAATTAGATCAACTTTATTACCTTCTTTTGGTTCTGCTTGGTCTGTTTCTTAGATGTATCAAAATCTCACATTTCTCATTTTTCTACTAGCTTTTGCTTCATAGATTTCACAGTTATGTTTATAAATACACAAAAGTTTACATCTTTTTTTGGGGGGGGCTACATTGGGTCTTTTGTTGCTGCACGTGAGCTTTGTCTAGTTGTGACGAGCGAGGGTTACTCTTTGTTGCAGTGCACGGGCTTCTCAGTGCAGTGGCTTCTCTTGTTGTGGAACATGGGCTCTAGGCTCGTGGGCTTCAGCAGTTGCAGCATGTGGGCTCAGTAGTTGTGGAGCATGGGCTTAGTTGCTCCACAGCATGTGGGATCTTCCCAGACAAGGGATCAACCTTGTGTCCCCTGCATTGGCAGGCAGATTCTTAACCACTGTGCCACCAGGGAAGTCCCTGTTACATCTTTTTATTGCTTTTTTTTTTCCTACCATGTTATGTACTTTTGTTTGCTTTAATATTTGCTAAACCTAGAGCTACCTACATCTCCCTGGTTCATGTCATAATTTTATGTTTTTGACTCAGTAAAGAAAAGACCACATGATAGAGATTAGTGAAAGTGTTCACTTGCTCTTTCTTTCCTATCCTATGCAATGTTCCCATAGTATCTAGGTATTAACTGTACTGTTGCAGCCATCTGCTTGAAGGGGAAAATCTTTATCAACTCACATGGTCCTGGATTCGGGGGCTACATTGCTTACTTGTGATTGCAGAGTGGAGGGACAGAGATTGGAGGGGACAAATTCTCAGCTAACATGAATAGGCAACCTGCTTTGTATCTGTTGAAGCTCTTCTAATTTTTTCCATTTGATCTCTGGTGTTCTGAATTTCCTCCAAGGATAGTTTTCAATTTTCCTGCTTGAAATTCAGAGTCTTTCTAAAGACTTCAGCTCTGGGAATTTTTCTAACATTCTTTCGTTTGATTTCCTAAATCACTAATTTACTCATTGGCTCTGTCTGTTCTGCTATTCAGTCTATTGATTGAGTTTTAATTTGTCAATTATATATAAAATTTTCACAGTTGCAGTATCTTAAAGCTTTCTGAATGTAACTGTACTCATGTGGTAGATACTATGTAGGTTTATAATCTTGCCTTTCTCTGTTCTAGGTGTTGTAATTTGTAAAATCTTGCACCTGGACAAGGCTACGAAATATAATTCTGGCCAAGTTTGTTGGTGCTGTCTTCTTTACTTCCTTCTTTTTCATTCATCAGATGCAACTACGTGATCTGGGGTTTCAGCAGCTGTCTTGCAACCATTAGGACTAAAGCCACTCTTTAAGGTGGCAGAGCAGAAAGATGGAAAGAGCACGCATCCTTGAAGGCATCAGTGAATAGCTATACTAGCCTCAGACTACTCCCTCCATCCTTCTCCTCTATGACAAAAAACAAAACAAAACAACCCCAAAAAACCCTCTAGTATTCAGTTGGATTTTCTATTAAGCAAAGCCATTTGCAATCCCTGATAAACACAGCTGAGTCTGAAGTTCTTTTCTGATTACACTATTCGCACATTTCTGCTAGCTGTGTTATGTCTTCTGCTTATTGAGTTTGGTTCTTCTCTTACGGTGTTGGTTTTCTTCAAATGATTGTAATTCTTGTTCTTTAACTAAGAATCCCTGTTTGCCTACCTGTAGAGATGACCTTGTCATATCAGTAATGATTGTTGGGGAGAGGCAGCCACATGTCCTTGGTGTGGGACACTTATCTTTCCTATCAGTAATCACCTGGGGCCCAGTGCTGCTTTGCTGGCCAAACCAACACCTCTGCTGTGACTGGTAAAGGCCACCGTTGCCCACTGCTTGGCACCAGTGGGGTGGGGGAGGGACACAGGGATGCAGGAGCGTGGTCAGCCCTGCCTGGGTGTTCCAAGGCAGCCGTGTAATTAATCACCAAGAGCTCCCCACACTCCCCCACCCCCATTCCCAAACCCCGCCTCCACCACTTGTCTTTGATAAGATAATCCTTTCCCTGAACTGCTGCCGCTTAGCAGACTTTTTCTCCTGCATGCAATAAGATATGCAGTTTTCTCTCATATTGTTGCTTTGCGTATCCATCCAGTCTGTTTTCTATATCAGAAATGTCTCAAAAACTTTTTTCTGCTGATGGTACTCTTTCTTATGTTTCGGGACGCTGAATTTATTCTTTTTAAATCAGGGGTTCTTAACCGTTAGCCTGCATCAGTCGCCTGCAGGGCTTGATAAAACACAGATTTCTGGGCCCTGCCCTCCAGTATTTCAGTCGATGCAGGAAGAGGCTGGAGAAATGTGCATTTCTAATAAGGCCCAAGGTGATGCTGAAGCTGCCGGCCCTGGGGACCACACTTTGAGAACCACTGCTTTAAAACATGTCTTTCATCTAATGAACCTTTGGAAAACAGATGTGCGCATGTGATTACTTTACCGTATTGACCCAATCTCAGAAGTTTGGTTCATTTTAAACATATTTTTATTTTCTGAAACCCCAGATGTTGATAATTGGCTATTCACAACTGAAGGGAAGACCAACTAAAATGCTAGTTTTAAGTAACCCCCTCCATGCTTCCTGTCCATTTAAAAATATTTCAGATCTTTCTATCCCTCCTGAGTGATCTTAAACCTCTGCCTTCCAGAGCTCAATGTTTTCACGTAGTTCAAATTTTGAGTGAACAAAAAAAGCCCCTGCTGTGTCTGTGTGTGAGCCTGAGTTGATATCTTTGCAAGTATAATTATGTAGTATTTATGGACAAAGAAGAACTTGGAAATCCAAGCACTGTTTCAGACATCTACGTTTCTACAAGAGTAAAAAGCCCCAAAGTGCTGTGTCTCGGGCATATTCTGCAGCGCTGTCTGAGATGGACTCAGATAATTTAATCATCCACTAAAGGCAATCCACGCACTATGTTCCCAAAGTAGCCACTGGTACCTGAGAAATCCAAACAGAAGGGCGAGGCTAAATATACACGGCTCCTTTTTGTTTCGTACCCTGTTTCTCCTTTCTTCTTCCAAATGTATTTTCAGGCCCAGGCACATGATGACATGCTAGTTTTCAAGATTAAATGTTCATATCCACTTTCTACTATTTTTCGAGAGTGAGTGTAAATGCATGAATGTATTTAGAGGAACGACTTGTATGAATGTAGGTGGATCATTAGGACACAAAGTATAACGTGCATGTTCTACGTGTAGCATTTAGTATGTGTGGTTTATTTTAAGCTTGAGGCTTCCTCCTACCTTATAAGCACACGACAGTCTTTCTTCCTCTGAGTCTCCTTCACTTAAATATTCGAATGTGCTCTGAGGTTACCTTATTCCCACTTCTTGTCATTGGGTACTGAGCTCAGACACTGCCTATTTTAAGCTCTAATTTAAATTTGCAAGTAACTATGACCCGCTTGAATCTGAGACTCACATTTCTTTAAGTGCAAAAATCATACTGCAGTGAATCAGCTCACATGTAAATATCAACAATCTTAGAGTAAAGGAAATCTCCATTAACCAGTCTTGTATTAGCTGTAATCTGAACATATCACACGTATATTTTCAGCTGCAACATTCCCGCCATAACCTAACAACTAAAAACACTAGTGTGCTTGAGGGTAAGTTATGACCATCATGGGAACCATAATTTTGAATTTGATATTTGTGGGCATAAATCTCAGCTCTGTTTCTGCCTGAGCGTTAACTTAGAAAAAAAATGTTTTGGAAGCTCCTTTGCATATTGTAATGATAGCAGTTGGCCCGACTCTGAGCTAGTGCTAGATTTTTCAGATACAGTTCTATCTGAAGATGTCCCCTGACACAGGACATCTAGTAGATATCACTCCCCTTCAGCAAGAGCATTGCCCGATTCCAGTGATACACAGAGGAGGACAGATTGAATCCACATTGATGCATGAGGATTTTCTAGGTGAAGGAAATGAAGAAAGAAGAGAAATAGCATCTTGAAGGTTTTTATGCACTATCTGTATACAAATGGTTTTTATCTTGAGAACAGGTATAAGCATAAACCTTGGTGGCTTTTCCTCCTGTTTTGTTTGGAGAATTTAGAGCATCTAGTTATAGCTCCAGAAAAGGGGTTCAATCTGTCAGAAGACCAGAGTCTTGACCTGTGACATGGAGGTGATGACACTTACCTTTCAGGGATTTTGTGAAAACTGATGAGATAATATGAGTAATGCCACATACAGGTACTTCCTAAGGAATTGCTAGTGTTGTCGAAACTGAATCAAAGCAAGAGAGTAATGGTTATCAAAAGAGATAAAAGCCATGTTTGGGCAGTGCTTTAAAGGTTGATTTCCAGGAAGAAATCACATTAAAAAAAATATATATATATATATTATATATATATATAACAGAGAAGGGTGAGAGAATGAATATTTATTTGTGCAGTCATTTTCTGTTTTGCACTATTGAGGTATATTAGCTATATCCACTCCTGCAAAACAAAGTACCACAAAATGCAGAGGCTTAAAACAACCCACACGTCTTACTGCAGTTCCTTTGGGCCAGGAACCTGGGCACAGCTTAGGTGGAGCCTCTGCCTCAGGGTCTCTGACAGGCTGCCGTCCAGATGTTGGCCAGGGCTGGGGTCTCATCTGAATGCTCCACCAGGGAAGGATTTGCTCCTGAGCTCACAGGGCTGTTGACAGAAGTCGATTCCTTATGGGTTGTTGGACTGGGTTCCCTCTTGGTTGTTGGCTGGAACTTCCCTCAACTCCTTGCCATGTGGACCTCTCCAACATGGAGGTTTGCATCATTAATGCAAGTCAACAAGGCTGTAGAGAAAGTCTGCCAGCAACACAGGGGGCTGTTTTATTAACCTGATCTTGGGGGGGCATCCATCACCTTTGCTGTATTTTGTTGGTTAGAAGCGACTCCCAGGTCCCACCTATACTCAAAGGGGGGGGGGATTATACAGGGTGTGAATACGGGAAGTGTGGATCGTAGAGACCCCCTTAGAGTGCGCCTGCTAGTAGCTAATGTGGAAATAACAGAAGTTGAAATGATAGCAAAATGAACATAGCACTATGTGCTATACATTCTCCAAGCATTTACATTTGTTCATTATTCCTCCCAACAATCCTATGAAGTAGATTTTATTATTACCCCTGTTTTGAAATGAATACTGAAGCACAGAGAAGTTATATGATTTGTCTGAGGTTACACAGCCAGGAAGTGGTAGAGCCGGGGTTTGAACCTTGACATTTTCACTTCAACCATGACCCCGCACCTCATGTGCTCCAGAGCTCTATACCATAAAAGTTATAAATAGTAATTTATTGGCATATATGTTATATTGTACTCATTTCTTATATTCTGTATTTGAAGGAGTTATCTGACTAGTAGTAGCTCTACATGAAGTGTAAGTGTCCTGAATAGGTGAGATGATGTGTGTGCTGCTACACAGAAGGTGCTGGGTCTGTGTTAGTTTCCTGCCTTGCTTTGGCAGTAAATGGGCACAGCAGGGTCAGGGTAGCGCTCTGCAGGGCAGCCTCTGGATGACTCAAGACTTAACTTTGTTTCCGTGTTACTAGCTTCCTGAGGACCAAAAGGGCATAGAAGTGTTTCCTGGGAGCAGAACAATATCCCTAAGCTCCGGAAACAATGTTAGGATGTTGGCTTTCACAGCGGCACCCAAGTAGTATCTGAATAAATCGTTGCTTTTGGGTAAGTGGATTTCAGAAACAGAGTTGAGCAGCGCTTGTTTAGAGGGGGATGGTTTTGGCCCCATTAAAGCTCAGACACAATCCTCTGAGTGTATAAGTATTGGGTTGGCCAAATAGTTCGTTCGGGTTTTTCCGTAAGATGTAATGGAACTATTTGGCCAACCCAACACGAGGTGTTTAAATTGACCTCTGCATCCTATAAAGAGTCCTCTTTGTTTTCTGCCGGGTCTACTCACTTCTGTTATTTTGAGGCCCAGTTTCATGCTTTCTGTGCCACCATCTTCCTTACTCAATAAAACAGGATAAAGAGAGCTACACGACTCCAATAGGGCAGCTCTTCCTACTCAATTAAGAAAGGAAAAAAATAAATAAATAAATGAATTAAAAAAAATAAAAGAAAGGCATGGCAAAATTATGCCCTGGGTCCTCCCAGTGGTACTGTTCCCTCCTGTAGGACATTTGATTACTAGAGTAGAGCAGTTGCAATAGTACCTTTGATTTCTTGGTAATCTGAATATCCACTCTACATTGTCATTACTGTGGATAATTGAGAATTGAATATACATAACCACGTGTTCTCCATGTATATAAATCAGGTTATTGGTCATGTAGAAGAAAAAGTAACTTGTGAATTATTCTTTAACAAGACTTTGACAAGTCTAGTCCATTAATGACCCCTGGTAAGTAAAACAGTGTGCATTACACTTGGAAATTAAACTCTGATATGATTTCCCATGGCATAGTGAGTACCTTTTGGGATGCTGTTATGTACTGAATTGTGTGTTTCTGAAATTCTTACATCAAAGCCCTAACCCCCATATTTGGAGATAGGACTTTAAGGATATAATTAAAATTAACTGAGGTCATCAGGGTGGGGTCCTAATCCAGTAGTACTGGTATCCTTTTAAGAAGAAGAGGCAACAGAGGTTTCTCTCCAAGGGCGCACAGAGGAAAGGCCAAGTGATTGGCAGGAAGGCAACTGTCTGCAAGCCAAGAAGAGAGGTCTCATCAGAAACATCCTGCTGGCATATTAATCTTGGATTTCTAGCTTCTGAAACTGTGAGAAAATAAATTTCTGTTGTTTAAGCCGCCTGGACAATGGTATTCTGTGATGCACCTAACAGACGAATACAGGTGTCCATCCAGTTAAACTCCTATCACCTGCAGCCTTGTCCTCGCCGCCTGTTTCCTTCTAGTGAGTGAGCTCCCACACATGTGGCTGAGTTGCTAGCAAGTGAGCCATGTAACCCTGCCCCCGAGCACAGCCACATAGCCGAGTTGTTCACCCTTGATCCAGGCTTGTCCCAAAGATGCACTCTTGTGGGAACTCAAGACAGGGACTCAAGAAACTCTAGTTTTCCTGCGATGCCTTACCAGAGTACTTGAAGCCTGGGCTCTGGTGACCTTGTACATGCTGCCCTAGAAAAAAGTAGGTCTTTTGGGAGAAAGAAAAGAATAAAGCAGATGTGCAGATGTGTAGAGAGGAGAAACGAGAATCCAAGAGCGTGGTCACAGAGAGAGAAGGAGTGACCTTGGCTGTGGACCTCCTAGTTCTGCTTTGTCTCTTGAGAGGCCCTCCTCAAGTTGTGCACTTGGTTTCTGTGAAATACCTCTCATTCTTTACAAAAACTCCTCATTCCAGCCATCTCTAGGCAGCTTGTTTTTCAACCTAAGGATTTCTTAATAAGACATATGGAAAAGTGTATAATTAAGGCCTAAAGCATGAATTAAGTAGAACTCCATAATAAACAGAAGGTTAATGCATGAATTTGCTAATCCTTCTCCCTTGCTGTGGAAATAATGAGAATTTTATTCCTAACTCACGGCAGGTATAGGCCTCTATCTAGTTTTGTTATTTTTATTTCTTGTTTACATTCTACATGGTAAGTTTTCCTGAGGAAGAGCCTGTTGGTGATCTACAACAAGGACAGGAAGTATGTATTCCGTTCATTCATTTTAAAAATGAGTGTGTACTTTAGAGAAGTTCTAGATTTAATCTTGGGCAAACAACTTTGAAACAGATCTTATTTCTGTCTTCAGTATTTTGTGTTAACTGGTGGAGATGGATGCAAGGCAAGGCCATGCGGATGGGTCACTGTGTAACTCTAGGGGCACCTTCACCATGTCTGCAAGCAGTGCGCCCTGGGTGCATCCAGAACCGAACATGGGGCTTGGAACAGCTCAGCACAGGGCTGTGTGGTGACTGCCATAAAATGCATGAACTAGTTATATGGGGCAAAAGTAATTCTGCTTGGGAGGGAGGAAGAAAAGGGGGTCCGTGAAGGCTACACTGAGTGTGAGACTGTTCACATCCAATGACAAACTTCCAAGCAGCATAAGCAGAGGACGAGGGCATTCCTAGCATGGGGAGTAACAAGAATAAAGGCACAGGGGACGTCCCTGGTGGTACAGTGGATAAGACTCTGCATTCCCAATGCAGGGGGCCCGGGTTCAATTCCTGGTCAGGAAACCGCAACTAAGAGTTCGCATGCCTCAACTGAGGAGCTAGTGAGCCACAACTAAGACCTGGTGCAACCAAATAAATAAATAAATATTTAAGAACAAAAAAAAAAAAAAAAGAGGAAAGGCACAGTGACATCCAAAACATGTGTTCAGGGAATGGTGTTGTCAGAACCTCTGAAGGTCTGCTCTTCCAGGAAAGCAATAGGAATATTAGCAAAAACTGTCAAAATCCACCTTGTCAGAACTCTGGAAATTAGCCAAAGGCTTGTAACTACCCAAGGAGCATTTATTCAAGAAAAAAATGGCACAGGGTGGAATGAACTGGGAGATTGGGATTGCCATATATACATTACTACTAAGAAAAAAAATCAAATAGTACACTTTAAATATATGAAGTTCAGGGCTTCCTAGGTGGCGCAGTGGTTAAGAATCCGCCTGCCAATGCAGAGGTCACGGGTTCGATCCCAGCTACAGGAAGATCCCACATGCCGCGGAGCAACTAAGCCCGTGTGCCACAAAAAATAAATAAATAAATAAATAAATAAATATATGAAGTTCATTGTATGTCAATTATATCTCAATAAAAGTTCTTAAAAAAAAAAAGAAAAAGAAAAAGAAATGGCAGAACCTCAAAAAACCCAGGAAGCCTTGTGACATTTCAACTTGCCCTCATCCTGCCCCTTCTCCAAGGTCTGCTCTAACCCCGAAAACCAGCTACCAGATCCCAACCATGGCAGCTGTGAACCCCAGCAGCCTTGCCACCACCGGAGGGGCCAGAACCACTTTGGAGACCCATCCCCAGAGAACTGTGACTTCTTGACTTGTGCAGCACCTCTCAGAACAGCCCCATCTCAAGCTGACCTTTATTTGACCTGACTCAAAGCTCTCTCTGCGTGAAGGCGCCCACCTGCGAAGCAAGCTTAGATCATAGGATAAAAAGCAGTCGGTAGAAACTGCCCCTGAGGAGGCCAGAGGTTGGACTTACTAGACAAAGACTTTAAATCACCATTATAAATACGTTCAAAGAATACCTCTCATTTAGGGTATTACAAATTGTTATGAGAAACAAAATAGAGTTCTGTGATCAAACCAGTTGATGAAATAATGAGTTGAAACGTTTCCGTATTGCTGGATACATCAGTACCTTTCCTGTGCTAATGTACGTTGTGATTATCCAGAGTGGTATATTACAGGCTTTTCCCAAACTTCTTCAACTACAGCAACAAAATGTCAAAAAATATTTATTTGTAGCTTATGGAAACCATAACGATGCTTTACACCTAGTTTAGGAAATGGAGGCCTAGGCCATAATCTCCTGTAACAGGGTAATTACTAAGGTAGGAATATCTGATTTGTATGTCGCCTGGTACAATGTCTCATGAAAACTACATGCTCTGTGATTGTTTGCTGAAGGAGTACATATAAGAAGGAAAGCCAGCGGGAAAGAAACAGGTGAGAGGAAAAGTAGCAGCAACAAAGCAGGACAAGGCTTCCTGCCTGCCAGCCCCTCTCCCGCGTCCCCACTCTGGTTACCCCCACAGCCCTGCACCTGTGTTACTTGCCACATCCTTCCTGCCTCAAGACCCCAGCTGATCTTATCTTAGCCCAGGCCTCACAAAGTCACTTTGAGTTTCATCATCACCCTTCACTATTTCCTCTCCTGCTGGTTCCTAAGCCAAGTCCAGGTGAAACTGAAGATCTAATTATTTAGCTCTCAGCTAGGACCTGACACCCTGACATCTCAATTCAGGTTTCTAGTACTTTGCCAATCACAACCCTGGACTATAATCCCCAAGATGCCTGTTTCCCTCCATTTCTTTCTGCGGTACATCAGAGAAGGAGCAATTATTGGGGTTGGGCAACTCAAGGTGTGCCTTGGAAAAACCTGTCTCAGCCTAATATGAATAGATATTTCAAAGAAAGTTCCCTGGATTATCTTGATGTAGATAATATCTCTTGCAAACACCTGTGCTTCTAAGTCCCTGCCTTCAGGGACTCACCTCTCCTCTCCACCCCTCTCCCTTTCTCTACTGTGTCAGCAGAGAGTTAAACTAAATAGCAGAACAAGAGAGGAGACACTTTGTTTTAGAATATTTTGCATGGGTAGCGTGAGACTCAGTCACAGGAGACATCCTGGCACCCACCCTAGTCCTAGAGACAGGCTAACATTATCTCCTGGAGGCTCCACCCAAGTCTTAGCACTGATGCAAGGAGAGGGCTGAGGTCTTAAAGAATGCAGCGAAGAGAAGAGGTTAAGAAACCATCACTAAGAAAGAAAAATAAAGGCATTCAAAGTGCAGTAGTTGTGATGCAAATGAATCTTATGTAAATGTAGACACTTACTAGGCGTTCTTTAGAGCTCTCTGGTAAATGTGCATTTAAGCAACAATGTCCATTTTCCCAGAAACATCTTTAGAGCATATTTTGATGTGGACCTTTTGAATAAAGCAATCAAAAATGTTTGTTCTGATAATAAACAATAAGACTGCAACTTGAAAAACTAGCAATTGAGAGGGAGCAGCTTGACCAAACATGAAGAAGATTAAGATAATTCAACTGTTTGCTTTCACTGCCAGAGTATGCGGAACCTTTTCAGAGCACTGTCGGGAGAGCTATTCTTGACGTTTAATTCGAGTTCCCAGTATGTGCCCCTATCTCGTGGGGTACCGGAGAGAAACCTGAAGGTCCAGGTAGTCTTTGGAACAAGGTCATCGGAGAGGAGTGAAAGGGGGTGACTGCCTGGTGGACAGAGAGACAACCCCAACTTCCTTCACTTAGTGGTGGCTCTAGGCTGTTATTTGCCCTTCTGAGAAACAGGACAAAAGTGATAAACTCTAGGGATTGAAAAAACGTGCCTCACAGACAAATAAAGCCTAGGAACATCTCAAAACTCAGAACAAGGGAACATGTCAAAGACTGAGGCAGCACTCACCATACAGTGAAGAACTAGTGGGCAAACCCTGGGCCGGAAAGGTGGGGACAACGTAAAATAAACCACACCCAGTGGGAGAAGAAGGAAACCTGGAGAGAAGCACGATGATCCTAGAGATGAATATAGACGCATAAATATGCAGTTTGTATTTCTGCACAAATCTGACAGCTACTTATTGAGCAGGATGTAAAGCTACTAGCATTCATCATATTTGAGTTTAAGATTATGAGTTGCTGAACTTGTCCCCTGAAATCTGCATACAGTCTTCAACTATAAGGGTTCCCATTTGATTATCAGAGGATTATTAAATTCAAAGTATTTATGGTTCTTTTCCCAACACCAAAGGAAATAACATAATTTACCTTCGGGTCTAAGATTTTACTCTTCCTGAAAGATGACAAGTTGGCCTGTCCCAGCTTTATATACGTAATGTCCTGACAGCAGGATATAAGACCCCAAGGTCAGGACACAGACCGTTTATTACTCACAGCAAATCAGCAGCCAAAGAGGCATTACGTACTGGCTCCTGCATCCCTTTCCCCACAGTGATGTGATGAGGGCCCAATGGTACCTATGCAATCAGTGAGAGTACATCACAGGAACAGATCCCCAACGAGGAGATTCGGAGCTACATGGGGTCACTGGGACATCTGCCTATTTTTCCCTCTGGAGAGAGGGAGATTTCTCATTATCCTGGACTGTTAGCCAAAGTCTCTGGGTGGAAGAACTGGGCTTTATCTTTGCTACCTTGGACTGTATCTGGTGAGATCCATCTCTCAATTTCTCCGGAGGAACAACTTTCAGGCTATTCCTTCTCCAAACTTGGGCTTCACTCAGAAGGCTTAGGCCATGCAGGAATACAAGCATTTCACGGAGAATTGTCTCCCAACGCTTTGAGTTTCTCAAAGATTTGATTTAATTTTTTGCCTCTTAAAAAATTTGCGATTTTCTTAACTTCTGTCCTTTTATGTTTTACCATGTTTCACAAATTCTTCTCTTCTTTTCCACACTTACAATTTTCATATTTCTATTATGCAGGAAAGTCTTTAGCCCAAGATTGGTTCTTTTTCTGTCATGTTCTTTGATTTCCTTATTTACTCAATATTAAACATTATGTGGACTACGTATGATATCATAGAAAATTCAGCCAGTACCAAAATATATAAAATATTCTTCAGTATTCCATTATCCAGTGATAACTGCGTATATAAATCCACATGTGGACACACAGTATTTCATTTAATGAGGTCATTAGCATGCAGTTTTGAAATTTTCTTTCATGATGTCATTGACTACTTTTCATGCTAATTAATACAGAATTACAGCACACTTTAATTTGCCACTGATACAACACACTTTTTTAATAGTAGCCAGAACCAACCATGGAAGAGAAAGTTGGCTCCAGAAATTGCTTCTTCAGTCTAAAACTGTTTTCTAATCATAAGTTACCCACCCCTTCTTTAAGAGTGTCTTCAAATCAAAGTTCTTTTGCAAAACCTACCATTTCTCCTGGGTCAACATTGGAGATCCTTCTTCTTTGCAAGGCTTATAAATAAACTAAAGCTAAGGATCTAAACTTCACCAGGACTTTCCCTTCATCTCTCATCTTTGCTCCTCTTGTGGCTGCTCACTGTTGTGGGATTAATACATCCTCCTGGCGTATAACAGACACTTCCCTATCTTCTTCTTTATTTTGCTTAAGTCACTAGGCAGCTATCATCTCTTTACGGCACAATATTGTGGCGTGTCCATCATATTTCTACCAAACACACCAGGCTTTACAATAAGATTCATCTAAGAAATTATCAACAGTGTTAGTGGCCTCAAGTGCGAATTGCCTTTCTTCCCTCTCTTTGATACTTTATTTATAATATACCTGTTTCTTTAAACTGTTGACTTTTCTTGCATATGACCTTAGAGACCAGATTTCCCCAGACAATCCTTGAAGTTTTAAAGAGCAAAGCAGTGAGCTTATAAACATAGGAGTTCTTCCCCTGCTTAGCATCTTTTCTGTGCTACTTGCTGGAGGTTGGACGTTCGTGTTCCCCCAAATTTCACGCTTTGAAAATCTAACCCTCAATATGATGGCACTTTGAAGTGGGGCCCTTGGGAGATAACTAGGTCATGAGGCAGAGCCCTTGTGAATGCATTAGTGCCCTTATACAAGAGGCCCCTTCCACCACGTGAGGACACAGTGAGAAGATGCTGTCTATGAGGAAGCTGGGTCTCACCAGACACCCAGTCTGTGGCACCTGGGTTTTGGACTTCCCAGGCTCCAGAACTATGAAGAATAAATGTCTGTGGTCCATAAGCTACCTAGTTTATGGTATTTTGTTTATAGCAGTGCAAACAGACTGTGACATCATTCATTTTTGTGCATTCATTTGAATCAGCAAATGAATTGTTAAGAATAGACATATTCAAGTTGGATTCCCAGGATAGCAGACTCTGCGATGGAGTTTGGTGGGCAGGGTATCAATTAAGGAATGCTTTTAGTACCAACACATAGGAAGGGAGTGGAGGAAGCAGGACAGGGCAGGGGAGGAGCCGGGAGGACCTAGGCCCTTCAGGGGGCTCTGGAACTAGCAGGGACTTTAGGGTTGACTGCACCTGCTTGGACCATCACCAGATGCGGGCTGCCCTGGGAAGGGGTGTGACCTCGGGTGAGGCCCTCTTTCTTGCTGAGGCAATCCCTGAAGGTCCACAGCACCCCCAGTGCTTAAGATGCTTCATTGAGGGGATGTGGGGTGTATCACAGGATCCACCGTGGCCCCTTGGAATCAATCCTTCTAGACTTGTTCTGGAAACAACTCTATGGCACGCTCCTTTTAAAGATCATTTTTTTTCTTCTGACTAAACTCCAGTCTATTTTTAATTCCTAAGCCTACTCTCACCCTGTCTCCTCTTGCATATTCAGAATGTAGGAGATGTCTTTAATCTTACTCCATTTCTTTTCTTCTCTTCTCTTACCTGTTTTGACTCTGTTGACAGAGTTCTCTCTTGGTTGTTGTCTTTTGACATTTCACTCCAGCATTTTACCTTTGTTTTCTTTCTAGCTTGTACCTGATGAATATCCTAGCAGTTGGGAATATTTACCTGGCTTTTTAAAATCTTTGGCTTTGTGCTTTCTGTTGAGAGTTTTCTGTATATTGTATTTTAATAGATTCCCCTGTTTTCTGACACATTGACAGCACAGATTCTCACTCCCCTAGATCATTTTCTCTTACACTTTCAACTTTTTTCAAGTTCTGACAGAAATTTTCTCCTTTATCGTTGCCGGAACTCCCATGTCGGGAAGCTTAATAAACAAATGAAATGGAAGTCCCTATTCAAATATATTCTGGGATTGAGACAAGTCTGAACCTCTAGGCTAGGCTGCAGGAAGTTTATGGGCATAAAGGGAGTGGAGGCATTTTGCACTGAGGCCTGGGGAAAGGGATGGAGGGATGGAGGGGTGGCCGAGGTGAGTCTTCGATTTGATACAGGGATGCCGCAGGGATGATCCTGGTGGAGAGAGGGGCTCCAAAGGGGCCCTGAGAACTGTGGCACGTGGGTGGCCTGCTCTGGGGCCAAGGTGACACATGTGACCGAGTGGGGAGCAGGTTCTCCCTCTTCCTCGGGGAATCACCCCAGCTCTCGGAGGACTGCAGGGGGCACAAGGGTCACCTGAGGACTGGCCAGGCCCCGGGACCCTGGTGGGGAAGCCTGGTGGCACGTGGGTCTAAAGGACTCTTGGCAGCAGGAAGGTCAATTTGTGATTTCAGGTTGTTCGCGTGTGTGACCTCTGTCCTGCTCTGTCCTCTCCAACAACCTTCAGATCGTTTGTGTATCCATTCCCCTCACAAAGGCTTGGTGAGTGGGGCTCATTTATTCCATGTGATTCTGGAGGATATCACGGAAGTCAGGCGTGTATTGCAGTCAAGGTCATTGCAGTGCAGGACGAGACCGTACAGAGCAGGGGCTGGAAACCACAGTGGGTCTTGACAATATATGCCCCCCCCCCCACCCAGAAACCCCCCATGTCCTGGGGAGGGGGTGTACGTCCACTGGGCAAGTATGGGGGCCCAATAGGATTGTGTTTAAATTTCAAGGAGTAGGAGACCCCAGATGACCTCTGGGTCACACAGAAATCGCACGATTGCTAGGCATCTGTGAGTGACCCTGCTGCCCACTGTGTGTCCCCCTAAAGTCCACTCGCTGAAGTCCTCACTCCCAGCACCGGAGCATGTCCCCTGATTTGGAAATAGGATTGTGGCCGATGAGATTGGTTACGTTAGGATGAGGTCACCCTCATGAGGTCCCCTGATCCAATATGATGAGTGCCCTCAGGAGAAGGGGAAATGTGGACACAGGCACACACGCAGGGAGGACTCCACGTGAAGGGACACAGAGAGAAGGTCTCCACGCAAGCCCAGGACAGAGGCCGAGAGCAGACCCGTCCCTCACAGCCTCAGAAGGACCAGCCCTGCTGACATGTGGATCTAAGACTCCCAGCCTCCACGACTGTGAGAAAGTAAATTTCCGGGTTTTTTGGTTTGTTTTTATGCAATTCTATTCACATTTATTTCTCTTTTCTGTAAACAATATAAGGGAAATTGGAGATAGGCGATGTCTTCCTGGTGGAATGGAAGAGAGAGGGGGAAGACGGCAGAGAGGAAAAAGGGACGTTTTCCCCAGAGAATTAGGTCTTCATTTTAAAAAAAAAGTTTATATTCTATATTGGAGTACAGTTGATTTACAATGTTGTGTTAGTTTCAGGTGTACAGCAAAGTGATTCAGTTATACATACAACTGAATATATCTATTCTTTTTCAGATTCTTTTCCATATAGGCTATTACCGAATATTGAGTAGACTTCCCCGTGCTATACAGTAGGTCCTTGTTGGTTATCTATTTTACATATGGTACTGTGTATATATTAATCCCAACCTCCTAATTTAGAAACAGAAACACACTCAAACTTAGAAAACAAACTTATGGTTACCAAGGGGGAAACATCTTTATTTTTTAATAAATGTTTGTCAAAGATTTACTCTGGCCAAACTATGCTTCAGTTCAAGTGAGGCAAATATATATTAAAAACAATAATAAAATAATAAATTGCTTTAAAGGATCTAGAAATAAATGTCATAAGAACATTAAAAAGTAGAGCTCTGACATTTGAAAGCCTTGCTACATAGATACTGCTTTAATATCTGATACGTTTAGCCACAGAAACTTGTCAATCCTGTTTGAAAAAGTAAAGGGAAAAACCACTATTTAGATTTTAGCCTTATTATTTTTTTTTTTTTGGTACCATTGTGAGTTCATGCTCAGTAAATGTTTGGGGTTTTTTTCTTCCAGTTTTATTGAGATGTCGCTGACATACAGCACTGTCTAAGTTTAAGGTGTACAGCAGAGTGGTTTGACTTGACACATCAGGAGACGGTTGTCACAATTGGTGAACATCCGTCTTTTCTTATAGACACAAAATTAAAGAAAGGAAGAAAAATTTTTTCCTTGTGATGAGAACTCTTAGGATTTACTCTGTTAGTACCTTTCCTATATAACACAGCTGCGTTAATTATATGTGTCATGTTGTACATTATATTCCTAGGACTTATTTATCTTATAACTGGAAGTTTGCACCTTTTGACCACCTTTATCCAATGCCTCCTCCCCCCATCCCTCCCCCTCTGGTAACTACAAGGCTGATCTCTTTTTCTGTGAGTTTGTTGGTTTGTTTTTGCAGTGCAGTTGACCAGTGACACTATGTTAGTTTCTGGTACGTAACATATTTATTCGATATTTTTATACATTTCAAACTGATCACAATAAGTTTAGTTATGAAATGTCACTGAACAAAGATAGCATGTAGTTACTGACTGTATTCCCCATACGGTACTTTTCATACCCGTGGCTCATTTATTTTGCAACTGGAAGTCTGCACCTTTTCATCTCCCTCACCTATTCCTTCCCTCCCCCCACTCCCCTCCCCACTGGCAACCACCTATTTGGTCTCTGTATCTGTGACTCTGTTTCTGTTTAGTTATATTTGCTCTTTTTTTTTTCTCTTTAGATTCCATATATACAGTATGAGATCATGCAGTAGTTATCTTTCTCTGTACGACTTCCTTCACTTAGCATAATACCGTCTCGGTCCATCCATGTTGTAAATGGCAAGATTTCACTCTTTTTTATGCCTAATAGTCACGCATTTCTGTTTCTTAGGTCACCTGTTTGTGGTACTTTATTATGACAGCCCCAGAAAATTCATAGAACCACTGGGATGAGCCCTGATGTCAGTTACTGCACACTTTGTCTTCTCGTACTCAATGTTATAATTTTCGAAACATTTGTTTAAAAAGTGTACCTGAGCACTGTAGTCTGCTCTCACGGCCTCTCCGTGCGTGTGTAGATGCCGTTAGGTCTTCCTGCTACACGCCCTGCTGCCTCCTTGACTGTGTGACTGTCACAACCTCTAGATTGCTATGAACCCCCCTCCTCTTTCCCATGTTGGCTCTGAGGTTCTTTCTGCCTTTAATTTCATCTCACATCCTCATTACCATTCTCTCATTCACACCCTTGGCATTCCTTTCTCCTCCAGCCACTACAGACCTAGGATTCTCATTTTCTTTGTTTTTTTTTTTTTTTCTCTACAACTTTCCTGAATGTTCTCACTTTGTGTCTTTCCTCTTCTAGCAGTTGCAGAGCTATTTCTTTTGAAGCAAATATGCTTTTCATTACTTTTCTTTGACAGAGAGAGTGCCTGTTCATCCTTACCTGTTTTATTTCTTTTCACCCTTTCACAAACACAAATCCATTTAAAAATTGCAAATCACCTGCATCTCTTCTGGAAATCCTTTCTTAGGGCAAAGTTTCCTTTGGACCCTTTTTATTTTCATTCTCACCCTTGAAGGTAACACAGTTACGCCTGACTCCCTCCATCTCCCTTCCCCCTTGCCTTTTATTTTTAATTTCATTTTTTTATTGGGGCATAGTTGTTTTACAATATTGTGTTAGTTTCTACTGTACAGCGAAGTGGAGTTCCCTGTGCTATATAGCAGGTTCTTATTAGCTATCTATTTTATACATATTAACGTATATATGTCGACCCAGATCTCCCAGTTCATCCCACCCGCCCACCACTGCTTTCCCCCCTTGGTGTCCATATGTTTGTTTTTTTACATCTGTATCTCTGTTTGTGCCTTGAGAACTGGTTCGTCTGTACCATTTTGCTAGATTCCACATATGTAAGTTAATATATGATATTTGTTTTTCTCATTCTGACTCACTTCACTCTGTATGACAGTCTCTAGGTTCATCCACGTGTCTGCAAATAACCCATTTTCGTTCCTTTTTATGGCTGAGTAACATTCCATTGTATATATGTGCCACATCTTTATCCATTCATCTGTCAATGGACATTTAGGATGCTTCCCTGTCCTGGCTATTGTAAATAGTTCTGGAATGAACATTAGGGTGCATGTGTCTTTTTGCATTATGGTGTTCTCTGGGTATATGCGCAGTAGTGGGACTGCTGGGTCATATGGTAATTCTATCTTTAGTTTTTTAAGGAACCTCCATACTATTTTCCATAGTGGCTGTATCAATTTATATTTCCACCAACAGTGCAGGAGGGTTGTCTTTCCTCCACATCCTCTCCAGCATTTATTGTTTGTAGATTTTGTAATGATGCCCATTCTAACTGGTGTGAAGTGATACCTCGTAGTTTTGGTTTGCATTTCTCTAATAATTAGTGATGTTGGGCAGCTTTTCATGTGCCTCTTGGCCATCTGTATGTCTTCTTTGGAGAAATGCCTATTTAGGTCTTCTGCCCATTTTTTGATTGGATTGTTTGTTTTTTTGATATTGAGCTGCATGAGCTGTTTATATATTTTGGAGATTAATCCTTTGTCCATTGATTCGTTTGCAAATATTTTCTCCCGTTCTCAGGGCTGTCTTTTTGTCTTGTTTATAGTTTCCTTTGCTGTGCAGAAGCTTTCAAGTTCCATTAGGTCCCATTTGTTTATTTTTTTTTTAATTTCCATTACTCTAGGAGGTGGGTCAAAAAAGATCTTACTGTGATTTATGTCAAAGAGTGTTCTTCCTATGTTTTCCTCTAAGAGTTTTATAGTATCCGGTCTTACATTTAGGTCTTTAATCCATTTTGAGTTTATTTTTGTGTATGGTGTGAGAGAGTGTTCTAATTTCATTGCTTTACATGTAGCTGTCCAGTCTTCCCAGCACCACTTCCCCTTGCCTTTTAATGACACATTCTTCAAGGGTTTTGCATAGACTTGTCTTCTTTGTGATCCAAGTTTCTCATGAATATTTTTTTGCACATTCTCCCCCAGTGAACCTAGTGGAAACAGATAGGCAATAACCAGTAAAACGACATGCCTTCTGGGGGCAATCTCACAGTTGCTTCCATTTTTCACTTTTCATTGAGTAGAATTGGTTTAATGCGAACACCGACTGTCAAGGAAGTCGTGCTGATGAACCATAAATGCCACACAGTGAAAACAAAGTATCCAGAGGTGATTCTTTTTCAGAACGGAGCCATAGCATTTTAAAAGTATTACTAAGTTCATTGCCTCAATATTTACCTCGAGAGCAGCTCAAAAGGGCCTTTTATTGTTAGTGTTTTCCTTATCTTGAAAAATATTGAAACTGGAGTGGGAAGAATAGCTTTAAAAGTTTTTATATTTTGAGCCTACATTTTATTGTAATGACCTTAAATGTTTATGAAAGCATTGCAGGCACCGCAGTGAAAACCCAAAGCCTTAGGAGACTATTAATAATTTAGTGTTTCAAGTTCACATGGGAATGTTACTCCCACTCACCAAAGAAGAGTTCGTTATGACTCGTGATTAAGACCCTGTAACCGTGGAGACGTGGAAGTGTGAAAGGATGCTATTATAGACGCACCGAGCACCAAATCCGAACATGCCAGCTGAGGAGGTTATGAACATGAGGCTCTGGTGAGTTTTCCTTGAAGGTCTTACTTTAAAAGTTAAACTCAGATCTAGACATTTCCAGCAAAGTGGAATGTTATCCAGATTTGCTTCTGAGATTATCTTGCTAGAATAACTGCTTTTTAACTTAGATTTGAGCTAAACGAAAAAATGTGACCTTTGAAACAGCGCATAGTGAAACAGTAGACTTGGAAGAACCAGGGGAGACGGCCTGGAGGGGTGGGGGCTAAGACTTTGGGGTTTCCTTGGGGATGAGGCTCTTCCGGAAAGGAGGGGGCTGCCCAGTTTTCCTAATCCCTGTGCCTCTGGGATTAGAGGCAGGGTTGGCGTCCTCCTTGTCCTCCACTGGTATTTCTGTACAACTTCCACAGTCTTGTTGAAAATCATGCTTCCTTGAGCAAAACATGCCTTTCGCTCTGCTCACCTCCCTTCCTTCTCTTTGTCTCTCTCACTCACTTACTAGTGAGTTTGTGTTGGTCTAAGGGTGCTCCTTTACCCCGATTCCTGCTGTCACATCACACGTGGCCCCCCAGACCTTGGCCCCATTTTCTTGACTTCCTTTCTCTAGGACTTTCTCCCCTGCATCACCTCCCCCCACTCCCTGAGCCACGTCCTGGAGTTGAGAACACCCAGCACATCCCCACCCTTGAATCACAAGCCTCACACCCGCCCTCTGGTTCCAGCCTCCCATCTTTCCAGATTTCCCACCTGGTGCCTTGTGCGTTGGCCAGACCTCAAACTCAGGGTGGCATAGACCATTCATGGCTCCACTTCTCTCTGCTCATTCACCTATTTCGTCTTTACTTTCTTCCACTTCTTATGTAGATTCTACAAGCCATCATTTCCCTGTGTCTCTCTGCCTTGTCATATTCATCAGAAGAAATGTCACCCCTAGCTGTTCTGTTCCCAGGTAGCTGAAGAACTGTTGGAGAAAATCTTACAGTGGGGCAGGTCTTAATCACCACCAGTTCACAGTTGGAAGGCTTCAACCAGCCTTCAGCATCACCTGGAAATCCATCCGTGCTCTGATGCACATGTTTCCCAGTTCCTGCAAAGACTCTTCTGACTGCCGCTCTCCTCAGTCTTCCAGCTCATCAGCCCCATCTCTCTTCTGCTTTGGGGTAAACTTGCCCTTTACTTTACAGAGGACCTAGCAGTGACCAGGGGAACATGCTCAACTTCCTTCTCTCTTTCCTTCCCTCTAAGGTCAGGCCTTCCACATGTGGTCAGGATCTCAGCTTCTGCTGACTCAGGAAAGTTCTCTTTCCCATCATCCATTCTCTCATTTGTATCTTCACTGTTTCATTCCTTAACAGATCCCTCTGTTCAGCGATGAGGTATGTTCACGTCTCACCCATTTGGATTGTTTATGGACCTAACTAACCCACTTCCATCTTTCTCTCCAGTACTCACCTTCCTTTTACAGCCAACTTCTTGAAGGGTTTATTGTCTACACTTCATTTATCTACCTATTACTCTTTAATCAACATGCGCTGAAGTAGCTTCTGCTCTTCCGTAGAGATGACTCTTTTTATCATCGAAAAATAACCTTCTCGTCATTAATCCGGCAGGCATATTTTGCCCTCTGTGAAACCTTGGCCCCTGTGAAGGGCCACTTTTCTGGTTTTCCTCTTATCTTTCTGTCTTCTTTGTCTCCTTCGGCTATTATCTTCCTCTACAAACCACCAGCTCCACATTTACTCCTTAGAGAATCTCATCTGTACCTACGTCTTCATCATCAATATTCCATTTCAATGTCTTTATCTTATAGTCTCACATGTGGGATAAATATGCGACTTTTCAACCAACATATAGACCCGACATCCCTAAAGCACCTCAGATTCAACACTTCTGAGCTAAACACAGTATTTCTCGCACCACCACCACCCCACCAAGCCTACTGGTGCTAGAGTTTTCCTCTCTCAGTGGTTGCCAGCACTGTCCATCCATTTATAGAAAGAAGCTCACAGTGAAGAATTCATCCTTGTACCTCCATCTCCTCTATCCAGTTCGAGGTTAAGTCCTGTTGATTTCATCTGTATTTTCTCCCAACTCTGCTGCCACCGTCCTAAGTCTAAGCTGCCATTACCTCCCTCCAGCCTCCTAACTGTTTCCCTACATCTGCTTTTGCTCCTTTCTAATCTCTAAGTTGCAGGAAAGGTGAACTTTTAAAAACACACATCTGGGGCTTCCCTGGTGGCGCAGTGTTAAGAATCCACCTGCCAATGCAGGGGACACAGATTTCAGCCCTAGTCTGGGAAGATCCCACATGCCGTGGAGCAGCTAAGCCTGTGCGCCACAACCACTGATCCTGCACTCTAGAGCCCGTGAGCCACAACTACTGAAGCCCGCGAGCCTAGAGCCAGCGCTCTGCAACAAGAGAAGCCGCTGCAATGACAAGCCCATGCACCACAATGAAGAGTAGCCCCCGCTCTCCACAACGAGGAAAAACCCACTCACAGCAGTGAAGACCCAACACAGCCAATAAATAAATAAATAAAATTTAAAAAAAACCACATCTGTTATTACTACTTTCCCACTGAGTATCCTTCAGTGGCTCTCTGTTGCTTTATGGAAAAAGATCAAAGTCACTGACATGGTCTCTAGAGCCCTGGAGCACCTGGCTCCTCTCCAGCCTCATCCCTGCCACTTGCTCCGTGTCCCTCCGCTCCAGCCACAGGGACTTTTCTTCAGCTCCTCATGTGCACCATCATCCACCCCAGTGCCTTTGCATGTGTGTTTCTTATTCCTTCAATATTCCTCCCCATTCCTCATTCTAGGCACTTTCACCAATAACTCATGTGTGGGGAAAATCTCTCAGAATAACTCCTTTGTAGACCTGAAGGCTTTCACTCTCTGCTGTGAAAAGTGTTTTCTTCTTATGGGAAGCAGAAGGAATCAAAGTGCCCATTGTCTATCATTCTTAAGCAAGTTTCATACCAAGATCTGTGACTCCCTTACCCAGAAGAGGGAATGTAATGCCGCCAGAATGTCTTGCTCAAAGACACCCTTTTGTTTATGTTTTTGTTCTGTTTTTGTTTAGAGCTTATAATTGCTTGCCTTTTTATATTATTAGAAAAATGGAGGACATTTGCTCCTGGTCATTACTTTCTCTCTTTATTTTTTTGATGTTTCTAATTTTTCTAATTTTTATTTTATATTGGAGTATAGTTGATTAACAATGTTGTGTGAGTTTCAGATGTACAGCAAAGTGATTCAGTTATACATGTACGTGTATCTCTTCTTCTCAAATTCTTTTCCCATTTAGGTTGTTACAGAATATTGAGCAGGGTTCCCCATGCTATACAGTAGGTCCTTGTTGTTTATTTTAAATATTGTAGTGTATATATGTCAATCCCAAACTCCCAATGGATCCCTCCCCACCATCCTTCCCCTTTGGTAACCATAAGTTTGTTTTCTAAGTCTGTGAGCAGGACTGGCCATGTCAGCCCTAAGGAAAGGTAATGAAAAGAATCAAAGTGCCTTTCCTGTTTCTCCCTCTGTACAATAGCCCGCCAGCCCTGCAGAGGGGCAGGCATTTGCAGTGACACCCAGAATCTTAAAGACGCTGGAAGAATCCCACCTTCTTATGAAGAGCTGGAAGCAGGGTGAGTAATATCAGTTTTGTTTGAGAGGCTGTAAAGTGTCAGCTACAAATTGGCACTCGCCACGGGCACTCGCCATCTAGCTCTACGAGGATTAGATCATGAGCGGCTGCAGCTGCTGACCTTCAGCACCTCCTGAAAGGAGTTCAAGGTGGAGAGCAGTAGCCCTCTCTATGGTCTGGGAAAGACTGGCAGAACAGGTCTTCAGAGAGTTAGATATTTTCAGGAGACAATTTTATGAGCCCAATTCTTGTATCTCCTCATATCTAGAAAAGCAGTGACATCCTCGTGACTAGCAGTAACCTGCGCGAGACTGGCAGAACCCTTCTGCAAAAACATGTGCTTGACTTGGTACCCCCTCTTCACCAAAATCACATATATACTGACCTCCCCCCCCCCCCACCCCGTCACCTCTTTGGAGCTGTTCCTCAGAGTCATCTGAAATGCTGTCTCCCGGGCTGCAGTCCTCATTTTGTCCCAAGTAAAACTTAACTCACAGCTCTCATGTTGTGCATTTTTTTTAAGTCAGCAAAAGCAACAGCAAAACCCTTTTGACTGTCTCTGTCTTTCAGGGCCTTGACACTTCCATCACTTTATATTTAAAAAAAAATCGAAATCATGCCTAACTTGGCAGGTCCTGAAGGTACCTCTGCTCATCCTTTGGCATGTAGGGAAAACTGTCATTTCCTGGAGAAAACCCTTCCTGAGTCTGTAGATGCGGTCAGGTCCCCAGTGCAGGCCCCTCTCGCTGTGGTGGTTGTACTCAGGAGCATGTATCCCATTTGTAGTTATGAAATCGTGAGGTTATCTGATTGCTATCTGACGGCTCCATCAGAATCTGCACTCCAGGAGGGTGGGGACCACGTCTGCGTGTCTCACCACATGTACTCCCCACACCACAGGCTTGATGAATGCTGGTGGATTGAAGGAATACCTGGGTGGATGGACGGAAGAGTGCAAGAAGCCTGTGGTTCACTATTTTCTGTCCAGTTAGTGGTCTTAGAAGCACTGAATCAGCCTATATGGGAAAAGAATCTAAAAAAGAGTAGATATATGTGTATGTATAACAGATTCACTTTGCTATACACCTGAAACTAACACAACATTGTAAATCAACTATATCCCAATAAAAATTAAAAAAAAGAAATACAGAATCATCATCTGAAAATTCTATTATAATTTCTTGATAATAGCTGATTTATACTTAGACATTTCTTATTCTAATATTGGGGAAGTCGTCCCAAAGAGAGAAAATGGCGTTAAAGTAGAGATCATTTCTTTGTGGCTATAAAGCGTTGCTCTGTGATGTCTGTTGGAAGTGTGAACTCTGAGTGTGTGTGTGTGTGTGTGTGTGTGTGTGTGTTTCCAGCATCCTTCTGCAATGGCCTGGCCTCGGTGGCTTTGGTCACTGTTTGCAAAACCTGCTACTCTGTGTCTTTTTTCACCGCTTCTTGTGACTCCATCCCCTGTTTTCACAATGACTTCCTTTCTCCCTGGTGCTCCCAGTGCTTCCCCGAGGTGACAGTTATTGTCACATGGCCTGATTTTCTGCTCTTAATGTTCCTTCTGTGGATCTTGATCTGCCTCCATTCTTTGCATGACAAATGCCTGCTCAGCTGGTCTCCCCTGGAAAATCGAGCTGCCTTAAGCATGACAGCAGAACTTCCAAACAAGCCACCTTCCAGACGGAGCCTGAAGATCCTGCCCTTCTGTCTGCTTTAGGGAAGAAAAGGGCAAATTTAAACCTGACCTTGAATTCGTAAGTGGCATTTACAGAGTAAACAAAACGATGAGGTATCTTGCAGCATAATAACCCCCTTCCTTATACCTCCCAGTGCACTTTATCTGACAGGCAATTTATTGAATGAGCTTGTACATCATCCAGCCCCGTTTTGCATCTTTGCCCCACTTATCCAGCCCCCAGCAGCCCACCTACATGGTGAAAAATTCCCATTGGTGACTTTAAAACTCTGCCTTGCCACCTGTTTCTGCCTGTGATTCCTGGTTCCTTTTCCTTTGTCAAAACCTCGCTCTCAGCCGCTGAATTTGACCCACCCGTTTTTGTTATTCTTGCACTTACAACTTGGACCCCGTCTTTTGGAGAGTCTGTCTCTCTTCCTCTTGTTTATGCTGCTTTCATCTGTGCTGGGTAATTCATTTCCTCAGTGACCTGTTTGGCTGCGGAACCTCAGCTTCTCTCACTTTACTGCCCGCTGCCCAACTGGGCACCACCCTTTCCTCACCCTGGTCCCATCCACCAGGAGAATCCAGACAACTATGCAGCCAAGCTAGTTTTTGTTTTCTTCCAAGAAATCTGAAACAAAACGAAACTTTTTTGTTGGTCGACACTGCTTGGGACAGGCAAGTTTGGAGTAGGAGTGAGTTTGGGATGTTTGCTATAGAGTGAAAGACTGTGGTCTGTCATTATTTTACTTTTAGAACAATCGATCCAATATTTCCAATTAGAATCTACGTATTCAAACGTTTGTATGAAAATGCAAATTTTTAGGAAGAAATTTTGTTTGTTAAGTAGAGAGATGACATTGTATTTAAATTACGGTGGGTGTTTGACCACCTAGATGTTTAGGGTCCATCGTTGAAGGTCCATTATAACCTCATCCGTAACCAGTTTGTAGCTCTGATGACCTGGGCGCAGTCTGACTCTCCTCCCCTACTCTCGTTTCTTGTTGCTTGTTTTGTTTTGTTGTTGTTGTCGTTTCCTTGCTGTGCTGCACAGCATGTGGGATCTTAGTTCCCTGACCAAGGATGGAACCTGCTCCCCCTTCCACTCCATGCAGTGGAAGCGCGGGGTCTTAACTGCTGGACCGCCAGGGACATCCCCCACTCCTGTTTTGATTAAGGTATGTGAGAAGAAAGCTATTCTCTTTATATCACCCCTTAATAATCCTTCTCCCCACTTTCTCCTCATGTTACCATTCTCGCCATCATTAGGATTCCCCCAAGTATAGATTGTTTTGTAACTTCTTGTAACAAGCAGAATCTGTACCTGAAAGAGGCCATTTTATTACCTTGTGACATGTGAAATGTTCTCATGATCATCCTGAAAATGCCCTAATTCTTGCCATTCTGGTTTGATAAGTAATCAGCCTGGAGCTGCCCATTATTTCAGCTGAGATATTGGTCTCATAAGTTGTCAAATTGCTCAGTTGCAGCTAGGTGAGAGCCAGGATACCATTTTTCTTTGTCTAAAGTAGAATTCTTAATTTATCACGTAAAGTTCATCAAAGACCCATTAAAAATATCCCCGTGTAGCTTTTTAAAATCTCACTGCAAACTACCGTTTTCAAATGCGTAATGACATGTCTTCACAGAAAGATTATGATCAGTCCCCTTTCTTTGAAATTCAGGAACAGCTTACTTGTGAAAAACAGGATGGAGTCTGTCCAGAAGTCTTCGTCCGTGGTCCCCTAGATATAGTTAACATTCAACTCTAAATTCAAATATCCTTTAGATTGTGTAACCATCAGCATTTTGAAGCATTTTGTTTGAATTCAGTGAGGTTAGAGCTATAGAAAAACTGCTACATTTTCACTCTTTAATCAATTCAGAAACTGCACATTTTAGATTCCTCTGGAGAATTAATTAAACATTCAGTTATTTTAAAAGTGGATTGTTGGAGGGGAAATTGTGATTGTCACACTTTTGCTGTAAGCGACGTTCAGAATCTCAGTCTAGAATAAATCATGGAGGAGGAGGTGTAACCAGCAGTCTCTCACCTTTGGGTTTCTGAGTTTCTGCAGATGTCTTCTGTGCTCATTTCTCCCCTGGTAATTCTATTACTGTTTAAAAAGAGAGGATTTGGTGGCAAAGGTCTAGAGATGTAGCAGCCTGATGGCACTGCCAGAGACCTGACCCCTGGACTGACTCTGCAAAGGGTTGCCCGGGGACCTCGTTCATGGCTTCCTCTCTCAATGTCACAGTTCAGATCTGCTGAATGTATACAGTTGCATCAAGTGTGCTGATTTGTCAGAAAAGACAGGAGCCTGGTGACCTACAGGACTAGTGAATTTTTCTACAAGAGGAATCTATGTAGAATGTATTTGTTTATAGAAATGTTCAGAATTTTCTCATCTTATTTGATATCATAGATCTGAATTATTTTTCCCAGGTGATTCATTAAAGTGTGTGTGTGTGTGTGTGTGTATTAATTGAGTTTAAATGCACAACTCCAATGCTAATGTAACAAGGAAGAGTTACATTGGACTCCAAGTTGGATCTGTTTCTTTGACTTTAACCTTTGCTTTTTGTTGCTTTAATCATACACAATGGCCCCCCTCAGGGAACCCTACCCACCAGTGGAATGAACACACATCCCTTCCCCAAGGCTAGTCATTTCAGGAGATATTTTGCAAGACTGATAACCCTTTTTTCTTTATTTCCCTGACTCTCCCTCCCTGATTCTATAAAAGAAACTGGCATCCAGACCCTGATGAGATGGTTTTTTTGGAGACACAAGTCTGCCATCTTCTTGATCTGCTGGCTTTCCAAATAAAGTCGCATTCCTTGCCTCAACACCTCTTCTCTGATTCATTGGCCTGTTGTGCGGTGAGCAGAGTGAGCTTGGACTCGGTAACACTAATAGGATGGTAAGTACGTAACCATTAATATATTTATTGAATGCTCTTATTAATTAAGTACCTAGACTCAAGAAAAACCTATATTTGATTTCATTTGCTTGACCAAACATATCGGCTCTTCCGTGAAAATGTACTTTGGAAACTATGATGACTTGGGTTTTAGGGTATTTCTTCCATGTCAGACTCTGGACTAACTGCTTCAAAAATTATCCTGTTCCATCCTTAGCAACTTCTAAAACTTATTTCACAACTGAGCCAATGCATTTGACCTCACGAGGGTTTCCTGTGGCTACTGTAATGAGGAGGAGGTGGTGTTCTGAGCTTGACCGAGTGCTCTGAACCCCAGGCTGGCATGAGCCAGAAGCTGTGCTCATACAGCCCTTCTGTGGTTGATTCTCTGAGCTCTGTAATATCCTTCCAGTAAATTCCTGCTCAAGTTTTCCAGTGTAATTCTTGCAATTTGAGAGCACTGGCTGCCAGAGGTCTGTATTATTACCCCATCTTCAGCTGAGCCTTTAGGTAATGGAAAAGTTGTCTTCATTGGCCAATGGTCAGACAGTAAATAGCAGAGCTGAAATTTGAACCCCAATCCGCTTGACGCCAAGCTTGTATTCTGAGCCACTGCTCTTAGTTCAAAACATGAAATATTACAAAGACTCGCTAACTATAGTTTTTAGAGAATTACTTCTCAGCTTAAGGACACAGATATTTCACATGGTAGCTTGGCTCCAAGTGTTGAGGCTTCTTCAAGGAAAGGTGGAGCCATGCTGACTTAACTAGAGAAGATGCCCTACCACCCTGTCAACACAGAACCCCTGTGGGAGCTTGTGCTGGTGGCAGGTCCTCTGTTGTCTTTTTGAAGCATCTACACAGGGTGGTGTTTCCACATCTTCTCTGCTTGTCCGTCACCTGCATCTCTCCTCTTCATTCTGCCTCTACCCGACTTCCTCCAAAGCTGGCTCCCCGTGTTGGTGTCCACTGTAGACTTTTCCTTCCCCGAGAGGAATCTTAGACAATTGTTTTCTCCCCCAAATAGAATCCTGCTCTTTTATAAGGGGCTTTCTGATCCAAAGGACTGGAGAGGTGCTCATCTGGTTCATGGAGAAGCCTGATCTTTGAGAGGACGGTTACCCCTGGGGGGGATGTTTTGCTATCTGGCAGCTTTTTTCATCAGAGGCATTGTTTAGATTCCTCTGTCCTTACTTTCACCCCAACTGATTCCCTCTATTCAGCTCAGTAATGACTCTGACTGTTGTTTACACTCTGTGGACACTTTCTGATGACAATAATGCTTCCTCTTAGTTGCTACTCAGCAGAGCTGGGTGTTTTAGAATACTTTAATCATTTCTTTTCACATGTCAGTCGCTCTACCCTCTGAGCCAGACTTGTGCTCTCCTCTTCACTTCCTTTAGTTTTAACCCAATTGGAAATTGTATGATTAATGTGTAAAATTTTCCTGCTTCTGGCAAGGATTTTACAAATGGTTGCAGAAAAAGCTCTGAGCTCTTTAAAAGATCCAAGATCTAACCCACCCAATTCCACCATTGCTTGGGCCAATATCCTTTTTCAAAATCCCTTTTGTACAGAGTTTGTTTCTGATAATGGGAAGTTTAATTGCATGGCTTCGATACAAAATCCAGGTGGAGTTTGTATTTTGTGCAGCTCTTTCCCTTAGGCTGTGAATCTCAAATGATAAAGTGGAATCGTAGTTTTCGATTATCTTTCTATGCTCGACTCCAGGCAGTGTTACTTATCTTAAAAATGATTGTAGGATGCTTTAAATATATCGGCAGTGGCTCCTTGCTCTTTTAATAATCATCACTCTTTTGTAACAGGTATCTCTCCTGCCAGGGATCGCTTCTGTGATTCTGAAATCCTAATCTCCTCGGGGAGCGAATGTTAATTTTTGCAGCTGTCTTGTTATCCAGCACTGTCCTTTGTTTTGCTTTAAGGCAGCCACAAAGGAGTATTTATCAAGTACAGCACAGTTTAACTGCCGATAAATATTGGGCCTAGGTTATTTACTTACTGGATGGGTAAAAACTGGCAATTGAGATAACGGTCTTTCCTTTCCAATGGCTGGTACAGCTGGCACCTTTCCTGCCAGGCTGGAAAATATCAGTGAGCTGTTTGATATGCTTATCCTATGTCTCCTTTAAGAGAAATTTGAAACCAGTTTTTGAAAAATGGAAGCCTGCTTCCTGTTGCCAGAGGGAGTGCCACCTATTTTGTTAACGCCGGATAATTAAGAGTTTGGATTTGGCTTTATCAGAAGTGTTGGCTCGAGTAGATGAAACTTTGTTCCTTACTGGTTTGCTTTTTACCATCACATTGGAGCAGGATGAATGGCCTTATATTTTCAGTAGGCTGTGCACTGTTTTCTCAAAACTGTCCTGGGGAAGGAAAGCACTTACCAGGCCTCTCTCCTCTACCATGAGAGCCAGCAGATCCTAGGAGGTAAAGGAGGGAAGCGCTGGTGAGGAATTCAGGAGGAACCCCCTCTCCACCCAAGGCATCTGCTCACGTCTTCGTGCACAGAACCAGGTCACCCTTGTCGACGAAAAAAAATGCACAACGTGAGAGTGGCAAGTCGAGTTTATTTGGGGCAAAATGAGGACAGCAGCCTGGGAGACAGCATCCCAGATAGCTCTGAGAAACGGTTCCAAAGAGGCCGGGGAGGGGGAAGATTAGTATATATGTAATCTTGGTGAAGGAGGAGTACATCAATCAAACACATATTTTTTAGGGGGTTTCTGCTAGTCATGAGGAGCAGATGTCACTATGTAGGGATTTAGTGCTTTTCTAGATATGAGGAGATGCAAGGGTTGGGTTCATAAAATCCACTCCTGAAAACACCTATCTGAAGACCTGTTCCATCCACCCATTTTCCAAAGCACAGAGTGTGTCATTCCTGGTCTCCACCCTGAATTCCCTTCAGGGGATGTTGCAGGTCAGCGGCTGCAGCAGCACGTGTGATTTAATGCTTGTAGTAGAGGTAGATGGCAGGTGCCCGTGGCAAGTGCCAATTTATAGTTGACACCCTCAATTCTCAGGACTAACTGACTTGACCCCTTTCTCATGCTACTGAGAAAGCATGTCAGAGACTAGTGAGTGAGAATGATGTTCTTTTAGGAAAAAAATTCAGATTCCTTTAATGCAATTAAAAATTTGGGAACTTTGGAGCTTGACATGTTATGACTAAATTAATGGTGACCCGCCTCGTAACTGCTCAAGGTACACAAGTAGACCCAATAAGGAGTTGAAAACCGCTGCCTTTCCCCTGCTCCCTGGCAGGACTTCTATCAGCTCGTTGTGCCAGAGGCGAATATTTAGGAAAAGGAAGGCTCTCCTTTGTTTGCACGACCAAGGACGTGGTTTCCTTCCTTATAGTGAAGGTAACAGGGCATTTTTATTTTAGAACATTTAAAGACTTCAGAAGCATTCCATATCTTCTTACCGTTTCTTTTTCCCTTATTCTTTGAGAAATCTCCAGTCGTCTATTAAAAACAACAGTAAAGGAGAGTAAGAGGACTGTTAAGAATGGTTTTCCTTTAAACATGAGCTCTGGCTGTGGTTTTGTAATCTGATTAGCAGATTTTCAGCCTGCTGGCAAGGTTTACAGACTGTTTGACTAGCCTCCCTGTGAATTCAATTATGGAAACAGCTTCATAGGAGAAAGCTTTGCCATGAAGCACTATTATAGGTTTTCGAGAACTTGTATGATTAGTGTCTGCCATTCAGCACTCAGTAAATGTTTGATGAATGAGTGACTCAGTAGCTGATAGAATTAATACATTGCTAGTCGCTTGTAGCATCTCTGAGTGCCCTACGGTCCATTATCTCATTTTTGAGCGGGTGTGTGGACACAGTTATTTTGTTCAGTCTGACACCGACAATGATTACCTTTATTCCAACCCTCCAAGCCAGGGAAAATACGTCCCATGTTCTCCAGATTAAATGCTTACAGTGTAACCTGGATCCCTTCCTTGTTTTCTTTTTACTCTAAAATCACAGAATTTTCCACCGTGTGGCTGAACCACACGGACTCCATTTTCTCAGCCGCATCTCAGGCCCCCAGTCTTACCCCCTTCCCTTCTGCAAGAATGAGCTTTAGCTTCACTCACAAGGAATGCGCCCAAGCCAGATACATTCCCTGTCAGCCTTTACCCTTGCCTTCATGGGATGTGGAACCTGGAAGAATGCCTCTTGCTGACACAGATGTTTAATGGTCAGGAGACTCCCAAGTGTTGGGTAGGGGGGGACCTCTGGTTCCCATCCCTCTGGACGTGCTTCTCCCTAGTGGTCAGACTCTATTGTTAGCTTTGGCCCCTTTAAGTCCCCCGGGTCCCCTCTCGGAGGCACAGCTATGAGTGCCTCTGGGTCACTGTCTGCCGCATCCTGCCCATATGGACGTCGCCCACAGTAAACTTCATAATTGCGCTTTCTGGAGTGGCCTGCTTCAGTTTTCAGTCTATACGTTCTTTCTCAGTTTAGAGGATGTTATTCAATATTGCCTCCTTCCAACGTCCATTTATAAGGGACTTTAGAATACAGCACAATTTAGGAATAAATACCCTAAATTACGGGTATTGGGTCATTCATCCATGATGATACAGCTAATTAATAACCAAGTTTAACTCCAATAAAACTAGACTTGGTGACCTTAGGAATTAGAAGCAAAAAGAAAAACAGCTTTGCTACAAGTATGATAAGCCTTGCTCCTCTTGTGATGGTTTAGAAGAAGCACAGTTGGTCAAATGCAGTGTGTTTTGGAGAAATTTAAAAATATTAATTCCCATCAGGTCAAAGCAGTCACTATCAGGAAAGTAACTCCCACATCCATTGCTTTTGATTATTTTCCCTTTCAGCAGCGTAAGAAAAATGAAGTGAAGTTTGTAGGTCAAGAATAGTCAGTAAACCTTCAGTTACTTGGGAAGCCTCTCCTGATTGTGCTATAGCCCAATGTTTGCCTTAAACTTATGTCCTTTCTCAGCTTCATGCACTTCTTGTTGCTTAATTAGTTTCAGAGATCAATGTCACTACACTGGAAAGCTTTCAAATCACAGATTCCTGGTTACAGATGGATAAATGTGACTTTATTGGGTAAACACACTTACGTGGCTTCTGCTGTTCCTTTGGCTCCGTGAGCTCCGGGGCCCCAGGGCTCACCTGGAGACAGGCAGTGCTCTTCCCATTAACAGCGCAGAAGGCCAGAGCTAACCCCCAGGGGATCCTCTGCCTTAGCTTTACTGAGGTCCAGGCCATGGGAACAAATATCTCCCCCAAGGGACCCAATATAACATATCTAAATTTACCATTTCCACCAATAAATAGAAACTCCATATATAATTTGTATACATCTGGGTCTTTTCCTTTTTCTCAGATTCCTTTCTTTAGCTACTGACAATGCCTAGTGCACATCTTCACCATATGCATTCAGAAAGGGCTAAGAGTGTCAGCATGAGCTGGGAAAGGGAGAGTAGTCTTTCTCTGAACTGTGCTTCTTCCAGCGGGGAACTCCACAGGGGTGGGGGCTGATTAGAGCGGAGCAGAGTGGTGAGAGAGTCCCTGTAGCCAGGGACCTGTGCTCCTCTATGGAGACTTTGTTCCTGTCCACTGCCTAATGGCGTGTATTTGGATTGGGCCTCATTTTTTTTTTCTTGGAGCAGCAATTAGAAAACAACTCACCGCATCTATCGAAAGGCCCAGTGACGGTGTATCTCATGATTTAGAGTGTGGCCTGTAGAGAACCGCAGAGGACACAGAGGACAATGCCTTGGAGTAGCAATCCTGAGAGCCCATGACTGGCTACATGGCTGCAGGCAGTTCCGAAAGCAGAACTGGTCTCAAGGAAAACCATTGAGATAAAACAGTCATATAGCCTGATGGCTCCAGGCTCCAGCTCCGAGTTTAAGATAAACTATCTCCCCTAGTAATCATAAGAAACAAGGTGTTCTGCCTTTTTCTCTAATTGAAGCATATACCGTGATGTCCATTATCGTGATTTATAATCTAGATTGCTAGAATGCTTTTTCTCAATAAATACGCTATGGGAATCAGAGCTCGGGACTCTTGACTGGCTTGGTCTTGAGTCCCCAACCCCATGCTTTCCTATACTCTTGTGTGAATTTTCTTAATTCCGCCATGCCACCCACATTCAGGTTCGTTTGTGTGGATGAGATCTCCACAGTGGCCTTCCCTTGATGCCACTTTTCTCCCTCTCTCAGTCTCTCTTTTTCTTTCTGCTCCCCATTTTGGAAGTTGAGTTATGCTACATACTGAGAGGACTACAGGGAAGGATGGATGACATTATTCCTGCCATCCATCTATCCACCCATCCACCCATCCATCCATCCATCCATCCATCCTTTCATCACAATCGTAAGCATCTAGTATATACAGGTTTTAGATAAACTGATTTCTGTCTTCACAGGTGTACTGCTAGAGTAGCATTTAGGAGTCTTCTGTTTGTTTTTTTGCTTTTTGTTTGTTTTCTTTTGGTTGGTTGATTGGGTTCTAAACCAGATGATTTATTGTCTCATTTTTGCTGGGGCTGCAGTACAGCTTGTCGGGAACAGACCCGGCAGAGAATAGCTTCATTTCCTGGAAGCTTTCCCCCAGTTTCATTTGTCTCAGGATGCAGTACGATGGAACAAACGAGGCACTGCCCACACTCTGAAGATGAGGCACGTTTACCAGGAACGTCCATCAGGCCTTATTACTCCACTTGGATGGGGGAATTACCCCTGTGCAATGAGAAACCAAGGAAGTAAATTAGCAATAAAAACCTAATGTCTTCTTCACTATTTTGTTTTATTGCTAAATTGTCTGACAGCAGCCTCCTTCCAAAATCCTCATTCATCAAGTAAAACACAATTCTATTGGCAAATCTACATAAAGCAAACTACAAAAGAGCAATTTTTAATATTGTGGGATGTATTTAATCCATTATTTTATAAGTTCTACTTCCCTTTTAAATTAAGTATATACAATTGCATATCAAAACAGAGGAGACGACTATATTTCCTTTTTAAAGCACCCTCATTACAAGTTTTTACTTATATTTTCTAAATTAAGCTGGTTATTATGATGTGATTTTGATACTGTGATTTGATGAATGAAGACTTTAGGGCCATTTCAAGCAGTGAATAGCCCAGATATTTTAATCTAGTTATAATAGCCTATAAACAATTTTAGTTTAGAAAAAGTTTCATGCTCAAACTTAAAAATAGCAAAATAAAACCACATAAACTGCATGATTTCAAAGAACTTTCCAGTAAGAAAATCTAAGTACCCAAACCCAAATCCACTTTGTGAGCACTGAAGGGGGTCACGATATACCCCCCCCCCCCCAAAATATGCCACTTTGGTGTAAGAATTATTTTGAGCTCAGGCATTTGAGTACCTCAGCTCCTTTATCTGCCTGAAAGCAGAGCCTACAAAAAAAAAAAAAAAGCAAAAGAACTCAATTTTCATAAATCTCCACCTAAGGAAGAATGCTGATCTTCTCTGTTTGGCGACAAGAGATTGACACCACACCCAAACAGACATTGTCACAAAAACCGTCATATCTTCCAGCTGTTCTCCTAAGGACCCATTTGTATTTCCAAAAATCGCTTGTCTTCTTATAAGGCCCTTTCTCCCCGTTCCCCTTCTGAGAACTCATTTGTTCTCCTAGAAGTGACTTTCTGCCCCTATCTCCTAGTCAGACATATATACGTCCCAAATTCTAACCGCCTCTTTGAATTACATTTCTTTGTGAACTCCGGTGCATAAGTGTATAATTATATCTGTTTTTTTCTCTTGCTAATCTGTCTTTCATCAGTTTAACTCACAGGTCCCCTAAAACTCAACTAAGAGGGCAACAACCCTTAAATTTTGGCTCTGTGAGTTCAGGCTTAATATTTCATCTTATGTTGTTAGTGCCTGTACGATGAGGATGACCATATGCTTCGGTTTCCCCAGGCCTGGTTTCCACCTGCTTTTCCTCTGTCATTATTATTTTTTTTAATTAAAAAAATTCTTGGGACTTCCTAGGTGGCGCAGTGGTTGGGAATCCGCCTGCCAATGCAGGGGACACGGGTTCGATCCCTGCCCTGGGAAGATCCCACATGCCGTGGAGCAACTTAAGCCCATGCGCCACAACTATTGAGCCTGTGCTCTAGAGCCTGTGAGCTACAACTATTGAGCCCTTGTGCTATAAATGCTGAAGCCCACACGTCTAGAGCCCGTGCTCCGCAACAAGAGAAGCCACCACAATAAGGAGCTCACACACCACAATGAAGAGTAGCCCCCGCTCGCCGCAACTTGAGAAAGCCCATGTGCAGCAACAAAGACCCAACACAGCCAATAAAATAAATAAATTAAAAAAATTCTTTTAATGAAGTATAGTTGATTTACAATGTTGTATTAATTTCTGGTGTACAGCAAAGTGATTCAGTTGTACATATATATACTTTTTTTTAGTATTCTTTTCCATTATGGTTTATCACAGGATATTGAATATAGTTTTCTGTGCTATACAGTAGGACCTTGTTGTTTATCCATTCTGTACATAATAACTTACATCTGCTAACCCCAACCTCTCACTCTATCCTTCCCCCCAAATCCCTCCTCCTTGGTGACCACAAGTCTGATCTCTGTGTCTGCGAGTCTCTTTCTGTTTCATAGATAGGTCCCTTTGTGTCATATTTTAGATTCCACATATAAGCGATATCATAGGATATTTGTCTCTGTCTGACTTACTTTACTTAGTATGATCATCTATAGTTGCATCCATGTTGCTGCAAGTGGCATTATTTCATTCTTTTTAATGGCTGAGTAGTATTCCACCCTGTGTGAGTGTATACATACATACATACACACACACACATATATATATATACACCTCATCTTCTTTGTTAATTCATCTGTCGATGGACATTTAGATTGTTTCTCCTCCGTCATTATTAATAATACCTCATTTCACTCTCAGAAATTATCTGATTTGTCTGACAAATTATCTGGCCACCCTATCCAAGGTTCACGTTGCTGAACTGTAAGGTGCCAGGGGATAGACTTGCATTAAATGTAAACATGTTTCATTTACATTTTATTTTCCAGTCCTGTTCGCTCCCATGTTTCATCACAACCACACTCGTGCAGGGGAGACCCAGGGAGGGTAAAGATTCGCCCAGTTTCAAATGGGAGACAAGAGCTGCAGCTAGGGCAAGAACATCATTTTTTTTGGCACTTAACCAGACATTTTTCTCCTAGCTATGTGGATTTGTTCTAACGTGAGGCCTCACTCGTGTTGGGACTCAACAAACATTTATTGAATTAAATTAGAGGGTTGAGTCCTCAGAGAAATAGACCAGCCTGCTGACACTGCCTGGAATTGTTTTCCCCAGTCTGGGAGAAAAGCCTCGGAAGGAATGGCCTGCAGGGAGTCTGGGGCTTTGTCTGCTCTCACCTTCCTCTTGAACCTAGTGAGAGAGATGCTCTGATCATCAGGTCACCAAAGGAATGACACTAATCTGATGTTCTGACTGCATTTAGGAGGAAGTTTATCAGGATTGATAGAAATAGGGGAGAACTCATGAGACATGAGAGGAGGGGAATTTCCCAGGGGGCTTTGGGTTCTCCTGCGCGCCCGACGGGTTGCGCAGCTCCTGCAGAGCATCTGCCGGCTGCATGGTGGAGACATTCATCAGCCTCTTTAGAAGCTGCGCCCGAGTGCAGCCCATTTTCCTGCAGCCTTTCTCTCTGGCCATTTTAAACCTCACTGGCTCGACCCCACAGGAGGTTTCCTGGCAGCGACTGATGTCTGAGAGATGTCGGAACAAGGTCATTAGCTCTCCTCCAGTTCAGGCTTTCCTGTCGCTCCCAATCAAAGAGCCTCCAATCCACGTCCAAGGGCATTTATTATCCGGATGAATTGGCCTCGAGATGGTTTTTTTTTAAGCATTTCAGGGACTCTGCATAGTTATTTCATCCTTGTTTGAGCTCCCATTCTTTAGAAATCCTTGTCTTCCGACCGAAGGCGCTTCTGGGGACTGTGGGGGCCTGTGTGGGTCTGACCTTGGCCACTTGCTGGCGGGGAGACAGTGATGAGAAGTGGCTGCTTGCTCAAGTGCAGCATTTCTTTTGTGAGAGTGTTTCTTTGACATCTCAGCCACTCCAACACTTCCCCGCTGCTTCCTCCAGGACATTTAAAAAAATTATCTGGAGGAAAACATAGCATGGCTGTCTCTCTTCCTCTCTCTCAGCCTGACCCAGCTCCCTTGGATCCCTTCTCTGCAGGGCAGGGGAGCCTTGCTTGGCACCCCAGGGTCCCCGGTTCACCAAGAATTCAAAGTCCTGATGATAGATGTAGATCCTTCTGGTTTGAGATGCATTGTCTAGAATTTGGCTCTAAAAGGAGCTTTTGCATCTGCTGCATTTTTTTTTTTTCCCCTGCAAGATCTGAACACATGTGGCTTGGATGATTGTCAGATGACCACGTTATAAGTTACATAACAAGCAGTTTGCTGGGTGATACAATTTGAATAGCAAGCAGCAGTAAAGCAGAATGCTTTTCCCCATCATGCGTTCTCCTTCGTGCATCCATGGTATACACACACACCCCCTCCCCTAGAAAAATACTTGGAAAAAAATGTAATTTGGAGGATTTACTCTGTGTGCCACTAGAGGCTAGAATTTAAATACACTGAAAAGAAAAGAAAAACTATTCTCAGTTAAAGAATAGTTTTTCTTTTTGAAGACAGAGGACAAGGGAGAAACCAACTTTAAAAAAAAAATCTTAGTATTTATTTTCAATGAAAAGAAGGTTACAATCCAAGAGAACCACACTTCCAACATGGCAGAAATATTAAACTTTACTTTTTTTCTGCAACTGTTTCTAGGGAAGTTACTCAGCTGAGTTGGACATAGTGAGATACTGTTACACTTAAAAGACTTTTAATTAAACTTGCAGCATTTTTCAAAAATGAGAGGAAATATAGCTCAGTCACATCTGCACAATATTTGTGAAAAGAACTTGGCCAAGTATTTGCCACCAAAAAGTAATGTTTCTTTTCTCAAGGCAGAACTCGAAAAAAAGCATGGTCTAGATTAGATGGGCTGATATACTGAAAAACAATGTTAAGTAAATAATTTAACTGTACTATGCCTTCTTTTAATTTTCAATATTCCATAGTAGCATGAAGTTCACTAACAGAGGAAGGAACAATAATAATTAAATTATTAATGTCATGCTTAATGCCAGGCACTTAATGGTAGGGGCCTTGACCTAGTTATTAGACTTTCATTGAGAAATGTAAGTGATTAAAAAGGTATTTACTATGATACCATAATACTGCCTATTCTTGGTCTTCCAGCTTTGTGACCTTAATTTAAAGAGCTTTGAAATGAGGGATTTGGGATTAACAGATACATTCTATGTAAAATAGATAAACAACAAGTACCTATTGTATAGCACAGGGAACTATATTCAATATCTTGTGATAATCTATGATGGAAAAGAATCTGAAAATGTGTGTGTGTGTGTGTACAACTGAATCACTTTGCTGTAGACTTGAAACATTGTAAATCAACTGTACTTCAATTGTAAAAAATTTTTTTAAATGACGAGCTTTAAAAGAGGAACTTTCTTCTAGCAATAAATATTTACTGCAGTGAGTTACACCCAGTTTGGATTTTGAATGAGTTGGGATTTTATCATTTCTAAGAGATGGCTTTTAAATGGTTTCTAAACACATTCAACATCAATAAAACCAAGGTATTTTCAAAATGGTGAGACTATTGATCTAGGCCAAAGGGTGGATCCCAGACCAACAGGATCTTCATCGCCTAGAAACTTGTTAGAAATGTAAATTCCTGGGCCCCACCCAAACTGAATGAATCAGAATCTTGGGGTGGGGATGGGAAGGTGGTCCAGCGATGTGTTTTTATTTTATTTTATCTTATTTTATTTTATGTTTTTGGCTTGTGGGATCTTAATTCCTCAACCAGGGATCGAACCCAGGGCCCTGGCAGTGACCGCAGTGGGTCCTAACCACTGGACTGCCAGGGAATTCCCAGCAATCTGTTTTAACAATCCCTCCAGGTGCTGCAGCTTAATAACCATTGGTCTGATTCAAGCTAGAGGATTTTTGAAATAAGATGTTTTGGGATATGTTTCTCTCAATGTAAATGTAGTTCTGGACCACACCTGACCATTCTTTGGGCATCTGTAGTCCATATGCAAAAGCAAGACCACCATGGCAGAAAATTAATCTGGATTTACTAGTGCTAAGACATTAAGAGCTGGGGCACAACACAGTGTATTATCTCTTCAGTTGTAGAGTTATCTGTATCTAGCAGCCTTTAGTACCCCCAGCAATTCTGATTTAGTATCCTCAGAATGGAAATATTGCCACAGAGAGAAATGACATCAGTGCATTTAGAGACTCTCAAATGGCTAAGAGATGTACCTGGACAGAACATCTCAGAAATAAGAATATTGAAAGAAAGTCAATTTTGGAGACTGCAAAATAAGTGCAAAATCTCTGCTTGGTGGCTGTCCCCTGCCCCCTGCCCCCAAGGGCTGAACCCATTAATGCACAGTATTCCCAAAGTATGGTATCTGCTTGAGGATTTCTCCTCCAGAGCTGTGCAAATAGCTCTAGTTGACCACTTCTTCAAAGTGATGAAGTACCCTGGAAGTCTCATTAGGAGGGACTAACCCTGAATGCGGTTTGGTGTTCTCCCTTTCATAAGCTTGTGGGAAGAAGAGCAAACGTAATTAAGGGTTAAAAACAGAGGCCCCCAAGGAAGGATTGTTCACACCATTGAAGTAACTCAGAGCCTCTCATATGTGGTTTGCTGTGAACCAATGACCCTACAGTGAGGTGTGCATACTACGGAGATTGGAAGGAACTGAGACCTCAGCATCCAGGCCTGGATTCTTGTCCCGGCTCTGCTGTGAACTTGTTGTGTGACCTTGATCTGGGCGCACCCCCTGGTCACAAGTCCTGCAGTTTCTTCACATCTTCTACTGCAGAGGTGGTTACAAGGGCAGCAGGAGATAAATGTAAAATCGCTTTAAAAATAAATAGTATCTATCTATCATCTATCATCTATCTATCTATCTATCTATCTATCTATCTATCTATCTATCATCACCTATCTATCTATCATCTTTATCTATCTCTATCTCATACCATAATATTGAGAATTAATAATATGGCTGCTAGTGGAGAGCTAGTGTTTTCAGCTTGGAAAAGTAGAAACTGACTTAGTTGATTTTATTTATTTTATTTTTGTGGCTGTGTTGGGTCTGTTGCTGTGCTTGGGCTTTCTCTAGTTGTGGCGAGCAGGGGCTACTCTTCATTGCGGTGCTCGGGCTTCTCAGGGCGGTGGCTTTTCTGTTGCTGTGGAGCAAGGGCTCTAGGCATGTGGGCTTCAGTAGTTGTGGCGCACGGGCTCAGTAATTGTGGGACACGGGCTTAGTTGCTCCACGGCATGTGGGATCTTCCTGGGCAAGGGATCAAACCCGTGTCCCCTGCATTGGCAGGTGGATTCTTAACCACTGCGCCACCAGGGAGGTCCTGACTTAGTTGATTTTAAATAAATTTTTTTTAAATCATGGAAAAAACATTTAAACTAGAATTGTCTTGATTCAACCAAATGATTTAGATGGGTGTAAGAACTCTTAATTAGAAAGCTTCCATGTAGCAACTCGTAAAGAACCATGTGAATGCTTTAGACAATTACCAGATAGAAGAGGTTTTTGTCTGGTCCTGTCTGAAGGGAAGGGGTGAGACAAGCTGATTTGTTGTAGACTCTGGGTATTCATAAGTACAGGGCATTTTAACTTTGTGTAGAGGAACTATGAAGTAAACAGGCAAGTGGATTATAGATAGAGTGACCATATAATTTGCTATCAAAACTAGGACAATTTTAAGAGTGAAAGGAGGCACTGTTGATAACGACAGGCAGAAACCAGGACTGTCCCTGGTAAACCAGGACCTTTGTCACTTAGTTGCAAACTAATAAGCTCACCTTCTCAAGGTGAATGATGTCAGGATAGAAGATTCTGCAACGTCCAGGCTTTCTGTACTGAGGTTGGCCCGGGCACACTTGGGGGGGCAGCAAACTCCAGGGACCCTGGGGGCTGTCTCATGGTGAGCTGAAGGGGACCACTTCAGGCTGGAGGGACACAAGAGTTGTCCCCAGGTTTCTCTGAAGTGAAGCATCAGACTTGTGCCTGAGCTGTCGTCTGCTGAGAAGCCGCAGTACCAGATACACCAGCCTGGTGCATCAAGTGCAGAGATGAGTGACTGTAATAAAAGCTCGGGGCCAATGTCAAGTCTACCAAATAGAGTCGCGAACAGCTCCCGGGTCTCCAGCAAAGGCTCCAGACATAAATCAAACAGCAATCTTCCAACATCGGCAGCGTGGGAAGACTGGCCACTTGTCATACTTGAGTGTTCCCGCCATGGTCCCACACGTGGAGAGTAATTACAGCTGGTGGTGTCATCTGAGAGTTAGGATGGCCAGGGCAGGGCCTGGCAATGGAGTGAAGGCAGGGGGTGACGGGCACCCATGTCTAGAGGTATAGCCTGCCTCTCACTGTTTGCATTTACTCCCAGAATCACAGGGTATCACTGAGAAATATTTTCCCTTTGAGGTGTTCTCTCTGAGGATTTATATAAAATGCCCTCTTTCTTTATCTCCAGCAGCTGCTTATGAAAACGGATTTCCTCCTTACATCCCTGCCAGAGGAAGAAACCACAGGGGATTTTCCTAAAGCAGTCCCAGGGATAAATCAGTGTCCCCAAGAACCTCCTAGTATTAGGAAGACTCTAAATTCTGCATAATGTGACCCGGCAGCATTTGGAGGCTGGGGAACTAGCCACTCCTGGCAAAGAGTCCGTGACACTTTGACAGGCAGTCAAAAGCAGGAGGAAAGTCACAGCCTTGCCATCAACGTTGTTGTGGTCCTCAGGTGTGTGATGTCACCCAGAGGTGGGGGTGGCCTTTTCTCACTGGACAGCCGGCTTCCTCATCCGAGTGTCCTTGGCTCTTTTGATATGTCTGCCATGAACTTTATAAGCCAGTCTTTCCAATAAAATGTTCCTTTTTCTCCTTCATTATGGAGATAGTTATGAAGGAATTGAAACAGAAGTTTTTCATGCGAGGGCAAGAAGCACAAAAGAGATATTTATATGCCCTTTATTTTCTGGCTGCTTTTTTAAAAAACATATAATTGCCCCTAAAGGACACGGTGTCACGTGTTTTGCTAGAATGTGAACAGAATGGGCCTAACACTCTCGCTCATTGACTGTAAATCCATTTTCATTATGTGTTACACATCTATTGTATAAAGCTCTATGTTACCAGCTCACAAAATAATCCTGGAACTTGCATTACACACTGAGGCCTCTGATATAATGAGTACATTTAAAAACAGTCATGTGAACATGTTAATATTTTAAACTAAATAGCAGTAGACCTAGAAGCCACTCATGTTATTGCCATGGTATTAATCCAGCCCTGGAGCACATATAAATCCCACAATTAGTTCACAATGGTTTTCCAGCACAGCTTTTTCTCAGTAAATACATAAAAAGGATTTGAAAAATCAACTGTTTTCTAACTTCTGGCAAAACCATTTCTTATTCTGGAAAAGTAGAGATTTCTGAAGCCAGATGAACTTTGTGCTATTTTTCTTCCCATTCTGATAAAAGGGAGGGTCAGAACTCTGATGTTCCACTTCTAAATTATGTTCTTGCCACAGAAGAGAATCTCTCTGATGACTCCTCACTTCTCTTGCCAAATAAATGCACAAATATATGTAATCTTCTATTTTTTAGAATGGCCATAGTGGTGTTTCAAGTAAGCAGCGTCCCACCCTGTGGTGGTACTGGGACCGCCTGCTCGGACGTGTTTATTGCAGTGTCAGGCCCTCCTGCCTGGGGGCAGATTCTGAGGCTTCATTTTATTCTGCTTGGATGGTCCCCCTTTGCACACATCTAATATTTACTTGGCAGTTTGAGGTTTTAATTTTGGCTTTCATGTCTCAGGCTTCTCTTGAAAAGTTTTTTAATTTTAATTCTTTATATTACATCCTTTTAGCTAAAGTAAGAGACAAGGCCCTCTGAGATCAGGAACCCAGTCTATGTGGCTCCTGGGTGTCACACCAAAAGGATGTGGTATTCCCGTGATAAGAGCACCTTTGCATATTGCAAATCCAGGCTTTCCAGGGCACAGAACCCAGGGCTGGCTCTTCGGTGAAACTGTAAACAGCAGTCAACTGTTTAATAACATAATGTGGATTTTTATAGGCTCATCTCATTCTACAACCAGATTGCTGTCTGAACACTTGAGATAAATCTTCACCCACTGTCTGGAATTGTTCAACACACAGGTTAATTTCTCTCTATTGATTTTCTCCACTGTGCATCTTGAATGCTTCAAGATCTCTTGACCTACACACAAAAAATCTCTGCAACTGTCAGTTTAGAAAGAATAGCTCTTCAAAAGTATGCTTGAAAGAAATCAGTAAAGATAACGAAATAACTCTTCCCCACCTATTAGCAGGGCAGTTTAACTGGACATTTTGATTAGATCTCAAGGAGAGAACAAAATCACGAACATTTACTAGAGGAGGTTTCACATGTTAAAACTTCTGAACGTGAATGCCAGTCTTGTAGGCCTCCCCAGGCAAGCATATCATCCTCACCTAGGGACTGAACATTTCTTGTTAAATCAGGGTAATAACCAGAACCTTCCTGGATAACAGAAGAGGCAACAAAACACAGGACCAGCCCTCGACACCATGCGCTGGAAGACGCATCCGTGCTGCCAGGAATTAGGACCACTCTCCCTGGGCTTTCGCTATTCATCTATGAAAACAAAGGGACTGGATTCCAAGTGTCTTCGCAATTCTAAAATTCAATGCTTTTATATCCAAGACAATATACATATATATATTTTTTATTAATATGAAAACCAGGTTAAAAGAAAACAAGAAAAGCAAAATAAAAACTCTACCTGAAAAAAACCTTGAGAAATGTATATAGAAAACAAACATCATTCTTTCCTCTATATACTCATCCCTGTATATTCTTCCCCCACCCCCACTGCTATTCAAAAGTAAAAAAAAAATTCTTTTAAGGATTAAATGTTCCGTTTAGTTTTTTAATCATCCCTGAAGTATTGTCCCATTAATAGAAAATGGGGTCAGAAGCACTTTATTAATGGAAATTCCTTCAATGTGCTTCCAAGGCAAACTAAAGCATCATTAATATCTACGATATAAAACAAATAAACAAGAAACCCCAGCTGAGAGCAAAACCCCACCAGTTCTATGTCCCCAGCACGGATCAGACATAATTGAAGTGTACTAAGCCATTTTCACATGTCACTTGGAGTGTAGATTTATTTGGGGTTAAGAATCTCCTGAACAATTTACATCAACCTCACTCCATGTCTTGCCTTACTAAAACTATGACTGGACAAACATCAGACTTTTAAAATTCTAAAAATAATAGAAAAGTAAAAATAGATTTCCTAGGGAAACTCCTCTCCTTAAACCTTACGTGGTTTTGCTGCTTCTGTGCAATCTTTCTCTTTGGAGTAACTTGGTAGCATAGTTTTTCGTGTTTGTTTTTCAGCTGGATTCGTACAAGGGCACTGAATTAGAACTTAAGCTGATTTACGGAGCATGAACTTTTATGACCAGTATGTTACCTCTGCTGTAAAAGGAAAATGGCAGACGTCAGTGAAGGCATGGAGACACTCCAAGTCCATTTCATGATGTAATTTAAGTCTTAGCCCACCCTCATTGCAAAACAAAACAAGAACACAGAATGGTATGAGCACTCTAGAATCATCTGCAGCACTTTTAACCATTCTCATTATAGTAGAACGGCTTGTTCTAAACCTGCAACAGGTTGTCAGAGTGGTCCCGCCCTTCACCTCCACCCTACCCACCCACTTAATAGGATCCATTCATAGCTACTCACTACTGCAGGATTTGACCTGAGAAATGCTAGGATTTATTAACTCAGCAGTTGTTTGGAAAAGTCCCTAAATCATCTTTGCCCTTGGCCAGCAAGGGGACTGCTCAAGTTCTCAGAAGCAGCTGGTGAGGTTCTCAGCCAAGTTCTTCAGGTGCAGGAAGTTCTTCGGGACGACCTACTTTGACATGGCATTTACAGATCTTTAAACCAGGCTTCCTGGATCTAGGAAATGTTATTCCTGACTCCGTTGACCCAGAGGCTGGCTAAAATTTAGTTTTTATAACCTGTAGGTAATCACTCTTTCTTCCATCCTTTTTTCTTTCTAGGAGCTGGCATGGTAGTTAAATTTTTCTAAAACAGTCATATTAATATGTTCAAAAATCCACTGCTGAGTCTCAGAGAGAGGGTCGCATCTGGCCATGAAAATCTTCTTCTCTGCGGGGTTGCAGTCCATGCAGCTGTTACTTACAGGATGGAATAATGTTCTGTCCTGCAGGGATTGGAAAGAAAAGACTGATAATCATATACGGTGAATGCTTAGACCCCAAAATATACAGAGGAAGTAAAATAACCCTGCTGATACTTCAGTATATACCCAGAGTGTGAAAAATAGACCACCTCCCAAATCACACAACAGAAGGTGGAGTTGCCACACAGAACATGGTTTCCTAGGACCCTTTGGTGTGATGCAGGGCCTCCAAGCTGATTCAGCCAGAAACAAAGAATTCATTCATTCATGGACTTTTAAAAAATGTAATCCATTCATTTCCTACTCTGCAGTAAGCATTTTGCTACATGCTTGGGTTCTGAAGATGAAAAGTATATGAGGTTGCTTGTCAAGTAGCTACTAATCTAGCTATTTGGGGAGAGGGATGCATACAGAAACGGTAATTTAGTCCTGTAATTTAGTCCGTAGTAAACAGCACACACACACACACACACACACACACACACACAGAGGACCAGAAGAGTCATCGTCTTCCCTACCCTTGTACTGAGCCTGTACCGGGAAAGGGAAATAGCAGAGGACCAGAAACCAAGTGAGCTGGGCGCTGGGCTGCCTGGCTCCCAAGATGAACACGGGGCTGGGGGCACACAGTGCACAGGCAGCATCTCAAAGCACAAACTCAGATTTGTTGACTCTTGAGCTTCTGTCTCTTTCCGACCCCTCTACTGGCATCACAGCTATCCCTGGGATGCAATTCTCGCTGCCTTCTGTAAAATGGAGGAGACAGTGTTCCCTGGTGTGTGATAAGGTGAACAGCTCTGTGAATGAAGGTGCCAGCAGGGCACAAAGTTTAAGTGGCGAGCAAGCCCACTGTCTGAATAGCCTCTATTAACACACACCCCTTTTTATTGTGCAAACAGGGAGAAGGAAGCCAGTGCTATGAGAAAGGGACCTTTCCTTAACTAGCAATAAACACTTTTGTCTCTTACAGCATCTATTCATTAAAAAAAAAAAAGTGCCAATAACATGTAAAAACATCCCCAGATCACTGCTTAAATTTTAGGAACAAGTTATGTTTTATTATTTAGCTTAGGAAACATTGAGAGATTCTGCTTATTTTCTTTAACTGAGGAATGTTAGACTCAGCATGCTTTTAGGCACCCCGTGTCAATATTTCTGGGTTACCCTGATTGTTAACCAATATTTAATGTCCTTTAGGACCCGGATGTTTGCATAGTTGGGCGCTCTGGAAGGAGGGAAGAATAAGGAAGGAGGAAGGTGGCCTACCGAAGCCTTCTTTGCATGTTTCCACTTTCAGTGTAAACACAGAGCTATTCTAATACAAAGGCTCCCTTCTGCCCTCTGTTCTTTTTCAAGTCTCCTGAGTTTATTGTGGATTTCACTTTCCTTGTGCCAAGAGGGCTGCTGAGGTCTCCTGCCTGTTTTCCTCATCCCCTGCTTCACGAGCCGCTGGTTGACCCCAGGGCAGCTGGCAGGAGCTCTCCTTCCACGGGTGAGGTAGCAGATTCTGGAAGAGGCTGTGCTCTGAGCTCCCCCGCCTCCTCCCTCCTGGGGCGGGTGCTGATGTGAGGCCACAGATCCCATCCCACGGCCGCCCCGCCGCAGCTCCCCAGCAGCAGGCTCTTCGCCCTCCGCCCCCAGCATCCCGCCTGCTCTGTCTCCTGCCCCCAGTTTCTACCAGTTTAGCTACACAGGCCTAATATATTTAAATCAGCTTTTTCAAAGAGCATCCTTAAGCTGTTACATTTGTGAAAATTCTATGTGACCTGCTACCTTCTAAAATTCACTTTGTTCCACATCCATGTACTTCTTTTTCTTCTTAAGGACCTAGATTCCTTCCTATTGTCACCTTTGTCAATGGCCCAAATGGGGACCCGCAGAGACTCGCCGTTTCTCTCCCCAAACACATATTTCCGTAAAAACTAAAAAATGAGGAAAAAAGGAGAACATGTTTTAATTCTCTTCCCTTCTCAGCTCGTGCATCTCAGCTCAGATGCAAAAGCCAAACCAGACTTTCTGAACTTTTTATTTTTCCGAACGTTATTTTCCAAGCCATAAGATGATGACATTTTCCCAAATCTCCAGCTGGAACACATACTCTGGCAGATCCAGGGGTGCTCGTGGGGACAGCTGGGCGGGATGCACAGATTCAGCACGACCCAGAACCAGCCGAAGTGTGCCTCTGAGACTGCACTGCATGTTCTCATAAATGTTGAAAAGTGGAGTTCCCTACATCCATCTGTGTCTGAGAAGCCTCATCAGTAAAATGAGGGGGTGGATAACATCTGTCTCTGAGGCCTCTCCCAGCCATAAAATTGAATGAACATTTTATTCCAAAGTTCACCAATGACAGAGACAAACGACAGGGCATCAGATAGACACTCTGAGCCACTTTTTGTGGACTAACAGATGGCGGCTCTCTCTCTGGTTGCAGACTGAGCTTCCGTGTCTTTGGTGCATCCAGCAGGTCCTAAAGGGGAAGCTTCTGGAAGCATCGTCAGTGTCCTAAGATCACGCGTTTTCCACTTTGACCTTGGGGCTACGTGCACGGCCATCATTATGTTTGTGCTCAGCTAAGCTCCTGGATCGCCAGACGTCGTTGCTGATGCTTCTCCTGTCTGGTGCATCCTCACTGGTGAATGTGGTCTCTTCTCCTACAACAGCCCTTTTAATTTTTATTTTATTATTATTATTATTATTATTATTATTTTTAATACAGTTAAACAACTCTTTTTTTAAAAATGTATTTATTATTTATTTATTTTAGCTGCATTGGGTCTTTGTTTCTGCACGTGGGCTTTCTCTAGTTGCTTCTAGTGGGGGCTCCTCTTCATTGTGATTCATGGGCTTCTCATTGCGGTGGCTTCTCTTATTGTAGAGTACAGGCACTAGGCACGTGGGCTTCAATAGTTGTAGCACAAGGGCTTCAGTAGTTGTGGCTCGCGGGCTTAGTTGCTCCGCAGCATGTGGGATCTTCCCAGACCAGGGATTGAACCCATGCTCCCTGCATTGGCAGGCAGATTCTTAACCACTGCACCACCAGGGAAGTCCCAACAGCCCTTTTAAAAAAAATTTTATTGGAGTATAGTTGATTTACAATACTTTGTTAGTTTCAGGTGTACAGCAAAGTGACTCAATTATACATACACACATACCCCCTCTTTTTTATATTCTTTTCCCATATAGGCCATTACAGAGTACTGAGTTCCCTGTGCTATAGAGCAGGTTCTTATTAGTTATCTATTTTATATATAGTGGTGTGTATACAGTGGAATATTACTCAGACATAAAAAGAACAAAATAATGCCACTTGCAGCAAAATGGATGGACCTAAAGATATGACGTAAGTCAGAGAAAGATGAATATCATATGATATGGCTTATATATGGAATCTTAAAAAAGGGTACCAATGAATCTACTATCTCCAAACAGAAATAGAGTTCAGATGTAGAAAACACACTCATGGTTACCAGGGGGTAAGGGAGGGAGGGATAAGTTGGGAGGTTGGGATGGACATATACACACTATGAGAGCCCTTTACTCCTTTAGTCTCCTCAGATACGACAAGAGAGGCTGGAACAGAATCAAATACAGTTGTTGTTATTTTTCCTCTGGGATAGAGTTCTGAGTGCTCTGGCACGTCTGCTCTTCCCTCACAATCCTCCTGAAAGGGCACGTTCACCTGGACTCTCCCCTGTTCAGTCCTGAGGGAGGGCAGAGCCCGTGCCCTGGCTGTTCAAAAACGAATGCTGCAAACTGTATCTCCTGCATCCCTCCCACCCTCCCTGACTGCTTCCTCCCTTGTTGTTTTGTTGTCTTTTTTTTTCCTGTTTTGTTTTTGCCTAAGAAAATTAGAAATCCTTGAGCAGGAACTGAAAAATTTCAGATTCAGCATTATGGAACTGCCCTTCCTAATCAAATCAGGTCAGGCTAAATTCCAATCGGTCCCCAGGGTGAAGGCTGGGCGGGACTTTTCAGGTAGGTCCTGGAGAAGGACACCTCTTCACAGCAGGCTGCTGTCACACTCCAGGGTACTCACAGGCCAGCAGTAAATTTTATTAGATTCTGTACTCCTGTAGGGTCCAAACTTTAAAAGAACAGGTATGTTATAGACAACATACACTGCTGTGTTCAGGGTTATAAAAGAATCAAACGCCAAAGGTACAGAGACAATAAAATAGGTGTGTGAGTTCATAATGTACAAGAAGGTGACACTGAGAATAAAAGCCCTCATGGTGGCAGGGCGCAGGGGGCTGGGGCTCTGTTCCACAGGAAATTTGGTCACATTCCTGTCACCCCACTCACTTGTCACATGACCTTGGATGGTTATTTAATTCTCTGAAACGTGCAATGTAGATAATAAGATCTGCTTCAGGAGTTTGTTGTGGATAAAATGAGTTAATATACGTAAAATGGCTGGCATGATGTCTTACATATAGTAAGTAATGAAATAATAGTGATTCTACACCCCCTCGCCTCTTTATTTTCAGTCAGGGAGCATCCCTAATTCTAAAAATCAGAACATACTAACCATCTGTCTGAGGCCAGCTATTCAAGACCAAATTGCATTTTCTGAAATCCTGGCGAAACAGAATTTGCAAAAATTGGCACCTGCCGCAACCAGTTATCCAAATGGATACATCAGTACCTCCTGGTTTAAGCAAAAGATTTATGGAACAAAGGTGATCTATGGTTCAGGAATGAGCCCTTCTGTATAGTTATGGTCCGAGTTTGTATACGTTGCCTGAAATACATGATCCAGGGCATTGGAGTTCAACAAATATTTATTAAGCGCCTTTTATTTGCTGGAGTGTGTCAGGAAGTAGGCATAGAAAGATAACCTAAGATGCCTCCCCTGGCCCAAGAGGTTGAGGAGACCGATAGGTAAACGACACATTTGAAGCAGAAAATGTCAATGAGATCATAGCAGTGGGGAAGTAGGATGACTAGAGAAGAAGGTGTGAACAGAGAGATGTGAACGAACAGGTACATTTATGCATTCAATTTATTCAACAGAAACCTACAGGGTGCCTGCTATTTGTTGGGCACTGTTTCAGATGGTTGGGATGTATCCACAGTCTTAATAATAGAAAAATTGCTGCCCTCCTGGAGCTTACATTCTAGAGGTAGGGGTTGGGGGTGGAGCAGTAAGGCACAGACAATAAACAGTGAATGTAATTGTTTACGTGGCCTGTTCAAAGGTGACATAAAAAGAAATCAAGGCAGTCAGGAGAAACTGGAGTGCCAAGGGAGGGGCTGGTGTGCAGACTTAAATAGGGTGGCAAGAATAAACCTCACTGGGAAGGTGACATCTGAGTAGGTGACATGTGAAGAAGGTAAGGGAATTGGCCATGCAAATATCTGGAGAAAGAGGTTCCAGATGGGGAAGCAGTCCGTGCAGAGGCCCTAAACAGGGATGCACCGTATGGGTTAGAGGAACATGAGGAGGCCAGGGTGAGGGAGAGTGGTACGAGATGGATCAGAAGTGATGGAGGGCTCCGTCCATCACGTGCTGGGGACCAGCAGGTCACTTGGCATGGGCGAAGCACAAGGAGCAAGGGGGAGAATTCCAGAGAGCGACAGGCGAATTCCACATCGTGAAGAGACTGGGGTGCAACGCTAAGGCTTGACTTTTCGTGCAAGCATTGGGGCTGGTCATTGGAGGATTTAAAACAGTGGAGTTAAGGGTCCCCATCTTGGGTGCCTCATGCTAGTGGCAGAGAGGAGGATGGGATGGGGGTGGAGGGGTCTGGACACAGCCAGAGGAACAGCTGGAGGCTACTGCAATCATCCAGACTTGAGTTGGGGTGAGAGCAAAAGCGATGGGGAGCAGCTGGGGGTGGCCTGAGACATGATCGGAGAGCTAGTTAAGGAGGTGACTGCACAGGGCGTTCTGATTGACGGCACGTGGGGATGAAGGTGGAGGGAGTGGATGACTAGAGGAAAAGCAGTGTTGAGGTGAGAAATGCAGAAAGAGGAACAGGGTTGGGGGTGGGTATGATGACCTCTTTTTCAGGTATGAGTCATAGGTGTTTATGGGACGTCCAGGTTTCAATGCCCGGGAAACAGTTGGGTATAGGCTGGACCTCAAGACAGCTCCTTTGTGAAGTGGGGAGAGTCGAGTTACTCCCTCCTACTGACTGTTCATTTCTGTGTAGCTCATGCTGGCAGCAAATGCATTTGTGAGAGAGATCGCCTTCATGCCCATTTGTTTCTAATATGGATACACGGGAAGGAAGGCTTGGAATTATGAGGCTTTTTTTTTTTTCCATAAGGGTATTAAATCGTTTATTGATTACACATGATAATGGATGGTACACAAGCTTCATTCCCATCTGTAACTTTATCTGGTACCATAATTCAATTTAGATATATTGCATAGGATGTGCCAACAATCATATTAATAACCAAAAAAACTCCATGACTTTGCTTGGGTGACCCTTTTAAAGGTGAACTCCAGGTCACAACACAGTAACTGTCAGTTCAACTACACCAAGGTTTCTGAAGACAATAGCTTCTCCGCCAAAGCAGGTTGTAAATAAATTTCAAATGGAACCTGGCATCACCCTGAAGGAATTCTAACTTCACCCTGTTGGGGTAATTTACCAAAATGGCTTCAGAGTATACTAACTTTACACAGCACATTAAAAAAAAGACACATTTATTCAGCGTCATGATCAGACTATTACACTTAGCAATCAACAGCATAGGTGCAAAAAAAAAAAAAAAAAAACTACATTAAAATCCTTTGTTGGAATGCTTGATACTTTCCACAGAACAGAAACTAAAATAACCTGTTCTACAATTAGTCACAAATAAGTGTTTTTTGCCCATACACATGAGTGTTGTCTAAAATATGTCTTCTTTGTAGCAGCTGGGCCCTGCCACCACTGTGCTTGGCTGAGTTCACAAATCTGTTGTAACCGGTAGCTTCCCTGTCGCTTCTCTGGCTCTCCTCTCCTGCTAAGGTTTGTTTCCTGGCAGTAATGAAAACCTTCTGCCACTGCCATGGCTCCTGCTGCTGCTGGAACCGCCACAGCCACCTTGGTTTTGTGGTTTGGCCAAGTATTGGCCTCCACCCCCATAGGGGCCAGAACTTCTGCCTCCAAAGTTTCCTCCTTTCATGGGTCCAAAATTCGAAGATTGATTGTTGTAATTGCCAAAATCATTGTAGCTTCCACCACCTCCAAAATTGCTTCCATCATTACCAAATCCACGATAGCCAGCCCCACTGCCACCATATCCACCACCACCATGGCTGCCACCAAAGCCACCTCGACCACTGACGTTTCCTCCACGACCAAAGTTGTCATTCCCACCAAAACCACCTCCACGACCACCACCAAAGTTTCCAGAACCACTTTGACCTCTTTGGCTGGAGGAAGCACTAGCCATCTCTTGCTTAGACAGGGCTTTCCTTCCTTCACAGTGGTGGCCAGTCACAGTGTGGTGTTTCTGAATGAAAGTCTTGCCTGCGGAGTCCAGGTCATCCAAGGTTACGGAAACAGAGCTTCTCTTTTTGCCACTGCCTCGGTCAGTCGTGATTTCAATCACTTCAGTTTTCCCACACTGTTCAAAATAATCTCTTAGGTGATGTTCCTCAGTGTCTTCTTTAATGCCACCAACAAAAATCTTTTTCACAGTTACGTGGCCACCAGGTGTTTGAGAATCTTCTCTTGACTCTTCCATCCCCCTCGTGTGGCCTCGCACTCATGGCCACGTCTGCCTCCTCCACGGTGGCATCAGTGACACACCCGAAGCCTCTGGAGCGCTTGGTGTCTGGATCCCTCGTTACCACACAGTCTGTGAGGTTCCCCGTGGCTCAGAATGGCTGCTCAGACTCACCGGTTTTTTCAAAGCTCAAACCTCCGATGAAGAGCTTCCGCAGCTGTTCGGGCTCTTTGGGAGACTCTGACTTAGACATGACGGCAGTGGAGGGGGGAGATGTCAACCATGCTAACTCGGTGGCGTCCGCGGGCAGAAAGGAGTAACCTGTTGAACGTATCTCGAGACTGGTTTTTAATCCTAGTTTTATCTCTGACAAAAATCTTTGATGGTCACCTCGTTTGCCAGTGACTTCGGTTTTCCGTCTGCAAGATGAATGGAGTGGGAGGAAGAGGTGGGGTTGAGATAAGGGATGAAAATATCCGCCTTCCCACCTCCTAGGGTCGTGGAGAAGAACCAGGAGGATATATGAGTGGCCTTTGAGTTCTGGAAGAAAGACACATCAGGTGGTTTTATTTTTTTCTGCCTATTTTTGCTGTTGGCATCTAGGAGAACGCAAATAACACCTTCATAGGCATAAAAGGGACAAAGCAGTCTCATTGTCTACACTTTTCCATTTTTTTCTTTGATGCGTACAATTCCTCACAGAAGGAGAAAATTGGTCTTCCTGCATCAGTGGGTAATTTGGCCAATCAGAAATAACAGAGCCCTCGGTGTGTGTGCTGAGATAGTGCTGGCAGCCCTGTAGCCCCATCCCCTGCTCCATCCCTGGTTTTCTGGGCTACAGGCAAGTGATGGGCATGAGTATACCCTCAGCTCTCCGAGCAGCCAGGATCATTACAGAATCGGTTGTGATTTGTCACATCTCTGCTCTTCACATCATTCAAAGACTGCCCAGCCTCTTCACTGAATTCTTAGTGTGGTACCAGGGTCTTGTACAGACAGCCTTGCCCCCAGCCTTAGAGTTCATCATTTCCCTTCACACGCACACACTTCAACTGGCTTCTCCATTCTTCCAAGAAAACCAAACTCTTCCCTACCTGAGGGCCTTTGCACAAGCTGATCCCTGCATCTGGGATTTTTTTAATTTAATTTTTATTTTATATTGGGGTATAGGTGATTTACAATATTGGGTTAGTTTCAGGCGTGCAGCAAAGTGATTCAGATATACGTATATTGGGTTGGCCAAAAAGTTTGTTTGGGGGACTTCCCTGGTGGTCCAGTGGGTAAGGCTCTGTGCTCCCAATGCAGGGGGCCCAGGTTTTATATCTGGTCAGGGAACTAGATCCCGCATGCTGCAATGAAGACCCAGTGCAGCCAAAATAAATAAATAAATAAATAAATGATAAATAACCAAACTGCTCCCAACATTATATATATATATTAAAAGTTCGTTTGGTTAATGAATACATTGTTCAATAAAGTTCTTGGTGAAAATGAAAAATGTGTCTTTTATTTTTACTTAAAACCAAAGGAACTTTTTGGCCAATCTGGTACATACATCCATTCTTGTTCATATTCTTTTCTTCACTTACCTAAATCCTACTCATCTTTTAGGTCTCCATTTGAAAGCTAGTGTGTGGGAGCAGCCTTGCGTACCTCTCTGACCTGGATAGAGCCCAGTGTCCTGTTCCCATATTATCCTGTACACTTAATGTATTCAGTTTAAAAATCTGTCTGCTTCCCCACTAGGCTGAAAACTCCAAGAGCAGAGAAAACCCATCTGTTCCATATCTTGTTTCCATCTGCCCATAGCTGTTTATCTCCCCTCAGTAAACCTGCCGGGAGTCATGTCAACGTAATAATAGCTGCTATTTATCGAGTAGGTATTTCTGTGCCTCGTAGTGGTAAATGTTCTACCCAGATTTTCTCCTTTTATCTACTTCATCCACATAAGCAACCTGAAGAGAGAGTGAATGTGGACAGACAGGAAACCAGGTTTGTTTATTTACTTAACAAATGCTAATTCAGCACCTACTATGCGCTTAACAGTGTTTTAGGTACTGAGGATACTGCACAAAAGGAAGCAGAGAAAAATCCCTGCTCTTGTAGAATTTACATTCTAATATTTAGCGACTGTTAAATAGCCAAAATAGTACAGGAAGACAACGAGGGAGCCCATCTTTTCATGGATGTAAACTTACTAGGAGGGCGAAAGTCAAATCAGGAGATGGTTTTTTGGGCACCTAGGAGAGTAATAGCTGACACTCATTGGATGCTTAATAAGTGCCGTGTCCTAGGTGCATTTAGCTTTTATTTCATCATCACAATAATCTTCTAAGGTAGACACTGTTATTATCACCATTTGATAAACAAGGAAACAGAAGCACAGAGTAAGGAAGTTTCCCAAGATCCCAGAGCTAGGACCTCCATGGAACCAGAGCTCAGATCCTAGGTCTCTCAGGATCCAACCCCTGTGCTCTCGGCCTCTGCCTGTCTCACCTTCTTCTTCTTCTTCCTCTTCCTCTTCCTATTCTTGCTCCTCCTCTTCCTCTTCCTCTTCTTTCTCTTCCTCCTCTTCTTTTTTTAAATTTTTTGGCTGTACTGCACAGCATGTGAGATCTTAGTTCCCTGACCAGGGATCAAACCCGTGCCTCCCTTGCATTGGGAATGTGGCGTCTTAACCACTGGACCACCAGGGAAGCCCGTCACCCCCTTCTTAGCCGAGCCAACTAGCAGTCCTGCTCCAGACCCACACCTGCTCAGTAGGGAAGAGCTGTCCTCATTAGCAAATACTAATTTCAAATGTGTATAGTTTCAATTCCCAAGATCCTTTAAAGTTTGACAGTCTCGATCTTGGCAGGCATTCAATTCAGGAAGTCTTTGTCCACATGTTAGAGCCTTAGATTGTGATGAAATCTTTCCTCTGGTCTTTAGTGACCAGAGGATGGCAGTTCAGCATGTTAGGTCAAATGGTAACTGGCAGGCATAGGGCTAAGGTACCCAGATATGGCAAAATTTACAAGGACGTGACAACAAAGTGACTTCAGCTGGATTAGACCTTCAGATAAAAACAGAATGGGAAGATAAAACTATTTATTGACAATGTAGCTTCATTGCAGGGGTGAATGTATTTCCCTCCCAGGAATTAAACACCCTCATCTTTGACAAGGTGATTGACTTGTCAATTTGAACTGAAGATCGCAACTTCTTAGGGTACAGTGGTTATGTCTCCTGTTATTTTCAGAGTATAGGGTACAATGTAGACATTGTGCATCTGGTTTTCAGCAAGATGCTTGAAAATCCCCCTTTGTTTTTCTATGAGTGAGCTGGAAAAATGTGGGCTAGAATATAATTCACCATTAGGTGATTTTGTATCTGGTTGAGTAACTGCACCCAGTGGACCAATGTCTCCTCCATCATATGATGGTGGGCTTGGTTCTGGGCCTTGTTCTTTGGTATCAACAACTTAGATGAGGGCCTGAGTGCCTGCTGCTCTGCTCTAACTCATGGCTGGAACAAAACTAGTTCCCCTGGTAATAAGCTGGATCAAAGAGTCAAAATCTAGGCTGGGGTAAATCTGGTGAGAGAGAATTTAATAGAACCCAATGGATGGCTACACAAGTATGAAAGGTGAACTATACAGGTATAAGACTACAGAGACATGTCTGTGTAGCAAAGCAAGAGCGGGTTTTGTTTTGTTTTTTTTAAATACTGAAAACTCATTAAGAAGGCAAGTATGTGAAGTTAAGGCAGAAAATCGATCAACAAGTGAATGTAACAGGCATATACTGCTCATAACAAAAGGGTGTTAGAAACTCATTCTGTTCTTTGGTTAAACACACCCAGAATACTGTGTTCGCTTCTGGGCATCAGGCCACCCTCTAGGACCCCTGGAGTGTATTAAGAATCCATGTCCAGGAGGCTGAAGTAGGTCCAGATGAAGTCATCTGAAGAGTGGTGGCAGGAAATCGGGCCATTTAATTGGAAGTAAGGAGTAAAGATCAGACAAGCATTGTTCAAGTATTGGAATCTGTCTTGACCAAAATGGATCAAATGGGATCTACGTGGTACCAAAAGCCTTAGAGGTTTCTAACACTTGGGACTGTCCAGAAATGAATGGGCCAAGCATGAATAGTGTGACTCTCTAAGCATGACCACAAGTCCAGGATTTTGTAGTGGGTCTTCATTTATCAGAACCAGAGTCGAATTCCACTCTTTTAATTAAACTCTCTGTTTCCTCATTTTAGGTCCTAAGTCAATAGCTAACTGGAATGACTTAAAAATAACAACCTTGTGGCCATCCATCTGGCATCTTCATGGACCAGCAGGATTTTATGAGCTGAGAGGCCAAAGCCCTGGCATGTATCCTAAGGTACCAAAAATAGTCAGATGCAGGCACATGCCAACAATTCTACCCACTTACTTTTGTTTTTAAAGGGGATACCCAGCTTTATTATTCTTTAAATATTTATCTATTTATTTATTTGGTTGCGCTGGGTCTTAGTTACAGCAGGAGGGCTCCTTAGTTGTGGCATGCATGTGGGATCTAGATCCCTGACCAGGGATCAAACCTGGGCCCTCTGCAATGGGAGCGTGGATTCTTAACCACTGGACCACCAGGAAAGTCCTCATCCACTTACTTTTTTTTTTTTTTTTAATTAATTAATTTATTTTATTGGCAGTGTTGGGTCTTTGTTGCTGCACACGGGCTTTCTCTAGTTGCGGTGAGCGGGGGCTACTCTTCATTGTGGTGCACCAGCTGCTCATTGTGGTTGACTCTCTTGTTGCAGAGCACGGGCTCTAGGCGCGAGGGCTTCAGTAGTTGCAGCACATGGGCTCAATAGTGGTGGCTCACGGGCTCTAGAGCGCAGGCTCGATAGTTGTGGCGCACGGGCTTAATTGCTCCGCAGCATGTGGTATCTTCCTGGGGCAGGGATCGAACCCGTGTCCCCTGCATTGGCAGGCAGATTCTTACCCACATGCGCCACCTAGGAAGTCCCCCATCCACTTACTTTTTAAAGTAATGTGACTATTTCACTGTTATCAGTTTAGCCTGACAGGTACCTTTTTATCTGTATTTTCCTGTTTGATGTTACTTTTAAGCCCTTTCTTATAAGGGCTTAAACTATAAGGATACCCCAGAGAGCAACTCAGAAAATTGATGTAAACCTTTCGATTTTGGACTTGGGGGAGACTGTAGATGGGGTTCTGAGATCAAGAGACGTACTTTTATTCAGCGCAGCTTGAGGTTCACGGAGGGGATCGCATGAGTAATTGAGCCCATTTAATGAATGCTTATTTAAGAATGTCTACCTAGTAGATGTTAGGCAGGCCATGCAGAAATATGAGAAAAAGTTCCTGCCCTTAGGTGGTTAACACCTCTAAGGGGAGACTAACCATACATAGTACGCTGCTCTAAGTACAGAGAAGGGGACAAAATGGTACAGGAATACAAGCAGACGGGCAATTCCAACTAAAGTAGGAGAGAAGTGTAGGGTAAGGAAAGTGAGTAAAAACTGGAGCTGGAAAAGTGATTCTCCATCTGGAGACCCATCAGAAACTTTTAGGAGCTTTTAAAAAATACCAATACCCAGGCCTCCCCTTCTAGAGCATCAATCTGTCCTTATGTTAACAGCACACTACACTAAAAATTGTATTTTTATAATGTTAGGATACCCGGCACTTTTACAATGTTTGATACTTGTTCTTTTCCCGCTTCAACACTTTTTTGGCTATTCTTGGCCCTTTCGTTTCCGTATACATTTCAGAATCAGCTCATCAATTTCCATGAATAAACCTGCTGGGATTTGATCGATTTTGCATGAAATGTAAACACCTGCTTGAGAACAGGTATCTTCACAATATTGTCTTCCTATTATTGAACATGCTAGCTTTCCTCTAGATTTTTAAAAGTTCCTTAGTGATGTTTTGTAATTTTCTGTATAAAGGCCTTGCACATCTGTTGTGAAATTTATCCCTAATTATTTGACGCTTTTTATGGTGATCAAGTGGAATGAGTTTTGAATTTCATTTTCTGTTTTTTTGTGTATACTGACAATTTATTTTCTTATATTTACCTTGTGTCCAGGACTATGCTAAATGTACTTACTGATATTAACAGTTTTGATATATAACCTTTTGGATTTTTTATATATACAACTAGTCATCTATGAGTAGACTCTTTTATTTCTTCCTTTCTGATTCTTATACCTTTTATTTCTTTATCTTGCCTGATGGCTCTAGGAAGACCCCCCAGTGCAATGTTGAATAGAAGTGATGGTAGTGGACATTATATATATTTTATTCCCAGTCTCTGGAGGGAAGCTGTAACATTTCACCACTAGGAGTGATGTTGTAAGGTCTGGGGTCTTATTAGATTAAGCTGGTTTATTTCTATCAATTTACTTTCTGTATGGCTAAGACTGTTTAGTCAGAAGGTAAAAACTTGAGGATTCACAGATAGACCATGCATATAAGGCCCCTTGACTTATGACAAAGGTGCCACTTCCATGCAGTGGGAAAAAAATCATATTTTTTTGTAAATGATTGATCGATTGATTGTAAATATGAAATCAATAATCAACACCATTTTACATTGTACACAAAAACCATTCCAGGGAATATATACCACAATGCAGAAGATTAAACAACAAAGCTTGCAAAGGTGACTTAGAGTACTACCTTCATGACTTGGGTGTGGGCAAAGATTTCCTAAATAGGACACAGAAAACATCATAAAGAATAGCTCTTCATCCAGGAGAGAGAAAGGGCCACATACTGACTGGAGTAAGATATTTACAAATAACCAACAAACCACTATACCTATGTGCTTTTTGGCCATCTGTCTGTCTTCTTTGGAGAAATGTCTTTTTAGGTCTTCCACCCATTTTTTGATTGGGTGTTTTTTTTTTTTTTTTTTTTTTTTATATGGAGCTGCATGGGCTGTTTGTATATTTTGGAGATTAATCCCTTGCTGGTTGCATCATTTGCAAATATTTTCTCCCATTCTGTGAATTGTCTTTTTATTTTTTTTATGGTTTCCTTTGCTGTGCAAAAGCTATTAAGTGTAATTAGGTCCCATTTGTTTATTTTTGGTTTTATTTTCATTACTCTTGGAGGTGGATCAAGAAAGATATTGCTGTGATTTATGTCAGAGAGTGATCTTTGTTTTCCTCTAAGAGTTTTATAGTATCTATCCTTACATTTAGGTCATTAATCCATTTTGAGTTTATTTTTTGTATGGTGTTAGGGAATGTTCTAATTTCATTCTTTTACGTGTAGCTGTCCCGTTTTCCCAGCATCACTTATTGAAGAGACTGTCTTTTCCCCATTTTATATTCTTGCCTCCTTTGTCATAGATAAGTTGACGACAGTTGTGAGGGTTTATTGCTGGACTTTCTATCCTGTTTCATTGATCTCTATTTCTGTTTTTGTGCCAGTGCCATATTGTTTTGATTACTGTAGCTTTGTAGTGTAGTCTGAAGTCAGGGAGCCTGATTCCTCCAGCTCCATTTTTCTTTCTTAGGATTGCTTTGGATAGTCAGGGTCTTTCATGTTTCCACACAAATTGTAAAAGTTTTTGTTCTAGTTCTGTGAAAAATGCCATTGCTAATTTGATAGGGATTGCACTGAACCCATAGATTGCTTTGTGTAGTATAGTCATTTTGACAATATTGATTCTTCCATTCCAAGAACATGGTATTTCTCTTCATCTGTTTGTGTCATCTTTGAAAAGATGCTCAACATCACTAATTATTAGAGAAAGGCAGATCCAAACTACAATGGGGTATCATCTCACACCAGTCAGAAGGGCCATCATAAAAAAATTTACAAACTATGCTGGAGAGGGTGTGGAGAAAAGGGAACCCTCCTACACTGTTGGCGGGAATGTAAGTTGGTACAACTATTATGGAGAACAGTTATGGAGGCTCCTTAAAAAACTAAATATAGATCTAACATATGATCCAGCAATCCCACTCTTGGGCATATATCCAGAGAAAACCATAATTCAAAAAGATACATGCACCCCAATTTTCATTGCAGCACTATTTACAATAGCCAAGCAACCTAAATGTCCATCAACAGATGAATGGATAAAGAAGATGTGGTACATATATACAGTGGAATATTACTCAGCCATAAAAAAGAATGAAATAATGCCATTTGCAGCAACATGGATGGACCTAGAGATTATCATACTAAGTGAAGTAAATCAGACAGAGAAAGACAAATATCATATGATATCATTTCTCTGTGGAATCTAATAAAAAAATGATACAAATGAAGTTATTTACAAAACTGAAACAGACTCACAGATCTCGAAATTAAATTTATTGTTACCAAAGGGGAAATGTGGGTGGAAGTGATAAGTTAAGAGATTGGGATTAATATATAAATGCTACTGTATGTAAAATAGATAACTAATAAGGACCTACTATATAGCACAGCAAACTCTACTCAGTACTCTGTAGTAATCTATACCTACATGGGAAAATAATTTGAAAAAGAATATAAACATACATGTGTGTAAATTTGCTTTGCTGTACACCTGAAACTAACACAACAGTGTAAGTCAACTATACTCCAGTACAAATTTTTTAAAAAAGCATTATACTTAAATATACCAAAAACGCCTCAAAATCTACATTAAAAAAAGAAGCCAGACAACTGCTCACCGGACTTGAACAGGTCCTTCTCAAAGAAGACCTCCAGAAAGTCATGTGCTCTCATTCTACAACCACAGAAGTGAAAAAGGAAAAGAAAAAGAAACCGACGTGCCGGGTGTTGATGAGGATGGGAAGGTCTGGGTTCTCTGGCAGCGTCTGCCCACAGCTCTTCAGGCTGCAGGATTTCAGTGCCTGCTGGCCTGACCTCCTGAAGCTGGTCGCTGTATCTCTCCATAGGGGCTCTATTCTCTGGGCTCTAGAACAGCAGCCCAGCGATGTCAGGAATAAACACCCCCCAGGAGTAGCCCTAAGCCAAGACCGACTGTGGTGATGTGTAAATGTCCCAATTCCCTTGCCACCGATGGGTGCTCCAGACCATTGCAAAGATATTGGTGGGCTTGGTCTCCCTTTTCCCACAGTGGTACCTGCTTCATCACACACTCAGTATTGGCTCCATCCCTTCCCTGTTTCACTTCCCCACTCCCCGCCACGATTTGGGGTGGGGCATCTCGCAAGTAAACCACTCGTACTCAAATTCTCACCTCAGTGTCTACATCTGGGGAAACCCCAATGAAGATATATGTTATACTCCCATAATAATGTTTTCTTTCAATGGACTTCCCTGGCAGTTCAGTGGTTAAGACTCCACGCTTCCAGTGCAGGGGGCAAGCGTTCAATCCCTGGTCAGGAAACTAAGATCCCACATGCTGCGTGGCATAGCCAAAAGAAAAAAAAAGTGTTTCCTTATGAAAAAAGGACATGGGAGAGAGCTCTTGATCTGGGGGTGAGGGTTGGGGTGAGGGCAGTAGTTAATATTTCTTAGCATAGATTGCTGTATATCAAGACTCACCACTATTCTCAGGGTCACCCACATGGATGGAAATTTGATCATCTGGTCAGAAACCACACTGGAAGTTTCCCATGGTTTATCTCACTGAATTACTGTCTCTGCTATATTGACGTGGAAGTTGAAAATCACATATGTGAAATAACTCATTTAGATCACGTTACAGTTTCAGGATGAATTAGGATGTCTTAGGCTGGACAAGTCACTGTGATATTGACCAGATTGAGAAGGGGCAGGGTGAGAATTCAGGAAAAGGCACTTTATCTTCTCAGTGGGAAACCAAGTATAAACCAGAGGAATGCAGTGACCAGCTTTTGCGGGCACCCCTCTGACTGCAGGATGGAAGGTGGTTTGGGGGGAAGGGCGGAGGCAGGGTGGCCTTTTAGGGAGCTGCTGCGGTCATCAGGGGTGAGATGGGAAGGGCTGACATTGGGGCTGTGGCCACAGAGACGGCAAGGAAGGGAGGGGTTCACGTCTTAGCAATCAACCAGATGTAGGGGTGGGAGGAGGGAGGACAGTTTCTTGTTTCAGATGTCCTTTCGAATGTCAGGTGATGATTTGAATTTGTTAATGAGATCTCTTCAGCAATTTGTTGTTCTTGTAGCAGGGGTCCCCCTGGTGGGAAAGAAACCACGAATGGGATTTCTTATCCTGGGTACCTGCTGTGGTGGGAGACACTTGGGCAGCAGAGCCTAGTTACAGGACCCTAGGATAGGGATGCCCTTCTTCTCTCGTGGTGGCAAAGAGCCACATGTAAAAGTAACTGAGGGACTTCCCTGGTGGTCCAGTGGTTGAGGCTTCGCCTTCCAAAGCAGGGGGTGAGAGTTCTATCCCTGGTCAGGGACCTGGGATCCCACATGCCACACGGCCGAAAAATCAAAACATAGAACAAAAGCAATATTATAACAAATTCAATAAACTCTTTAAAAATGGTCCACATCAAAAATATCTTTAAAAGTAACTGAGAGCTACAGGGCGGAGGGTCGGGGGGGGGGGGTGGTCCAGTTCTAACATGGGTATCTAACATGGGTAAGTGCTGATGATGTAATACAGCACAGTGACTGCAGTGAGTAATTCTGTATCATATACTTGAAAGTTCTCATCACACACACACACACACACACACACACACACACACACACACTCACACACAGGAACCCATAGCTATGCACCCTGATGGATTTGTTAACTATACTTTTGTGGTGATCATTTCTCAATGTATCAAATGTATCAAATCATTACATACACCTTAAACTTACACAAGGTTGTGTGTCAATTATATCTCAGTAAAGCTGGGGAAAAAGGGAAAAATCTTCCTGGAAAAATAAACCAACAAGAACCGAGAGTTTATGGCTGCTGAGAGGTGAGAAAGTGGGGCCGGACAGCGCCCTTCCCAGCTCAAGCAGGTGGCTGGCCGCCACTCCTCAATCTAGAAATCTCCGCGTGGCTGGGAGAAGGGCCTGGCTGGTCTCGGGGGTGCAGAATCCGACAGGCATCAGGACGTTCCAGGGCAATATTGATAGGATTGCTTAAAGGCACAGGAAAGAGGTGAGACTTCGAGGCCAGATACACCTGACCTGGAATACTGGCTTGGCCCCAAATCTGTTTCTTCCTCCGTGGATCATAGGTAACAGGCCCAGATGGTTGTGAGGTGTGTAAAGCACTAGCTCCGTGCACCCTCACCAGCTGGAGACAATGGGGAAGATGGAGCCTAGGAGATGCTCCATGGGGATCCTTTAGGCCATTAGCAGAGTCTCACGAATCCGTGCTGATTCATGAATATGCTGATATGAAGGGGGACCGCAAAGTCGACTCCGAAGATTGCAAACTGTCTAAAGCCCCCAGGGCCAAGTAATGCCTGTAAACAGACAAGGCAGCACCCACCAGAGGGACTTCTTGCTCTGTGCCTTGGGTAGAGCCCGTGAAATAAACAAGGGACTTTCTCAAACAGGTACATTTGAACAGGGCTGAGTCAGTGCCTGAGATGAGCTATTTCAGACGCTTTCTCTTTTAGGCCTTTGGCATGTTCCTGATGATGTATAAATCGTGCTTGTTGTATAAATACCCAGTGAGTGTAACCTTTTGCTGAGTCACGTGAGGCCAGGTCTGAGGGAAGAGCCACAGCACAGTTTTATCTGGCGGGTCCCTTTCACGAGTCCCTCAGGATCCTGGAAAGGTTTAGTGTTTAAGCTGTGAGTTACTCCTGGAATCGCCGCAGCCGTTTTCCTCCCTAGGAGCCCCACGTGCACGTGTATATCGGTCTTATTCATCTGTGAGCTTTCGTAAGCTCCTTAATGAAAACAGTGGTATTTTCTTGGCTTAACTGCATATTATGCAGTGTTCCGTCTCTCATCCTGTAAGCAGTGGTGAGAAACGGTTTGCTCTGTGGGGACCAAGAGCACACCAGGCAAAGGGCGAATCAGGTATTTTATCCATGTGCCCTGAACATAACTTCCTAACGGTCAGTATATAACCACAAAAACAAAACAAAACAAAACAAAACAAAACAAAACAAAACACTGCTTTACTGCACCACGCACAGGCTGTATCATGTTGAACAGCAAACGGGTTTGACAAGATGAATCATTTCTGATGTATTTCACAAGGAAAACAGGGAGGTATTCCTCTTACGTGATTTCTCCCCATCACCCTGTATTATATCAGATGCCGTCTTCTTCTTAGCTCTTTTGATTTTAAATAGTTTTTTAAGAGGATATAATGACTGGTGTTTTGCACTTTTTCTGGACCCCTAGCCACAACCTGCCAGATGTTGGGAGGGCGGGTGGTAGTGTGCGGAATAAAATTGCACGGATGAGTCTGCCTTTGCGTATGGGAGGTAGATGTCAGAAAGCTCACTAAATGAGGGAACAGGTATCTAGACTAGTGGTCCCTGTGTTGATTCTCTGCAGACCCTTCCCTTCAGCTCTCTGTGATCTCAGGGGATACTGACTTTCCCTCAGTCAAGGGTGGCCAACACCCCTGATTCAAGCAGTGGGTGGGACATTTTCCTTACAGTCTGGGGTGAGGCTGAATCATTCCAGAGGGTGAAAAGGCAAACAGAGGGCATCTTCCACCTGGCCGGGGAGGCCCCCAGACGTTCTACAGACTTGAGGGGCAGAACGGAGCTAATGAGTTCTTGCTAATTGACAGCCGAGTCCTGACTTAGAAACCAAAGAAGTTGAGAAAAAAAATTGTGTTCTAAAAAGTTATCAAAAGACAACGTAATGAAAATATTTTAAACTAATTGCTCTTTATTTTATCAACTCAATAAAATATGCTTTTATTTTTAGTTTTGAACTATTTTTTCTATCATTAAATGTTACCCTTGTAATTGTATAAACTTTCAAATTCCCCAAATAAGTTCTGCTTTGCTATACTTGGGCAGGATTTTGGCCAAATTAAAAATGGGTCTTTCTATATAAGAGTTGCAACAATCAGACCCACATGAATATATTAGTATTGGTGTAAATGTAATTGTCTTAACCCAGACAGCACCCAAGCGAATGAGCCTGAGATGAATAATAAATAGATGTGTTAATCCATGTGTGTGTGTGTGTGTGTGTGTGTGAATTGGTGGTGTGAAAAACTATACATGCACATATTTGTTTGCAGGGCAGGTGCCCCCCGCATTTGGGAGCCATCTGGGTAAAGACCAGGCTCTTCCCATGTAGGGCTAGCGTCCTGTCCCAAAGCCATTTGCAGTCATAACTGACTGTGCTGGGTGTGCACGTGGCCAGCAAAGCCAAAGCAACGCGCCTTCCAACACTCTCTGTCTTTCCCCTCATCTTTGCTGTGGTCTCCAAATGCATGAACCAAACGGCCAGGTAAGAATTTACATCAAAACAATGTGTTCAAAACAGAACAAACCTTTGCGTTAGAAAACCTTAAGCAGGGCAGTTGGAGAGCCCCTGCCCACAGGAAGGCAGGCCCTTACCTTCCGATGTCCCCAGAGCTGGTTTCCCTTCATGCCGTGACAGTCATACAGAGTGACCGGGCTGCTGTGGGAGATGGCGTCGAAGCAGAACTTTCGGGTGTGCAGGGGCTCGCCAGGCCGAATATCTTCTCTCCAGCCAAAGGTGAACAGCTAATAAGGCGGCAAGAGCAGAAAAAGCTACCATGAGTTTAATTCGGAGAGATTCGAAACCAGGGGTAAGCACGTCTTTTAGCAACGAAGAACTGCTTCGTGGTTTACAAGAAAAGAACTATGTCTCAGCATAATAGAGGCACTGAAAAAGGCATGTGTGCTACAGCTCCGCAGCAGCACCAGCAGCACCTTTGGCCCAGGGTGGTCAAAGAAGCAAATGAAGAGTTTCCAGTTAGATAGATAGATGATAGATAGATAGATATAAATAGATAGATAGATGATAGATGGATAGATAGGTAGATAGATAGAGAGTAGATGGATGGATGGATAGAAAAAAAAAGAAAAAGAAGATAGATGAGAGAGAGAGAACAGAGACAGAGGGAGACAGAGGGACAGAGGGAGGGAAGAAATTTTTAATGATGCTCTTTAGATTCTCCGTTTAGATAAAAAAAAAATAGTGGCTTAAGTGCTGCACAGTTAGCCTAAATGAACAGATTAACTGAGAAAGACCAGGAGCAGGGTTGAGCTGGATGGATGCCAGCAACTTGAAAATTTTGATTTCAATGAAAGCTGAGCTTGATGAAGTAAAGAACAGGCAAATTGATTTCCTGGGGTTGGTGAGAGTGATCCCGCCGGCAGTGCAGGGTTTTGGACTGTGGCTCCCAGACACAGTTCACACACACACACACACACACACACACACACACACCCTTGCTCCCAACTGAATGGAAGTTTCATGAAATGCTGTTTATCCTCATTGCTTTTAATAGACTCTGATATTCCACCCAACCTTTTCCTGTCCTGGTCTATTCTATTCTATTCTATTCTATTCTATTCTATTCTATTCTATTCTATTCTATTCTATTCTAAATTTTCTTCTTTTAAAAATGCTACTTAAATTGACTTTATAATGTATTAAATTAAAAAAACACTTGTAAGGAAAGAGTACTTTCTTGAGTTTGAGCCGGACAACCATTTGAGGGGTTCAGTAGGAGAAATCCTTAAGTAAGTGGGAGAATGGATTAGGTCAGCCCTCGGATTTCTTCCAATTCTAACATCTCAATGTCAGGAGACTGAATGAAAGAACAAGCACAGTGCTGAGCTGTATGCAGACAATACACGTGGCTCTGAGCAGGCCCTCAGGTTATCCCAGTTTTGGGGTCCTTCCTGGGTAAGAAAATGCAGAGAATCTGGCAAAACTCCAGGGATGGCTAGCTAAAACAGTTAAATGGTGGGGAAACCGCAGAAAACTTGAAAAAGCTGGGTTAAGTGGTCTGAAGACAATCAGAAAGAACGGATCTAAATCAAACATTATGAAGCCTCCTTTCTGAGTCATAGCGAGAGATTATATTCTGTTTCCCTGGGAAATAGGACAAAATAGGATGTTTTAAATAGAGGAAGGGGATTTACTTCAGGCATTTGAAGTAAACCCATGAAGAGGAATTGTGTGGTCTCTTTACCTAGCATCGTTGTTGTTTGAGTATGATTGTGGACTGAGGCATTTTTAGATTCATTCAAACCCTATGCAGCAAATCATTTCTTAAGGAACAGCATCTGTTCAGCTATTTCGGAGTTTGATCACTCCCCTCAAATCAGGACCCTTGGCTTTTGAGATGCTGTCCTCCTGTGTGATCCTAAGCTTGGTCCTGCCTGTGTCCCATTTCTGTTCATCTCTTCTGTGTAGATGCAGGGCAGGGGTCCTCAGACCCTGTCCCGGCACCTTTCCTCACACACACTTGCTACAGTTCTCGCCATCACGGGGATAACTCATCATCTGTGTTATGTCCAACTCTGTGCAGGATTTCCCGCCTGCATGTCCCATGGACACCTCAAAGTCAACACATCCCCAATTAATTGATTTCCTTCCCTCCTAAGCCTGTTTCTGGTCCTGTGTTTTGTTTTAGCTGGTGGTCACATCATCTCAACCCAGGTCACAGCATCTCAGCCCCGGAGTCTTTTGTCTTTACCTCCTTGGTCTCCCTCATCCTCTACATCTACTCAATCACTAAGTCCCACCATTTTTGTCTTCTAAATATTGTGGGAAGTGGTCCCTTCCCCTCTGTCTCCACCATCTTTGCCCTTAGTATTTCTTGTCGGGACTCTTGAAATAACCTTTTAATTGATTTCTCTCCCACCTTCCTCTTTTGGTTCCTTCACATCTGTTTCTTTTTTTTTTTTTTTAATTCAAGAATAGTTGATTTACAATGTGTAATTTCAGGTGTACAGCACAGTGATTTAGTTATACATATATCTATTCTTTTACAGATTCTTTTCCCCTATAGGTTATTACAAAATATTGAATATAGGCCCTTCTTGGTTATCTATTTTATATATGGTAGTGTGTATATGTTAATCCCAAACTCCTAATTTTTCCCTTACCTCTCATTTCCCCTTTGGTAACCATAAGTTTTTCTCCTATGTCTGTGGGCCTATTTCTGTTTTGTACATAAGTTCATTCATATCATGTTTTTTTTAGATTCCACATATTTGCCTTTGTCTGACTTACTTCACTTAGTATGATAATCTCTAGGTCCATCCATGTTGCTGCAAATGGCATTATCTCATTCTTTTTTATGGCTAATACTCCATTGTATATATGCACCACTTCTTCTTTATCTGTTTCTCTGTTGATGGACATTTAGGTTACTCTCATGTCTTGGCTATCATAAATAGTGCTGCGGTGAACACTGGGATGCATGTACCTTTTCAAATTAGAGTTTGAAATACCCATTTGACCATGTTCTCTCTTAACCTGAAATCTCACCATACTTTCACATAACCCTTAGAGAGTGAAGTTCAAACTCTTTAACACATAAGGAACTTTCCACTATCTGACTTTTGCCATGTTTTCCAGCTGCATCCTTTCCCCTTTATTTTATGTTCTAGCAACAGTAAAAACATTTGTAAGTTGCTAAGAGAGTAAATCTTAAAAGTTCTCATCACAAGAAAAAAAAATCTGTAACTATGTTTGGTGACAAATGTTAACTAGACTTATTGGGGGATCATTTCACAATAGATAGAAATATCAAGTCAATATTGTATAACTGAAACTAATATAATATTATATGTTGATTATACCTCAATTGCAAAAAAACCCTGTAGGACTTCCTAGGTGGTGCAATGGTTAAGAATCCGCCTGCCAATGCAGGGGACACACGTTCGAGCCCTGCTCTGGGAAGATCCCACATGCTGTGGAGCAACTAAGTCCCTGTGCCACAACTATTGAGCCCATGTGCCGCAACTGCTGAAGCCCACATGCCTAGAGGCCACACTCCACAAGAGAAGCCACCACAATGAGGGAACCCATGCACCACAATGAAGAGCAGCTCCCCCCCTCTCTGCAACTAGAGAAAGCCTTGTGCGTGGCAACAAAGACCCAATGCAGCCACTAAATAAATAAATAAATAAATTTATAAAAAACAACCCTGTAGTTCCCTGCACTAATCAGGTGGTACGTACTTCCCCTTCTGTGACTTTGTTCATGCGGATCCCTTTGGTTGGAAGGCCCACATTTATCAGCCAACCTGTAAGGTTAAGTTCAGGTGTCCACTCGCTAAGAAGCCTTCTCCTTTAACCCCTCCCGTGCTCCTTCCCATCCCCCACCTTATTTCTCCATGATCACACGTTTAGGTTTCTGTATCCCTCACTAGACGGTGAGACCCTTAATGGCAGGAACCATATCTTCTTCGTCTTTGTGTTTCCAGCACCCATAAGAATTCATGACATTCAATTAATGTCCAGTAAAATTCCTACTGAATAAGTAAAAACTTACCCTCATTATATTAACAGAAAGTGCACTGGGATAACTGTCAAGAGGAACTAATTAATTAGCCTTTTCAGTTTCTCAAATGAATTTGTGTTGTTTGTGTCTAATTACAACAATCCCAACAATAACTAATTTTTTTGGGCTTTCAATTACAGTGATGCGAGGCTCAGTTACCTATTGTTAGAATATAAATTTCCTGGCCTATAACGCTGTCATTGAGTAAACCTTTATGTTATTTAAATACGACAACTCCTAGGAACTATAAGCAGTGCAACCAGGGCAGGAACTGGTGGTCTTGATTGGTTTATCCATTTTCTACTTTGTCTCTTTTCCTCTTTTTGGTTTTTATACGCGTAGAAGCCAGAGCTGAAAGGCTGTGTCACCATTACCCAGCTGGGGACAGCTGGCCTGCAGAAGTGCAAGGGCTGGCCACCAGCACACTTCAGGACTCCAGGCTTGTATGCTTCCATAGACAGTCTTTTCTTACTTTTTTACTTTCTTACTATTTGCTTTTCTTACTTTTCTTTAAACAGATCAGTTAAGTCCAAAAGAATACCTGAGTGAAAGCAAACGGACACATTCGTCTCTTGGCTGACTTCTTCACCTACTGTCACAAATACATCTCAGGGCACCCTTGGGTGACTTTTAGTTCTTGTTTCCAGATTTGTTATTAGGGGGGGCAGTAATCATTCTCAGCTGTGCAGACTCATTAGTAGTCTTGCCATCACCCGGTGCTTACATTCCTGAGTCCTGGGAGACGCGTCCTCGGATTATATCAACCTTATTCTTCTGCACATGCCATTAGCTAAGATTTTTCTCTCTCGTGTCTTTGGAGTGCTCTCTCCTGCCATGTAGCTTATCCTAATGGTCACATGGAACCAATCAGGCACTGAGAATCTCATTCCTTAGGCCCACCTGCCTGCGTGCAATCACATCAAAGCAGAAACAAGCAGACAGGAGGCACGTGTTTGATGGTTTGCAAACCCTTGGGCTGTTCCTTGCTGACAAGAAGTATTCAGATTTTATTCAGGTTCCCTGAACAATAGCTTCTGATTTTTTTTCAACCTCAGATTCCTCACTCTTGGAGTAAATCGATGTTAATTTCTCTACTTTCCTCTTTGAAGTGAGATTTCAAAACAGATTCGGAATGATACGTATGTCATATTTCTTGGTGTGTGTAAATTGCTTGAGTCTGTATTGTGTTATGGGAACCAGCTCACAAGCCTTGCTGCTGCATGTAAAGTTATCTTAATCTTGATACCTGACTTGAGAAGATGGGAACTATTTTTCTCTCTGTGGGTAGTTAGATTTTATGTCATTGGCGTGTGGTTGGCAAAGGTCTGAGACTCTGCATGTTTCTCCTTGCGGTTTGTACCATTAGCATCCTGGTCCTGAGGCTGACACTGCGTCTCCATCACTGTCCTGTACCACGTGCACTGAGCCGCTTCCCTCTCTGCACATCTTCCTCCAGTTCTGGGCAGGGTAGCGCTGCTTGCATCCTCAGCAGGATGGAAACTCCACTGCAGGTCGCCTCCTAGCATGAGGTCAGGGTTGCCGCCTGCACCGAAGACTCCCCACACCCCGCCTTTCCGTCAGACTTCTAACGGCAGATGCGGAGTGTTCTTTCCAGACTTCACAGTCCTATGAGGGCCTTTTTTTCTTTTCTTTCTTGCTCCTTAAAGGAATCTGAGAGCCAGCCCATGGAGCTGCAGTGATGCTTCTAGAGGGCTGGAAAGTGAAACACATGCTCCCTTCCTGCAAGGAAGCCTCAGTCACCCCCCTCTTCTGTGACAAAAGCTGTTTTCCTACCACTTGCTTCCACAGACTCGCCTTTACTCCCCAATGGAACTATTTTGTTTATTCATTTGTGTCATTTTTGTCATTAAAAAAGAACATTATTCCAACTCTAATAAGTGCTCCTTTTGTGTTCTTTGAATCAAAAGCAGGGCCTATAATTTTCCTGTCCTGATATACTTTTCTTCTCTGGGAATTTTAATCTAAATATATAAGAATGAGTCCTAATTCTTAGAAGCCATTGAGTAATATATTGAATAAAGTGAACAGTTAATTACCGGAAGACAAAGCAGCTTATGATGTTTGAACCTCAACGTCAATATACGGTGATATGTATTTCAAATATGATTGAAATGATTTTCACCTCCTGTCAACCTTGTTTGATTTCCCTGTTTTCAGAGTCTCTAGAAGCTGGAAATCTCTTTAAAGAGCTGTATTAACTGGTCCTTTGTTCCTCTTAGTTGACTGCTTGTCTAGTGCTGCCCTCTAGTGATTATTTCTTGAATTACGTGCCATAGATTTTTGCAGTTTAGCCTGGGGTGTGGGGGGACCGAACCAAAAAATTTTAAATGTATGCAATATAGCTGGTTTTACTTATATTTACTTTCAGCCATCAAATAAAAATCTGCAGTCCAGACCATATTTTGTTCTAGCACATTCCAGGGGACGGAGATGTTAAACTGATTCAGGCATTCATGTGTGCAGCCTTCGTATCAACCAGCTGGACAGGTGTGTCTCCTGGTTGGGCTGAATAGAGATGGCAGAGTGAAATTTAACCCAACAGGTACAGATTCTCCTTATGGCATTCTCCTTTTTCTTTAAAAAAAAAATATCCTTTTCTACTCTAGATGCCAGCCTTACTGATAGGCCTCTGAAGCCTACTCTCTTGCTCCCAGGCTGCAGTCAGAAGTGCTTCATTGCAGGAAACAGGCAGACACTGTCCACCTCCTGGTCACACCCCCGTGGTTCTTATAGGAAGAGATGGGGGATGGAGGATGCAGTCAGCTTCTGCTGATAGTCCACGCCCACGCGTGGCACTCGAGCTGCAGGGCCTTCTTTAAAACCCATCTGATGCGTGTCCACACGTGCAGGGTGTACTTGAGTGAAGGATGCATAGTATTTGATGTTCGGCAGCTGCTTTGGACAGTGGGGGATTTCTAGTTTGGTGTTGGTATAAAGTGATCTGGATCTGCAGGGAGGGTTGTGAGAAGGAAGAAGAGAAAGTATATTTGCTCTGTACCTCCTACCTGTGCAAGACGCGGAGACATCACAGACGTCATGGATTCTCGTAATAACCCTGCTTGTGAGGTGGATGTTATTGTTCCTATTTAAAGGTGGAGAATCTATGGCCTCGAAAGATGCAGCAATGTCATAAGGACACATTAAACTGGCTGGATTCTAGGTTGGCCTGACCGAAGGCCCACGATCCTTCTAGAACACCACGAGGACAAGGACCGGGCTCCTGGCTAGGGAGGGGCAGGGTTGGTTTAGGGACTGATTGAGTTGATTCTGGGCTGTGCTGTGGGCTTGGTCTGCTGCTCCTGTTTTCCTGAATTGGCTGCTCTGCGCTGTAGCTCAGGTTAGAGGCGGGGCAGGAAGGGGGGATGCTCGGTGGGGGGGGGGGGGGGGGCAGAGGGAGGAGCCGCCGTGTCAAGTCTCCGCACACCCGAAAAACTCTTGAAGATCCCAGCCTGGGCGAGGGGGTCTTTACTAACTTAATGTACAAGACGGACACTGAAGTAAGAGTTGGAGGAAAGAACAAATGCCTTACTGGAAACAGCTTGTCTACTCTTGGGTTTCATGAGAGAAGCATTATAAACAATTCTGGGAAACAGAAGGCACAAGCTGGACATACGATCTTGAACTTGGGATGCATCCTTTTGTAGCGGGGTGTGTGGTCTGGGGGTAAGGGGCTTTAACTGTATCTGTACATTTTTTTCCTCTAAAAATTATGGCAACAGCTGTAGACACTCATTCAATCTGTGTGATGAATACACCAGGGTGTACTATAATATTTTTTATAGTTTCCTATTTGAAATATTTTATAATTTAAAATCAAAATAATGAAAACAGGCAGACATAATTCCACCCACTCTCTTTCCTGTTTTACAGGTGACACAGTGTGAGCAAAGCCCCTTGCAAGGATTGTCACGTTTCAAAGACGGTCAGGAATGACACCTCACTTAATAAACTGGGTTGCTCTCAATCAAGCAAAAGCAGTAAACAGTCTTAAAGCCTCCCATGAAATCCTCCTGGGGTGTTACTGCCTCCAAGTGATCCTTTGTGTGTAGGATTACAAACTGCCTCTACGACAAGAGGTGTGCGTATAAAGTATTCTTTTCAGTAAACAGCCAGAGGGGGAGAACAAGATTAGAGAAAGTCACAGAAACTTATAGAATAGGTGTTTCACAATGTTGTGCTAGCGTCTACTGTACAGCGAAGTGGAGTTTCCTGTGCTGTACAGCAGGTTCTCATTAGTTATCTATTTTGTACATGTTAGTGTATGTACATCGATCCCAATCTCTCAATTCAGCCCACCCTGCCTTCCCCCCTTGGCATCTATATGTTTGTTCTCTACATCCGTGTCTCCACTTCTGCACTGCAAACCGGTCCATCTGTACCATTTTTACCTCAATAAAAAAATATAAAATAAATAAATAAAAACGTTAACTGGAGCATAACCTATAAAAATATCAAATCACTATGCTGTACCCCTAAAACTAATATGATATTGTAAGTCAACTATACTTCAATTTAAAAAAAGAAAAAAACAACAAACGAAAAAACCCCTTACAGACTAACCAAGAGTCTTTCAGTAAAACCATGAAATTTGCTTGGGAGAGTTAGGTAGCACTTTACAAGCTTTCATGGTTTGAACACGACCGTTCTGGGAAAGGAAATAGAAGACTAGGGTCCCAATCAATGTTTCTACCTTCCTTCCTATTCTTTAAAGCACAAATTTTACACATGATCTCAGCTGATGATCATGACGGCTCTGAAAAGAAATGGGAACAAAGAAGTGATTCCCTTGACTGCAGAGCTGGGTGGTGACCTGTCAGGGCCTCACCCAGGTCCCACCTAGAGGTCTGTTCTCACAGCGTCCCCCCCGCCTGCCTCAGCCCCCGGCCCCCCACCCCCCAATGACGTACCTGCTCATGAGACCACGTTCTCTCAGAACCATCCTTGACACAGACGTCCAGCCTCAGCTCGGTCCCCGTGGCTCCGTGCTTGCTGTCCACACAGAGGTCTGCTGCCACGTTTCGAAGCTGTGAAAAGAAGACAGGATGAGGATGAGCCTGTTTTTCATCGTACCCCTGGCTCCTGACGATCCTGGTAGAGATTCGGTAGGTTTTGCGATTTTTTTTTTTTTGATTACATGATGATTGAATGATGCCTTAAATTTAATATGCAATTTATGGAGAGAAATCAGAAGATTAACTATAACAGGGACCAGTGTACGTGTAAAGGAACATGAGAAGGTCGAACAGCAAAACCTCAGCAAGGCACTGTGTGAAGCTGCGACCCAGGGACACGGACGTGGAGTTCATGACTTCTGTAAGATGGGAGATTTTCCTTTTTCAGGTAGTTCTTGAACTTGGAACTGGTCATCTTTCTGCTTCAAAGCATCTTCTCCCATCACCACCTTAGCTGGGAGAGCTCCAGTATGAGGCATGTGGTGTAGGTAAAAGGTGTGGGGAAGAGAGAGATCGCTGTGCAGGGTGTGGCCATCTGATGCCTCCGGTGGCCTGGGATGGTCCTGGTCTGCACCTGTCCTTCTGGTGGTTTACTGTTTCTCCTGGACGATAAATTAAATGCCCTCCTAGACTGTTAGCAAAACAGGAAAGATAGTACTATCAGTACAATCCTCTACTGGATGAAGATTCTCTACATCATGTCTGGAGTTTGAAAAGTTGCAGAATGAGGAAAAAAAAGCACTGATAATTCTTAGCAAGTATTATGTTAACATGGATGTAAAGAACTGAGTAGTGGGGGTGGGAAAAGAGTGAAAAGTATCAACAGCAGAAACAGCAACAGAAAAAGTCTGGATGCAGACACGTCCCCATGCTAAATTTTCCTGCGTGAAGATTCCACCCATCATCTGTTGGCATAAGAACCACATCCTGTAGCAGAGTCGGGCAGTGTTTGTAGTTTGTTACTGAGGTGTGTCTGCTTAGACAAGCTCAAGGATCTCAATCCTTTTCATGCCTTTATAGAGTCCTGGATTATAATAATCCCTTTAGGTGCTGCTAAGAATGGAAAGAAGAACAGGAGGTACTCAAGTGATGATTGTAGTCACAGTTCTTTTGCCCAGAATGAGTAGATAAGGATTCTCTCCAGGACGGAAGGATGCCTGAACAGGGTCTGATCCTCCTGGGATAGGACAGTGAGGCAGAGAGGAGGTTGTTATGTAATGTACTGGGTAGGCATCACGAACGGAGTACATGATGCTGGGATGGGGTGTGGTGGAGAGATGGGCTGTTTCATTTCCACTTCCTTTAGGAGCAGAGGTTGGTATAGTGTCATTCAGGAGGGAATCAATATGGGGGATACCAGTTCCCTTATTTAGGGAATTTGGCAACAGCTGGGGTTCATCTTCTGTTACTGGACCACTACTCTCGGGCTGTCTGTCCCGGATGACAGGGGATGTGAAATAATGAAAGACACAGGGTGACTGTTCTGAACCTAGTTTGGCCTATGGACCTCCCTGAGAATCCAAGGAGAGCTATGGACACTCTTGCAAAAACAAAGGAACAAACTGTAAGTGGACACACACAAGCACTTTTCTATTCACTTTTCTGGACACAATAGACCCCACATTTGAACCTGAATGAGGGAAAATGCCTGCCACCCCCCTGCGCCCCCTCCCCCCGGAAATGAATTGCCTCCCGCCTCTTAGTCTTGTGGGAGATCCTGAAGGACAGGGGTTGAACTTGGCCGTGTCAGCGAGCACCCCAGTCACTCCCACTTCCTTCATCTTTTCTCCACCTCCTCAATCAAGCACCAGGGAGGAATTTTACTGTGGAATTGGGGGAGCCACACTTAAAATATGCCTTTTGTGGACTCAATTCCCAGGTGTGTGATCGAGTTTATTTGGTGAAACAGAAGCACCCCAAGGGTCAGAGGTCTGAGCTTGCATGCTCTCTGGAGGCTAGTATCCATCAGCACCCATCTGATCTCCCCTGAGGCCAGGGTGTCGGTTTCTAAAGCTGCTCCATCTGAGGGCTGCTGGACAGAGCTCTCTCTTTTTTCTTGGTCACTGAACTCACAGACTCACCATTCTTAGAGAACCAGTGTCAATTGATGCCAAAGGCACCTTCAGGGTGCTCTTATTTCCTCTCCTGAGTTCAGGAGCTCTGATCCATGTGGAGGGCAAAGCAGCTGCTCCTTATGGTCACAGGGCTGCAGAGGGACCAGCTGCATGGGCTCTGCTCCTGGAAGAGGATGACTCAGGGAAAAAAGAATGTGGACCAGCCAGGGATGCTGGGCAGTGTATCTGCCAGCCCTGCCTGTGGATCTGCACCAAAGCTATCCAAGGACCTCGTTCTTTTTCTAAATGCTGTGAGCGTGAAAATGCTCTGGCAGGGGTAGAGGAAACCATTTGCTAAACTCTTGAATGTTCTAAATTCTCACGCAAATGGCATCTGTGTAGACAATGGGATAAATGGCTTTGGAAACCAAATTTCAGGTTTCAAAGGCATAATTGTCCACATCTGTGTAAATTTCAGCCCATCATTGCGCCAGAGAAGAGATGCAGAGAGTTCAGTGCAGGACAAGGCGGCACCTGGACTCAAGACTCATCATGCCAGCCTCACCTGCTACTCTCTTTACCCCCACCTCTTCAGCCCAAATGTACATCCCAACCTTGACTCACAGACCCAGCTCCATCATAGTAAACAGGTGAGTAAAATCTCAACAGAACCGACCCTAATACTTGCTTATCCATTTGAATAAAGTTTTCTTTTCTAAAAAAAAGTAGACAAAAAAAAAAAATAAAAACCCCACAAATGGGGGCTTCCTAGGTGGCGCAGTGGTTGAGAATCCGCCTGCCAATGCAGGGGACACGGGTTCCCTCCCTGCTCCAGGAAGATCCCACACGCCGCGGAGCAACTAAGCCTGTGTGCCACAACTATTGAGCCTGCGCTTTAAAGCCCGTGAGCCACAACTATTGAGCCCATGTGCTGCAACTACTGAAGCCCACGCGCCTAGAGCCCGTGCTCTGTAACAAGAGAAGCCACGGCAATGAGGAGCCTGCGCAACACAACGAAGAGCAGCCCCCACTCACCGCAACTGAAGAAAGCCCGCGCGCAGCAAAAAAGACCCAACACAGCCAATAAAATAAATAAATTAAAAAAATAATAAAGTTATAAAAAAAACCACAAATGATTTGGACCTTTTCACTGAGGGCTCTGTATCTGCGGCTGAAGGAAAAGCAGTTCACACGCATTATACACACCCAAGTCTAGGACAGGGACACCAAATACATCAACGCAGAACAGGGCATTTTCCTGCTCTGTTCCTCTGATGTCCAGGGTCAGGACTTGGCAGCACTAAAAAGATGTCAAGGAATCCGAGAGACACAGAGCAGGATTAGAAAGGGAGGTGCTGCTTGACTAGAAACGGGTGGGAAGCCGGAGAAAAATGGGGCAAAAGGGACTCACGGCGTATGACAGGATTACAGAGATAATCTCCTGTTGGATGAGGATTAGGAAAAGGTCTGGCGGAGAGTGAAGGATTTCTTAGGTCTGCAAGAGAAGTCAGGTGTCAGCTGGCACCTTGGCTTTTCCTCCCCGACACGGGAGGTTTTATAACACAGGCTCAGGAGAAGGGGCATGTGGAATGCATGTCGAGGTGGCTGGCAGGTGTGGGACAGAAATTCAGTTGTTTGTCAAAAACTCACCTCAGCTCAAGGAACATGAGAGCATGGTTTGCTATCCTCCCCTACCCCCCCGCCCCATAGACTTGGGGTTTTTAAAGGAAGGACTAGTGGGTTCATGATTCATTCAACAAAGGTTAAGTGCCTCGTATGTCCCAGGCAATATGCTAGATACTTGGTATACAGTGGAAAATTAAAAAATGGATTTGTGGGTGAAATGGTGAAGGGGGTCAAAAGGTATGGACTTCCAGGGGACGTCCCTGGAGGTCCAGTGGTTAAGACTCCAAGTTTCCGATGCAGGGGTGCGGGTTTGGTCCCTGGTCAGGTAACTAAGATCCCACATGCTGTGCGGTGCGGCCAAGAAAAAAAAAAGGTACAGACTTCCAGTTATAAAATAAATAAGCCCTACGGATGTGATGTACAGCACAGTCACGACACACACACACACACACACACTCTGTTGTGTGTTTGAAAGTTGCTAAGACAGTAGATCTTAAATGCTCTCATCACCAGAAAATTAGTCACTCTGTGGTGACAGATGTTAACTAGACTTATTATGATCATTTTGTAACATGTGCAAATACCAAATCATTATGTGAACACCTGAAAGTAATATGGTATGGGTCAATTATACCTCAGTTTAGAAATTTTGTAAAAATAAAGTTGAATTCAACCAAAAAAAAAAAAATCCTTCCCTTCCTTTGAAAGCAAGTCTGGTCCCTTGTAATCCAAAAAGTCCTGACACATCAGGACCAGTGAGTCCTGAGGCTCCCTCTGGCCTGGTGTCCTCACTGGGTGGGGCATGTTTGGGGGAGATGAAGACCCCGGGTGGGGTCAGGGTTCTCGTGACCGTGAAGGCAGCTGCAGAGACGTCCATCATTTTATTGATGGGCTCCGAAAACCGTTGCTTAGTGATTCTCATTCCTAGGGACAACATTTCTTCAAATCCCATGGTTCTGTGGGGGATAGTTTATTTTTTCATTCTTGGAAAACTGTGACCGTTTTGGTCCCCACAGCATGCCGCGGCAAAGGAGGACTTTGCAAGCACTTCAGCTGCCAATATACCTGATGGGGCCAATTTTCTTTTAGGGTCTTGCAGCTGTGATTGAATTTGACTAGTAAAGTGGGGAAAGGATTTCTCTTCTGAGAGCTCATAAAAGTTTTTTTTTTTGAATTCACCTTTTATTAAAGCATAATTGACATATAAAGTTAGATATTTAAAGTATACACTGTGGTGAGTTAATATACCTATAATTTGTGTAGGGATTTCCTCGTTTCGTTAGGTAACACAGCCATCACCTCACATGTTTATCTTTTTTTTAGTTCTCCTTGCTCAGCTAGTTTCAGTTACACAATTCGGGGCTGTGAACCACAGCCAGCATGTTTTACATCAGATCCTCAGACCTTGTTCGTCCTATTCCTGCCTCGAACGTGCGCTGCACTCTACCCACAGCCAGGCCCAGCACGTGTTACAAGGGACCCACCAGCGTTCAACAATGACTTCTCTTTGAATCGCTGCCACCTGACTCACACGGCTGACCTTCCTACGTCCTTGCTCTGCCCCGGCTGGTGATTGTTTTAACCTCGCGATGAGAACATCTCCGCGGTGACAGCTCACCCAAGGGGAGGGGAGGGGCGTGCTGGTTTCCCTGGTAACCAGTGAGCCCACCTGACCTCAGTCCCCCTATAACTGGTAACCTCCCCTTCTCCCCACCCCCGGGAGTGAAGGCTGTGGTCCCTTCCTGCCCGCCACGTCCACCACACGCGGCGGGAGTCGCCAGGACCCTGCTTCAGGCCTGGAAGTTTCCCCATCCATTAACCTCTGATGTCTCTGTCGCCGACCCCGGGCTCTTCCTTCTCTCTGAAAGCTGGGCAAGTACAGGCCTTGGAGGCCTGCAGGGTGCAGCCCAACAATTGGCGCAGCAGCCAGGAGACCAGGGAAACTCCCATGAGCGCCGAGATGCTGGGAAATGAGGATGGAGAATGAAAAGTTGCGGGGGCCGTCTGCGGACACGTGGGGCCTGAAAGTTTCGGGTGTCACCCCGGGGTGGCTACCCACTAGTATTGGGGTCCGGTGGTGGCTGTCCTTGATGAATGCGGGCCCCCCGAGGCAGTACAGAGAATTCCTAGACACCCCTAAGGCTGTTGTGGAGATACTGGCCACAGCTGTGGGCTGGCTGTTGCCTTTTGTATTAGGAAAGCCCACGGAGGCTGAGCTATGAGCCGAGGCCAAGGTTCCCCTGGATGCTGGTTCCTGTTCCTCTGAAAGCGAGGCACGTGCATGTGAGTGAACGATACGGGTTATTCTCTATACCTGTTATTTGTTTAAACTGAATTGGCTGTATAGAAATGAACAAATCCCTGAAAATGGCCAAAATGGGAAGCTTTTGGCGTTCTAAGGCTGGCTTTTTTGCTTACGCTGTTAGAGGAAGTTGGCTTTCTAGATGGAATTGGTATTTCTCTTCTTGTGCCTTTGAGATATTAATGATCTACCTGTTCTCAGGAACTTTAATTCCTGAGAGTGAAAGGGGGAAAAAAAAAGGGGGGCCTCTTAAACTAGCAGGAAAACTGTGAGATCTGTGTGTCTGTATGGATACATGCATATCTATGTGTACCTTATAAATACGAGGTGTCTCTGCCTCCAGATGGCATTGCCAAGAATGGTTTGTGGATGAGCTCTGTTTATTTGCTTAAAAGAAATTACACGCTTACATGAATTCTCAGAAATGAGATGAATTTCAGGTTCACATGATCCGGGAAATATTCAATACTGAATCGAGATCTGGTATTGAAGCTGCTGAAGCTTGTTGGTTTGATTAATATAGACGTCTTTAGAGTAATCAATGTAAAGTATAATACTTCTGTTGTGCCTAGGTTTACTAGAGGTCAAATAAGAGTAGAGGTTAAATAAGACCTCATTATATCGTTGCAAATTTGTCAGCAAGAAAAATAATTTGATATGATGATAGCTTAAGTAAAAGTAAATGTAAATTACCTATAGGTAAACTCTATAAGAATAATTATGTTTTGGGAATGTCTGTCTAAAATAGGCCCTCCAGATTTTGCTAACTTGAAACTAAACTAAGTTAAAGAGAATTCATTGACTATCTGGGTCATTTCAAATGGTATAAAATATTAGAAGATTAATTGATGGGCAGGTCTAAGTTTACCAGCCTTTGCTTTCTTAGGAGAGGAAGACTAAAGCATAAGTTACCCAATCAGGAAATGCTAGTATGACCAACAGTCACAATTACTTGCTTCTTGGTTTTTGGTTGGTTCAATTCCTTTGAATTATACCCAGAAGTGGGATTGCTGGATCATAGGAGTACCACATTTTTTTGAATACTGTAGCTTTGTGTTGAGTTTTGAAATCAGGAAGTGTGAGTGAGTCCTCCAACTTTGTTCTTCTTTTTCAAGATTGTTTTGGCTATTCAGGGTTCTTCAGATTCCATATGAATTTTAGAATGAGTTTTTCTGTTGTTGCAAAAAAAAAGCCCTTGAGGTTTGAAATGGATTGTGTTGAGTCTGTAGATTTCTTTGATTAGTGCTGCCATAGTATTTTTGGGTAGTATTAACAACATTGTCTTTTTTAAAAAATAAATTTATGTATTTAATTTGTTTATTGGCTGCTTTGGGTCTTCGTTGCTGCACATGGGCTTTCTCTAGTTGTGGTGAGTGGGGGCTACTCTTCATCATGGTATGCGGGCTCCTCATTGCAGTGGCTTCTCTTGTTGTGGAGCACAGGCTCTAAGTGCATGGGCTTCAGTAGTTGTGGCACAGAGGCTCAATAGTTGTGGCTCATGGGCTCTAGAGTGCAGGCTCAATAGTTGTGGCACACGGGCTTAGTTGCTCCGTGGCATGTGGGATCGTCCGAGAGCAGGTCTCGAACCCATGTCCCCTGCATTGGCAGGCAGATTCTTTTTTTTTTTTTTAAGAACTTTTATTGAGATACAGTTAACAGATAATAAACTGCATATATTTAGAGTGTACAATTTGGTATTTTTTTCTTATTAGTAAGGTATGTATGGCAATCCCAATCTCCCAATTCATTCCCCCCCCAACCCTTCCCGTGGCAGGAGGATTCTTAACCACTGCGCCACCTAGGAAGTCCCAACAATATTGTCTTCTAATCCATGAACATATGTTTAGATCTTTTAAAATTTCCTTCAGTAATGTTTGTATATGTGTTTTGCTTTGTTGGTTAAATTTATTTTTATATGTATTTATTTTTAGAAAGAAATGTATATAGCAGCATAGATTCTGGCATTAGGCTGCCTGGGTTTAGAGTCTGATGTCATCATTTACTAGCTGTGGGACTCTAGGCAACTTATGTAACTTCTTTTTGCCTCAGTTTACTCTTCTGTAAAATGATAATGATACATGATAAATTTGATATGATGATTAAATGAGATTATACGTCTAAGGTGCTTGCATTAGTGTGTGGTTCATACTAATTACTCCATAAATGTTAGCTTTATTATGGTACAAGCAGGAGCAGTATTGGGATGCATTGAAAAATGAGGCTGGTGGGGGCATAGATTGGTGTCATATTGGGAAGGTCTCAAATATCAAGATAAGCAATGTAGACCTGGTTTTGTTGGCAGAGAGAATTATTAGATGTTTTTGAGAAGAAAATCTTATTTTAGACAGACAATTCTGGTGTTAATGGGAAGTGCAGATGGAGAATTATACAATTGTAAGCATAGGCAGGTAATGAGAATCTGAACTCTGGTAAAGGCAGTGATAGAAATGTGTCTAAAGAATGTACTTATTTGAAGGGAGAGGTGTATTTTTTTAAATGACTTTATTTTCATTTATTTATTTATTTGGCTGCATTGGGTCTTTATTGCTGTGTGCAGGCTTTTCTCTGGTTGTGAGCAGGGGCTACTGTTCATTGTGGCATGTGGGCTTCTCACTGCGGTGGCATCTCTTGTTGCAGAGCACGGGCTCTAGGCATGAGGGCTTCAGTAGTTGTGGCTCACGGGCTCTGGAGCGCAGGCCCAGTAGCTGTGGCGCACGGGCTTAGCCGCTCTGCGGCATGTGGGATGTTCCCAGACCAGGGATCGAACCTGTGTCCCCTGCACTGTCAGGCGAATTCTTAACTACTGTGCCACCAGGGAAGTCCCTCAAAGGGAGAGGTGTATTGTGTAAATGTGTATATACAGACATATTTTTTCAGAGAGCACTTGCAGCTCTCTGTTTGCTTGTGGATAATGAAATGAAGATGTGCTGAGTTTCAGGTGTCTTGGTGACATGTGTACACAGACAGTCTGAGGTTTGGGAGGGGGTGGTCAGGGTAAGAAACTCAGATTTGGGAATTATCCATTCTGCCAACTATTAATACATTGCTTCCCAGCTCCACACCTATCCCTCTCTGCCTTGCTTTGTGGCTCTCAGGATGCACCCTGTGGACACGTTTCTTGTACCGCTTACAGCTGTAGGCTTTACTAATGGAGGCCGGCTCTTTCCTTCTTTCCTGTGCACAGTTTTTCCATGTATGTCAGCACGTGGGCACGTGGGGTGGGGCGGGGCGGGAGGAAGTGGCCTCCCCTGAGAGACCCTTGTGGCTTCGCAGCCAGTGCTGCCTCCGGCAAGTGTCCTCACCACCGGCTGGCGGTGCTGTTTGTAGCAGCCACACCAGGCACAGGAGGCTTGACCCTCCTCCTTGCTGGGGGAGGGCGTGGGGGGAGGAGGGGGGAGTGCGGGTGGGGGGTGGGGTCCCTCCTAAGCCTCTGAATTCCCGCCTTGCTCACGTGGCCTGAAGGCAGCTGCTTCTGTGCTCTTCAAAGTCCATTTTACCCCTGTTACTAATCAACGCTTGTCTCCATATGAAGATTTCCCTGTTCAAATTACGGGTGTGATTTGTGTCTCCTGACTGGACTCTGATGGAACTGCATGTGAGTAATAGTTGGAGTCGGAGGAGGATGTGATATCACACAGCAAAGAGGACGAGGAGGATTGAGGGAAGGGAGCGGTGAGTTGTCAGGAAGAAGATGGGAAAGTAAGAGGAGAACCAGAGAGAAGACAGAGAGCAGGGTTTCAAGAAGTGTGTGTGTGGGGGGGGGGGGGGGGGAGGGGTCAGCAGGGTCAAATTCCTTAGGAAGGTCAAGGTGGGGGAAGCCTGGGAAGGGCTGTTGGACTTGGCAGCAAGGAAGTCACTGGGGGCCTTTCCAAGGACAATTTCAATGTCCAAGGTCAGTGAAGGCAGAAGACCGATGGCCAAACGGACTGAGGAAAAGTGGGAGGTGAACGTCAGAGGCAACGAATGGAAGCTTCTCTTTCAGGAAGTGTGCCTTCGATGGGAATGAGGAAAAGCAGAATTAAAACGAAACAGCCTTTCTGGGATGGGGAGACTTGAGGATATAATTACATATGAGCCCTGCCCCAATTCATGTGAGACAGGTTAAAAAAAAATTGAGATGCTTTTAGAAATTAAAAAATAGCAGATGGGGGTGGGGAGGGATAAAATGGGAGTTTGGGATTAAAATATACACGCTTATATATAAAACAGATAAACAACAAGGACCTACTGTATAGCACAGAGAACTATACTTAGTAGCTTGTAGTAATCTATGATGGAAGAGAATCTGAAAAAGAATATATATGTGTATATATATATGAATCACTTTGTTGTGCACCTGAAACTAACACAACATTGTCAATCCAATATACTCCATAAAAGTTTTTTAAAAAACAGCATATAAATGCAAAACACTGAAAACGCTCGCATTATCCTTCCAGGACCTTCGCTGTGGAAGGTTCTGCCTTGTGGCCGTCACAACATTTCTGTTCGAGCGGATCATTCCACCCCTAATTGCTCCATGCTAGTGGCGTCCCGTGGCTGCTGGCAGGGACGACTCCTGCCTTTCCTGGAAATTAAGCCCACAGAGATTTTCTTCCTACTGTGCGCGCATTTTCCTCTTCTCAATTACCATAAACGTAATTGCTTTGGCAGCTCTCTTGCCCTGGGACCTACTGGAACCGCTCATTTCGGAAGCCTGGCTTACATTATGCAAGAAAACGATGCGCCCACAGCAGAAATATCACCATAGGGCCTGCAGATTTATGTGTTCTGCTCCAAATTGCCTATTTGTAAAACTATGTCCTGCCACTTGAAATGAAGGCTTGTGAGTATTGTTTGTAAAACATATCCGGTGTCAGAATAGAACTTTCAGATTAAGGATTAGCTGCCAAAAACAATTTGATCTGCACAAACAGATATGGAGGAAGATTTGTGTAAACAAGCCACTTCTTATTAGGGTAATGGTGAGCATCTTTCCCTGATAGAAGGAGAAGAAATGAGAGTACCTACTTCATCCTAAATTGGGAACTTTCACAACCATTACTTCACTTCGTCATCTGCACCACTGCCATGCTGTGATCCACTCCCGTTGGCAACAGAGGCTCCGGGAGCTCAAGTGGTTTGTCCAAGATTACATGACAGGTAGACGGCAAGCGGGATTTGCACCCATGTCTCTGAGCCCTGGGTCCAGGATCTGACACCATGTTACGGTAATGGATATAATTATTTCACCAGAACAGTGCAGTTTTGGGTGATAAGGCTTTGGCAAATGCTTTACTGAGCTCAAAGGGATACATGGAGATGAAGAAGGCGATGAATCCTTGGGTTTAGAAAAGAAGTGATTTTAGTCCAGACTTGGAGTCTGACTGAGGTAGAGAGGCTGAAGCAGGGTCAGAAATAAAACCACTTAAAAAAAAAGTCAGAGCAACATAAATATCTACTAATCATGAATAGGAAATTGCTTAAATACGTTGTAATAGAGGCACACAATGGAATACTTTGTAGCCATTACAAATAATGATGTCACATTGTAAATCAACTATACTTCAATTAAAAGCAAAAGCAAAAGCAAAAACAAAACAAAAAGACGTAAAACCACTTTTAACGATCAGGGAGCTTTGGTAAAGTGCTGGCAGCCCAGGGATGGAGAATTGACCAGTCGTCCAGGGCTGAAGGGGAACAGCTGCTTGCCCACAATGGCTAGACTCTGGCAGGGGGGTGTGGGGTGCTGGTATCAGAGATTGCATGGCGGGGGTGGGGTGATCACTTTCCAAAAAGGAAAATTAGAAAATGGCAGAAGAGTGGTAACTTTACCCTGACCTATACAGTCCGCTAGGAAATACCTCCTTCTGTGTCCAGTAGAGCCGGGAATATCCTTTGCAAACCAGAGAAGATGGAACAATTTTGATCTTTCGAACACACAGAAGATAACTTAGAACTCTTAGTGACTATGATTTTTTTTTTTTTAGTTTGGGTATTCTTCCTTTAGGTTTTGGTGTTGTAATTTCACAAAGTCAGGGAGGGCACTAGTTGAGTATACGTCCTCTTGGGAGTTCACTTCTGGCAAGAGAGCAACCGACTGGCTTGGCCCAGCAAAAGTTTCTGGAAGCTCAGGCGATGGTTATTCATGGTTTGGTGCGAGGCACACACGTGTTGTGGGACAAAAGCACATTGTATGTCAGAAACATGAAAGCAGACGTTTTTGGTACAGTGTAAGGAGTAGCTTAGGAGATGAACAGATGCACTCGTGCCCTGGTTTTCTCCCTGCAATTTAGGAAGCTCAGACGCGTCAATAAAAGCTGAACAGGAGGAGGGGAAATGAGACCTGAAGGAAAATTTTACAGGGAGAATTCAAGAGTATCTACAGGAAAATTTGCCAAAAGGAGATCTGAGAGTCAGGAGTTAACATGAGTTATTATGTGCAGGGAAGGGATCGACGGGAGGACCCCTTCCCACGCTGCTAACCGCACGGATGTGTGTCAAGGGGCTTACGGGCGGCGGTGCTGCTTTGAAGGCAGTGCCTTCCGGAGAAGCTGGCTTGTGTGCCGTGGAGGCAGCGTGGCCCCACCTCTGCTGAGATTGTGGGAAGCAACCCCAGGCTGGTTGTCACCACACCTCCTGCACCGTCGCTCGCAAAGCAGCACGGAGCCATCTCCCTGGACCCGGCCCCCTTGCACACCTCATCTTTTAACTAATACCTTGACATTTCCTAGTCCTGTCATTTCCCCCTGGAGTGCTATTCTATGAATACGAACACTCCTGCCAAGGCCACGGTTATCTATGAATTGCCAGGAAATCTCAGATTTGCTCCAGCTCCAGGGTAATCGTGCAAATCCACTTCCAACATTATCCTCAAGGATCCGAGGTCAATAGCCACAGGCATTGAAAGTAAAGCAACCTTTTAGTACTTGAGAAATGACTCACATGGGCACGGTGTCTCGATAAAATAATTCTTCCTTTTTGAATTCAGGTCAGATCATTGAAATGTGGGCAGGTTTAAAAGCTTATCTAATAGAGGGATATCCGTTAAGCTCTTGTGTAAAATTCGGGACCATTAATTAATGAAAATCTGCAATCAAAATCATAGGGTTGATGTTGAGAAAGATGTGCCCCTTTGACCTGGACAGGATTGCAGCAAAAGCCCTGAAACACATGGTCAACTGTGGGCTTTTAAAGTTCTCCTGAGAAGTAGGTTCTCTTGAACTCATTCTTGAGTTTAATAGCCATCCTTCTAAGGAAGGTCAGGAAATTGCCCTTATTTTCAAGTAAGATAATTCAGGGTCTAAGTTTTCTACTGTAAATTTCATCACTGTTAAACACACCACATTAAAAGAGGTGACTCGGGCCTCTAAGGGCAAAAAAAAGTGAAAACGGCAAATTGCATTTGGGATACTAACCAGTAGTGTCATACTTACAAAATATTTCATGGTATAACTACTGCCCTGAAATATTTCTTTGCGGGCCCTCAATTATGAAGCCATAACATTTCCATTTTGTAGAGGGCGAAACTGAGTGGTGATAAAAATTTTTCACTCTCCTTATTACCACCTGACACAAAATCAAACAGATGGGAAACAGAAATAGTGAGCTTTGGAGGGCTAGCCTTAAAATTCTGAGTCACACTGACTAGTATTCCACCCCTGTGTCCTGTATCAAGGGAAATTCGTGTAAAACTAGTAGGGAAAACTGTTTAATATTTCCTATGAAAAAGCAAATGTTCTCTCTCCAAATCAGTGACAGCAGAAATTCTACTCTGGGGCACCATCTTATGCAAAAGTTAGTGCAATAATCTCAGAACGCTTCAATGCTCTGGTCAGCTTTCTGAACGATAATCTCACATTTCCTTCTAATCTGAGCATTTTGCGTAATCTCCCTCCTTGCGAATTTCTTAACTGTGAATGTTGTTAATCACGACAGACTCAACGAGTGGATAGTTCTGAGAATGAGCTAGCTGGCGTTTGATGAGATTGTGAGTTATCCTCTCTGTGGGAGAGAGTGAGACTTTATCTCTCCCTGAAAATAGAGCAGAACAACAAAACACAGCAATGCAGAACAAAAAAGAGGTCTTAAAGCTTGCTGTCGTCTAGTGAGTCTGGGTCCACATACAACCTAACCAGCCGGTCCAGGCACGTTCAAGAGGAAGTTCAGTAGGCCCACCTAGTGTCAGGTGGCTTTGGGAGGCCAAGGTTTGCCTTCTGTTTCTTGCGGGATCCTACAGTGCTACCTCAAGCCAGTAAGCTGGTGGAGAAGATAGGCCTTAATCATCCCTGTAACTGAGCACCTGACGTAGTTTTTGGGGCGTGATGAATTCATCAGCTGGGCTGCCTTAACAAAATGCCACGCAAGGGGTGGCTTAAATAACAGGAATTTATTTCTCACAGTTCTGGGGGCTGCAAGTCTCAGATCCAGGTGTCAGCAGGTTTGGTTTCCTCCGAGGCCTCTCTTCTTGGCTTGAAGACAGCAGCCTGGGCACTGAGTCTTCACACGCCCTTTTCTCCCCTGCCTGGTGTCTTTTCTCTTCTTATGAGGACACCAGTCCTATGGGATTGGGCCCCGACCGTATGACCTTATTTAATGTTAATTACCTCCTCGAAGGCCCTATGTCCAAACAGTTATGTTTGTTGAAGGGTTAGGGCTTCAACTTATGCATTTGGGAGGCAGGGGACATAATTCCATCCATAACATATAGTATTTACTTAATAATTGCCTTTTTCTTTTTTAAAGATTTTTTTCTTAATGTAGACCATTTTTAAAGTGTTTGTTGAATTTGTTACAATATAGCTTCTGGTTTTTTTTTTTTTTTTGATTTTTAAAATTTTGCTTTTTTGGCCTCAAAGCATGTGGGATCTTAGCTCTCTGATCAGGGATCAAATCCTTACCCCCTGCATTCGAAGGTGAAGTCTTAACCACTGGACTGCCAGGGAAGTTACAATCACCCATTAAATAAAGGAAAAGGTTAACTATTTTTCTAGCCAGTTTATCTGCTGATGAACTAGAAGGGTCACAATGACAGCTATTATTATTCTGGCAGTTGATCGCAGGGTTTTACAAAGAGGCTTCACTAAACATTGAATCTTTCAAATGATTTCTAGGGAATTTATTGCTAGACCTTTTTTTTGGATGCATTGAATGTCCACTTCCTGTTACGACACACACACCAAGCCTATTTAGGAGATCACCGGAGTCACAGAGCCCCTTGTTTGCACTCATCTCTCCAATCCCTTCCCTGAATCCTGCCCCCTCTGCTCTTATTGCTGGAATTAGGTCACGGGCAAAGCTCCAGCAATGACTTTTTGAGCCACAGGTGGCCCTGAAGCTGAATGTGATGCTTGCCTGGTTTATATTTTGAGCCGGGTCTTAATCTTTTCATTTAAGGCTGTCAGTATCATTTTATGTAAGTGATTTTAAACTTTTTATGACATCTGATGAAAGTTATGGACTCTCCAGAAAAATGTACATATACACAAAGTATTCTTGCTTTACATCTCTGGTGGTCCATAAAGACTGTTCCACATGTATATTACATACACTTCTCCCCACCCCAACACATAGACACGTGGGAGCTTAGAATTTTGTTCTTTGGAATGCATGATCTGAAAATTTCCCTGTACCCATAAGCATTGCTAGGCAAGAAAATGGCTATAGTTTTTGCTTTTAAAAAGCAACTGAGAGCTGTCTCGTGTAAAAACATCTTGAACCTCTGCTTCTGTGTATGACTTAGGTACTGTATTTCCTCCTTTATCCATCTGTAATGCAAATCAGGGTTTCCACGGCAGTAAATAGTAATAGCCAATATTTCATTAAGAACATGCCGTGTTCCCCCTGTTAGGTGCTTTCCGTGGATTATTTCATTTAATTGTCACAACAGCTTTATGAGGTAGGCACTATTGTATTTCTATTTTGCAATGAGGAAACCAAGGTGTATTAGTTTCCTGTAGCTGCTGTAACAAATTACCATACACCTGGTGGCTTAAAACATTGAAATGTACTCTCTTACAGTTTTGGAGGCCAGAAGCCTATAATCAAGGTGTCGGCTGGGCTGTGCCCTCTCCGAAGGCTCTAGAGGAAATTTCATTCCTTGCTTCTTCGAGCTTCTGGTGGGTGCTGACATTCCTTAGCTTGTGGCTACTCATCCCATCTCTGCCTCTGTCTTTGTATGGCCTTCTCCCTTCCTCTCCTCTATGTGTCTCTTCTAAGGACACTTGCCATTGGATTTAGGGTCCACCTAGATAGTCCAGGATGATCTCATCTTGAGATCCTTAATTTAATTCCATCCACAAAGACCTTTTTTCCAAATAAAGTCACATTCACAGGCTCTAGGAATTAGAATATATGGACATATCTTTTTGCTGGCCATCATTCAACCTGTTACACGAGGCACAGATGGGTTATAGTAAGTCGGTGGTGGACCTGGGATTCCACCTCTTATGGAAGGGCCCTGAGAAGCCGTGAAAGCCCTACTCTCACTACTTGTAGACTTCAGCACCTCCCCTTGGCTTACTCTCAGTCTGAGGGACAGTTGTGCCATGTGCTGGTGGGCAACTCGCTGAGAGGTCATGGCCCAGTTTAGTAGCAGTCTCAGTTCTAGAGGAATTATGAAATTGACTCACACAAAGAAACAATAGAGCCAAATATTACTCCAGGGACAGAGTGCCGACCTCTAGTGTCCCTCCTCGCATACTAGGGTGAGGTGCTCCTCGTAGATGGTGCTGTGGGGACAGAAGAGACATGACTTAGGGGAGCCTGGGAAGTTTGCTGAGCTGTAGCTGGGACCTGCCTGGGGAGAAGGGCAGAGCTCCTGAGGAAATATTTGGCTAAAATATTATGCATGTTGAAAGGAATGAAAGAAAACATAAATAAATGTAAAGATATCCCATGTTCATAGATTGGAAGGCAGTATTGTTATCAATACTAGCTAAAGTGATCTACAGAGTCAGTGTAATCCCTATCAAAATCTCAATAATTTTTTCATTTTTTGCAAAAATGAAAAAAATCAATCCTTTAAGTTTATAAAATTTCAGGAGACCTTTAATAGCCAACACAATCTTGAAAAAGAACAAAATCAGAAGATGCACACTTCCTGATTTCAAACCTTACTATAATGCTACAGTAGTCAAAACAGCTAATACTGGCATAAAGACTGACATAGCCCAGAAAAATCCCTCCTATATATGGTCAAATAACTTCCCACAAAGGTGGCAAGATCATTTACTGGGGGAAAAGTGTCTTGTTAACAAACGGTTTTGGGAAAACTGCATACCCACATGCAAAAAATGAAGTTAGATCCTTACTTTATACCGTGTACAGAAAAACAAACAAACCCTCAATATAGATTAAAGACCTAAATGTAAGAGCTAAAAATATACAGCTCTTAGAAGAAATCATAGGATTTTTGAAAAGCTTCATGGCATTGGATTTGACAGTGATTCTTGAGGATGACACCAAAAGTGGAGGCAACAGAAGAAAGAAATAGGTAAATTGGGCTTCATCAAAATTAAAAGCCATTGTGCATCAAAGGGCACTATTAACAGAATGTAAAGGTACATAATTGAAGAAAATATTTGCAAACTATGTATCTCATAAGGGTTAATATCCAGAATATCTTTACAAACTCCTCAAACTCAATAAAAAAGCAAACAATCCAATTAAAAAATGGGACAAAGATTTATGCAAAGAAGATATACAGATGGCCTGTAAGCACATGTGATGATGCTCACTGTCATTAATCATTAGGGAAATGCAAATGAAAACCACATTGAGATACCCCTTCACAGGCATTAGAATTAGTATTAAAAAACCAAAAAACCTGAAAACAAGTTTTGGTGAGGATGTGAAGAAATTGGAACCCTTGTGCATTGCTGGTGGGAATATAAAATGGTGCAGCTGCTGTGGAAAGCAGTATGGTCGTTCCTCTAAAAATTAAACATAGAATTACCATATGATCTATCATATGATGAATTCCACTTTTGGGTATATATACAAAATAATTGATAGCAAAGACTTGAACAGATATTTGTACACCCATGTTCATAGCAATATTATTTGCAGTAGCCAAAATGTGGAAACAATGCAAGCTTCTATTAACAGATGAATGGATAAACAAGATGTGATATATACATACCATGGAATATTATTTTGCCTTAAGAATGGATGAAATTCTGACACATGCTACAACATGGGTGAATCTTGAAGACATTATAGTAAGTGAAAAAAGCCAGCCCCCAAAGGGCAAAGTTTGTATGGTTCTACTTCCCAGTTACCTGAAACAGTCACATCCATAGAAACAAGGAGCAGGATAGAAGTTAGGAGGAGGAGGGGGAGGCAGACATGGGGAGTTAGTCACTGAAGACAAAGTTTCAGGTTGGGATGATGAAAAAGTTCTGGAGGTGGATGGTGGTGATGGTTAAACAACACTGTGAATGTATTTAATGCCATTGAACTGTACATTTAAAAATAGCTAAAAAGGTAAATTATATACTGTGTATATTTCACTATAATAAAAAAATACAGTGCTTATTTGATGGTGATTGAGGTAGTTGCTTTTTGTAAATTCATGAAAGAGAAGAAGTCAAGCGAAGAGGTCTGGAGGTAACAGACGGTCATATAAGGCAGGACTGAATTCCTTTGCTTTGGGGTGGATATTGGAAGAGACTTGTGCTTAACAGGACCTTTGAATGAATATAATTTTCTCAATGCATTTAAAACTTACTGCATTTCTCACCAACAACATATTTCACCCCACTTACACATAAGGGAAAATGTTATGACGTTATGGAGAGATATAACATGGTCTGCTCTTCTCTGATGGTGCATAATTGTTTCAGGAGAGAGCTGTCTGGAAGTCCCCCCCAGAGGACTGGGATTAATTCTGGTTGCAGGGAGGAAATTAAAACCAGCTGCAGGCAGTTGCAGGTGATAAGCATTTTTATTTTTATCTTCCCCTCTCTAATTCTGCTTTATCTGAGACTAACTCCGTTCCAATCCATACTACCATCTTTAGAAACTAACCAAGATTGTTTTCTTAACGTACAGACCAAGTAGACACAGCCGAGCTTTCCAGCTGTATTGTCTGTGTTTTGTAACCAAGCAAGGAAACTCAGAGGGCTCTTAAAACAAGAGCAAACACTCTAATAAGCTGGAAGAGGCAAAGTCTGCCTTTAAATTTGTAAGCACTTTTATAATTAATTTGGAGAGGGAGAGAGAGAGAGAAGAAAGAAAGCAGTACCTGAAAAATGGGTGACTCTTGGGAGACTTTTCTGCTCAATGTAACCCAGGTGTAGACTCGATATGAACTTGAACTCTTCACCCCCCCACCATTTGCCCATTTAGAATGTTACTGTTTGGTCTAACACTGTCAAAAGAAATTGCTTTTTCCATATTGTTTTCCTTGTTTTATTTAGTTTGCATCTTCTGTCCAAAACATTTGTTGAAAATTGGATCTTTTAGAGCAGACAAAACCAATTATCTTCAGGAGAAAATGTTTGCTCATTTCACTTTGGCATGGAAGAGAATTAAATCTAATTTCTCTTTTAGATACAGGAATTAGATATTTAATTGTCAATAACTATAGCACATGTGGAATGATTATCTTTGGGTTATTCTGCATTGCTTTGGCTTCGAGATGGCCAGACTGTTAATATAACAACTCCAGTTACTTTCGCCATGAATTTGGATGCGCAGATACTGTGGATACCACCACCGCTGCCCGTGCAGGCAGGCAGCTTCTGTGGGTCACGTGCCATATGCCACACTTTGAGGCAAAAGCCTTACATGCATCATTACAGTTCATCCTCAACTATCGAGAATGTAGGGGCCCTTATTCTCATTTTACTGCTGAGGAAACTGAGAGATTAAAGTAACTTGCCTGATGCGAACATAATCTGTAAATGTTGGGGCTGGAATTTGAACAAATTCCTGGGAATTCGGCAGAACTCAGGGTGTGTTCTGACCTTTGAGAAACTGAGAACGACGACCATTTCCTATTATTCTCATATTTTAAAATTCTTATTGGAGTATAGCTGCTTTACAATGTTGTGTTAGTTTCTCTTGTACAGCAAAGCAAATCAGCTATATGTATACATATGTCCCATCTTCTTTTGAATCTCTGTCCATTTAGGTCACCACGGAGCACTGAGTAGAGTTCCCTGTGCTATCCAGTAGGTTCTCATTAGTTATCTGTTTTATACATAGTAATGCGTACATGTCAATCCCCAATCTCCCAGCTCATCCCACCCCCGCCCCGCCGCTTTGGTATCCATATGTTTGTTCCCTACGTCTGTGCCTCTGTTTCTGCTCTGTAATAAGCTCATCGTACTTGTCACAACTTTGCACATGGAGCTTTACACATGGCAGAGTGAGGGCAATCCAGTTTGTAGAATAAACAAGTGAGGAAAGCAGAGGGATATTTTGCGCTTTAATTGCTGTGTTTTCATTTGGAAGTTGCTGCAGTGTGGCATTTTATGGGCTCATTTGTATGCACTTCTTTCAGGTAGCCTATGAATCTAAGGGGATGCCTTGTGGATTTGGTTTTCTGGGGGTGCACAGGCTAGTCCCTGGGAACACTGAAGAAGAACAGTTCTGTCATGGCCTTGTGTGTTCATGGAGATGCGGTCTCATTAGAAGCTGTTCTGAACGGCGAAGAGGGTTTCAGGAACTCTAGGCTTTAGTCTGCACGCTGTGAGTGAGGTGTTTGTCCCTCAAAATGATGCAGACAGCTCACCCTCATTATGGCTCACTGGTCCTTAAGCCGCGTGAGAACAAAGCTCTGTCTCCTGTGCTTGCAGGTCATCTGCTGTGATGACTGCAGTGCTTGGCCCATTAACACTGCAGAACGAAACAAGAGAAATGAAAGTGAACATTTGATAGGTCTGATGACAGCTGTGTAAAGGCCCCTGGAGGAGATAGCGTGGCCAGCAAAGCTCCAGAGTCACCCACTCAGTGGAGCAGCACAAAAAAAGAAAGAATGCGTCAGTTAAGAAGGGGTCCTCCGTCATGGAAGGACAGAAGGGTGAGTGAGATGTTGGCAGTGCCATCCACGTGTTGCCCAGGGCAACTACCTACTGCGAATGTTCCCTATCTCAATGGCAGGGCTGTCCTTGGGGTAGAGCTGAAGGAGGACGGTTACAGACAACAGATTCCGGTGTTTCTCTTTCTGGCAAACCAAACCCATTGGCATCCACGATGTGTTAAATATTCTCATCGTCTTTGTTCTGACTTCAGGCTCAGAACAACTTGCTGACTCCTACTTGGTCTGCTCACCTGGAGAGGATGTGCTGATGATACGAATTCCACATTTTTCTGTTCCCCTTGACCGCAGTGGTTTATCATAGAAAATCAACAGAGAGGGTTCCAAGGAACACTGGGTGCGTACGTAGCATCCGAGCCCAGATGGGCTGGTTTTATTCACACGTGGGGTTCTGAGCTTTGTGACAATTGTCATTTTCATTGACGATAGTGGACGTTTTGGTGTTATTCTCAGCCATGTGCATGTCAGTTGAGGAGAGTGGTTCTCTTGGGATCTGATCATCGTGAGACCCAGAAAAGATTAAGTTTCTGGATCTTCAAAGAGGAAGGTCAGTTTCATCCATGCAGCCCTTTCCCTAGGCCGGCGCCCCTCAAACTGTTCCCCGTGGGCCAGGCTGACCGCAGGTGCACACATATCTTGGGAGTCGGCAGACTCAGATTGACGTATAGCATCTTCTCGGAGAATTCTTTTTCTTTAAAAACCTGCTCTTTATAGTGCATTCTGTTCTCGAACACACCCATTTCATATCAGTGTTATTGTTCACACAATGTTTTCCTCCCAACCTGTAAGTAGGCTCGATGCTGTGGGGAGACGTGCAGTGCTCCCCCGTGGCTCCGGGTGCTGCCGGGCCCGTGGCTGAGCACCTCTAGGTGGGCCCGTGAGCAGCCCTGCCTCACACCCTGCTTCCCCTGTGCAGCTGTGCGACTTCTGTGTCTCAGGGCTTTTTAGGTCTGTAATCTTTGTCTACTTTATTTCCTCTAAATAGGATTATTTTGAACTAGATTGCTACATAGTGATTTTGGTTGTGGAGACTAGCATCTTCTGTGAACAGGGTGATTTTTTCCCCATTCTTTCTTTTAATACCAGTGTGGTCTCTGTTGCTATCTAGTCACATGGTGAATAATTGGACTATATGTTTCATGTATGTTTGGAGGACTAAATAAGAGCAAGCGTTTTGAAAATGTGAACTACTCTATAAATTTTACTAATCATTATATGATTTCAAAAGTTAATTTTATGTAACTGATGAGAAAGAAGAAGGTTTTCTAGACAGCAAAGAACCAGTGCTCCAACCTTTAGAAATGAGAAAGAGAGAGAGGGAGGGAGATATTCTGGCAGACAAAAAGGTGCCATCTGCTCATATATTTATGGCATCTTGTCTCATGTTCTTTCACACTAGTTCTCAGAGCTGAAAAACACCCTAAATACAACAACCTGAGTAAAATATTATATTATGGAGGCATTACCCCATTCAAACCTGATAGATATGATGATGGTTCCAATATAATGATTTTTAGCTCTAGGGTACAAATAAAATGGTGATGTCTAGCTGTGACTACAATGTCACCAAAATGTAACTATTTCCCTATTGTATTTGTGTTCCCACATTCCTTCAAAGTCAACATTCAGAAAAAAAACTTGTGAAAATTTCTATATACCGATCACTGATCTTTGAAAACCATCAGCATTTTGCCATATTTGTCATCTGTTTATTTCCGAACCTCCTCCCTTTTCTGCTGGATAACTTTAAAGCAAACTCTATGTATCTTGTCATTTCACCCCTAAATGGTTTAGTAATCTTCTCCATGGTGGGGAGAGAGAGAGACAGCGAAAAAGAGCAAGAGAGATTGGGGGTGGGGGAGAGATGGAGAGAGAGAGATGGGGAGAGAGAGAGAGAAACATAGTGTCATCAAACACCTAGCCCATATTCAAATTCCCGATTGTCTAAAAATGCCTCTTTTCAGTTATTCTTCTATTCTATTCTATTCTATTCTATTCTATTCTATTCTATTCTATTCTATTCTATTCTATTCTATTCTATTCTATATCCAAACAAGTTCCATTTCATTGCATGTGGTTGTTAAGCTCCACAGAGCCTTGTGAATATCTCATAATCTAGAACAGTTCCCCGCTCCCTGTATGGATTTAGGAATTAGGTCTTAAATTCTAGATTTGGTTGGAGATGCTGTTTAACTTTCTCTTCTACTCCCTGAATTTCCTGTGGACTGACGTTGCATCTCAAGGCTTATTAACTTCAGATTCAGTTTTGTTGTTATTGCTGTTGTTAAAAGATTATTTCAGACCTGGTTCTTGATTTTCCAGCTTGTCGAAAACTTCTTCACATTGTGTCATATCAGTGTGTCTGACTCACTTTCAGTGATGCTAAAATTGATCACTGGGCTTAGGTGACAGTACCTGGATAACTTGGTTGTTTTCCCTCCCTATTTTGTCCAAGGGTTTTACTATCCAGTGATGACCATTGCCTGCATCAGTTATGGGACTGACGGTTGCAAAATGTTGATTTTTTGAACTATATCTTTCTGTTTCAGGTTATTACCCGAGAATCTGTATTAAAAAAACTCTTGACCATGAAGGCTCTTTGAACACCCTGAAATACATGTTATTACCAGAATAGTGAGAAAATTGCTTCACTGTTTCCTTTTAAAATGTCTGTTTTTCAGAGTAATGATTTGGTGTCCCATCAACTGCTAGTGGTGTGCAGCGGATTCTATTTTGTTTCTCTCTCTCTGTCACCTCTTTGCTTTTTATGAATGTACAGCTTTTTGTACATTCAATATATTTTAATTAATTGGGTCACTTTTTGGATGTTCATAGCCTCCCACCTACAGCAAGTGGGAACTCTGACTCCCGGGCCCTTTTGATCAGACCCACCTCAGCCGTTGATCACTTCCGTCCCTTTCTTATTTTCTGGAGCAACAAAAATGTCCCAGCCCGTTTTTCTACATTTCCTGTCCCACAACTAAAATCAGCCATTTCTTCAAGGATCCTTAGTTTCATTGAGTGGAGAATTCAACGCAGAGACCACCTTGTGGGTTAGATGTGCCCATGAGATTGGACTGGGGTTGTTTCCAGCCCTTTTCAATGAATGGAGCTGGAAAACTTGTGTTTTAGAAAATGAGAAAAAAAAACCCATGATCCACCTTGCCATTTACAGTTCAGATTTAAGATCCTAAGTGTTTATTTTGTTAATTTTGTATTTGGATTTCTTTTTAGATTTAGATCTCTGTGGCAAAACTTGTTTCTTTATAACATTAACATACTCTAAAATTTGCATGCTTGAAAAGAATGTGAATTAAAAAATGTTTGAGTTAAATAGATCTATTTGATAAGCATTATTGATTACATTTTTTAAAAAAATTCAATTTTTATATTATTATTATTTTGGCTGCGCCACATGGCTTGCAGGATCCTAGTTCCCTGACCAGGGATTGAACCCTGGGCCCCTGGCAGTGAGAGCACGGAGTCTTAACCACTGGACCAACAGGGAACTCCTGATTACATGGTTTAGATTATATAGAATCTTATTAATTTTGGTTTACCTATTATGTCTTGGACTGAGAGAGGTATGTTAAGCTGTTCTATTTTGGATGTGTTTCAGTCCCTTTCTTCTTGCATTTCCAGCAGTTTCTACCTTATAAAAGTTGTTCCTCTACAGATTGCAGTCTTTGGCATTATAATGTCTTTTTTGAATTCTTTTAACTTTTTAGCTTCCCCACCCCCCGTATTCTACCATGCTTCATACTAAAATCTGAACTTCTGCTTTCTTATTACTTAAGTTTCCCTGGTATATCTAGGCTTATTCTTTAATCCTTCATCTTTCTGTGTCTTTTTGATTAAGGCATGTCTCATACCACAGAGAGTTAGATTTGCTTTATTAGTCAATCTGAATTTTTTTCTTTTAACAGATTTCTTTATGTGTTTGATCTGAGTCCTGACATACCAATTTATTATTTATTTACTGTATCTAGTAAATCTTTCACTATGTGATTCATTTTCTTTTCTCTTTGTAATCTTTGGTATTTCATATGGTTTGTGTTTTTGCTCTACGGGTTACCTTTACTCTAATATTGTATATAATATCTTAAGGGTCCTTTTTTTTTTTTAAGGTAATGCCTAATTCTACTCTTTTCTGAGCAGTACTGATTAGTTATCATCTTGTCCCTCTTCTTCCTTCTCCTTCGGTGTCTAAACATATTCTTTTTTTTTTTTTCACATCTTTATTGGAGTATAATTGCTTTACAATGTTGTGTTAATTTCCACTGTACAACAAAGTGAATCAGCTGTATTTATACATATATCCCCTCCCTCTTGAGCCTCCCTCCCACCATCCCTACCCCATCCCTCTAAGTCATCACCAAGCATCAAGTTGATCTCCCTGTGCTCTGAAGCATCTTCCCACTAGCCTTTTTTTTTAAAATCACCACAATCTACAAACGTCTTTCTTTTTTTTCTTGTAAATTTGTTTATTTATGTATTTATTTATTGGCTGTGTTGGGTCTTTGTTGCTGAACATGGGCTTTCTCTAGTTGCGGTGAGCGGGGGCTACTCTTTGTTGTGGTGTGCGGGCTTCTCATTGCTGTGGCCTCTCTTGTTGTGGAGCATGGGCTCTAGGTGCATGGGCTTCAGTAGTTGCGGCATATGGGCTCAATAGTTGTGGCACACGGGCTTAGTTGCTCCACGGCATGTGGTATCTTCCTGGGGCAGGGCTCGAACCTGTGTCCCCTGAATTGGCAGGCGGATTCTTAACCACTGCGCCACATCGGTAGCCCCCCCATGTGCTTCTTAGTTTCTTCTAATTCAGCCTCTGTTTCTGAAATATTGTTTCTGTCTTTTCTTAGCTTTTCATTTTTGACCTTTCAGTCCTCTTTTTATATCACCGTTTCCTGTCATTCCAGCCATCTCCTTTCTTTTTAAAAATTTTTAAATTTTTTCCTTTTTAAAAATTTCTAATTTTTATTTGAAGTATAGTTGATTTACAGTATTGTGTTACAATGTTGTGTTAGCTTCTGGTGTACAGCAAAGTGATTCAGATACACACACACACACACACACACACACCCCATTCTTTTGCATATTCATACAGTTCCCTCTACAGTAGGACCTTGTTGTTTAGCCCTCTCCTTTCTGAGCTGTTCTGATTCTGACTTGTATGGTTCTTTCAGGCTTGGATTGTTTTTAAGCTTCTTTTAACTCATTTAGAAATCTTATGTTGCAATTTTCATCCTCTTTGTAGCCACATTTGTGGGATGTTTTCATTATCTCTTGGAACTTTATTTGGTTCACTTAAACCTTTATCTTTGCTGTATCTCTCTGTGGGGTTTTATTGTAATCTGGTTTTATTTTCCACATACAAATTAAATGGTTCTCTTAGAAAGTTCCTCTGTAGGGCTCTCTTCTGCACTGTTACTGTGATGAATTAAAAAAATATAGCCTCTTTATATATATGATGACTTCTCTCTCAGGGCTGAGCCTGATTCACAGGAGCTTCTTGCCTCTAACTCTGTGTCATCTGGAGTCTGAGGGTCTTTCCTTCCAGAGCAGTGAGGCTACCTTTCCATGTGCTTGTCCACCATGTCCTGGGATCCAGCTCAGACACCTCCCTCTCCCGTGTTAGAAGCTTTTGTCTCCCTGCGATTTACAGCGTTTTGTTTTAGATCCAGCTATCAGGGTTTTTTTTTCTTTTTGAGCAAGGTGGGGGGAAGGGAAGAGGGAGGAATGAGTCTCTGTCTTTCCAAAAGAGTGTGTTTCAGAGCATTTCTGAGATCCTGCAGGCCGAAGCTGCTGCAGCATCATTTGAATTCCCAGGATCCTTACTGGTTTCCTATGGTTTTCTTTACACTTGTCCACAGCTTGCAGCCCGCGAGGGAGTCTTTGAATTTCACTGGTCATTTACAGGTTTGACTGCTTTAGTTCCTGTTCTGTAAAGAATAGTGGCTCCTTCTGGGGGTGAATATTTGCTGATTCCTGAAGTACAGCTAGTAGCACTGTCCACACTCTCCTTTTTCTTCCCCACCAACCCCTCATCCCCGCTGATCCCACACAAGACCAGCTGCTGCCTAGTGTGGAGGGCACACCGACCCTACTCTGGGGTTCCTTGTCACCAGTTTTATGTAAGATGTTATCCATGTTGTGTTTGTTTTTTCTTTTGCTATCCTATATGTTTTGTCTGGCTTTTACGATTTAATAAAACTATGCTGCTTCCATGTTGTTAGCATTGGAAATCCCAGTATATTTTAAAACAAGAATGTTGTAGAAACTTTAGCTTTTCATTTCTGGTATCGCATCATGCAGTTTTTCGTTACTTCCAGTAGAATGGCAGTATTTGAACGTTAAGATCTGGAACAAAACTGTGTGTTGCCAACTGGTTTGCAATTCTGGCAAAAAAGCGTGGGCAAAGAGCTTGAGTGTGTGTAACTGGTTCTGCATGATTTGTGTCTAGAACAAGACTAAGAAAAACTGACTTGTCCTTCCTGTTTCAGGGATTGGTCTAGAAAGTTAAGCTCCTCTCCAGATTATCTTGTTATGTTAGTTTCGCTTTGTAATGAGCCTAATGGATGGGCTACCTTATCCAGAAACTGACCGACGGATAGATTTCACATTCGCCATACAGGCTGAAGAGAAAGGGCCTTGCATGCCACCATAAAACAGAAAGACCTAAGAGCTTGTTTGTTGTTGATGGGACAGAAGCAGAGTTTAGGAACTCTAAGGTGGTCAAAGGAAATTCCTATATTTCTTAAAATTAATAAGAAATCTAATCAAGTGGCTCAAAACCATAAAGAGATAGTTGTGAGAAAACAAAACGTGGAGAAAGAATGGAAGCTGTAGGGGAGGGCAGGAGCGCTGATTTTCCCATCTCTCAGCCCAAGACAGAGACAGTTATGTTTCAGGCCACTCACAAAATCTAAGACTGACTGATGACCTTTAAATTGCAAATGGAAGGGATGACATGTCTAAGCAGTGGAGTAACTGTGCTTCCCAGAGTATGGAACAGGGCCAGCCAAGACCTACTGCTGACAGATAGCTCAATGTATAGCAAGGACACTTGGAGGAATATTTTCTCTTGTTCTTAACTACTGTTTGCCTGCAAATGATGAAACCAGTTCCGAGCCCAGTGATGTATCCTAGCATCTGTCTGTTAGCATGACTCCCACTATCTTCTCTCCCAGTGTTATTCCAGGACCCCAAGAATCTTTCCCATTTTTTGGTGTGTTTTTTCTTGTCCTCCACCAACCTGTAGATGATCAGTGGACTTTTAAGGCAAGTTGAGGGCATTTGCCCCTGCAGGGACCACTCTGAGCGAGCCCAGAAGCCAGCTGGGCTCTTTGTAAAAGAATGGACAGGGTGTGGGTATTCTTATGTCCATGACTGGAAAAATTATGTTGAATTTTTCCATCTACGCCAACTCTCTGAGGCTGTGGATTGGAAATCCTGCTCTAATAATTGAGTGATCCTCAAATTCTATTAATTCTGTATCATTTTTTTTGAAATTAGAAAGGTATGAATTATTAAAAATTAAAATTAATTAAAAATTAAACACTAGAACGAATTCACAATTAGGCTAACATACTCTTAAAGTTTCATTTACTCCTGTCATGTGAGCCCCCAAAGGTATGTAGCATATATAATATATATGTGTGTGTGTGTATGTATGTATGGGTGAGTCAAAAATTATCCACACTCTAGCTGTGGAATTTATTTTAATTAACTTTTAGAAAAGACAAATACATCATTTTTTTGCACAATCTCCTTGCTTTTCAATACACTTTGTCTATCTGTCAACAAGCTTTCATATTCCCACATTAAAAAATGTTTTAGGGGACTTCCCTGGTGGTGCAGAGGTTAAGACTCTGCCTGCCAATGCAGGGGACACGAGTTTGAGCTCTGGTCCAGGAAGATCCCACATGCTGCATAGCAACTACGCCCGTGAGCCACAGCTACTGAAGCCTTTGTGCCTAGAGCCCATGCTCTGCAACAAGAGAAGCCACTGCAGTGAGAAGCCCACACACCGCAATGAGGAGTAGCCCCCGTTCGCCACAACTAGAGAAAGCCTGCATGCAGCAACAAAGACCCAATGCAGCCAAAAATAAAATAAATAAATAAAATTAAAAAAAAATGTTTTAGGCTGAGCTAAGATTCATCAGAAATGAATCTTTGTCCTCGTAGGGCTGCTTTCAGGGGACCAAACAGGTGAAAGTATGATGGAACAAGATAAGGACTATAGGGAGGATGCTTTAACACCTCAAAATGAAGGTTTTGCAGAGGGTCAACAGTGTGGGCAGAAGTGTGCAGACGTGCACACCCTCAGGCCACAGAAAACGAATCACTGCACACTGTTCTTCTTCCGTGCAAATCACAAGTGGGGCGTCCATTTTTGCTCGCACCACAGTTACACATGAACTGATGTAACATGTTCACACCTGCACAGCAGTGACTGGGGAGACAGTGGCTTTGAAAGGAAAGTGCCGATAAGACAGTGTGGCCAGCAGAAGTTGTAATATAACCGGAGTGCAGATAATTTTTGACTCACCCGTGTGTGTGGTGTGTGTGTGCACAGAAAAATCTTTTAGCTCTGAAACACCTCTGATTCTATTAGGACACGGGTCCGATTGCTACTGTCGAGATACTGAGATGCGCAGCTTGCTCAGCTGGGGATGTGAAACGAAAATCCTGTTTATCATGAAACACTAAGCTTGTCTTCAACTGTCTCAACTGTTGAGAACTCAGAAAACACACAGTAGAAGCTGAGAGGATAATGAGATTCTTTATGTAGTCTTATATTTTTCTCAACCTGGTTGTGGAGCTCCAGAGAGATGAATTAGCATAGTGTGCTGGCATTGTCTCTGCCTGAGAAAATAAATGACAGATCAAGTCTCATACACTCAGAGAATAACAAATCATTTCTGAACGGCTGCTTAATTTATAGATCTGGTTTAGATGGAGAGTAGCTGAATGGCAGGGACGGTCCCGGCGTGGTTGCCAGCAGAGCAGCAAGACAAGTCCTCTGCAGATTACTTGTTGCCAGTTGAGGTTGTGGGGGGGACGGGAAAGCTGGCCATCACTCTCCCAAGAGAAGGATCCAGAGCCTGGCTTTTCCCTCTGTGTTACCCAGCAGCTGTGCTTGCACAGAATTTGTTTGAAAGAGATAGCATCCCATCGTCAGATGGCCTTTCTGATAACGCACCTCCTGGTGTCAAACTTGCTTTCCTGGAAGCCAACACGGAGAAATCTGAAAGGCCTCACACACACTGTGAGAACATCAGAAGAAAGAGAGCAAGTGAAAAGAAGTCAAGAGCAGCTGAAGTCTCCTCCAAAGCCGAGGAGGCGAGCTGGGATGATTCAGGGGGCCTGTCTTTGTGGAGATGCTGCAATTCAGGATGATGTGAATCTTGAGCGAGGAGTTTAAATAGCAGCAGCAGGAGTCTGGCATTGAAGTGAATTTTTAAAATGAAGATTTTTAAAAAGTTTTGCACAATGGCGAGATGACAAATGAATGTGTCAAGATTGGCACATTGAGGACAGGAAGTAGACACCTTAGTTGGAAAAGACACGCATGTCTATTTTTCATCTTTTGCTCCCTCTTACACATGAAGATGTGGGATTCTGAAGAACTCTTTTTGGACTATAAAGGAGTACTATAAATGGCTATAGTGAATTCATGAATTCTAAGGAGGGGAAGGAGTAAGAAGGCGAAAAATAATAGGAAATGCTGTTTCGTTTGTTTAGCATCTTGGCACAAAAAGAGACACTCCCTCTGTGCCTAGTTTAAGGACAGACTTCTGCTTTAAACCTGTTCTTACCCAGATTTCTTCTCCAACACAGCACTGTGGAAAGCGCACTGCTTCTATCTGAATAGCACCAAGGGATGCTCAACTTACTACAGGGCTCAAAATCCCATTTATTCTCTCGGGGCCTGACGCCTCCCCACTCCACCCACTGCTCTGGCGACCAGAGGACAGAATGATGCCTCCATCAGAGGGGACTTGAATCTCTTCTTGCCTTTGAAGTAGGAAGCTGGCAGGGAGTTTGGAAATTGCTGGCAACAGGATTTTCACTTTTGGAGGTTTTCCTTCTTCCTCTTAGGATGTCAGAAGAGAATATTTTGTGGGAAGACATTCTGGAACCTTTTTGAAACATTGAAAATGTTGAAGTATGTGGGCCGAGCGATGGGATTCAGAATGTCCTGCTTGAGCAGTGGAAGAGCTGAGGGTGCGGGGCATGGAGACTAATATCACCCTGTTTGGTCCTGAGGGATGGCTGGTTAGCCAAAGACGGGTAAGATTCCTCAGAGGAGGAACAACCTAAGACAGGCACAGCCGCAGAGGGGCCAACAGGGGTGGTGCATAGAGCCTTCCTTATATCACCGTGTTTGGCCCTGGAGGATGACTGGTTAGCCAGAGACGGGTAAGATTCCTCAAGGGAGGAACAACCTAAGACAGGCACAGTCACAGAGGGGCCAACACGGGTGGGGCACAGACCCTTAATCCTTCTGAGAGAGGTCTCCTTCCCCCAGGGCTGCTTTGCTCTCCACACCCAGCTCAGATCCACACCTGCTCAACTCGGACCCAGGAAGTAAACAAAGATAATTGCCTCAGTCATGTGAGGCCTTTGATTGTTTATGAGTGTAACCTGAGAATGTTAGCCCACGAACTCAATAAAAGCAGCCTGGGATGAGTCAGCGGGGCTCTTGATCCCAGAGGTCTTGAGCCCCCCGGTCCCACTTTTTTCTTCAGTCTGTGTCTGTGTCTTCTTCAAGCTTGCGGCACCCATCACTCACCTCGAGTCGCCGAGCTGGTCTCGGCAATATTTCATACCTTGTTGGATATGATATGGAACATGGACCTGGCAGTCCATCGAATCAGTCACCTGAGAGTCATTACTCACACCATCTTCCCAGCCAGGCTTTCCAGAGAGGCAGACTCTGCAGGGCCGGGCAGTGATGTAGAGACCCTTCCCCGTGCAGTGAAGGGGAGCCAGAGCCCAGTCTGCCTGTGGGGGACTGTGGGCAGAGCCACGAATGCAGAGGGGGCGACGGGGCCAGGTCCTCCATTCTGTCATTGTTCACTCAATAAGCATTTATTGAGTACCTGCTGTATGCCAAACCCTGTTTCTAGCTGCTGAAGGGCAGTAGTAACTCAACAGATCAACAGAACCCCTATGCCCTGGAGCTGGCTTTCTAGGTAGATGAGAAACATGATAAATAAGTAGATGACAGAGCTTGCTGTGCAGCAAGGGGCGCTGACGAGAAGGACAGAGCAGGGGAGGGGGGTTTGGAGTGGATGAGGACGGGCAGCCCTGTGTGCATTGCTGCTCATGACGGCGGGGGTGGCCAGGGAGGGCTTTCCGAGAAGGCAGTGTGTTTTGAGAAAGGGCCTGAAGGGAGTGAGGGAAGAGCCTTGGGGTCTAAGTAGGAGGAACAACAAGTGACAAGGCCCTGAGGTGGGCTTGTGCCTGGCCTGATGGAGAGCAGCACTGAGGCCAGTGTCCCTGGAGAAAGGAAGCTGGGGCGAACAGGAAGAGATGAGGTTGGAGGGGATGCAACAGGGGCCAGGTCGTTCAGGGTGCAGGGGAGGACTCTGACCCTGAGAGAGGTGGTAGCCATTGAAAGGTTCTGAATGAGGCAGTGGTCTGATCTCCTGTTTCAAGTGGAGAATAAGCCAAAGGTGGGGAGGAGGGGGAGGAGGGCGGAAGCAGAGGGATGAGTTAGGAGACACACACGACAACCAGCTGAATCTGTCAGGGAAGTGAGTAGCGGTTTATAGGCTGTTTATGGTCTGTAACACATCCTTTCCAAGCTGGGTTCCAACGACCAGAGCCCGAAATTGCCTAAACACTTCGTTGTTTACCCAGAATCAGGCTGGCACAGAGGAGCAGGTGGGAAACCGTTCCAAGTACAAGTGCATGAAATAGCGAGTTACCCTGCTTCCTGGCACGGCACTCCCATAAAGGAGTCTTGTGTTTTCGTTGCTGGAGGTTTGTGGTTCCTTCCTACCACTGCTTTTAAAAAACCACACACTCTGCCTTTCCCTTTTCACTCTCATATCAAAACAGCAAGTGACCCATTACATTTACATAGGAGCTTGGCCCATTTGAGCAATTAAAGTTTATAGGAAACGAAATAGCCCTTTCATATGCTAGATTGGATCCTGCAATAGAAAAGGGACGTTCGTGAAAAAAAAAAAACTGGTAAAATCTGAATAAAGACTGTAGTCGAGTTAATAGTATTGTACCAGTACTTATGACTTAGTTTAAATGTGCTATAGTTATCGTGGCAAATGTAAGATGTTAACATTAGAAGAAATGGGTGAAAGGTATATGTCAACTTCCTGTACCTTTTTTGCAACTTCTCTGTATATTTAAAATTATTGCAAAATAAATTAATAAATAAAAGCTCTTTTTTAGAGGGGAAAAAAATACACGAGTAGATTGTTATTACAATAACAATATATAGTCAGAAAATGGTCTTTCCTGTCCATCATTTCATTTAGATTAAGCTGTGTTTCAAATACTTCACTTGCCTCCTGCGATAAATGTCCAGGCATCACTTTTCGTCGCAGGGATCCTCTGCTTGGGAAATAGATACTTTCCAATATGTTGTACCTGCCCAAACCCTGCCATTTATTGATTCCCCTTCCTTCTGCCTTCCTCTCTTCTCCTGTCTTTATGCTTGCTGTGTACCACTTCTTCACTGAACAAATGTAACTGGCCCTGGAACTACTTTGCCATTTTCTTCTTGCTTTAAACCTAAAGATGACCATTCTTTGCTTGCTGTTCTGAAGCTTTGGGGAAAGAAATTTGCTATTGTATTAGAGGAAGATGTGATCTTCTCAATGTCTGATTGTTTAGACCAGGGATGGTGAACTCAAATGTCTCCAGGGCTGAGGCAAACCATGTAAAGATGTGATGCAGTCGAGAGTAATAGGTTAAAAACAATGGCATCACCTACCTCTCTGTAAGATGGTTCTTATTTTGATTATTCCAGGAAAGCTGTGTCTTTTCTAGAACCTCATGGAAATTTTGAATCTGTTTCTAAGCAAGATGCTTTTTTTTTTTTAAACTCATGATGCTTTATAAATAAAGATTATGGTTTTGTCAGCCAATGAGGGAAAATATGTGACCAGTCTCAGTTTAGGTAGTAACCAGGTTGGAATAAAAAATTACGCTTCCGTAGTGGGAGAAGATTGATGAGAGTTTAACCCAGCCACAAATCACACAGTGATACTAGGATGTCTTGGAGAGTTTTCTAAGTCACTAAGCAGGACTATTTTTATAGAAAGATGGCAGACATAAACTTAACCAACAAACTAGAGGAAGAAACTCACCCGCTTATTGGGTAACAAACTCTTATGTCTTACAATGTATTAGATTAAGAAAGTTCTCTCTGGGATCTACTTTAAATTTATGCCGCTGTAAATTAAGCTCCTGGTAGATAACAAAAGCAAATCCTAGCAGAGTAATATTAATAATATTCCTGGGACGCTTTAATGAAATATTTAAGATGCAAAGGATCAGAGACCAAATTACTCACTGACTTAAGCATCCAGGATCAAGACCACTGGGCATATACCAAAAAATATCAGGAGATGAAGCCTGTGGTGCTAGCCTTGGCTCAGTTCTTTGTGCCCGAGGTATCTCAGGTCAAGTAGAGAACATCTCTATGGGCCTCTGAGTAAAACAAGCAGCGCATGTGTAACCTGCTGAATGTCTTTTCTATGGGGTGCCAGGACTGCTCACCCAAGGACACTGCCCAAGCTTGCAGGCCTCCGCTGCCACGCCCAGGGGCGACCTGTTTTCAGAACTGTGCCAAGCCAAAGACACTAACCAGGCAAACACATGTTCTCCCTACACCACAAAGTCAAGTTCGATGATGATGGGAAGGCTCCTGTAGGAGGCGAGACGGTCCGCTCCAGAGTGCAGGGATGGTGCTAGCATCCCGCCCCCCTCCCCCAGCCCCCTGCTACGGGCAGATGAAATCGCAGGCTAAAGCCACCCATCCAATTTGAGACCTTGCTCCAGCACACTCTTTCCTAAGAGGAAAAGGCCATAGTAACTGAACTGAACCTGGCACAAAAGTCCTTTATATACCAAAAGATAGATGCTTTATATTGGGCAAATAGGGATTTTCAGCTCTTTCCATTTTAGATCATGAAATAAAATTAAAAAGAAGCGCTCAGAGGTGGAAAGGTTAGTGCTTATTTAAGGAACCACTGTGGTCCCACAGGTGCCACAGTTCTGGGTATCATGGAAATCCTATCTTCGTGATGCTGCATCGCACACCTGGTTAGGAAAGCCCCCAAGCCCCTTGGCACCTCGTCCTTGTGCAGGCAAATAGCCACCAGGCTGTGCACATGGAGGACAGGGAGGGATTTTATCGTGAACATCAGGTCACATTTATGTACACAGGAGCATGAAAAACATTTTCATTCTCTGCAAGCTCTTATGGCAATTTCACTAATCTCAAATAACAATATTATCCAGATGCATTTAAAAACAATCAATTATGGGAGTCAACAGTGGCCAAGGGTTCCAGGGGTGAGCTCAATGCCCTTACCCAGCAGTTCCTACAGAGGCTGGACATACATTTATCAGAGATGATTTGAGCTGACCTTGGCCGCAGGACAAGGGAGCGGAAGATTTCAGCAGCCCCTCCCCCCCACCCCCGGGGGCTGAAGAGCCGGGTGCCTCACCTCCCCCCAGGCCGCGGGTGGGGGCTCCACCGGAGGGTAGTACTTGGGCACGTCCCAGGCCACGGCTGCCATGAACCACTTGAAGTCCTTGCACTTGAGCTGTTTGCGCAGCTCCTTCTGCGCGGAGAGGTCCCCCGTGGACAGGTGCCTATACTCGGGGCGCCGCTGGTAAATGTATTCGGCAAACTCATCCATCCAGGTCTCTGCTACCCGCTTCAGGTTCTGTGCAGCAGAAAAGAGGGTCCGTTATTGGCCTGTGCCCGCAAAGGTGGATTTTAGTTGCCCTCCAAATGGGGTGGGGGGGGGAAGAAATTAGACAACTTCAGGCAGCTCTGGTTGTGAGTTTTCCTAACTGCCAGGTGTGTGAGATGATTCGCCCGAGGCCTTGCACACATTTCTGCTTCTGGCATGGGGTTCGGCTGCCAATTAGAGGATTTATCAGAGCCAGTAAAAAACCCAGCTTACAACCCTATCTGCTTTCTCATCCCTTCTGTTATTTCACGAGGATAAATTCTTTGTTTTTTCACATAGAACTCCGATAATGACATTGCTCTTAGGTATCAAATTGCTTAAACCCTTTCAAGGAACAGTGAGGGATCCTGGAAAGAGTGAGGACAAGCAAGCTGTTATTCTCCCAGTTACCAGTTACCGCGAGAGAGCCCAGCGGTACTGTATTCAGGACCTTGTGTTCTGGTGAGACTTTGTGCCACACGGATGCCCGGGAGAATTTAGTCATTCACTGCACAGTGAAATCGGGCTAAGGAAGCACCAGGGGGCTGTCTTCTCTGCATATGGAGCTGTGGGGGGAGGGAGCAGGGAGTGTGGGGGTTCAGGGTGGGAAGCTCAGCCCTTTCCCCAGTTTTGAGATTGAACTAGTAACTTAGACACTCTGGACCTCGGATTCCTCGCCTGAAGAAGGTACACTGGGTGATATGTCCCTCCGTCACGGGAGTGGTTGCAGGATTAAGTAAAGGAACACCTGCCAGGGGCTTAAAACAGTGCCTGCACACAATAGGCACTGCGGCTACTAGAGCTATTGTAACTAACAGAATGATGATGGCGAAGCTCTGGGAGTCGGAGCTCCTGGATGCTGGGCTTGGCCACCGGTGAACTGACTTGTTCCCTGGCCTTTGAGAAAGGCCATGCCTGCCGTGAGATGTTCTCTGCCGCCCCTTCACCCCTTGGTGCTGAGTGGTGGAGAGAACGCTGCTATGTCTGGAGCGTCAGTTCTGACGCCCCTGCTTCATAGGCAGGTGTCCCACAGCTCTGGTTCTTGTTGTTTTGTGTTCAAGTTCCTTATTTTAAGCACCCAGCTGGTGTGACTATTGACCCTTTCCAGCTTCTCATCTGCACTTAGAAGATAAAATGAGCAGAATGGTTGGGAAGTCGAATAAGACCCAGATACACGTGACTAAAGTAAAAGCTAGGGATGTTTAGGAAAATCGCTTTACCTGAAAAATTGCTACAGAATTCTAAATAGGGAAGGGCCTGAAACCATGCCTAGAGGTCTGCTGGATTTGAAGACAGAGTCTTCAGATACCCTATTCCTAATGGGATTGTACCCTTTTCTGGTTTTCCCATCACCCTCACCTCCAGCATCCCCGGGGGGACCTCCTCCCCTATCTGACCTCATTACCCCCTCCCCACTCCATCCTCCTTGGAGTCCTTGGTTAGCATGTGTAGGGCTCAGTTAATCAGCAAGATGCAGAGAAGACACAGTGCCATAAAGAATAAAGATGCAGATATAGAGAATGGACTTGAGGACACGGGGTAGGGTCGAAGGGGAAGCTGGGACGACGTGAGAGAGTAGCATTGACATATATACACCACCAAATGTAAAATAGATAGCTAGTGGGAAGCTGCTGCACAACACAGGGAGATCAACCCAATGATGGGTGATGACTTAAAGGGCCAGGACAGGGAGGGTGGGAGGGAGTCGAGGGAGGGAGGGGATATGGGGATATGTGTATAAATACAGCTGATTCACTTTGTTGTACAGCAAAAACAGGCACAACAGTGTAAAGCAATTATACCCCAATAAAGGGCTTAAAAAAAGACTCCCCTGGTCTCTTGGTTGCCTCTGTGTTGCTTCCTTTCTAAGCTTCCTGGCATGGAGAGCGTAAGGATTGTTCCCTGAGGGGTTATTATTGTTTGCCATCACTGTGCTGTCTGCTGTCCCATCAGCATGGCCTGGCCCAGAACACTTTCTACCCCTCTGACTCCAGTTTGCTTTGACAGGTGATCGGAGTCGAAGTTGTTTTGTAATAGTCTAGCCCTCACCACAGGCTCTGAGCTGCCTGATTTGTTTGGAGAGAGAAAAGGAAGTGTGATGTTTGGAGGTTCCAGCTCTGTCCTGGCACCAGGTACCACATGCACACGCAGCATCCAAGTAGGCATCTTCAGTATCACCTCGCCGTATACCTTTCGTTCTGACAAATGTTCTGTATGAAATGCGTTCTAGTGTCATTTGTCCTTGGACAGACAATTTTTATGATTAGCAACAAGCCTCAAAGATAGGATGGAAAAAAATGGGTCGATAATATTAAAAGTTTATTTGTATTCAAATTAGATCCTTGTATTCACGTTAAATTTAGTTTCAGCCTTTCTCCTAAATGCCAATGATTATGTAAAGTGAAAATATTTAATTTACACCTACTTTGTGCTTCTCTGATAAACAAAAATGAGTAAAGGCAAGAAAACAGCAAAAAGCAGAGGCGAAGGGGTAAATTACCTGAGAGTAATGAGGAATGTATTCATTGAGTGGAGACATGCCTTAAAAATTCTGATAGCTTGCTAGAAAGATTTGTCACTAAGAAATCTATTTGACTAGGGTAAATAAGCACTTTTAGACTATAAATGCCATGAAGTTAGGGATAGTGTTTTTGTTTTATTTTAAATTAAAAGGCCCAAGCACATACCTGTTCTCATCTCGCCCTGCTAATCGTGGAGTTAATAAAAGACCATTTATGAAATGAAGAAGGTCCTAGCATGTGCATGTATCTATTGACAAAGGCATTGAAATAAAAACTATTTTAAAAAGCACTGTTGCTAAAGGGTAGATGTTTGTTGCTTTGTGTTTTTGAAATAGAAATAGGAATTATTGTGAAAACTCAAAGAGGAACTGACCAGTTTGGATGTGTTCAGTTAGAAATAGCTGCAAGGGTCAGGATGAACATTTGGCAGAATAAACAACGTGAATCCGTGAAAGAGGAGATAGCAGATCGGAAGATTGTCATCAAGGTCAGGGGAGCTGCAGGGCTGTTAACCTGGGAACCAGGCAGGTGGCGTTTGCTTTATCACATCCTGTTCAAATCGAGATACTTGCTTGAAGGTTAAGTTTGCTTATTTCCCAAACACTCCAAAGAAAGCAGGAAGGTCATGGACAAACTCCAGGGATAATGAATGGCAAATCATGGAGCTCTTTTGGGGTAGCTTTCAGGAGATGGGAAAAGAGAACCAGCATGATAATTGTAAAAACTAGTTGCTGGGGACTTCCCTGGTGGCCCAGTGGTTAACAATCTGCCTGCCAATGCAGGGGACACGGGTTCGACGATCCCTGGTCTGGGAAGATCCCACATGCCACAGAGCAACTAAGCCTGTGCACCACAATTACAGAGCCTGCGCTCTAGAGCCCGCGAGTCACAACTACTGAGCCTGTGTGCTGCAACTACCAAAGCCCGCATGCCTAGAGCCCGTGCTCTGCAACAAGAGAAGACTGCAATGAGAAGCCTGCTCACCGCAACAAAGAATAGCCCCTGCTCGCTACAACTAGAGAAAGCCCACGCGTAGCAGTGAAGACCCAACACAGCCAAAAAATAAATAAATAAATAAATAAATAAATAAATTTATTAAAAAAGAAAAACAAAACAAAAAAAAAACCAAAACTAATTGCCAGTGTCTCTCAGGCAAGGAGTGTTATATGAACATTTAGATGTACATACAAATCCTGACCATTTTCTAATGTTCTGATGACTCATCAGACAGCCTCCACTTGTAGATGCTCTGTTCTCTGAATGGAGTTTCCCACCAGGAGGAAACTTTCTGAAGTGTCAATAATTATAGTCAAGAGAGTAGTCCAGGTGACTGGCCAAATAATACCATTCAGAAGGCATTGTTCTGGAAATACCAATACACTCTGTGAATCTGCTATTGTCATTATGTGTCAGTACTTAGTTTTGGGAAAACCATTGGAACCTTAGCTGAGAAATATTTTTTTAAATTAATTAATTTGTTTGTGCCAGGTCTTAGTTGGGGCACGTGGGCTCCCTAGTTGTGGCTTGTGGGCTCCTTAGTTGCAGCATGTGAACTCTTAGCTGCAGCATATGGCATCTAGTTCCCTGACTAGGGATTGAACCTGGGCCCCCTGCATCAGGAGCTTGGAGTCTTAACCACTGCGCCACCAGGGAAGTCCCTCAGCTGAGAAATATTATAAGCAGTTCCAAGAAGCGTTTCATTGGTCTTTCAAAGATTGTGGAATAAATCCGCCCACTGCAGGAAATAGAATAATCACACACACATTTGAGTTCATCAGAGTATTTACATAGGAGTACATGTATCTATATATTCAAATACACGGAGGTGACGGGGTAAGAGCAAAGCAATATTTCTCACTTAAAGTTCATCACTGGGTGCACATGGACAGAATTGTAAAAGTGACATCCCAATAACACCTCTTGCCTGAAATGCTAACAAAGAGAAAAGGAAATCAGCCGGAGTTGGCCCTTCTCTCCTGAGATTGATTGAACATTGGTGATGGTGTTAAAATGTTAAACAAAAGTAGCTATGAGGAGAAAGGAAAAAGCACGGACACTGGGACATCTATACATGCAGTCATTCTCTCCCAAACTATCAGGAGTTGGATAAAAACGTGGAGCCAGGGGTCAACTGGGATTCCTGGTTTTTGAGATTTAAATGAAATTGCATTAACCCCAAATGACACATTCCTGTCTTAAGATTTGTGTGGCTTCCCAGGGATGTATGTTCACACGTTTGTCCTTCACTTTGATGTCCTATCTGGGGACCCTTCCTTCCTTCCTGCTGGCGTTCTGCCCAGGCTTGCTCACTGCCCTGGTCACACCCAGCTGAGTGGGTCCCATACCCACTGTTCCTCGCCTCTCAAACACGTCTCAGGTAGATCAGCAAGCCCTAGACTTGGAAGATGTGAGGGAAGTGGCAGAGACATAGCTGACAGCCTTAGGGCGGAAGCTTTGACTTCTTTCATATTCTTTAGCTCCTGTAGAGAATGTCGTCCTGAACAAAATTCCTTCCCTGTCCTTTGGCCTCCGCCATGTGCTGTCCTCAAAATTTCCCTCTTATGTCTTCTTTGCAGGGCTGTACCAGAATATGTCATCTCTTCCTCCTTTTCATGCTGAGCAAGTCAGCTTTCTATCTGTCTCTGCTTCTCCCGGCCAGGTGCTGAGGCTTACTTTTCCATAACCAACATGTCCTTTCCACGTGTTTTGATAAAAAAAGGTCATTCCCCTAAAAGAAATCAAACAGCTGGCTCTTGAATTACACCCACCCAACTTTTGGTCGCAGCAGGTTGATTGCCCGTTGTTGAAGACATTCCACAGGAGGTCCCTAACTGTCCTCTCCAGTTTTATTTTCCTCCAAGAAAAACTCTGCTTGGGAGATCTGCTCTGGTCAATGCTACTCCATGTTAATTAAACAAGGAGGCCACTGGACTGAGGTGGCTTTAATGTCTTGGTGACCTGAGTAAGCAAACTGTAAATGCCTCTTGCTTACAAGATGAAAACCTAAGCCCAGTCCATCACAACCAGCTTTCAGCTACAGACAATCAATCATTTCTTTCCTTGGCTTCTGCTCTTTCTCTTGTCTTTCCCCAGCGCCTGTGGGTGGAGCATTTCTAACCACTTCCTGTCTGGCGCTGACTAATTTGAATTGATTTTTGCTCAGATAAACTGTTAAAAATTTTATTTTGTCTCATTTTATCTTTTTACACATGGAAAGTACTTATACTAAAAAATTTATCTGAAATTCAAATTCAACCAGGCACGCTGCATTTTTATTTGCTGAATCTGGCAATCCTACTCCCGACATCCATAATCTGCACATGATATGTACTCCGTGAATGTTTTTAAATTGACTAAGTGGCTGTATATACAGAGACTGGCATATCTTGATGCTGGTGCCAACCCAGAGGGAATGCTTTGCTTTGGTGGAAATTATTCCAGAGACGCTTCGAGCTCTCTGCAGAGAGGCCAGCTATGACACACAGTTGATCTAAATTCGCTTCTCAACCCCCACTGCTTTTCTGTTTCTAATGGGGGGGGGGTCCCACTGGCCCTCTGTCTGTGAGGCAGACAGGGAGGCAGTCGCTGGCTGATGACAACAGCAGTGCTCACTGGGAGCTAGAGGTGGGTTGGTGCCGCATGGCTGGAACAGACCATTTAGGGCTCGCTGTTAGTTAACCTCAGTCTGAAGATAAGTAGGTGAAGGCCTCTGTCACTGCACATCCGGGCTGGGTTTCACTCTGGCTCCTAGTGTAGTGTGGACAAGGGGGAGTGGGGGGAAAGGGTCCAATCTTCGTTCAAGGTGGGTCCAAGAGGTTTTCACCTGCTGGGGTTGTACCCAGCATAGGACTCCTGTAACAGAGGACGGTAGCTCCTGGGGCTGAGCAATCAAAGGAAGGATTTCTCTGTTTACAAGAGCTGCAGACCTTCGTACTTCTTGAACGACACATGAAATAAAAACTGTTACTCTGAACACCTCTGTGCACAGGACATTGAGAGCCTCCTTTTTTTTTTATAAATTTATTTATTTTATTGGCTGTGTTGGGTCTTTTTTGCTGTGTGCGAGCTTTCTTTTTAGTTGCGGTGAGGGGGGGCTACTCTTCGTTGTGGTGTGCAGGCTCCTCATTGCCGTGGCTTCTCTTGTTGCAGAGCACGGGCTCTAGGCATGTGGGCTTCAGTAGCTACAGCACATGGGCTCAATAGTTGTGGTGCACGGGCTTAGTTGAGAGCCTCCTCTATTTTTATGTCACCCCCTGTGGTTCCCTGTGTAACAACATGCCCCGCCCCCCCACCCCAGTCAACCCAAAGTGCTATTAACCTCTCCCTTCTCTGTGTTGCCCAAATATTTACTAACTTACTTAACACATTCAGCCCTGTATTAGAGGTTTTTAGAATTCAAGTCGTGTCTTCAGTGCACTCTCCAGCGCTACATCTTTCCTTATTTCTAATACTCATCAGGTCTTTGAATTGATATTTTACCAGGAACACGCAATCACCTTGCTTCCTCAGCCAGAAGGACAGATTTCAGCTTTGACTGATCACTGTCATTGTGAAGCACGAGGAGAGCAGATATTTCCATCATACCTGCTGGTTCACCAAATGGCATAAGTCTATCCACTAACTTTTTTTTTTCCAGCAATGTTTTAGACCCTATGCCTCCACTCTCCTGAAAATTCAATCCCTATTCTGTTTCTGAGCATATTATTTGGGGGCTGATTGTTTCTCCAGCCGAGAGGCTACCCCATGTGTGTGAATTACGTAGGTCACCTCACCTCAGTTGCGTGTTTCTGCTTCTTTGTGGCAGGTGCAGTCATACGTGCCCACTGGTGTGACCCTGACGCACACGCTGCGCTTGTGTCAATATTAAACTATTGTATTACGGTGGGTTTAGTAATAGATTTCTCTCTCTTCAGCCATCATTTTTTTTTTCGGTGTTTTTTTTCCTAGAAACTACTGATAGCTCACAAAACCAATCTCACCCAGAAACAGTTTCTTATTTGTCTCAGTCACTCCTCCAGCAAGGAATCACATCACTAGCCCATGAGTTCAAAACTTCTGCTTTCATTTAAATGCATTTCTTTTCTCCTCTTTGAAGCTTAAGAGTACTTCAGGAACTCCCGAGTCCCGCCCCAAAGCCCTCTTATAACTGATGATGTGATAAATGTCATCACAGCTATAGCTCAAAAGAGGATCTCTTTATGAGAACCCGACTCACCTCAATTATTTAGCCCAGCGCTGTTTTTCTCTGATCTAAAGACTTCTTTGAAGTCAGTGGGACGCCTTCAGCATAAGGAGAGGATGGCTAATCCAGTCCTAAAAAAAGGCTTCTCTGACAGGCAGATTCCTCTCTCTCCTTCCCCAGGGCTGTGTGAGCTGTTTACAAGTGGTTACCTGCTCTTCACTGTTTTGATATAATTTAATTACATCTCTACTATGTTTTTTTGACAGAATATTTTGGATATTTATGCTAGTGTTTCTGATAGCATTTAATGTAACCTTTAGATATAGAACAACAACAACAACAAAAAACCTCTCCAAATTATTTAACTACATATCTTATTAAAAATACATGTAAACCTAATTTTAAAATGGTTTTATTGAGGAATAATTGATGGGCACTAAACGACTTATGTTTAAAGTGTACAATTTGGTACATTTTTACATGTGTATGTAATTCTAAAACCACTGCAATCAAGGCAATGAACATATCCGTCACCGCCAATCGTTTCCATATGCCTCTTTGAAATCTCTCTCCTTGTCTTCTTTCTTAGGCACCTCTACCATCCTCAGGTAAGCACTGATCTATTTAAAGAATTTTTAAGACTTTATATCTTTAGAGCAGTTTTAGGTTCACAGCAAAGTTGAGGGGCAGGAAGGAGGTTCCCCACATACCCCCTGCCCCCACACATGCACAGCCTCCCCCACTATTCACATCCCCACAGAGTGGTCCATGTGTTACAGTGACACTCCATACTCAAAGTCCACAGTTTACATTATGGTTCACTCTTGGTGTTGTACACTGATCTATTTTTCATCACCATAATTTAGTTTGCATCTTCTAGAATTTTAAATATAATCATAAAATATGTGCTCTTTTCTGGCTTCTTCATTAAGTGTGATTATTTTGTGGTTCATCTACATAATTGCATGTACCACTTTAAAAAAAATAAATATATTTATTGGCTGCATTGGGTCTTCATTGCTGCACGCAGGCTTTCTCTAGTTGAGGCAAGTGGGGACTACTCTTCATTGTAGGCTTCTCATCGCAGTGGCTTCTCTTGTTGCAGAGCTAAGGCTCTAGGCGAGTGGGCTTCAGTAGTTGTGGCATGCAGGCTCTAGAGCACAGGCTCAGTAGTTGTGGCACACGGGCTTAGTTGCTCCACGTCATTTAGGATCTTCTCAAACCAGGGATCGAACACATGTCCCCGGCATTGGCAGGCGGATTCTTAACCACTGCACCACCAGGTAAGTCCTTGTACTACTTTTATTATATTTTATAGACTACATATGGATAGACCACAATATGTTTATCCATTTACATATTGATGGACAACACAGAAATACAAAAGATCATAAGAGACTACTATGAACAGTTATATGCTAGCAAATTGGACAACCTAGAATAAATCGATAAATTTCTAGAAATGTATAATCTACCAAGACTGAACCATGATGAAATAGAAAATCTGAACAGACTGATTACTCGCAAGGAGATTGAATCGGCAATCAAAAACATTCCAACAAGCAAAAGTCCAGGACCATTGGCTTCACTGGTGAATTCCACCAAACATTCAAAAAAGAATTGGTAGCAATACCCCTCAAACTCACCCAAAAAATAGAAGAGAACTCTTCTAAGCTCATTTTATGAGGCCAGTATTACCCTGATACCAAAACCAGACAAGGATGCCACAGGAAAAGAAGAATTACAGGCCAATATCCCTGATGAACATAGATGCAAAATTCCTCAACAAAATATTAGCAAACCAAATTTAGCAATACATTAAAAGGATCACATACCATGATCAAGTGGTTCTGGGATTTATTCCAGGAATGCAGGGATGGTTCAACATTTGCAAACCATTCAATGTGATACACCACATAATGAAATATAGGATAAAAAAATCATATGGTCATCTCAATAGATGCAGAAAAAGCATTTGATAAATTTAACATCCATTTATAATAAAACCTCTCAGCAAAGTAGGTATAAAAGGAATGTTCCTCAACATAATAAAGGACATATATGACAAGCCCTCAGCCAACATCATATTCAATAGTGAAAATCTGAAGTCATTTCCTTTAAGATCAGGAGCAAGACAAGGATTCCCACTCTCATCACTTTTATTTGACATAGTATTGGAAGTCCTCGCCACAGCAATTAGATAAAGAAAAGAAATAAAAGGAATCCAAATTGGAAAGGAAGAAGTAAAACTGTCACTGTTTGCAGATGACATGATATTATACATATATAACCCTAAAGACTCAATTAAAAACTGTTAGAACTAATACATAAATTCAGAAAAATTGCAGGATACAAAATCAATACACAAAAATCTGTTGCATTTCTATATACTAATAACAACATATCAAAGAGAAATTTAAAAAGACTCTCACTTTACAATTCCATGAAAAGAATAAAATACCTAGGAATAAATTTAACCAAGAATGTGAAAGACCTGTATAATTGAAAATTGTAAGATATTAATGAAAAAAATTGAAGAAGACACAAATAAATGGACAGATATTCCATTCTTTTGGAACAGGCATAGCTCTGAAATATTGCAGGTTAGCTCCAGACTATCACAAAGAAGCTATTATCACAATAAAACGAGTCACATGAATTTTGGGGGTTCCCAGTGCATACAAAAGTTACATTTACACTATACTATAGTGTAGTATTTACACTATACTGTAGTCTATTAAGTGCGCAATAGCATTATGTATAAAAAACAATGTACATACCTTAATTAAAAATACTTTATTGCTGGGACTTCCCTGGTGGCACAGTGGTTAAGAATCCGCCTGCCAACGCAGGGGACATGGGTTCAATCCCTGGGAAGATCCCACATGCCGAGGAACAACTAAGTCTGTGTGCCACAACTACTGAGCCTGTGCTCTAGAGCCCATGAGCCACAACTACTGAGCCCACGTGCCGCAACTACTGAAGCCTGTGCTCTGCAACAAGAGAAGCCACCGCACTGAGAAGCCTGTGTACTGCAACAAGGAGTAGCCCCTGCTTGCCACAACTAGAGAAAAGCCCATGTGCAGCAACAAAGACTCAATGCAGCCAAAAAACAAACAAAACACCACAAAGATTATGACAAGTGCTCATAATCTAAAAAAACATGTTATTGCTAAAAAATGCTAACCATTCTGAGTCTTCAGTGAGTCATAATCTTTTTGCAGGTCGAGGGTCTTGCCTTGCTGTTGAAAGCTGCTGACTGATCAGGGTGGTAGTTGCTGAAGGTGGGGGTGACTGTGGCAGTTTCTTAAAATAAGACAACAGTGGAGTTTGCCACACTGATTGACTCTTCCTTTCACAAATGCTTTCTCTTTAGCATGCAATGCCATCTGATAGCATTTTACCCACAGTAGAACTTCCTTCAAAATTGGAGGCAGTCTTCTCAAACCCTGCTGCTGCATTATGACCTGAGTTTATGTCATGTTATAAATCCTTTGTTGTCATTTCAACCATCTTCACAGCATCTTCACCAGGAATAGATTTCATCTCAAGAAACTACTGTCTTTGCTCATCCCCAAGAATCAACTCCTCATTTGTTTAAGTTTTATCATGAGATTGCAGCAATTCAGTCACATCTTCAGGCTCCACTTCTAATTCTAATTGTATTTCTATTTCTACCACCTCTCTCCCTGCTTCCTCCACTGGAGTCCTGAACCCCTCAAAGTCACCCCGAGGGCTGGAATCAACTTCTTCCAAACTCTCGTTAACGTTGATATCTTGACCTCTTCCCATGAATCATGAATGTTCTTAATGGCAACTAGAATGGTGAATTCGTTCCAGAAAGTTTTCCATTTACTTTTGCCCAGATCCATCAGAGGAATCACTATCTATGGCAGCTGTCACCTTAGGAAATGTTTTTCTTAAATAATATGATTTGAAAGTAGAAATGACTCCTTGATCCATGGGCTGCAGAGTAAATGCTGTGTTAGCAGGCATTAATCTCATTTTCCATCTCCATCAGAGCTCTTGGGTGACCAGGTGCATTGTCAATGAACAGTAATATTTTGAAAAGCATCTTTTTTTTCTTCTGAGCAGTAGTTCTTGACAGTGGGCTTAAAATATTCAGTAAATCATGTTGTAAACAGATGTGCTCTCATCTTTTTATCTTTCATAGTTTCTGTGGGTCAGGAACTTGGGAGTGGTTTGGCTGGGCAACGTGGATTGGATTTCTCATGAGTTTTGGTTGGACTTTGGCTGATGAACCAGTCATTGTAAGCCTTGAGTGGGGCTGGAAGATCCTCCAAGGTGTCTGGCAAACTGGTGCTTGCTATTGGTAGGAGGACTCAGTTTTCTCCATATGGGCGTCTCTCCAGGGCTGCTTGAGTTTCCTTGTCATGACATGGTGGCAGGCTTCCCCCAAAGCCATCCATCCAAGAGATCAAGGTGGAAGCCGCAATGCCTTTTATGACCTAGCCTCAGAAGCAACAAATAGGATGATAGGACAAAAAAGTACGCTTTCTGTTTTGTTTTGTCTTATTTTTCTCATCCCTTAAGACTGTATTTGGCTGAGATTGAGGATCAGAATACGATGGAATTATTTTTCATGACTTAAAAAAATTATGAGAAAGTGGCAGTAACCAGTCACTGTGGGAATTGTTGAAGGGTTCCCAATAGAAACAGTTCTCTGTGTTGCAGTGAGGACATATGGCCCACAGCTAGATGATGGCCACCCTGTCTGAGTCTATCCAGGACCCAAATAAGTTCTGGCACATTGAGGACTGAAGCCCTGGTTACTCCAGAGGCAGCACCACAAGCTAGAAGTGGATGCTTTTACTATGAACGTTGGTGGTGGTGTGGCTTCTCCAGTGACTTCACAAGTGGTAGGGGGAGAGGCAAGTGGAGCGCAATGCAAAGGGCAAATCTTGGGGGATGCAGAGTGGGTTCCACCTCTGACATACAGGTATGTGAGCACGCGGAGGGAGCCTTTGGTGGTGTCTAGAGACACCTAGGGATACGCGGAAGCCCATTCACCTGAGATTCAAGCCAGTGGTGTCTCACGCTGTCACAACCTAAGTGCAAAGGGCAGTGTCATAGTATTTGTGGGTGATGATTATTAATACTCTTGCTGCAAATCATATTTATTTATAAATCGCAACCATCTTTTCACCGTCAGCCAGGGAGAGGATTGAGTCTTTTGTTCCCCCACAGTAAGCATTCCAACAAACTGCGATTGAACTAAATGGTGCTAAAACATTGTTCTATCTGTTACTAGAAGACCCTGTTTTATTTTCCACACTTTCAAAAAAGGCAAAACCATCCCTATGTTTTTAACAGCTCATGCGGTTTTCTTAGGTTGAAAACTATATCTGTTCGAAGTTTAGGTAATAGGTGAAATTTTATTTTTACAAACCATTTTCAAAATTAGAACACCAAGAGCATCCGGACACCACTGCCCATTGGTTTGTGATCGTTTCTCAGTTTACAGACTAGCAAGTGAAACTGTTTTCCCCATCTCAAATGACACCAAAAAGGAGACTTGCTTGGGCTGCAGTTGTGGTTGGAGATGGAATTCTTGCCATGGACTAATAAACGATTGGAAACAAGGGTGATTAGAATGGAAATGACACAGCAGAGGCCTCCAACAGAGTGTCGCTCTGCGTTTACACATCTCAGGGTAAGAAGTTAATTCCCCCGAATGAGTCCCTCTCAGCCAGGTGCTCCTGTGGCTTCATTGTCCTATTGAGGTCCCGAAAGGCGGAGTCATAAAGCCTCCAGGGCTGCTTCCTCTTACAAGAGTCGCAGTTTTGGTTCTGGAGATTATGGCATGCTGAAATATTTTAATTTGCTTAAGTTTCAGCAGGGTAATTTTGTAGCAGCAGGGACCTCTTTGGTCTAAGCAAGCTTTCTCCTTTCCGAGGCTCCAGTGGAGCTGTGAATGCATGAAAATGTTCGGTTCTGATGGTAATAATAATAAAAATGCCATCATAATTCCCCCAGCCCACAGATACGGCTCACCATGTAGTTTGTTTCTCAAGCGCTTTGAAAAAAGAAAGTTATATAAATGCTAAATAACAAAAGAGTGCCGAGGTGCTCTAGGTGGGGAGAAGAGAAAGCAAAAGCAGGCTGGATAAGATAGCATTGGAAAGTGAAAATAATTCCCAACTTAATTTCATTAAGAATGATAAGGTCAAAGTATGATTAATCATTGCAGCCAATTATCATGTAAATATCTAGGATCTCTGCTTATATTTACTCTAAAACATCTTCCAATAAGCTTAACAAAAAACGGATGTGAAATGTTGGGCCTCACTAGATAGACCAAGAAATCCTGCATACTGTCCCCAAGCTTGGGGAGTTCTTGTCTCAATTACAGGCTATGGTTTGCACACTAGAAAATAGTAGATTATTGATTCACAAGTCAGAGCTGAGCTGACATGTGGGAAAGAACTGAGGAATGTTTGAAGTGATTAAACCGAGCAAAATAATGTTGGGAAGAAGATAGCATTTGTGGGAGTTTTGGGGAAGAAAAACATGAATACTTAAAAAAACTTCTGAGACCATCGGGGTAAGAATTAAGGGCACACGTGAGGGTCAAGCCATGGGGAACACATTTGTGTTTCACGTTTTCCCATCTCCTCTCCCCAGGTCCTTGGCAGATGAAATAGCTTCACTCTTCCTTATTTTCCTTGAATGCAAAGCAAGCATTTGAAAAAGGGACATCATTGAAGGGTTAGTATGAGTGCTGTACAGGCAGAAACTTATCTCTGGTGAAGAGTGTCCTTGGGTGAGGTAACATTCTGTTACAAAGGGGAGGCTTGATTTAATCAAAGGTCCAATGCTCTTGGTTTAGGATATGGGGCAAGTTCTAGGCATTTCTGCCTGGCACATGGTAGGCACTTGATAAATATTTATGGAAGAATTTCTGCAGCCTGATCCTTCTTTGTGGCTAGAGATGACTTTGATCTTCATAGCATGCAATGCACTCATCAAATCTTAATGATTTATTTAATTGTTATTGTCACAATACAGTTATGATTGATTTTTAGGGAGGCTATCAGGAAAAGTGATGAAATATTACTTATGGAAGATGCTTGGATTTCTTAAAAAGTTCAATAGGGAGATTCCTCAAAAAATTAAAAATAAAAATACAGTAGGATCCAGCTTATCCCACTTCTGGGTATTTTTCCAAAGAATATGAAAACACTAAATCAAAAAAATATATGCACCATTATGTTCAATGCAGCATTATTTACAATAGCCAAGATTATGGAACAACCTAACTGTCTGTCAACAGATGAATTGATAAAAAAGATATGGTATATATACACAATGGAATATTACTCAGCCATAAAAAGATGAAATGTTGCCTTTTGCCACATGGATGGACCTTGAAGGTATTATGCTAAGTGAAACAAGGCAAAGATAGACAAACACTGTGTGATTTCACTCATATGTGGAATGTACAAAACAAACAGGCATACAAAAACCAGAATAAGTGAACAAACCAAACCAAAGAAAAACAAACACGTAGACTCAGAGAACAGAGTAGTGGTTACAGAGGGGAAGGGGGAATGAGAGGAGTCAAGGGGACCAACTGCATGGTGACTGGTGGAAAATAAGTTTTTGGTGGTGAGCTCTGTAGTGAATATAAAGTAGAAATCTAATCCTGCACATGATGTTATACATCAATTTTACCTCAATAAAAATAAATGTGAAAAGTTCCATGTAAATAGGAGATATTATATTTTAAAATATGGCTTGGAGGAGAGGGAAACAAAAAATGATAGCAGTAGGTGAATCATCTTTAATTCTTTCCACGAGTACTGGACAGCCTATTGCCCTTTAGGTTACACTGCAAGGAAGAATTAGATGTAGTTATTGTTTTGAGAGGAATTGCTTCTGCACAGAAGTCCTCCTAGCCATTTATGAAGGCGTTCTTGTGGGAAGAATTCATAATTTTCTGCTCTTTGGGGGAAAGCTCGTAATAGACCACTGTGTCCCTGAACTCAAGGACAGTTTCAAACGAAGCATCTGAATTCTACAGCTTTCAGAGAAGTTGGAGGAAGGCTGCTGTTGGCTGGCAAGGTTGTGGTTCTCCAACTCTTGTCTGCTGGGAGGCTTCATGGGAGTCAACTGATTTACAGTCATCAGGGGGAAAGGTCACTTTGTGGGAGAATCGATTTCCCATTCATCACCATACTGGATGGCCTTTTTGGCGATTTTGTTTTCTGATATCAAGCTAGTCCTTTTGTTCTTGTTCATGCTTTTCCTTGACTGATATACTTTTCTGAGACAAACAAGGGACATATCTGCAAACGTCAGATATTGTTTTCTGTTTCAGCTACTCCAGGCAGTACGGTAGCCGACACCACGATGCACGTCACTGATGGACTTGGGGTGGTCTGCCTCCGACCGTGAAGCCCTCCTCCTCCTCCTCCTCCCCCTCCATACCTCCCTCCACCCCCACCAACTCCGAGGTTCTGAGATGATCTATGAGGTCAGCAGGGCTGGATGTCCCCAGGGATGTGACGCTGTGAGAAAGGCACCCCGGGAAATATATAATATTAGGAAGTCACTTCACAGCTGAAGGAGGCAAAGCAGCTCTTGTGCATAAGACCTCAGATTTCACCTTTGTGCCCATGAAGCACAATAACCATAGGAAATCTTCAGAGGTCACGGAATCCTGCTAAGAAACCCGAAGTAAATGTATAAAGTCAAAGTATCTGTAACGTGCACGTGGATCACAGTGTAGCCTATAGGATCATTAAATACCATTTGTTAATATAGAACATATATCACTATATATATGAAATTATGCTATATATCATTCAGGAGACCTACTTTCTCTTCTGTTAAATCATAATGCCAACCATACCATTATAATCTCTGTACAAAAGTTTATAAATAAGTAAACTAGTTAAGATACGAATCTCATTTCATAGTGAGTCTGATGGTTTTTACTTAACCCTTCTCACCGTCGTGACGTTTGGATTGTCACATATCGATCGTGTGACTGTGAATTTACTGTCATAGTTGGAGCCGTTAGTTATGAGACATTAAGGTTTGTACTTATCTTGTTCATTTATACTTCCAGGGCCAGGCCAGTGCCTGGCATGGTTTTTTTTTTTTTTTTTTTTCAAAAATGAAAATTGATTGGTAAAGAAAATCTGGCAAAATCTGATTTGGTGGGCTTTCAGGATTCTGGACAGAAGTCTGTGCGTGTCTCCCAGGTCTGGCTTTCCCCAAGCCTGTGTGCAGTGGCTGCTTATAACCCAGCTTATCTAAATTCAACCTCAGCATCCGTCCCTTCCTCTCGTCCCTGTACCTCGATAGGTATCTTTATCTCTCAGATGCGGCGATGAAAACCCCGCAGTCACATCTGACCTCTCTTTTCTTGCATAGTGCAGCAAATCAGTGAAAATCTCTTAGGAAATTTTCTTTACAAATGCTTCTTGCATTCAAAATATGACTTTCTTTAGTCTTTCTCTCCTTTAATATTTACCTGTTGGTTGATCTTTCCATTTTACCCCTTCTATTTTTATCTTGGCACTTCCTATTCAAGATCTGTGAATGTCTCCCTGTAGTCTGTAAGGAAAAGGTATGCACCGCGGTCTGCATTCTGTCTCCACTGCACGGTCCTGGTTTGACTGCAGCAGCCCAGATGCAACTCTCTGTCACTCTCTGTGTCCACTCCTTCCTACCTGGCCCTCTACTCCTGCTGGAGCCTGTCCGCCCCACCCGGCTGCTCCAGTTTGTTGCAAGCCTTGGACAGACACAGTCCCAGCTCTGTTCACTGGACATTTAATCTCTATCCTCTTTAACGTGAGTTACATTTTCAAGTGCTATAGGCCATCCGGCACAGTTGATTATCATGGGGATTTGACTTTGTTTTTATAGTTCTCATCCTGAAGTTTGGACAATGGTTGCCATGAAATGCAAGATGAAATTTAAAAAAGAAGAGTTATCGATCTTATGTCAATGGCAAAACACAGAAGGCTACAGTCCCCCGGTCTGGGCATCCCTTACAGACTCAGGGTGAGGACCAGCTCCTGCTTTGGCTCCTATGCGGCTGAACGAGCCTCCAGGACACCCACCCACAGTCTGCAGGGCTGCCCCGCTCTGCGAGGGACACCACCCCCACCCTGGGACATGCCCCGGCCATGTGCTCTGAGGGGACCACGGGTGCTGCATCAGCTGGTATGTTTAGCTGTGGGGTGGCTGTCACCTTTCTCAGGTTCAGTGGCAGAATTGCCCCAAACACACTGGCTCTCACAGGGGAGTCTGAGGGGCCCGAAATGGCTTCTGCAGAGCACGTGGCTCACGTCAAAGCCTGTCGCAGTGAACGGGCTCCTCGGAGGGTCTCCCCTCTGCCGCTCAGCCACTTGGCTGTTCACAAGCCAAGTGTGAAGGATAGTCGGTGCCATCGCAAGGAGGGGACACCTGTCACCTCAGCCCTGGGGACGTTCTGGTCCCCCCGCAGCACTAGGGGTGGGCAGCCCTTCCCTCAGGGACTGGCCGTTTGCTCCTGGTGAGAAGGTATCACAGCTGTGCCCCGTGTGCTGACACTGGGCCCCGAGCCAACGTGGTAAAACATCTGGTTTTATTCATGACACACAGATGCTCTGATTCCCAGATGAAGCTGAATTGTAGGGCATGGCGTCCCAGATTTTTGCATTTGTGGAAACTGACATAGGTGGCTAATTTTCATTTTTTGCCAAATAAGGGCATTAATAAAAACCTACCATGTCCTATTCTGTCATAAAAATAAAAAAGCCTAAGATTGCTGCTAAAAAAGATGTTATTAAATGGAATAGATTTAGCTTTGTGATTCTTATTTTTCTCAGTTGACTGAGGCTGGGTAAAAATTGGGCCAGGAATGGGTCCATGGGTCCTGAGTTTGGAAACCAACATTCTGTGAACCACGTTCCTTTAATTGAAGGTCCTCTTTCAGTTCAGCAGCTAAGGTACCCCATCCCCCTCCTCTTCCCCCTACCACACACATCTTTACAACACATTTTGAACAACTATTGATATTTGCTGTCTTGGATTGTCCTCTAATGATTTTGTATGTAGATATCCTGTCTCTTCCAGCCAGACTGTAGCGCTAGGTAAATAGAAGGAACTGAATAGCTAATTATTTGAATTTATTTCTATGACCCATGCTGGTTTGCTGTTTAGAGGACTGCAGGCTATTCATATGTGTGTGTGTGTGTGTGTGTGTGTGTGTGTGTGTGTGTGTGTGTGTGTTTTGGAAGTCAGCTGGAGTCCTCTACTTACATAGGTACATAAATGAAGGTTGCACATTTTTGAAGAATTAAACAAGCTTTGTGATAAGAAAATAAGCCTGTGGAGTTTTCTCTGTCTTTCTGTCCGTTTCCTGCAAGGCTGAAAGGATGAAATGCCTTGTGTGGATATGGCCCTGCATTTGAGCATCTTTAAAGTCTCCACATTTTTGATGATTTAGTGATAATGCAGGGTGTAGCAGGTAGTTGAGATTCTCCCACAAAATATCAGAATTGTTTATCATTTTAATACAGTTTTTTATTTAAAAATCATAAAATGTTTCTTAGAGTGACAGCTGAGTCTCAATATTTATGACTTTCTGATTGCTCTAGCAGTTTAGAAAAAAAAATAAAAAAAGAGCCCTCAAGTAAAATTTAAGTGGGAAAGATTAAAATTCAAAACTATGGACTTTTTTTCATTTGAATAAATCCTCACTCTTGGCTGGAAATTTTATGTGCCAGCCCTAGTTCCCCTACACTTAACAGCCTTTGAAGAAGAACTTAATTTCTTTCTTCAAAATATATGAAGTGTTATTTTTTGAAGAGAAACTTTGGAATTAGCACAACACTCCCTGCCCCCCCCCCCCACCCCAGCTTCTAGACTCTACTTTTGGCTACAAACCAAGCACACACACCACCCATCTTGCAAATAGATGATTCAGTTTGGGGCACAAGCACGGAGCATATGAGTGAGTGAAATGGATAAATGACAGAACATCATTATCTTCGGGATATTTTAAACTGCTACTACTTGTGATATCCACACATGGTTGATTTATGGTCTGTGTGCAACACTGTTCAGTCATTTCCCTTTGGGGCAGTTCTCATTGTTTCCCTGAATGAGTGTTCAGATTCAGATGTATTAAGTCTTATGACGAAATTGAATCATATTTCCTTACCCCAAATGCAGCTCTTTAATCACTTTAAGATTTTGTGATTGGTTTCTTTTCTTCAAATAGTATGTTTCTCTAACGACTTAATGAAGTATGTATTAATGCCTGATTAATCTTTTGAGGAGGGAGGAATGAAGTGACCGCCTCCCTTCAGGGTGTATGTAACGTTACTTCATTACTATTAACTCAAACTGCTGTAAGAGAGATGATGGTGCGCCTAAGAAAACGAACAGGCATTGTTGACCAATAATCTCAGAAAGGGAGTAAGGCAGAATCCTCCTTCCCCCGAAAAGACTCACTATAAATGCGAATTTTATCGTACTTCATTAAAACGTTTACGTTTTAGTAAGACCTTCGACCTGCGACATTTTCTTGTCTTAGTTTTTCCGGGTTCATTAATTCTTTCAGCATATCTTGGTGAGTTGACACTGACCCTTGTTCTAGGTGCCGGAAGAACAGTCGCAAATACCTCCAAGGAAAACTCTGCCTTCGTGGGATTGATGCTCTCATGAATTCTGAGGAACTAGTTTACATTTTTTAAAAAGCTTGTTGTGGGAACCTACTGAAGTTTATATGAAAGACTTGATTAGATATTGCAGCCTTATTAGTACAAGAACCAATGTGAGTCACTCAGGATTAGGTTCTAGGGGAACACGGTGCAGAGGGTGGTGGTAAAACACCCTTTTTCCAGACCTGGGGTCTGAGCAGTAGCAAGTAGAGCTTGTGGTGCCTGAAATTGACCAAGTGACAAAGAAAGGGACAGAGAAAACAGGAATTGTCGGGATTGTTTTCAGAAGGTATCATGACCGCATTCTTCCAAACATTCTAAAAGGCAGAAGAGAAAAGCATCCTTGCTTTTGGTCTAAGAAAAAGATTTTACTCATAATGATATCTAAAACAAACAAAAAACATCTTGGACGTGGCCAATTTTGTAATTTTGAGGATGGGGTAAAATTTTAGGCAGAACTGGCCCTGGTTACGAACGAGAGGAAGGCAGAGTTTGGGAAACACCTCTCCCCATCTCCTGTTTACCCCGTTCTCCATCTGACCAATCCTGTTACACTCACTCTGGGGGGGTCCATTCTGAAGACCTGGGATTAAAGCCCTACTTTGCTATTTGTCACTCGTGTACGTGAAAGAGCCACCTTGCTAAGCCTCAGTTTTCTCATCTAAAAACGGAGATAAGAATACTAAGCTCAGAAGTATAGGTGAAGATTAAATATAATATGCAAATATAATAATATATAAATATAAGTATAATGTATGTGAAAGTGCTTTGAAACAATTACTAACAAGACTTAGCATAATAATACTTCCTTGAGGAATAGAAATAAAACTCTGAAAAACATAGGAGGGGCTTCCTAGGTGGCGCAGTGGTTGGGAATCTGCCTGCCAATGCAGAGGACATGAGTTCAATCCCTGCTCCAGGAAGATCCCACATGCTGCGGAGCAACTAAGCCCGTGTGCCCCCCCCAAAAAAATAAAAAAAATAAAAGTGAAAAACATAGGAAACTCTACATTAAAAGCCTGCCAAATGGATTGGCCAAGCTGTGTATTTGTATGCTGATCAGACAGTGCCTTAAATTACTCCACATGTGAGACTTCGCATTCTGCCCACGGAAAGCCATATCAAACCCCCCTTATTCTGATCCTCAGTTACTCACTCTTGCCAAGCTGGTCCCAGATGGAACTTTATAAGGGACGTACTTCCTGTAGATATGGCCGACTCTGGAACAGGGAACATCAAACATTTCTCCTCCACACATCCAAACCTAAAGAGAGGAAGTTAAAACTATAACAAAAGAGAATAGTCCATTTCACACCCCAAACTGAATTATTAGTAAGATTCATACAAAATCTTAAAATCTCTTAAAATCTCTAAATCAATAATTTCTATTTATTATCGATGACTAACCAAGGGGGGAAAACCCCTCACATTTTAAAAAACCTAGATTCATAAAAGTATAGAACCAAACTATTAAATCAGTAAACCATAAATAAAACAAAACTATAAATCAGTAAATCTAATTTCCATAGGCAACATGCTGACATTTTAAAAATTCTAGCAGAATTTTATCACAGCTAATGCATAAACTGGCATTTAATGCTCAGACATCTTATTTATATACGTATTTGTTTTTGACAATCTTGTGAAATCATTTAGAGAGATAACATTGGAATTTTTTTCTTTTTTTAATATATTTATTTATTTATTTATTGGCTGTGTTGGGTCTTTGTTGCTGTGCATGGGCTTTCTCTAGTTGCGGGGAGAGGGGCTACTATTCTTTGTGTTGCGTGGGCTGCTCATTGCAGTGGCTTCTGCTGTTGCAGAGCAGGGCCTCTAGGCGCAAGGGCTTCAGTAGTTGTGGCATGTGGGCTCAATAGTTGTGGCTTGTGGGCTTTAGAGTACAGGCTCAGTAGCTGTGGTACACGGGCTTAGTAGCTCTGCGGCATGTGGGGTCTTCCTGGACCAGGGCTCAAACCTGTGTCCCCTGCATTGGCAGGTGAATTCTTAACCACTGAGCCGTCAGGGAAGCCCATAACATTGGAATTTGTGTTAATTAAAAAATTTAAAGTATAAAAATGGAATTTCTAAAATAGGTGAATGAATTAAGGAATATAGGTATATTTATTATTTGTTACATCTAGATTCTGAAACTTTCAGTAGAGCTCACCTTAAAAATCAGAGTTGCATTCTAATTTCTCCCTACCCCTGATCTTTTCTAGGTACAGAAAATATTTGGTTAGTGATGTGGACTCAAGACATTGTAAACTTGGGGTAACTGTTAAGATGCTGTACTTATAGAAACAAAATTTAATTGTTCTATTTTACCATGAAACAAAATTAATTGATTATATTTTACCATGACTACCCACTCAAACCATCAATCATAGTTTTATATAACAGGCTACTTATTGTAAAAGCATTAATTATCAAAACATAAATGCAGGTTTCACATATGCTAGATTTTTTCATTGCAAGAAAACGATTAAAAAAGAGTTAGAAACTGTAATGGTTAGTTTTGTGTGTCAATGGCTGCAAGAGTGTGCAGATAGTTGGTCAAACATTATTCTGGATGTTTCCATGAGGGTGTTTTAGAATGAGATTAACATTTAAGTTGGTGGATTTTGAGTAAAGCAGTTTCTCTCCATAATGTAGGTGGATTTATCCAATCAGTTAAAAACACTCGTAGAACAAAGACTGACCTATCCTAAGCAAAAAGGAATTCTGCCAGCAGACTGCCCGCCCTTGGATTTGAACTGCAGATCTTCTCTGCATCTTTGGCCTGCTGGTCTACCTTGTAGATTTTGAATTTACCAAGTTTCCTCAACCTCATGAGCCAATTCCTTTAAATAAATCTCTCTCCATGTAGGTACCATGTTGGTTCTGTTTCTCTGGAGAACCCTGACTGATACAGATAGACAGCTTCTTTTAAAGTGAAATATTGAAAGAGAAAGAGAAATGTTTATGTCTTAACTTACATTTGTTTCCAATGTCTTTTACTAAGAGAAATGGCACCCTAAGTAATACTGGTGAACAAAGAGTGATCAGGATGAATGGAACCCCAAGTAGAAGGCAAATGGATTATTTAAATAATACTCAGTTGCTCTAAATGAGTTCAGGACTACTCCTGGTATCAATTTTAATTTGGTTTTCGGTCAAGACATCAGAACTCTGCATAGATCATGTAAAGCTGGGTGGGGCAGTGAACATTGTCAATTACAGTACCGACATCTGGAAAGGTCCCAAGAAGCTAGAGCTGTATAAGATTAAACATGAGTAGGGGAAATGTAAGGACCTGCTCCCAGACCTACAAAAATCAACTCTTCCAGAGCAGGAGCGGGTAGAAAAAGACTGAGTAGCACAAAACACATCACCAGCACAATATGGAGAGTTTAGGGATTAAAGGTCTTGATCTATCTGCCTGAAGTCTTATGCTAATTTCTGGGAAAATGCTTTAAATTCCCTTGTAAAGAGAATTACCAACCGGGGAAGGGATGGAAACTGTCTTAGAAAAGAACAATTGGAAGAATGGAGATTTGTAGTCTTGATAAGATAAAATTCAGAGAAGTGCTTTTCAAATATCTGAAGAACCTATAACATTTGGTAGTGATGTTCTGTAGAACCCCAAGGTGCTAGAACTAGGATTAATAGGGTAGAGCTATAAAGAGACAGATCTCAACTCAGTGTAAGGAAGGCATTTGTAATAGGCAGCCTGGTTAAAGATGAAATGGGCTTCCTATATCACTAGGCGTGTTGAAATCCGCACTCGATAACATTTTGTAGACAAGCGTGTAACCCTGGATGGGCAGTTGATCTAGCTGATGTTTTAGGTAATTCTAATAATAAGAGTTAGAATTTATGAATGCTTGCTGTGCTGTTTTTCATTTAATGCCCACAAGTCAAACAGACTTTATTATTTCTCCAATTATATAGGTGGGAACATGGCAGCCTAGAGGCTAACTTTCCCAAAGCCACAGAACTGTCCATGTCCAGAGCAGAGATATGGGTCCTAGTGGTCTAACTCCAGTGCCCACCTACTAAGTCAATAGTTTACCTATGGAGTCAGCAAACTTTGTTGTAAAGGGCCAGATAGTAAATACTTTAGGCTTTGTGGGTCATGTGGTCTTGCAACTATGAAACTTTGCTAAGAAAAGACATGACTGTTCTTCAATAAAACTTTGTTGACAAAGATAGGCAGTGGGTCATAGTTTGCTGGTCCCTGTTCTGTAGGGTACACAGTCCTTTCAAACACCAAAATTCAGAGATTCTAAGATAATATATATGGGAGATTGCATTTTCCCAAGTTGGACACCACAATATCTCTCATTGCACAAGTCCCTCTACAATGTGACCTTGGTAACCCCCACTGAGATGTGGGACTACATCTCCTGTCCTTGGATTTGGGTGTGTTGTGAATTCTTAGACTTGTAGAGGACAGCAGAAGTGCCTGAGGTCATGAAAGGCAATGTAGTTTCCACCTGTCCCCTGGGGCACTTGTTTTTGCAGATCTGAGCTGCTTTGTGAGAAATCTGACTTCTTGAGGTGACCCCACTGTAGAAAGTCTGGGCCACCTGAAGGGCCTCTTGTAGGTGCTCAGGTCTAGCTGTCGAGTCACCCCCAGCTGCAACCCCAGATGTCATGCAGCAGAAATGAGTTCTCTCCTTTGTACCTTTCCTGAATTTGGGACTGATAGAATTCTTGAATTTGATGCAATGCTTGTTTTATGCTATAGGTTCTGGGGTGCTTTGTTATGCAATAATAACTGGACTACATATTTCCATATCCATGGTGGAGGTGAACACTAACACATGATGAAAATTTACGGGTCACCCACAGATTTTATCTCATCCTATTGTGGGAGATACAGTGCAGAACTTAACCAATTTCTATGCTCACTGCTTCCTGGGCTCACTGCCAGGCTATAATTCCCGGCTCGTTTGTATTCAGAAGGGGACGTGTGCCTATTTCTTGCCAGTGGAATGTGAATGCAGGCATCACCTCTGGGCCCATGTCAGTAAGCGTGGACTTCCTTTCTCCCCTTCATGATTCTCTTTTCCCCAAGAGCCCGGCCAATTGCAGAATATCCAGAGGGGAACTCTGAACCCCTAGAAGGTGGTGGAGTCCCTAGATGGCTGGGGCCTGAGTGTCTGGAAACTGGGTAGAGCAGAGCACACGGCTCCCTTCCCAGCTGGGGCTAAAGTGTAGCAGCAGCATGACTGATGCTAAATTACTAATAGAGAAGTGTAACTGATGCTAAGTGACTAAGATTTGGGGATTATTACAGCAGTTGATCCATTCTAATAACCGTATTTTGTTTTGTTCTGTTTTCAGTCCCTTCTGACATTTTACAGTGAATTTTTATACAATTTTAATTTTGTCAGAACCTTTATTGAAAAATTGAATCAAATACCCTGAATATTTGTGAGATTATTTCCTTTTATTATTTGTGGATTTTAAAGAGAGACCATTTGAAAGTCATTAGACAGCAGATGCAAGGGTGGGAAATGGGAGCACAGAGAATGTTCGGGAGTTCCGTGTGTAATCAAGTGTCAGAGGCAGGCAAATGTCAAGGCGAAGAAGCCTTCCTACCACTCGCAGCTGGGAGAGAGCGATTGGTTGGCACAGTCGGGGACTGCATTGCTCTTGTCGTTTGGTGGGGTGGCCAGTCTCTCCTGCGGGACCAAAGGATGGTGACAAAGTATGACAAGATGTGGGGCCGAGCCCTGGGGCAGTGCCTCATGTTCTCTGGCCTTAATCTACTTTGTGGTCCATGTGGTCGCGAAGAATACTCAGACAGCAGGCGGAAGCGGACTAAAGACTTCTCGTGAGAGTTTGCCAGGGTAACAACGGCCACAACAGAATGTTGAATAAATTGCTGTTGCCTTCCTTTCCAGGGTAGGGCAAAATCACCCAACAGACACACGAAAGTGAAATTCTAATTCTCTTCAGAGGGTCACTCTAATACAGTTTTTAAAGGTCTTTCTGTGGGTGTGTAACGAATTAGCACAACCTTAGGGGCTTCAAACATCACACGTTTATTTACGATCTCACGGTTCTGTGGGTCAAAGGTCACGTGGGCTCAGTGGGGTCCCCTGCCTGGCATCTCATGAGGCTGACGTCGAGGTGGTGGCTGGACTGAGCCCTTATCTGGAGAATCCAGGGAAGAATCTGCCTTCAGGCTCCTTTAGTGATTGGAAGAATTCAGTTCCTGGTGGCTGTAGGACCAGGGCCCTGTTTCCTTGCCGGGGATGCCCAGGGCTGCTCGGACCATTCTTAGTTCCTTGTTCTGTGAACTCCCCATCTTAGCCACGACTAACTGCCCTCACATAGAACCCTTCTCAGGCTTTAAATCTTTCTCCCTTCCTGTGCTCCCTGCTGGGGAAAACTCCCTGCTTTAGACAGGCTCTTGTGAATAGGCTAGGCCTACCAGATCATTGTCCCAGCTTAAGGGGAACTGATTAGAAATTACATTTGCCAAATCTGTTTTGCCCTTTAATGTAACATAATCGTGGGCGTAAACCAAGGAAGAGGGGCATTTTAGAATTCCACCTGCTGCCATCTCCAATGAAGGGAATTTTATGTCTTCTATTGATAACCTACTCCTAATTCTGAAAATTCTTTCCCTCAGAAATTTTTCTTTATAGCTAAGTCCAATTCAGAAAACGTCTGTCCAGATTTTTTGAAAAACGCTAACATCAGTGTTAAAAGTCCTACAGGATCCCAGAATTTATTTTTTTCTCCATATTGCCACTGTGATCGCTTAAAAACGTGAATCCGAGTCTATCACGCCTCCATTTAAAATCCTTCAGTGGTTTTCTATTGCTGCCAGGGTAGCGTTACAACTCCTGCATAAATTTTCCAAAGCTTTGCATTATCTGCTCTTCACTTAATTGTCCCTCAATCACTCGCTCCTGTCTTCCCCCACCGAACTCCTCCATCTGGTCTATTTTTAATTCTCTAGAAAGGACCAAGTTCCCCCCTCAGGGCTTGCTGCCATAAATTGTTCTCTCTAAAGAGCTTCTCCCCTTTGTTTTTCCTATCCCTTGACTGTTTCCTATTTATTTTCCAGATTTCACTAGATTTGTTAGGACTCCTGTTTTATACTTTCCATCTCGTACTTACTTCTCTTTTCACATAATTCATACATCAAGTCGACAGATACAGTAGTGAAGACCTACTGTATGCCAGACATCATTCACTGTTAGAGATTCAAAGTTCTGAACACATGGGATGTTCTTTCAAGTAGAGACAGTGCTTATGACAGCTGGAGTCAAGCGACTTCTTTGTGTGTGCGTAATGATTTGCTTAGTGTTTAGATAATAAATACTTGTAGAGTAAGATCATCTTTCGTTCAGTTATGCTTATGCTCCGACTTATGTAGGGGCCCTAAGACCTTCCCCATTTAGTCCTGCTTCTTGCGACCTCAGGGCCAGCTTTCTTTCACCGTAAACACACCAACTCAATTATCTCCACTCTCAGAGTTGCTTTGTTTTTATTCCATGGATATCACCACGTACTTCATTTTTTTTTTTTTTCCAGTCTTTGATAGCAATGTAGCCTATTTCAGTAGAGGCATCCGTATCCTGCCTCACTAGAGATGTGTGTTCCGGTAACAGGGTGGAAATATGGTTCTGCAGGAAAGCACAGCTGTTGTGGCATTTCTCAAATCCTATATTTGTTGTGAAAGATGTGGCTTATATTTTTAAAAGACATTTCTTGGTAGTATGATGTGATGATATCCTTTAAAAAAAATTATGGCATTGTCATACTTAAGTATCTAATTCTTGGAGAAACATTTTAGATTTACAAATAACATGTCCTCTTTTGACACCATAAATATTTTAAAGTGGCGTTATTTTACCCGTGAATGAGCACAGTGTGGTTTTTTTTTCATCATGCAGTTCAAATTGGCTGAATAATTGAATGCTTGCCTTATTTTTAAATCACTTTTCAATATCAGCCGCAAACTGGAGTTTAGGCACAGAGAATGTTAAATTGAATGGAATCATACAATTACAGCAGTCACACGGAATATGAGATTAGTTTCACTAAGAAATTTATTATCAGGAGATAATAAGGGAACGTTATCAAGTATAAGATGGAGCATAATAAACTACATGGAAATGGTGACCTAAATTAAAAAAAAATATTGCTGCAGTCAGTTCCAAAGCCTGCCGGCTCTCTCATCTACCTCCTCCCCTTCTGCCCCTCCCTCCCTCTGCTGTAGCAGTTCTGGCCTCTTTTCTGTTCCTTCAACAAGCCCGACACCCTTCCATCTGAGGGCGTTTGTGCCAGCTGGTCCCTCCATCTGGAATTCTCTCCCAGTACTCTCCATGGCTGCCTCTTCATCTCTTTCAAGTCTTAGCTGCAAATCCTCTGGCCCCAAACCCCCTCTCACCTCTCATTGTCAGCCCTCGTCACCCCACTCTGCTTCTGCTCTGCAGCACTTAACACCTTCTCACTCAGCAGATACATTGTTTATTCATTATGTTTCTTTATTTTTTAAAACTTTTTATTTTATTGATATATTGGAGTACAGTTGATTAACAATGTTGTGTTAGTTTCAGGGGTACGGCAAAATGATTCATTATGTTTCTTGTTTATCTGCCTCTCTCCCTGACAACGGCAAGGGTCTTTGTGTCTTTTATTGAGTGAATAAGCACATAGGACAGTGCCTGACACACAGTTGGTACCCCAGAAGTATTTGTTGAATGCATTGAATGAACTGCTGGTTTATTGATATAAAGCAAGGTTAATTCCAAACAATTCAGTTATTTAATAACCTGCCATTTAGCTGCCATTAAAAATAAAAGCTGTGCTCTCTTGGGGCTTTCCTGGTGGCTCAGTGGTTAAGAATCCACCTGCCAATGCAGGGGACACGGGTTCAAGCCCTGGTCCAGGAAGATCCCACATGCTGCAGAGCAACTAAGCCCGTGTGCCACAACTACTGAGCCTGCATGCCACAACTACTGAAGCCCACAAGTCCAGAGCCCATGCTCTGCAACAAGAGAAGCCACAACAATAAGAAGCCTGCGCACTGCAAAGAACAGTAGCCTCCCCTTTTTTGCAACTACAGAAAGCCCGTGTGCAGCAGTGAAGACGCAACAGCCAATAAATAAAAATAAATGAAATTTAAAAATAAATAAAAGCTGTGCTCTCTGGTATATTCAGATATGAGTTTCAAGGGAGTAAGCTGTCTTGAGCTTATTTTCATTTGTTACTGGCTTAGTATAAAGAAGCGGTTGATGTTAAAAGTACAGCACATTATATATAAATAAGAAACTAAATTTCTGGGGCTGGAAAATAACTTTCTAATTGTATGTTATGACTTGGGTGAGTTAAGCTTGAAAAACTTCTTAAGACTAGGCGACCATTTTGTACCATCTATCTAGAAATTAAAATATTAGTTGTTAACCTAAAAAGCTTTAGTGTATAGATGTTGAAAAGGGCTGTGTCTGTCATTAAACTACTTTTCCAGGCTTCATGTAATAAAACCTGCACCTTTTGACCTGACTTGATCTAAAAAGGGTAGCAACGGAAGGGCACATGCACACCATTGCTTTGTTTTATTCTTAGAAACCTGGGTTTTGAGGTTGTTCTTTGAGATTGGGAGAAAAAAAGAACAGCTTATTTTGACCTTGCCCGACTTTCTATTTGTTGATCGGAATATAATAAAAGCAGAAACTGGAAATTGTATCTGCAGTCTTTGTTGAGGATGTGGTGGTTTCTAATCTCAAGGGGAAAGCTCTTGTTTTTGAGCCATCTGCTTAAGATTTTTTCAAAGTAAGAAATGCTCTGTTACATCAGTATAAAAAAATCATGCCCAAACAATCTTGCATTTAATGAGCATGAGGATGGCAGGGTTTCAGAGGGCACATTGTTCAGAAGATCCTGTTTTTAAGATGTGATATTCATATTTGCTGTAACACTACGCTCTTAAAAACAGTGAATGGGGTGGGACATAAAAACAGATATATCCCTTTTTGGTTTATTTGAAATGTTAATTCTTGGGGAGGAAAGAATGGATTGGAACATCTTAAGAGTGCTTCTTTAGGTAAAAATACTGTAGGTTAAGGACACAATCCCTCATTTCCCTTAACTCACGATTCTACAGCTTAGAAGATACAGTAGGGCAAAGTGTTTGCTTTTTACTGTTATTTCTATGTGCCTCCAGATTTTCAGTCTATTGCTTAAATTTTTTGGCTTCACCATCTGCTAAAAATAAATAAAACTTCTTAAAAAACTCTTTAAAGTTGGCTTTCTGTAGTGGAACAACTTCTTTTGTAAAATTGGAATTACCTCTCTGGTGGTGAAGCAGAGAATGAAAGCCTGAGAGCTTCCAGGGGCCATCCCTGAAGGGTGGAAGGAGCATCCTTCAGAGAGAGGCCAGGTGCTCAGGAAAGGGTCCTGGCAGCTCCCAGAGGCTCACTCATCTCCTTCTCACCTCCTTGACTTTTTCACAATTTGTTTACTTGAGTGTTCTGTCCAATTTCCCCTTTCCTCTAAGTTAGTCGGAATTGGGCTTCTGTCTTCTAGTAAACCAAAGAATCCATATTAAAAAAGCTCTCTCTCGACGGACCTAGAGATTATCACACTAAGTGAAGCAAGTCAGACAGAGAGGGACAAATATCATATGATATCACTTATATGTGGAATATAATTTTAAAAAGATATAAATTAACTCATTGGGTTTGGCCAACTCAGTATTTACAAAACAGAAACAGACTCACCGATTTGAAGAAGAAACTTATGGTTACCAAAGGGGAAATGTGGGGGGTGGGGAGAGATAAATTAGGAGCTTGGGATTAACATATACACACTACTATATATAAAATAGATAATCAACAAGGACCTACTGTATAGCACAGGGAACTCTACTTAATATTCTGTAGTAACCTATGTGGGAAAAGAATCTGATAAAGAATGACTATGTGTATATGTATAACTGACTCACTTTGCTGTACAGCAAAAACGAACACAATGTGGTAAGTCAACTCTACATCAATCTTAGAACAGCCCCAGTTTGAGTGTCGAGGGGTGCCAAGCCTGCCAGTCAGAAGCTACTCAGATAAACATCGTTACGTGAGACACTTTGGAGAAGCAAAGGGTTTTCTAAGCTTCAGCTGATAAGTGATGAAATTTGGGGGAAACAGTCAAAATGAAGAAATTTCATCAGAATAAAAGATGTGATCACTCTTAAAGGTTTGTCATAGCATTTACATGATATTTTTTATCTTGAGGAGAAGTTGACATGCTTTTGTGACCTAGGACAGTGCAAAGAGAGTTTGGGGCTGAGTTTGGAACTGGGCAGGTTGCTACCTTTTTTTGAGTCTCGTTTTCATCTTCTGTGAAGTTGGGCTAATGTGTCTGCTGCATGAGATGATTGTAAGGACTTGCGTAAGTAATCACACAGCACTCTTGGCATGTAATAGGTGCTCAAGAATGGTGGTCATGTGTTAATGTTTCCCCAGGGGACCAGCTTTACTCATCTGGTATGTGTGGGCTACACGGGGTGGTTTTCGAGTATCCACGTGGACCTGTGTGGAGGGGAGGTCAGGCTTACGGCGACATGCAAGTCTGAGTGTGTGGTGGAGAGGTAGGATTCTCAACTGTCCCTCACAGTTTGGACAGAGGGAGGGAGCTTTGGGGTCAGCTTACATGGGCCTTGTATGTTGTAGGTTGCTGACTTGATGTACAGTGTAAAGATCAAATCCTCATACTTGTAAAGTTGATATGTGCATGTACCCCCATGCTCTGTATGGTACTGTCATTGGGATTTGGGTGACGGGCTTGGGAACTGTATGGAGAGCTTTTCTGGTAACTTCCTACATGCGTGTCTCTTGAGATTTTCGGGGGAGTAAACTGACTTGCATTAGAGTGATTAGATTGTATTTCATTTTTCTTGTTAGGGAAAATGGCAACTAGAGAAATACAAAAATTCTTAAAAATCTCAATATCAGAAAAAGATTTCAATAGGAAGTTCAATTGACCTGAACCCAGGTTCTGAATGCTGTGTAAATTGTTATATCCTGCTCTCTTTACAGCTATCTATAAAAGCGAAAATAAAATTAAATAGGGAATTAGGAAAATGCCATCAGACATAAAAGAAGTAACAACTGGAAGGAATTTAGACTTGCCGCTAGGCTTCTGTCCAACGGAAATAAAATTTAACTTGAAAATGCTCTGTTTCACCTGAGGTACCTTTTGTTGGGTAATTGAAATGAATCTCAGACCGGCTTGTGAGACATTTAGCAGCTGTTTCTGTTTATCTTTGAGTTTCTGAATGAGTTTAGAGTCATTTTAATATTTTCTTTGGAAGATCAATTCTGGGATTCTTTTTATGTCACCTAGGCTAAACATTGTAGGGGAAAAACCCCATAGGAACAACTGCAGGTATTTTCTTGTGTATGTGAAGGTATACGGTGTACCATAAAAAGGCTCCTGTCACATTTTAGACACAAAATGCAACTATACTTCAAGGTCTTTGCAGGCTCAGAAGTAAGGAGATGTTTTTAATTTAGCTGTCTCATAAAAGCAATGAGAAGGTATATAAAGTACTTTAGAATCATCCTTGGCATTAAAAGGATTTCTAATGACTACGTTTTATAAGACTGAATTTATTTCTAACAAAATCATGTGTACAAAGCATCGTCATGAGAGTTTATATAGAGATGGCTTAAGGGGGAAAGAGTACCCTTCCAAAATGAGATTGAGTTGTACCCTTCCAGGAAGGCAAGGAAACTATTTCAGGAGTATAAATTAAACACCCTAGGAGGTTTTTGTATTTTCAGACAACTGTGGAGAAAGTGGGAAACGCTTATTAATGAAAACTGTAGGTTCTCTGCCAATATGCTGGAGGCTTATTTTAGGGACGAAGAGTATGGAAATTAACAATTGTGGGGGCTGGGGGACCGAGGGACTGGCTTGGGGTCAGGGACTGGGGAAATAAGCCCCTTTCTTTGGGACATTAGTGTGTCACTGTTTTGTAGTTTCTTCCGCAAATCTGTGGGTCCTGTAACATGTGGAACATTTGCTGTGGTGATGGCTGGATCAGAGACGCTCAAGGCTGGAAGAGTAAGAGGATGAGGACCAGTAAACACTGCAGCCCATTCCCCATCTTCTACCTTGGGTACAGATGCAAATATTTTAAAAGCATGATGCCAGACCTCACCATCTCTACTCTGGGGCTCCCACTTTGTAATATTGCCTGGCTGAACTCCTTTTAGCACTTAGCAACATCTGAAATTATCTTGTTTATTTATTCACTTATTTATTTATGATGACTCTCCTCAGACTAAATTTCATGAGATAGAGAACTTGTCATTTCTGTTGACAATTATATTCTCAGTGTCTGGCATACAGTAGGCTCTCAATAAATATCTTCTGGATATGTGAATACATGTGACAGTTGTCTGTATATGAAGCTAATATTGTCATTTTATCTATACTTTTATACCATGTGACATGTTATATACAGAAATTATTAAATATAAAAAAATTTATCTTCCCTCCATATTTATTTTTGCACATACGTTTGTACCTTGCTTTTTTTTTTCACTTAATAGGTTTGGATATTATCCCATAGTAGTAAAAATACACCAGTTGCATTGTTTTTAACAACCATATTATAGTTCTCAATGATTAATTTAATTAGCCCCCTAGGATGGATATTGATTTTTCACTTCTCGTCAGTAAAAACAATATTGAGATAAATATCTGTGTACATGTGTCATTTCACATGTGGGATTTATCTTTTTTTTCCTCCAGATAAGTCGTCATCTCACACTATTTACTGAGGAATCTACTCTCTTCCTCTTGGTTTGAAATATTTATCTTATGCTAAATTCCCATGTTGTCTGGATCTATTTAAATTCTATGCCATAGGTATCTCAGTCTAATTTCTGTATTTGATTACCTATGTTAGCACCCTATCATTTTTTTCCCCAGAAATTTTCTTGTTCTTCTATTTATTTGTTTTCCATTATGAACTAGAAGTAGTTTATCTAGCTGTCCCCATTTAACCTCCCCCATCTAGAAAAATTCATGTTACCATTTTTACTGGGATGGCATTAAACATAGGAGTATGCTTAGGGAGAACTTTCTTCCTTATGAATTTTCATTTATTCATTTATTTTTTGTGTCCCTCAGTAGCATTATAACGTTTATTCATAAAGGTCTGGGACATTTAAGTTTATTCCTAGTGGTTTTTCCTTATTATTGTAAATGGTGTCTTCCTTTGGGTGGTTGTTTGCATGTATAAAGGCTATTGTTTTCTGTATGATTATACACAGATACATTTTACCCAAGCAATTTACAGTAGTTTTTCAGTTGGTTCAACTTGAATTGTTCAGGTAGGTATGTGGTAATATTATTTGCAATTAATGAAGACTTTCTGTCTTCCTTTCCAATTTTTATATCTTATACTATCTTGTCTAACTGAATTGCCTACTATTAGAATTATCCTAAATAATATTAAATAAATTAATGGGAAAATTCCTAGAGTTACACTTATTTTGATGTATTAGTCTTTGAATAGCTATTCTGTTGTGTAATCTTTATTATCTTTAATGCTAGTGTTTACAAGTAAAATATGTGTTTTTCTGTTTTTTTGTGCTATCTTGGTCAGATTTTGTTATCAATATTATGCTAACTATATAATCAATTTGAAATATTTTTTCTTTTCTGTCATTAGAGAACAGTTTTTGATAAACACTGTAGCAAGTGTTCCTTAAAGGTTTGGAAGAAACTAATCAGGTTTGGTGCTTTATTTTGGGGTTGGGATAGCTTTTTTTTTTTTTTTTAAACATACAGTAAACTGTATATACTTAGAGTGTACAATCTGGCATCCCATTTTTGAGATTTTTTTGACAATTTTTGACAATTTTCTCTATTTCTTCTGTGGTCATTGGGCAGCATGGTAGGCAGAATTTTGAGATGGCCCCCCAAATTCCTACCCCATGGTACACAAGTCCTTTTATAATCTCTGCTCTTTGAGTGTGCCACGGTGTGTGATTGTGATGGATTTCATGCCTGTGATTTAGGTGACATTATGACAAAGTTGAAGGGGTTTTGCAGATATAATCATGGTCCCAATTTAGTTGACTTTGAGTTCATCAAAAGGGAGATTACCCTGGGAGAGTCTGACCTGATGGGTGAGTCCTAGAAGGGCACTCTGCCCTTTGTGAAGGCAGAGGTGTGGGGATGTGAAGTGGGAAACGTTGGCCTTGGAGAAGAAAGCTGTCTTGCTGTGAGAGGGCCGGGGGTGGGACCACCAGGCAAAGACCCGAGGGGGGCTTCTGGTTGCTGGAAGTCGTGTCCAAACAATAGCCAGCAAGACAGTGGGGGCTCTGTCCCGCCATCACAGAGAGACGGGTTCTGCCAGCAACCTGAGGGAACATGGAATCAGGTCCTTCCTTGGTGGAGCCATCCTTCCTAAGGATGCAGCTGGACGAAAATTAGATTTCAGCTTTGTGGGGATCCTTAGCAGAGCCCTGCTGAAAGAGGCTGTGGGAAAATTCCATGTTGTTTAAGCCACCAAAGTTTGTGGTAATTTGTTACGTAGCGATAGAAAATGAATATAGTGGTTCAGATTTTTTTCTTTTTTGGAGTTCAGGTTTGTCATTTATATTTTGTTAAAAAATCATCCATTTCCCCTGTAATCTTAACTGTATTTGCATAGACTTGAGCATTCTTATGATTATTTAAATTTTAAAATTCCTGGGTTTTCCCTATTATTTTGGAGTTTATATATATATATATTTAATAAGTATCAATTAACCACTTTCTAATTAATTTATCTGTCTCCATACCTCACTGTATCTCTTAATGATTTGCTTTTGGCTCTAAAGAACCAGCTCTTGCACTACTAGTTTTAGGTTTTCTAAATCATTAATTTTTTTTTTGAGACGGGGTCTCGCTATGTTGCCCAGGCTGGAGTGCAGTGGCTATTCACAGGCGCGATCCCACTACTGATCAGCACGGGAGTTTTGACCTGCTCCATCTCCCACCTGGGCCGGTTCACCCCTCCTTAGGCAACCTGGTGGTCCCCCGCTCCCGGGGGGTCACCATATTGATGCCGAACTTAGTGCGGACACCCGATCGTCATAGCGCACTGCAGCCCAGAACTCCTGGGCTCAAGCAATCCTCCTGCCTCAGCCTCCCGAGTAGCTGGGACTACAGGCGCGCACCACCGCGCCCGGCTCTAAATCATTAATTTTTAAAACGCTCATTCATATTTTATCCTTATTTCCTTAGGTTTATTTTATTTGTTATTTACAAACTGGATATGGATGTTTAATTCATTTATTTTTATTCTTTCTTATGTTGATGTAAGAATTTAAGAATCTACCATTTCTTCTGAACACTGCTTCAGCTGTATCTCTTAGGTTTTGAAATATATTAATTTACCTTTCTTCCTTGGAAACACTGCTGTGAGCTCCTTTAGCCTCTATATCATTCTACTTTACTACTTTTAATTTTATTTTGTTCATTTTAATTTTATTTAGTTCATTTTTCTCAATCCTATCCTTTATGTTCCTCTGTATTTTCAGAATATCCCTCTTCTTTTCTGTTGCTTTCAGTGTGATCTTCATTTTGATTTTCTTTTTCATTATATCCCGACTGCTGCTATTTTCTGTCTCCGTCTGCTGTCTTTTGATATTTTGCCTAATCTCAGAAAGTTCAGCATTTCATATTGTTTTACAGTGTCGATGACTTCATTAACCTTTAAAAGAATTTATAACAAGGTATAGCTAGCAGCATGATTTTGGTGACCATTCCTGATCCTTTCTTCCTTTTTTCACGTAATATTTTAATACACCATTTCCTTTAAAAAGTTATTATTATTTGACTTTGAATAGGATACATTCTTCTTACCAATTACAGTAGGCATTCACTTTATGACACACGATTTTGTGAGTGAATTCTTTTAGCCTTTACTTGTGTGTGTCCAGCAGGCACTGGCTGCTTGCCACATTGCGTATCTTTCCTCCTCTAACTTTTCCTCTAACAGCCTGCTTCCTGCACATGTAGCTGGTCTGTATAAACCTCCTCAGACCCGCCCCTAGCCTCCCATGGATGCTTCTCTTTGGTGCCAGACTCCATCCAGAGAAGCTCTGGCCACCAGCAGTCACACCATTTGCCACTGTTTCGGACAAGTGATTGTTGGTTTTTGCTTTAGGAGATGCCAGTTACTTTGGGGAATTAAGATCTGCTGACTTCACATAAGATTTGTAGCTGAGGTCATTACATCTTCTCGTGCCCCTGTTTTACCACCATTGAACTGATCTTACTGCATATGATAACGTTCCTTATACACTGTGGTTGGGCGTAAGAGCTCTAATAATTTTGTCAAGGGTGAAGTTAAGCTTTTTTGGTTTCTGTTTCATATTCTCCTTTATTTGTTTTGAGTGATGGCTAAGAGCGGGCCTTTCTTTTCCAGTTTAAAAGTGTCAATTACAATTGTATAACATTCAATTGTTGAACTATAAATACACTTAAAAGTTTTTTGACGGCTACATACTATGTAGGGAAAATTTGAATTTACTTGATTTAGTAGGGTTATTAATTTTGATTTTCTAAGTACAAATAAAATCCACGTTTGTTCTTGAGAAGCTCTGTAATGAGGTTAAGCTCTATACCATACAGTTTCCTGAGCTATAACAATTGTAAATTGATGGCTGTTATCTTGTTTGATTGAATAAAGAGCTGAGTGTCCTATATTCAACGATTAGTCCCTATTGTGTATATGAAATCCTTATTGAATAACCATTGCATTTTGAAGACAGTAAAAATCAAATTTCACATTACATCATAACAAGAGTTGTCAGCCCTCATATTTAATAAAATTCCATTGGGAAGAACTTGAATTTCTTTTTAAAAGGGGTTTCAGAAAATGACATAGCCACTTCTGCACCAATGGCATAAAGCCTTCTTTTTTTTCCTAGCTAAGAGGAATTAGCCTAATGGTTTTGAGAGCAAACCCCAATTCTGCTCCTTGCTTTGATATTAACTAGGTAATGGCCTGCCCTTGCAATTATGAAATAGAAATTATATTTTTACCTTGCATTAGTGTTGAGTGAAATAAGAAATTAAATTCAATGACCTTTAAATGCTAAGTCATTACTTTTCCTTGTTAAGGGACCAAATAATAGTTATTACCACCATAGGAAGACTAGACTGGCCAAGACTTAGGGACACAGGTAGCTCCATGTAAAGATTTTAAAAGTCATAAAGGGATACAAAGTAAATGGATGCTGTCTGTTAAAATCTCAGACATATTTTAGTTTCTTTGAGCTGATATGTTCATTAGTGTGTGGCAGGATTAAAACTTAAGTATTCTCTTTGTCATGTTTGGTGTGTTTTCTCTCTTCTATTTTTGATCCGGGAGCATTTTCTTCCCCAGCCCAGCCACGTAGACACAAAGGTTCAAAGGAACCCCAGAGGCTTATTTGAGGGCTGATTTTTTTTTTTTCAGTTTAGAGAGACTGCAGAAGATGGGGCCTGAAGGAAGGGAACAGAAGTGACAACTAGCAAACAGGAGAGGGAACTGGTCTGTAGGACCAGTGCGCAGAGTGGAAGAGACAAGAGAAATGGCACTGAGGCTGCCCCCTGCCCTGACTCATCACTATAAAACATTGACCACTCAACAACCCGGGTACCTGTAAGCCCCCCAAGACAGAGGGCAGGGGACTGGGGCACCTGGGTGGGGATGAGGACCCGAGGGGAGAGCCTCGCCCCAGACCTGAACCTAAAAAGCTGGGTGATTTGCCTCCATGCAAAGGCAGCAATGCACCCGCCTCTGCTACATGAGCTTTTCCTGTCACTTATGAGACTGAGAGTTTCAGCGGCAAGGTCTGAATCTCTCTGTTCAATCAATTTAGTGTGTGAAACATCTCTCTCTATTCCTTCTGTAAACATACCGAATAGCATTCATATTATGGTGGACCGCCACTGAATACAGGCTACATCGACTACACCTGGGATCCCTGGCTCACAATCGTTAAGTTACACGTGACTCTCAAAGGCAGTGCATTTCTTCCCAAAGAGAATTATGCTAGTTTTAAAAATTTTTAATTATGTAATTTAATGAACTATCACTTGAACAGGTGAAATACTGCTATGAAAAGAGCTGTGGTTCATGTCAGACTAATTTAAGGAGTTTGAAAGATGGAGTTGTTAAAAAATTGCTGTCAAGTTAGATGTTAGCAAAGTAATACTAAAAGATTGGGTAAAATAATAAAAAAAAATCAGAAGGGTTCTATGACTGCATGAAGATAGCTTCCAAGTGTCTTTAGGTTCTTATTCCCATTTAAAGGAGCCCAAGCGGAGACTCATGGCAAATGCGATGGGGATGTGATCCGTGCACCTCTAGTTTACCCCAATCAGAGGACCCAAATGCAGAAGGAACAGCTTTGGCCTCTCTTGCATTAGAAGACTGTGAATAAATGTACATTTATAAACAGATGATTGAACTTGGTGTACCCCCCCCAAAAAAATGTACATTTATATGTTTTACTTTAGAGGAGATTCTTAATGTAGGTTTTTTTTGTGTGCTTTTCTGCTTTAATTGATGCTTATGTTTAATGGGTGAAATAGTCATCTCAACTGTACTTGGTCTGAAGGATTCTCCTGGGCTTCCTTTGCATTTTTCTGCAGAGTCTAGCTTGCAAAGTACATGGGCTCATGGTGAAGTTTTCTGATTAACATTTTAAAGGGAATAACCAAAAATTTCAGGAAAAATTTCAGCGAAGCCTGGTTATTTAAAAATCTCTGCAATAAATAGGGACAGTAATGGATGTATGCGTTTCCATCTTTTCTGGAAAGGAAAGAAAAACACTACTTAAGTTGGTTTGCAGTGTAGCAGGAGATGGTTAGCTGAGGCAGATAATTGAGGGGAAGTTTTATGATTTATGATTTGTATGCTAATTTGATTTGTGGGGTCATTAGGAGCAACTGTTAACTTTTAGGAGGGGAAAATAAAGTGACTCAAGGAATAAATGAATGAAAAATGGAGATCAGTTGAAAGAAGAGAAAGAATAGAGGGAGGGAGGCTGATGAAGAGGCTCCTGCTTATATTCCTAAGCTATCACTGCGAATATGCAAATAAAATAAGTTCCAAACAATATTGGGAAATTGCGATGAATTAATTCTTCAGGTGGATATTGGAGAGAATCTTTCTCACATTTATCTTTGAACGTCAAAAGCTGAGCCCAGAGTTGGCACATCGTAATTGATAAATAAATGCCTGTTGAATGAATTACTGACTGGTAAGGGCTGCAAGATTGTGACAGGTAAGTTAAAATTTTCTTACGTGTCTGAACCTTAAGCTTAACACATGGGAAGGACAAGAGCACATAACAAAGGTGGTTGCATGGGGTATTACAATCCATTACGAGTGGTTTGGAAATAGGGTGTGGGGCTCCCAGGTTTGTCAGACTCACTCTAGGACATATGGTGCCCAGACTCACATCACCTGGAGCCCTGAAGGCTTCTGCATGGCTGAGGCTGGGTCACAAGCTCTTCCCAGACTAGAGATGGCCCAAGAAATATTAGACCAAGGTGGGACCATGTTGATACGCTCCTGGGTGTGGAAAAGCACAAAACAAATTTAATGCTCTTCTATGCCGGAGAATTTTGTGGAATAGAGTTAGGGTTTGGGGCTTCATTCTAAATCGTGTGGGTGACTAATTAGTGTTTATTGCTCACTTTTATTTTCTGGGAAGGGTTTCCTTTTGAAAATGCTAGCATTTGGACTTTGATCTTGGAGGAATGGGTGTAAACATGCGCTCTGGACAATGAGAGACCCCTAATGGTTTTAACGCTATTTCAGTGACTTAAATGGCGGACGTGGGTTGTCCCTGTCATGCTACCCTCTGCAGTCTGCCTTGGTTTCCTCTGAATTGAGTAGCTGGAACACTGCCTGGTGTAAATCAGATGCTCAGTAGAAACTTGTTGGGTGACTGACTAAATGCTGCTTTCTCCTCCCTGGCAGCTGGCTAACCTAGCAACGTTTGAAAGGCAGCTGGATAATCCTGGGGCACGTAAGAATTCAGATTCATATTAAAGGAGATTGAAGACTGGGCGCAGTGCAGAGCGATCATCGCCCTAGAGAGCTCTTTTCCTTGTCGGACTCCTGAAAATTATGCTGTGTTGGTTTCTAGGTGATGGCATGGAGTCCACTCACCTAGCCACTCACCTAGTTAGAAAAATTCCACTCACCTAGTTAGAAAAAGGAAGGGAAGATATTTACAGAGACAGGGAATTGAGAAGCCCTCTTAGCCAAATACTGTCTGACCAAAGACTCAGCCGTTAATATGAAGCAGAGTTTTCTGGAAATATTCGTTTAGCCATGGAATCCTGCCGTAATCATTGGTGAAATGATTCTTTGGTTGAAGTGCAAACAGCAAGCAAAGATGCATGACAATGACCACAGACAGAAATCTTTTGAATTAGAGCTTCTACATTTTGGACTTGAAGAAATTTCTATATTATGGTGTGAAATAGACAAGTGAATGCTCAGGTATCCGTCTGTACTCCCAAACCTGAAGGGCTGACCAGTGTGTATCTGACAGTGCTTTACACGGTGAAATTAATCACATTTTATGGACTAAGTCCCAAAATGCATATGTTCAGCTTTTCTTTGATTTTTTTAATACCATTGAGCAGAACTGCTTGTGGACAATTCTTTTGCCTTCTCTCACGTGGAGAAAATTCTTCATTTTCCACGCAAATTTTACCGAAGCCTGCTTGAGTGTGTCCCCCTCGTGTTACAGGTACTAATAGGGAGGGACAGGAACCCCAAGGTCAGTACACAATAGCGGGATGAATGGAGAGATGTGTCTGAAATGGGACCCCTTAAGACATAGCTGTCTCCAAAGGATCTTCGTTCCAATCAGACAACCTGGGGCAATTTAGTCCTGAACCTCTAGCTCTGTTGCCATGGTTTCTAGACAAAGACAACAGGGATGCGTTCCAATTAGGTTCTTCAGAATGACAGGTAACTGAAAAAGAGGAAACGGGGTAATAATCTCAGGTCACCCCAAAGAGAAGTGATAGATACAAGTGACAGAGAAGTGAGAGGCTCAAGTTTATATTTGTCTTAAAAATTCCTTCATGATTTACAATGCAAATGTCCATTCTGCAAACACTCCAGACTTCCCACAGTACTTTTATCCACACCCAGGTCATAATTCACAGTCAGGTACCTCCTGCTTAATATAGATTTTCTTTCTGTGTGTTTTTTCTTTTTAAACAATTTTGTAAAAATTGAAGTATAGTTGATTTACAATGCTTCAGGTGATGCAGATATTTATTTGGATTCTTTTCCAATATAGGTTATTACAAGATATTGAATATAGTTCCCTGTGCTATACAGTAGGTCCTTGTTGATTATCTATTTTATATAGAGTAGTGTGTATCTGTTAATCCGAAACTCCCAGTTTATCCCATCCCTGCTTTACCCCTTTGGTAACCATAGTTTGTTTTCTATGTCTGTGAGTCTATTTCTTTTTCATAAATCAGTTCATTTGTACCTTTTTTTTAGATTCCACATGTAAGTGATATCATATGATATTTGTCTTTCTCTGCCTGATTTACTTCAGTTAGTGATAATCTCTAGGTCCATCCATGCTGCTGCAAATGGCACTATTTCATTCTTTTTTATGGCTGAGTAATATTCCATTATATATGTATGTGTGTATATATATACATATATATATATATATATATATATACACACACCACATCTTCCTTACCCATTCATTGGTTGATAGACATTTAGGTTGTTTCCATGTCTTGGCTATTGTAATAGTACTGCTATGAATATAGGGGTATACATATTTTTTCAAATTATGGTTTTGTCCAGATACATGCTCAGAAGGAGGATTGCTGGATCATATGACAACTCTGTTTTTAGTTTTTTAAGGCACCTCCTTACTGTTTTCCATGGTGGCTGCACCAATTTACATTCCCACCAACAGTGTAAGAGCGTTCCATTTTCTCCACACCCTCTCCAACGTTTATTATTTGTAGAATACAGATTTTCTTAATAGCATTTTAATCTTAAAGAATTTGTGAATTAAGAGAATCAACAAAAAAACTCTTGAACCATGAAAAGTAAAAAGCATTCTTTGACTTCTGATGCTATTGCAAATAAAGCAATGTCTATTTTTCTTTATTGCTGGAGTCAAATGCAATATTCTGTTTCTCCAGTGAAAGGTACTATTGTAAACTTGCACCCAACTTTGGACCACATCTGATAATCGGTAGTATTTTGCCAGGGTCAGTACAAAGTTTGCTGCTATGCTTTTAGGCTATAATGAAGATACTTGCCTCTGTTCAATGAGAGGAACCATTAGGTAGAGATCAAAAGGGTAACTGTGAACTCTGGAATGGTGTTGGTAGGTATGACTTGAGTGAACAGACAATTTTCTGTTTTTGTATTGTCTGCAATTAAATAGAAGTGGAGCATTTTAATCCTTAAGTGACACTGGGTAGTTTAATCTTTAAAACTTAAAAAAATTTAATCCAAAATTTTTAAAAGTTTAAGTCTCAGTTTCTTCACCTATAAAATGGAATAATACCCACTTCTTAGAGTTGTAATTTTAAATTATATAATGCATATAAAGCACTTGGCCCAGCATCTGTGCATCACATACCATTAAATAAATGGAGTAAATGTGTGTATAGGAAAGTTAAGAAAAAAGCACCTTAGATGTGAAATCAGATGTGTTTCAATGATGGTGAAAGAGAAGCACTAATTTAATAAATACTATTTCAAGGTTTATTGCCAGCAGAAGATGGAAAAATCTAGATATCCTGAATCCTGCAATCATGTGTGCTGAGTCTCTCTTTGGGGATGTTTATTTTATGACACTTTGGGGACAACAAAACATTTCTGTTAACACATTGAATATAGTTGTTACAGTTTAATAAAAAGCAGTGTTATTGATTTCTTTTATGCATAAATTCAAAAAGTTTAGCTGGATTATTAAATTTGACTTTTACTATATTTCAGGATACATTTTATTTTTTTAGCAATAATTGGTTTGATTTTATAATAGAAGTAATTAGGAAAGCTGATTTATTTAGTGAGATTTCTGTATGATAAATCTTGCAAGAATCAGTCTATCTTCTATATGAATAATGACAATGATAAAAGAAAAAAGAAAACCTTTTGCACAGTTTATTTTGCTTTGGTTATCTAGTCTTCACATGCTGTGGTAAGTTTTTTCATTTACAAACCTTGAAATTTGATATTCTATCATATATCTGTATATATCATACATGTATATATGTAATAAATGAATGTATATATAGGTAATAAAGTATATAATTTTGGTGGGTACTTATGGTCAAAGCAAGCAGATACCTGGGGAATTTCAGATAAAAAATAAACAAAAAACTCCCTTTTGGAATTATATAAAGAATAGTTTTAATTTGTCATTCATATTTTATTTATTTGTTTTTAATTTTTATTTTACATTGGAGCATAGTTGATTTACAGTGTTGTGTTCGTTTCAGGTGTACAGCAAAGTGATCCAGTTATATGTGTACATCTGTCTGTTTTTTTCAAATTCTTTTCCCATTTAGATTATTACAGAATTTGAAATTACTCTTCTGTTACTGAAATTGTGGAGTAGTGGTTATGAGCAAAAGGTGAAGTATTATTTCAAGAACAAACACAATGGGCAAAAGCTCCAGTAATTCCATTTCTTTCAGCTTCATGCCTCTGTCGCTCTGTTCTAGGTGCCTGAGAAGGAATGCACTGCCCGTGGAGCAGTAGAAGTGCTGGCATACCACAGTTCCTGCCTGCAAGTGGGATTTTGAATTTTCTCTACTGCATTTCTTTTACGGCATAACTACATCTCACTGAAACATCAGGCAGAAGTAGCTTCTCTCATTCAAAAGCTGAGGTGGGAAAATGACATGTCTATTTTCATTGTCGATTTACAATGTAGATCACAATACAAAATGATACCATTCTATTAGAATCGTCAAAATTATGCCGACCTAGGGTGGAAAGGGTGCTGATGGCTTACCTTAAAAGAGATTTCATATTGCTCTCCTCCCCAGATTTCCAAACCTGGATCATAGCCACCCAACTCCCAAAACCATTTGCGATCCACAGCAAAGAGACCTCCAGCCATAACGGGAGACCTGTGAAAGGAACAGAATAACTTTAAAGGGCTGTGAACATCAGGGACCATGGCATTTTCCTTGGGAAAAAAAGCGCAGACTTTAAGAAAAGTTTCAGCGGTCAGTGCAGGGAGCTTTTCCACACTGGTTTTCTGTGAGTGGACATGAGTTCTCACCGGGTCTCTGATCGCTCCCAAAACACCCATGAGCTTTGAACTTCACAGTTCAGGCTCTAAAGCCACTAGTGCCCCTTGGAGCTGAATACTGGCTCCATATGTTTGTCATCAGAGAGAAGTACATGATGACTGGGGACTGATATATTGGGAAGATCCATCAGTTTTATGGCTTTTTCTCAAAGTGAAAGAGATCTTATACTATCAGATAGATAAAAGTATAGACAACGCAGTTGTAGACCATATCTTTGATTTAATCTCTCCAAACATCTCCTATTTCCAGGTCGCGTCCATTTTACAGACTATGAGATGGTCAGTTACAGTAAAATAACCAACCAGAACTGGTTATTAACATGCCAAACTTGGAATTAAAACTAGGTCTTTTCACTTTAATCATGTACTTTTTAAAGTCTACCTTTCTAGGATCAAATACTAATTTTCAAGTTTTCTGCTCTCACCAGGATATATTGCAGTCACGTTGCTATGTAATGAGATAATTTTTAATCATTGGACCCTGCCCTAAAATTTTTTTGCAGCTTAAAGGGAGCTCTTGTGTTTCATCATTATTATTTTGGCTGTGCAGCTTGAGAGGATCTTACTTCCCCCACCAGGGATCGAACCCGTGGCCCCTGCAGTGGAAGGGCAAAGTTTTAACCATTAGACCACCAATGAAATCCATTCTTGTGGTTTTGAATGTTCACTTTGTGCTGGCTCTTGGCTGACAGCCTTGTCCATTCGCCCTGATTAATCCTCACAGCAGCCCTAGGAATATCCTCTGTACTGTTGGGAGAAACAGGCAGAGAGAGGTAGGGCCCAGCACCCAACGATGTAGCACCAGGATGCGGTGGTGCTAGGGATGGACCAGGTGCTCTGATTTCAAAGCCTTTGAGTTCTTTGAAAGACTGTCTCTGTTTCAATGTTTAGGGGGTGAAGAGAGACAACTGCATAAATATGGACATAAAACAATCAGGGAAAACCTTATGCAAACCAAGCAAATCTGTAAAAAAACATACACAGTCAATATAGTTTTTGTGACAGTTTTGTAGATTTTTTGAAACAAAGGATATTTGTACAGAAGAGTACAAGACACTAAATGTTGAAGACACATTTAAAAATGTCTAAATAAATAAGACACATCAATTTACAGACCAACTGAAGTTGTGCTCTTGGTAACATTTTATGAAGTGCTTGAGGGACATAATGTGAATTTATTTAAATGTGTTATATATTTCAAAGTTTTTGCATATTAAGGTAGTACTTGGACTAATCAGTTTTAGATTTTTTTAAAAAATGTGTATACTCTATGTAGATAGAAAGATTACAAGGCAGGAAAAGGGATTTATTTTTCCTTCTAGGAAAGTGAGCTGGATTCAAAAAATAACCCAAAGAATCTCATGTGATTTTAAGATTTTGTTTGAAATAAAAGTCTTAGAACCAGATATACTGTACTTTAGCCCTCTCTCCAGCAGCCTAATCTTTTCCCATTCTCCATGCACTGAATTTCAGAGGGGAATTACAGCTGTAGCTGGGACAGATTAGGACCGTACCATGTACTGGGTGCAGTTCTTCAATGAGCACATTATCTCTGTGTCATCTTTGATTCCATAGGGCTTGGGTGTAAGCGATCAGAAATTCTCAGTCCTATTCAATCTGAACCACAGATAGAAAGATCTTAAGTCCTACTAATATATTCTCATTTGATTGTGTAAAACAAGAGACCAGAGTGCAAGAGAATTTACATTGTGCAGAATGAATCTCCCAACTAGAATTATCGTAGATATAGAACTAGTACAAATATCAGATGAGAGAAAGTCCTAGATTGATTTTTTTTTATTGTCAATAATTTGTTGGAAACACACCATTTTGTTTTCTTAATGAGTTTATAAAAACCTAACCATGGAGTGTATTTTTAGTTACTGTGAGGCAGAATAAAATAAACTCAAATAGACGTCTTTACCTTCATTGGTGTTTTTTGCCAAGCTCCAGAGAAATTAGTGTTTCCTATTTTGATAAGTGTCAATGGCTGGTAAGAAACACACCTTTTTTTTTTTTTTTTTTTTTTTTAACTCATATCTGTCCATGAATCTTTTGAACGGTGTAATTGCAGTATAGTTGACATCCAATGAGTTGCAAATATTTTAAGTAGACACTTTGATAGATTTTGACTTATGAATAACCCTGTGCTGCCGTCACCACATTTGAGAGAAAGGAACACATCTATCATTCCCTGCCCGCCTCCCCCAGAGTTTCCTCATTTAACCTTTCCCTCCTGACCCTCTCCTCATTCCCTTCCTCTAGGACATCACTGATGTCTGTCACTGCAGATTAGTTTGCATTGTCTAGAATTTTATATAAATGGAGTCCTACAGCATGTACTCTTCTTTGGGAGGGTCTGGCTTCTTTCACTCAGCATCATTATTCTGAAACTCACTCTTGTTGTAGTGTTGTGTTAATAACTTCTCCGCTTTTTGTTGTTGACTAGTATTCCATTTGCATAAATATACCACAGTTCGGTTATCCATTCACCCACTGATGAACATTTGGGTTGTTTCCAGTTTGGGGTTATTATGAATAAAGCTGCTATGAGTTTTGTGTACGAATCTTTGTGTGGACATATGCTGTCATTTCTCTTGAGGAAATGCCTAGGAGTGGAATGACTAAATCCTATTGTAGGTGTGGGTTTAACCTTTTAAGAAACTGCCAAAATCTTTCCAGGAGTGGTTGTAACTTTATATTCCCACTAGCAGTGTTTGAGTTCCAGTTGCAACCTGTCCTCAAATACTTGATATGGGAAGTCTTTTGAAGTTTAGTCACTATAGAAGGGGCAGAGTGGTATCTTATCGTGGTTTTATTTTGCATTTCCATAATTATTAATGATGTTGAGCATATTTATGTTATTTCTGTCTTTTTCCTACTCAGTCTGGCTAGAAATTTATCAGTTTTATTGATCTGCTTAAAAAATTAGCTTTTGGTTTCATTGATTTTCTTTACTGTTTTTCAGTTTTATATTTCATTGATTTCTCCTGGGTCTTTATTAGTTTAATTATTCTACTTACTTTGTATTTAATTTTCTCTTCTTTTTCTAGTTACTTAGGGTGGAAGCTGATATTATTGATTTGAGACTTTTCTTTTTTTCTGATATAGCTATTTAGTACTATAAAACTCCCTTAAGTACTGCTTTAGCAGAATTCTACAAAAAAATGATATGCACTGGTCTCATTTTCATTATGTTCAAAACACTCCCCAATTTCCCTTTTGTTTTCTTTTTGTGACCTATGGGTTATATAAAAGTGTGTAATTTAGTTTCCAACGATTTGGGATTTTTTGGAGATCTTTCTGTTATTGATTTTCATGTAATTCCATTGTGGTCAGAGAATACACTTTGCATGACCTGAATCCTTTTAAATTTATTGGGATTTTTTAATGGCTCAAAATATCAAAATGTATTCTGTTGCCATTGAATGGAGTGGTCTATAAATATTTATTAGGGAAAGTTGGTTGATAGTGTTGTTCAAGTCTTCTATATTGTGGATTTTCTGTCTCTAGTTATCAATTACTGAGAGGGATGTGGAAATCTATGACTATATTTCTGGACTTGTTTATTTCTTCTTGCTGTTCTATCAGTTTTTGCTTCATGTATTTTGTAGCTCTGTTAATAAGAGCATAAATGTTTAGGAATTTTATGTGCTCTTGATGAATGGGCTTCATTCTCATTATGAAATGACTTTTATCATCTCTGGTAATATTCTTTGCTCAGGCATTGATTTTGCTTGTGTATTAATAGAGCCGTTTCAGCTTTATTTACATTTGTACTAGCTAAATACTAATATTTACACCTTTTATGTTTTTTTACTTTACTTTTTAAACTACTTGTGTTTATATTTAAAGTGGTTTTCTTGTGGACAGCTTATAGTTGCATTTTGCCATTAAAAATCTCTGCCCTTGCAGATGTAGAGAATGAATTTGAGGATGGGGGGTTGGGGCAAAGGGGAAGCTGGGGTGAAGTGAGAGAGTAGCATTGACATATATACACTACCAAATGTAAAATAGATAGCTAGTGGGAGGCTGCTGCAGAACACAGGGAGATCAACTTGATGATTGGTGATGACTAAGAGGGGTGGGATAGGGAGGGTGGGAAGGAGGGAGGGAATATGGGGATATATGTATAAATACAGCTGATTCTCTTTGTTGTACAGCAGAAACTGGCACAACAGTGTAAAGCAATTATACTCCAAAAAAGAGCTAAAAAAAAAAATCTCTGCCTTTTCATAGGGTTGCTGAGATCACTTACTTTTAATATGATTATTCCCTTGATTAGGTTCAAATCTATAATCTTTGCCTTCTACTTGTGCCATCTATTGTTTCCTTTTCCACCTTTTCCTATCTTTTTTGATTAATTGAATATTTTTCAGATTTCACTTAGTATCTTTTTTTGACTTAATGAAAACTCCTTGTTTTGCCTTTTTAGTGGTTGATTTAGTGGTTGCTATCATATACCTTTATTTTTTATCAGTTTACCTTCTGGTGATATTTTATAAGAACCTTTTGATAAGATCCTTTTGCTTCTATTTCCCCAGTGTTTGTGCCTTGTAAGTCATACATTTTTACTTTTATATATGTTATAAATCCCAGATCATATTATAATTATTTTTGTTTAAGCACTCAATTACCTTTTTAAAAGATTCAAGTAATAATATTGTATATATATGAAATTATATTATTAAACTATTTCCATTTTCTTAATTCTTTTGTGTAGATTCAGATGTCTATCCTTCTGCCTAAAGTACTTCCTCCAACATTCCTTGTAGTGGGAGTGTGATGAAGTCTTTCATCCTTTGATGAAAATTCCTTTTTGTCTGCATTCTTAAAAAGGTACTCTTGTTGGCTATAGAATACTAAGTTAACAGCTTTTTTCTTTTAATCCTCTGACGATATTGTTCACTTTCTTCTCACCAGTATTGTTTCTCGTGAGAAATGTGGTGTTATCTTTATCTCTGTTTTCCAGTATACAATGAGTCTTTTTCCCTCTGGATGCTTTTAAGATCTCTTTGTCATTGGATTTGAGCTATTTTTTTATGATGTGACACATGATGTATGGGTTTCTTGGTATAGTTTCTTGTGTTTGATAATACTTGAGGTTCTTGGATTTGTGGGCATAGTTTCCATGAAATTCGGACAATTTTAAACCATTATTTCTTCCAATATTCTTTCTGTTCTTACCTTTCTTTTATAGCCTACAGAGTATCCAATTATACACTTTGTTTTTTAAATTCTCTTTTTGTGTTTTATTTTGGATAGTTTCTATTGCTGTATCTTTAAGTTTACTAATCATTATTTTTTTATTTTTTGTAAAGTTTAGTCTCACACAAAAAAAGCATTTTTAATCTCACACCCTTTCTCTTTTCATCTTTAGGATTTTAATTTTGGTCTTTTTATATATCTACGTAACTTTTTGAACATATAGGTACTGTTATAATTACAGTCTTATTGTCCTTGTTTGTTAATTCTAAGTCACAGTGTCCACTTATTGAATTACCCGCTCATTACGGGTCATGTATTGGAGCTTCTTTGCCTGCCTGCTAAATTTTTCATTGAAATCTAAAACTTTTTGGGTACTGGATATTTTGAACATTTTTGAGCTTTGTTCTAGGATGCAATTACATTACTTGCAGGTAGTTTGACCCTTTTGGGTTTTGCTCTTAAGATTTGTTAGGCAGCCTGGAGCAATGCATAATCCACAAATTATTCACACCCTTAAGGCAAGACCCTTCTGTGTACTCTACTCAATGTCCTGCCAATCATTATGCCGTTCAATCTGGCTGGTGGGAACAGACACTTTTCCCAGCCTTGGGTGTGTTCTGGGCACTGTTACTTCTAATTCTTCCTAGTTGTTCCTTTCCCAGTCTTGGGTAGTTTCTTCACACTCATGCTCTCATCAGCCCTCTGCTGAGTACCCAGGGGGTACCCTCTGCACATCTCAGGGCTCCCTCCGAAGTGGCTCTCTTCCTTTGGTGTCTGTGCTTGAAATTCTAGCTGCCCTATTCTCCCCAGACTCTCAGCTCCACATCGACTCAGGCTGGTCCCACTTGAGCTCCCCTTCCTTATACCACCACCTGGAGACTCTCTCAAGTCAGTAAGCTGGGGAGATTCTAGGCCTCACCTTAGTTTTCCCATCTCTCAGGGATCAATGTCCTTCATTGCCAGATGTCACATATCTTGAAAACCACTGTTTCATGTATTTTATCTGTTTTTTCAGGGGGGAGGGTAAATCTGGCCCATATTACTCCATCTTGTTCAGATGTGGAAGTCTGCAGATCCACCCATTAATCATTATTTTGGAACATTTAAAAATATTTAATTATTTTTATTATTTATATTTACTTATATTTAAATATAATAGATCATATATTCACACATGTATAAAAAATCTTGCTCCTATTTCTATCCCCGGCCACTCTATTTTTCTCACCACAAACGACTATGATTTTTCCTTAGGCATCCTTCCAAAGAGATTTCATACTCATAGAAACAAATACAAATATATCTTATTTTTCTTCCTCTCCTATGAAAATGATTGTATGCTCCATATAGTGTCTTTACCTAATTCTTTTTAAAACTCCCTAAAGCAGGGGTCCCCAACCCCCAGGCTGGGGACTGGTACTGGTCCGTAGCCTGTTAGGAACCAGGCTGCACAGCAGGAGGTATGCAGTGGGTGAGCATGTGAAGCTTCATCTGCCACTTCCCATCGGTCCCCATCACTCACATTACCACCTGAACCATCCCCACCCCACCTTACGTGGAAAAATTGTCTTCCACGAAACCAGTCCCTGGTGCCAAAAAAGGTTGGGGACCATTGCCCCGAAGTATTTTCGTGACCATGCCATATTGAAGAGAGCTTCCTTGTTCTAGTTTTTCACGTTTGCTTTTATCCATTATGCATGTAGATGTATATTTATTTTTGGTGAACATTTAGATTATTTTCAATATTTTACTATTTCAGAACTTCTACAATAAATAATGTTGTAGGTACATCATTTCCACATGAATAAATCTTTAGGAGAAATTCCTAGAATTTAATATCCTGGTTTGTAATAAAGAGCAAAACTGTAAAAACTGATTTAGTTTTCCACTTCTGGAAGTTAAAAGTTCATCGTAAATTGTGTCCTAACCTGACACTTCACTTCAAGTTTCGTACCAGTCCAAACGCAATGATTTAGGGTCTGATAAAATAAGAGGAGAGTCAGATAAAAGTAGCAGTTCTACTGAGAAATTACAGCTCTATCATAAAATATTAGTATCCTCCAGGCTACAGGTCAAAATCACGAAGGACATGTCATTATTATGACAGTATTTGGAGAGAAATTGTTGAAAAGTTTCACAGGGTAATTAGTTTTTCTAAAAGGAAAGAAAGAAGAGTAAAGGATGGATTTGAGGCTAAGGAAGATGGTGCACAAAGGCTCCAGGTTGGGAAGGAGACTAGTAACAAGAGAGGGAGGAAGGTCAGTGCTGCTGAGGCCAGAGAATTAGGGGGATGATGCTTGGCAGGTGCACCTTGTGGGGCTGCACAGGGTGGGTGCTAAGAATTCCTGCTGGTCCACGAAATAGGTAATGTCAATGCAACACCAGTTATCCTTAAATTAATCGGTATTTGTCCTTTCCCTTGGATTGCCACCACCCTTCTCATCTCAAGCACAGAGCAAACCAGGCATCACCCTCACAGCTTTTTGTGGCTTGGCAAGAAGCAGCTGCTCAAAGACTCACAGAAGCTGCTCCTTCTAATTATCACCCTTCCCAGCCTGAGATCACACATGATGCCTGGAGAGAGAAGAGAGAGGGGGAGAAGGTAGACTCCCCTCAAGAGCTGTCAACTCCTGGGGTGATGAAGCCCCCCCCGCCGCCTTGCACTGTGCAGGTGCCCCTGGGCAATAGCAAGGCCCCCCATCTGCAACATACAGAGAGGATAATAAACCCCCCACCACCACGACTCTTGGCAGACTGCCAGGTTTGAAACCAAGTGGCTTGGGCAATGGGGGTCTTGGTGGCCACCCCTATGAACTGGCAGCTGTGGGTAGAAGGACAAATCTGATCATTTGGCCTTGTTGGGTTCTGGAACGGCTGTCCTCCCTGAGAAGGGGTAACTGCCTTCTGTGTTTGTGGATTGAAACCCATACCCCGTCACACAAATGTGAGTTAACTCTTGTGTAATATCGCAGTGACGTCAAGAGAAGAAGGATGGCTTTGTTCCTTGTAGATTAAAAATAAAAGATGTTAGCATGTCTTATAATTTTCTTCTCAAGGGAAATGAAGAAGGGCCATTGATTATTTTCAGCATGTTCCCCTACTCTCCATTTTCCCTATAATACTAATTTCCTGAAACCATTCCCACTGGCCCCATTTCCCGCAATCTCTGATTTGTTTATCTTCACATTCCTTGATTCCTTCCAAAATCCTCTTACTGGTTTTGTTCCCCTGGGAATAACACACTGTAGACATGTTTTACTGGGACTCTGTGTCTGTGTAACTTTAACGTATTAATGTACTTTATGGGTCTTGCTCATGTAATGTGGCAAATCAGATTTTGGGTTTTGCTATTAAAAAAACACTTGTCATCCTTGGGATGCCTTTTAAAATTAATATAACCATGAAGCAACATATTTCTATTGAAGATTCTTTATTCTTTGGGCCATAGAAATGTGACTTTTCTGAATACCTAATGAAAATCAATTTTTTATTTTATATTAAAGCTATCGAACTAGGTAAGGAATATGCTTTCCTTTTCGTTGACGGTAGACTAGTTTGCTTTTCTACATTAATTTTTATATTCCAAACTTAACTGACTTTAAGTTCATGAGGCAATAATGTAAAAGCATCCTAGAACCATTCTTACTTGGTATCAGTTAAAAACTCCTCATGTTCTCATTTGCAAATGCATCTTTCAAAGTGTGTTCTTGGTTGTCTTTGCTAAACTGGGATGTAGTTCTTAATGCTGGTAGCCTCACCCTGTGATTCCCACAGCATTCTAAGGAGTTGCTGGTTTTCCTAATATTCTCTGTTTCACATGTGGACTCTTTCCTAATATGTGAAAAAATGGTGTTTTAATAAAACATCTTTTTCCAGAATATTTTTGTCTGCTTTCCCTCATCTTCAGAAAGTGTTATTTCAAAATTTAATACATCTCATGTGTTCTTTAGGGATCAGAAGAGTAAAAAAAATCCTATTGAGAGATAAATATACATCAAAATTTACTTTTAAAATTGACAATTAAAGCCTAGGTGCAAAACCTAAGGGAAAATTTCCATTTGGTCTCTTAGAGATCTGGTTCTCAATTTCCTTTCATTTTAGTGGCATTAATGAGCATTCTGGACATGAGGGTTCAAGTGTGAATTTGATCAGAAATGAAATGGCATGATTTCCCTCAGGACTCCATCCAGGCAAGTCAATCAACATATAGGTGAACCACATAATTTTCAATCATGTAACTAGAAATTTTTAGTTGGCCTGTAACCCAGAACCATTACAGCTAAAGTATAATTATTTTCAACTAGGATTCAATTGTTAAGTAAATGACTACTGCAGATTAAAACAAGATATCGTTTCTAACAAGTTTGTTCTTTTAAGTATCAGGTCATTACTTACATTAGAATTTTGGAAAGATTGGCTGAATAACTCCTGATAAATTCATTTGTATCACTTATCTTTAAGAAGGTTATTTTGGGGTTTCATTTTCTTACTGTTTATTGTGTAATGTGAGGGGGTGTATACAGATAAGGAAAGGATGTGACCTTTATGCAAGGAGATGGTGACTCTAGGGGCAAAGAACGAAGTGGGTCCTGAGCTGGGAGAAAGAGGCCTCTTTGGAGGCTGGGATGCTGCAGTGGAGGGAAAGTTTGCATCCAATCGTAGGAAGCTATGAACATCTACCTGGGGAATATGGTTGTATAAAGGGAGAGATGGCTTTGCTGATGTGCAAGCTGAGAGAATTATATAAGTAATGAGGTGTAACACTTAGTGCCTGTGCCCTGAGCAAGCCAAGCTGAGTTACCTGAGGCTCTTCCTCTCTGCCTGCCAATGACTGAGGAGGCCCTGCGGACACATGACCAGGCTCTGTGCCTTGGCATCACTGCCCTTCTTCCAGGGGCTGCACAGACTGCCAAGCTTAATATTTAAAAAAAAATAGCAGCAGCATAAGTTTGTTCTCTAAATCTGTGACTCTATTTTGTAAATAAGTTTGTTTGTACCTTTTGTTTTAGATTTCACATGTAAGTGATATCATATGGTATTTGTCTTTCTCAGTCTGACTTCACTTAGTACAAAGATCTCTAGGTCCATCCATGTTGCTACAGATGGCATTATTTCATTCTTTTTTTTTTTGGCTGAATAATATTCCATTGTATGTATGTACCATATCCTCTTTATCCATTCATCTGTTGATGGACACCTAGATTACTTCCATGTCTTTGCTACTGTAAATAGTGCTGCTATGAACACTGGGGTGCATGTATCTTTTCGAATTATGGTTTTCTCCAGATATATGCCTAGGTGTGGGATTGCTGGATCACATGGTAGCTCTATTTTTAGTTTTTTAAGGAACTTTCATACTCTTTTCCTATTGGCTGTACCAATTTACATTCCCACCAACAGTGCAGGAGAGTTCCTTTTCTCCACACCCTCTCCAGCATTTATTGTTTGTAGATCTTTTGATGATGGCCATTCTGACCTGTGTGAGGTGATGTTTTGATTTGCATTTCTCTAATAATTAGTGATGTTGAGCATCTTTTCATGTACTTTCTGGCCATCTGTATGTCTTCTTTGGAGAAATGTCTATTTAGATCTTATGCCCATTTTTCGATTGGGGTTTTTATTTTTGTTTGTTTTTGAAATTGAGCTGCACAAGCTGTTTGTATATTTTGGAGATTAATCCCTTGTTGGTTGCTTCATTTGCAAATATTTTCTCCCATTCTGAGGGTTGTCTTTTTGTTTTATTTATAGCTTCTTTTGCTGTGTAAAAGCTTTTAAGTTTAATTAGGTCCCATTTATTTATTTTTGTTTTTATTTTAATTACTCTAGGAGGTAGATTGAAAAAGATCTTGCTGCGATTTATGTCAAAGGGTGTTCTGCCTAGGTTTTCCTCTATGAATTTTATATTACCAAGGGGGAAAGGGTGGGGGAGGGAAAAATTGGGAGATGGGATTGACATATACACACTACTATGTATAAAATAGATAACTAATAAGGACCTACTGTATAGCACAGGGAATTCTACTCAATACCCTGTAATGACCTATATGGGAAAAGAACCTAAAAAAGAGTGGATATATGTGAATGTATAACTGATTCATTTTGCTGTACAGCAGAAAGTAACACAACATTATAAATCAACAATACTCCAATAAAAATTAATTTTAAAAAATAGCAGCAGCAGCAGCAGCAAAAATAGCAGCAGAGATTTTCTGCTTTTCTTTCTGAGAGACAATAGTTCTTGGGCTGTATCCTAGGAGTGAGGGGTTCTTTGACTCACCAAGTAGAAGATGGACCCTAACAGTCACACAGGGAACAAAATGGGGATCTCAGATGTGTTTGGTCTGGTCAAGCCTGGTCCACTGGGGCTGGCATTCTCTCCTGCTGCTTCAAGAAGCCTGGGCTAGCCTGTTGCAGACATGCCGCCCAGCGCACAATCGCCACCGACTCCAATTTGTAAGTGAGACTCTCTTAGGCCTTCAGGCTCCTAATGAGCTACCAGAGGGCTGCTGCCACAGGAGGGGCCCCAGTCACAGGGTGCCAGCTGTCCTGCACTGCTTTGAGACGGAGGGGTTTCCCAGAATACTGGCCTGGATGTTGACATTGGGATGAGTTTTTCATCCTGTGTTGTTCCTCCTGTGAGGTGAGATCAGCAAGAGAGCCATTTAGTGGAGCTGAGTCTAAATTTCTTTTCTTCTGAATTTATTTAATGTATTTTATTTTTGGCTGCATTGGGTCTTCATTGCTGTGCGTAGGCTTTCTCTAGTTGTGGTGAGAGGGGGCTACTCTTTGTCACCGTGTGTGGGCTTCTCATTGCAGTGGCTTCTCTTCTAGAGCACGGGCTCTAGGCATGTGGGCTTCATTAGTTGTGGCATGTGGGCTCAGTAGTTGTGGCACGTGGGCTCAGTAGTTGTGGCTCGTGGGCTCTAGAGGGCAGGCTCAGTAGTTGTAGCGCACGGGCTTAATTGCTCCGTGGCATGTGGAATCTTCCTGGACCGGGGCTCGAACCCATGTCCCCTGCATCAGCAGGTGGATTCTTAACCACTGCACCACCAGGGAAGCCCTGAGTCTAAATTTCTGAGCCTCAGAATTGTGTGCCAACAAGAGATTTGCTGTTGTGAAGCCCCGAAATTCTGGGATGGTTTGCTTGGCACCCACTGACTGCTAATAACGGGTCTCATTTCTAATTCCAAGTATTTGAAGATGACATGTTAGCAATTCCATTATGTTACTGATAATGACAATAATCCTTGAGAGAGGCAGAATTTTAGATACTTCCTCAATTTCTAAGATCTAACATAAGCTTATTTTTTAAAGTTATCTCCACTAATGCCCTAGGGTCTGTTGCAATGTATAACTGGATTTCAGAGCTGCTCATAATGAAAGTAAAAGCCTTTTAAATTTTTTTAAAAAAGCTTTCTAATTTTTTTAGATTTGCAAATGCAAATGTTAGTGTTTAGAAAAGGTTAGTAGGAAAGGAATAAGGGCCAACCCATTATGCAAAAGCAGGTGGCAGAATTATGACTTTTCAGCTTTTTGAATAAAATGAGGAGGAAAACAAAATTATAAATCACAGTACAAATTTTATACTATTTTGTGTCGTGAATTATGTTTTTATTGCAAACACATATAATACTGTGTAATGCTTTAAGAAATTGAATATGCTTTTTGCTGCTTGCGTCATGTTTGGAAGAGTAGACGCTCCTGTGAAAGGATGTAAAGAGTTGGTGGGAGGAGAAGTCTTGCGTTTGTCTGTGCGGATTCCATAGGGCGTTAAACCAGACTATGGCCAGGAAAACAGTGTGGTGGTCGGGCTTGGGTGTTCCAATTAGGTTGGTGGTTCTGAAGTTCCTCAGGATACTGGTGCCTCCATACCTTCAATGGTTGGCACTGGTCTAACATGAGATGAAAGTGAACACTCTGGACATCCAAAGGCTGTACCAACCGTCATCTCACTGGGCAGTGGAGGAGAATGGATAGAAGTGCTAAGTGTTCTCTCAGGCTTAGTCTCCTGTGATATGACCAAGATGCTGTGTCCCTCAGCTACTCGTCTATGACCTAAAATGGTGTGTGTGTGTGTGTGTGTGTGTGTGTGTGTGTGTGGCTATACACATGCAATTGGAAGACGTACAAGAATGCCCCCAGAGTGACTGGTTCTAGAACACTTCCCCTCTCCTGGGAGGAGTGGATAGTGAGGTGTGTGGACAGAGCTGCTATTTCCTGGCAATTTTGCCATTTAAACAGGTGCTGCTAAACAAACACTGGGGTCCCCCCCACCCCACCCTCCATGCATCAGCTCCACCTGGTCTCCCCTTGACCTGTCTCCACCTGAAGTGGACAGGCAAGGCTATTGTCTTGGGTCCCCTCCTGTCCACGTCCCTCTTTGAGCAACGTGAGGAACTGGAGTCTTGGCTCAAAGCAGTATTTTGGATTTTTCCTTGTATTCCAAAATTAGGCCCCCAGTATAATTATCCTGCAGCTCTTACTGGATTCATTCATTTCTATTTCTAACCGGCCATGGGTTTTAGCCATGGCATATTACCTGTCAGGATGGTGACCACACGATCGAGTCAGTTATTAATCCTCTCTTCACAGGATCTGATCAGGGCCAGCTCTCCCCGTCTGAGGGGATGAAGAGGCCACATGAACACAGACAACTGGGTTATAGCCTCTGCATCCATCTGCCTGACAAAGGCTCAGCCTCTGACCACTGGATTTTCCTGGTTCTCTGGGAGTCCCTCGGGATGTCACCTGTGTGCGAGGAGCAACTCAGCCTGTGGTTTTCTACTCCAGCCGGTTAATTTACTTTGCCATTGTGTCCACGGTAGCCCCTCTGGAAGGAAGCTGCCCCTGGCCGTGGTCCTGATCTGCTGGTTCCTGGGATGAGCCTGCCCAGGACACTACCCTGGGATGGAGGCCTCGGCCATGTGGCTAACCCTGCACTGGAGTCACATGGCTCATGCTGAGTTTCACAAAGCCTTTCTCCAACTCAACTCTTTCTGCTTCTGAATCTGCTCTCCACGGGGGCCATGGACCAGCCTTCAGGACAGACATGGGGCAGAAGTCCATCCATCACCTCGAGGTTTCTTTATCAACTTGTTGCTCCTCTCTCCATTTCCCATGCTCCTCTGCTATGGTCTGAATGTGTGAGTCCCCCAGGATTCATAAGTTAAAACCTAACCCCCATGGTGATGCTGTGAGGATGTGGGGCTTTTGAAAGGTAAACAGGTCATGAAGGCGGGATGCTCAGGAATGGGATTAGTGGTGTGAGAAAGCTCCCTCGCCCTTTTCACCATGTGAGGACACAGAGAGAAGTCAGCTGACTGTAACTTGGAAGAGGGTCTTCACCAGAACCCGACCACACTGGCACTGTGATCTTGGACTTCCAGCCTCCAGAACTGTGAGAAATAAATTTCTGTTGTTTATAAGCCACCCAGCCTGTGGCATTTTGTTATAACAGCCTGAATGGACTAAGGCACCTTCACTCGTTCTGAGGCTTAAAAACAATCTGCCAGCCCCACTCCTGCTGCATCGCCAGCCTCTGAATCCTAGTTTGGACTTGGCAAAGGCATTCACTTCTATTACATAAAGCACAGTCCAGACTTTGTAAGACTATTGGATGGAGACTCCAAAGCCCTTCTGTTTCCCACCTTGTTCATCTTCCAACATGACCTTCAGCCCTTCCTGAAATCCCTGTTTTGACGTGGATGCCCCTCAGATGTCAATGAGGGCACTTCACGTAAGTTCCCTGTCTCCCCTGTGTTCTGGTCTATTGGGGTTCATACTTCCTTACACTCTGCCATCTGCTCCTGGAATGATCCCCCCCCCACTGCTGCCCCCCTCCCTCGCCAGGCTCTTATCCCTCCTGTCAACCCTGACATCGCAAGGAACACAGTTAATAATGTGAAATGGCAGAGCAAATCACTTCTTTCATCAGTAACAGAGGCTGTTCAGAGCTAAAAATCCCAAGTGCAGAGTGGGGAGCCTTTCTTCTTGGATACAAATAGAAGTTTTCATTCAAGGGATAAATGCTAGTTATTAAAATCCAAGCATGGATGAAACTGCAGGAAAGCTTGTTTTATGCTTCATTTATTTAATAAACATTTGACAGTTTCTTCTTACGGAAACATTATCCCTTCATGTCAGTAAGGAATGCAAAATATGCTTTTTCCCTTCGGCACTGATTGCAACTCAGAAGCAATTTTGGTCTCATTTCCTAGCATTTTATATCACTTTAGAATGGACTGTAAGTGGCATGGATTTTTAATACCTCTTATCAAACCTTACCATTTAATAAATTTACACCGTACATCTACCCCTGCTTAATGATCTTAATTCCTTAAAAACAGAACAGAGTGAAAGAAAACAGGGACTGAGGAAAAGAGGTGTTAAGCAAAAAGGCTGTAACAGTAATTTATAAAAAAAATCTGCATAAAAGCATCACCTTCTTTCCCCCTCTGAGTCAGTCCATCCCAAATTTATCTATCACTCTTCAAAATAACAAAAAGGAAATTAATCCTTAGCACCAGATCAATGCCACATTACCTGTTGCTATGCTACAAGCCACCTCAAAACTTAACCCTGCAAAGTGTGCAATATTTGGGACGTACTTACACTAAAAAAATTACTTGTTTGAAATTCAAATCTGAAATTTGAGTTTAACCAAGCATTTTATCTGGCAATCCTAGGACACATGAAGATTCTTTCTGACAGTGTTTCTATGTCAATACCAGGAAAGGAATTTGAGTGGCTTTGCTTAGACCTAGTATTTCATAGAATGAGATGGGATATAGTCCACCTCTGTGGCCAGTGCATTGGGGTTTAAAACCAGAAGAAGGGGGTTTGGGAAAACTTTCAGGGTGGCCACAATCTCCTACACACCCACTAGTGTTTCACTCTTATGTTGATTGATCACCAGAAGAATAAAGATATTTAGAATTGTAGGCTCAGAGCTATTGGGCTTATTGGCTAAATCCCTCATGGTTCTTGAGGGAAGATGATGATCAGCTGTGGTCTTAGTTCTTGTTGCTGTAAGTACTATAAACCAGGTGGCTCATAAACAACAGAAAATTACCTCTCCTGGTACTGGGGGCAGCAAAGTCTGAGATCAGGGTGGCAGCATGGTTGGGTTCCAGCGAGACCCCTCTTGCTGGTTGCAGGCTGCCTACCTCCTATATCCTCACATGGCAGAAGGATGCCTGGAGAGCTCTCTGGGGACTTTTTAATAAGGGCACTAATCCCATTCACGAGGGCTTCACGACCTAAATACCTCCCCCTTCTATTACTGCCTCATATCATCACATTAGGGGTTAGGATTTCAACATACAAGTTTGGGGAGGACAAAGATATTCAGTTCCTATAGAGGTTGATTTGCTAGGGACTTGCTTTCATCAGTGACCTAACAGATGACCAAGGATGAAGCTGAATAGCCCACTTCTTTGCAGTTAAATGCGACAAACAATTAGTGAGAACCAAAGTTCAAGGTACCGAGTCTGGGATGCAAAAGTGAGGAGTCACCTTTCTGTCCCTGTGGTGCCCAGAGTGAGTGGGGAAGACAGACATAGCATCTCACACCATAGTGTGGTGTGAGAAATGACTGAAGTGTGTACAGTGATTTGTGGTATCACTAGAGGGTTATGTACCTTTACCTGGGTGTGACAGTGAGGTGAGTGGGGAGAGGGAAGGAGCAGAGGATATAGGGAAGGCAAAGCCCATAGACAGAGCATGATGTATCCCCAGTGGGGTTTGGAGAGTGTGGTGTGTGGTGCATGTAAGGAGAAGTGTTGGAAGCTTGGTTAAAGCTGGACAATCAAGTACAAGGCAGAGTGTTATGAGGGATGGCACTAGAGACCTTGGCAGGGGGCAGGGTGTTGAGGGGCTTGTAAACCATTTCATGGAGAATGAGTTTGATTCAGAGTTTTCAGTTTTCACTCTTTGCTGGGCCATGGAGACAGATGAAAGCTACAGTCTTTCTCTAAATAAATGCATGTTCACTCAAAATTCTGCATCAAGATTCAAGAGAATTAGATGTATTCACGGAAGGCCCAACCAAGAAGGTTTATGAATCCCAGCTTAACACTCTTAGTCTTTGGTGAGAGTGGGTACCACCAAAGAATTTTAACCATGGGAAAGATGCATTCACATTTTTGGATAGATGACTGGGTGGCAGTGCAGAGGGTGGATTGAGGGTGACAACTCTGAAGTGGAGAAGCCAGTTGAGGGGGTGACAGCTGTCCAGTGAGAGGTAATGCTGTGATTGTGTGAATGCTATGGAAATGGTGATGGATGGCTGAATATTTAAGAGGTAAAATTGGCAGGACTTAGAGCCTGGATGATGTGGGGACTAGGGGCGGCATGAATGAGCAATCCATTATTTAATAAAAGAGGAAGTGCAGCTTTAGCAGGAACATAGAAGACCAAGCTAGCATTACAGTTTGGGGTCAAAAAGTAAGATCTGAGTACAAAAAAGTGATGCATCATTTCTTCACTCTTAAACTCTAAAAGCAACCTGGAAAAATGAGTTCTAAGTGTTTCTTGTAGTTACTCTTTGGAAGGATAACCTGTCGCTTAAAATGTGCTATTTGTTTCTGAAGGGTGACTTATTGGATGGATGTCTCTGCGTTTTTCTTTCTTTACGGTGTCACTACACTGCCATCAATCCTTGCTTCGTAAAAGAGAAGATATTTATGTAGAAGTTTCTTATTTAGAATTCATCCTTAAAATGGATAATGCTTAAAATAAATGAGATGAACAGAAGGCAATTAGAATAAACTTAACTGATTTGTATTAATCGAGGGGAAGGTCAGTTGAAATTCATTAAAAATCTGAAGTCTAGGATATTGTTTCCATTCATATTCTTATCCTGAAAATAATCTGAAGGACAAAAAATGTTTTTCGCATCATCACATAATTGCTTCCTATTTCTGTCTGCCAATTAGCACAGAGGATACAGACCCTCCGAACTCTACTTAACTTCCTATGACCACTATTGACACAAATCAGTGTCTTTTGACAGAAATGAATCCCAGAATCTCTCTTCATCCTCCTGTTTAAAAAGTCCTGAACTTTATCAGCCACTGCTCACTGGCTATTGAGAAATAAGGGCATTGCCTGCTTTGATGGGCAGTTTTAAGCATCACTTCCAGGTTTTTTGGTTTGTTTGTTTTGTTTTTACTTTTTATTGGCATAGATGGATTGCAATGTTGTGTTAATTTCAGGTGTACAGCAAAGTGAATCAGTTGTACACATATCAATACATATAGCCACTCTTTTTTTAGATTCTTTTCTCGTATAGGCCCTTACAGAGTATTGAATAGAGTTCCCTGTGCTATACAGTAGGTCCTTATTAGTTATCTGTTTTATATGTAGTAGTGTGTATGTGTCAGTCCCAATCTTCCACATCACTTCCAAGTTTTACACGGATAGTGTGATAGACACACAGAGACACACACAAAGTGAGACACCAATCAGCGACAGGGGACCCTGCTGTTCCCTCTGTTGTACTGCAGCCCATGAGTGTGAAGGCTGGAATGTACACATGGAAAGCCTCTGACATCTCCCTCATGATAGAACATGGAAAAGGAAGGAAGCCAGGTGACTCGGTGTAAGGATGGCTGGAGCGCCTCTGTGTGAGGTTTACTTCCCTCTTGGGAAGCCCGAGATGCAGGATGACAAGTCCCAGGAGGTGTGTGAACGATTCCTGCCTGCCCTGATCGGGGTGGGTGGGGGGGTCCACCACTCCCTGGGGTGTTTCTTGAACCAGATAAGTACATGTTTCAACTTGCAGAGAGGCCTGTTTGAATGTTCAGGAACCAGGGAGAAATCGGGAAACAGACTGATTGCCCTCTCCGCAGGGAGGAAGGGATGAATGCTAGGGCTCAGAGGGCTGCATGGAGGAGACTTAGGAAGGCCCGGCTGTGGTCACAGCCTGGTCCCAGGAGGGCTGAGGCTGAACTGATGAAACTTGCCCAGAGAGGCAAAGGTACCCCCTCCCCACTCTGTTTGTATTTTAGTATCTGTAGTTGTAGCCTCCTAACTATGTGAGTCAGCACATGCAACACTCTGGGCTTGAACAAAAAGTGTTTGGAAATTATTTGTAGAAATATTCAGATGAATGCCCGTATGGAAAAGGATCCCCCCCAATTGTCCTTGTATCTTTGCCCATTTGGTTTTAATGGGCCCAGAAAATATCATACATGTTTCCATGGAATTTCTTTATTCCATGATTCTTCCTGAGTGTTTTCTGGTTTTCATCTTGGTCACATCTCCTAACAATCCTGAGATGGAGTTATCATGTCCCTGTAACCAGGTTAAAGATTTATCATCAGTAAACTGGATTTGTTTTTTTTTTTTTTTTGGTCACAGGCTTGATTTAAGCTGTTTAATTATCTCCAAAACCAGAGCAGGCCCTGTTTTGTGCTGTAACTTGCACTTTCCTGTGGCCTATTCTGTTGCATCTGAAGTTTTTGAGGAATAAACTTTTCATGGTGTATCAACTGCCTATAAAACTACTCCCCATAAAAGGGAACAAAGACTGAATGGACACATGCCCAGGGCCAAAGTGAAGGGATATTACCTGAAAATGCCTGGGGCTGTAAAATACGGAAGGAATGGGTTCTTTACCCTGACATAATAAAAAATACTACGAAGTTAAAAAAAAGGTACAGTTACAGCAGTTATAGGACAATGTAGAAACTGGTTCACATAGGAGGGACGCTTTGATGGCTGGGGTTTTTAATGTTCCTTACACTGACCCCTGGTTCAGGGGAGAGAAATAGGGGGACATTGGGTTTGTGTCTTTTTAGATGATGGTGATGACTGGAAAAACCACCTAGACCTGCCTAGCTGAGAGCAAATAGCAGGGTATGTGGATGGAGAGGCCAAGAAGAAGAGAGTTGGGAAGGAGAAGAAGATGATGCGAATAATCCCTCTGCTTGTCCTTGTCTATTTGGGTGAGGCTCTCCCGAGCCCAAGAGGAAAGACGAACACACCGTGAACGTGTTGATTAGGTGTGGGGTGATGGCCCCGTAATCAGAGTGCAGAGGAGAATCAGCTTCGTGGAACCACAGAGAATGAGGTGGAGGAGGGAGAGAAATGAATGCAGTGGCTGGAAGGTGGTGAATGGGCACTGGCGGCGCAGAGATAGACCCACAGCGTACAGGGGTTTGGCTCTCATAGGACAGCAACTTAGACAACCCCAGAAGCAAGTTTGCTTTCTAAACTTCAAGGATGGGGCGTAGAGGAACCAGGAAATTGTCCAGAGCATGAACCCGAGAGCCAGGTGCATGGGTTCAAGTCCTTCCTCTGCAACTTACTGCGGGTGAGTTCCTTCCTGGCTCCGACTAGGTTTCCTCATGGTAAAATCGGGCTGATAATAACGGAAAACACTTACTATTGTGAGAACAGGTGTACGTGGAAAATGGACAGCACCAGAAGGTCTCCGTGAACGTGGGCTGTTGTCACAGGCAGTTGGCAGTGTGTGGGTACAGGAAGATGACGAGATGCTCACAGAGCTCAGAGAGCTCCTTCTTAGGAAGCAAATTTTTGTGTTTCTACTTAACGCCAAAAGCTGGATTTGGAGAATTCTCCAAATTTGACATTTCCTTTCTGAGGGGAGTGCTTTCCAGTGGCACCTTTCATGCCCTTGGAGGTAGTAACGATCACCAGATTCATGGAAGTGCATCACTGGTCTGACCTTGACTCTCACCGACAGCCCAGCTTGGACCCAGAGGGCTGCCTTCCTCCCGCACGACCCAAGGTCCTGCCTCCAGTCCCAGCACCGCCGCAGTGATGGGCTTATGCTGGTGGGATTTTGTCCTGAGCTCTGGTCATTTGTTTCAGTTCTTTTAATTTTTTACCGACATGCTCACATTCTTCTTTACTTTGGTGTAAATTCATAAATGGATTCAAGGTGATTAGAAACATTATCCATGCTGACCACAGCAGGTGCGTATTCAGTGACAGGATGTGTAGTTCCTTAGCTTCTCTGGTGGCGCTTAGCGTGTTTTCTGTGATGAGATGAAAGCCTAGTCTTACATCCTTCCGAGAACTCCAGTTCGTTTGAGATTTGATTCTACCCTGTTCCCTGCCACTCCTCTCCATTCTGCGGAATTCACAGCACAAGGTGTGATGGAAATTAAAAGACAAGGCAGGGTCACTTCTCAAAAGGAGTTTATAAGTGTAGTTTTCCAATCTAGAATTTGGGCAGCAAATAGTAGATAATTTGAAAAGTGCGTACAGTAGCGATTTCTAAGTTAGCATGTTAATGATCCTTATACTCCATGAAACAGTCCTCATGGTTTCAGTCCCAGAAGCTGCTGGTGCCCCACTGGACCCCCTTTTCTGCTGGAACTCTGGTCCCCAGCCTCCGCAGGTGTGCTGGGAGCTGTTCCCAGCTGCTTCTCCTCTGCAAAAGTTGCCTTTGGCTGAAGGCAGCTGCCTTGCCCAGAAAAGCTTGAGAGGTTACACCGCCTTCCCTCTGCTACCCTCAGGGGCAGCCACTGCCAGGCCGAAATGGGGGTGAAAAAGCCCAGCCCCTCTTTCTCACAGAGGGTCAGCTCTGTGTGTGAGTTACACTCAGACCCGTCTGGATTGGGTCACACCTTTCTTGGCCGTGTCTTCCTCCTGGTCCATTAACCCTGCTCCCCTGTAGGTCCTTCCTGAAGCAACTCCTGTAAGAAACGAAATGCACCAAGCATTTCACTCTCTGCCTCAAGCTCTGCTTCCGGGAAACTCCATGTAAGTCAGCTTTCTTACCATTGATGATTTTATTTTAGGCATTTACAATAGAAGGCATTGATTTATATTCATCATTTTAAGCTGGTCTCCTTCAAGATTTTGTCTCTTAAACCTGCTCATTGCCAGAGCTGATTTGCACAAGGGTCTTCTCTTCTCTTGATTGAGAACACTTTTCTTTTCCACATCTTCTGATGTTTAGAGATGGCACTATCCTTTCCAGCATAGAAATCAGATACTCCACGGAAAGCAGTGAGCTCTTTGCAGTCAGATCCAGCATTTAACATGTGCTTGGTCAGTGGAAAGCACAGGGTATACCCCACGTTCCCAGGTTGCCATGTCGTATGTCATCTTGATGGGTTATAATGTTCTTGAAGTCATGGCCAGAACAAATTTTAGGAGGAGGAGTTGGGTTTCTCAGTTCTCTAGTCCAGTACCCTCAGGTCCCAAGATTAAAAAAAAGAAAAAGGTACTCAGTGTTTTAGACTGCGTCATGCTCCATGGAAAACCAGGCCTTCGTTTCTGCCTGATTTCACCCGAGGCTTTGACCAGTGATGAAATACGAAGTATTCTCATGTGAGAATGGGATCCCACTAGTGCCCAGCTCTCGGTGCTTCAGCTGGAAATTTCAGAGACAGACTCAAAGCTGGCTGCCTAATTCCCAGCTTGGTACTCCTTTTATATTCCATCAGTGAAATCATGAGATAAAATTACATTTCTGTTTGTCCTAGTAAATTCTTAGGACTTGAAGAGCTACCAGAGACCTACTGATGCATTGTTCTGAAGTAGCATGCATCTTACACTAAAATTTTCTCTGCTAGAAAAAGGCAGATAATTAACATGTGGCTGCCCTGATTCTCTCTTCTTAGGAGATTTATGTAATATATTCATCACCTTTTCCATCTCCCTATATAGGGTTATCTTTTGCTCACTCATGAAGATGCTGAGGAGATGAAGTGTAAAAAGGATCTTCCAAGTGCTTTGACCTGTTTGAAGGCAGAGTCTCTGTTTAAGCTGGGCAGTCTTAGCTCTAAGTGCCTGTGATGATTCTGTCATGTTGCTCTAGACTTTCCTGGGTTTGAATAATTTGTCTATTTATATATCCCTTCAGGGACTGTAAATTGCAGTCACCAGGTCACCACTGGCTTCTAAGTATTCCGTTTTGGCTATAAATAGAACAGAAAACTGCCTGTAGCTTGTTCTATTCACTGCTGTGTTCCGATAATACAAAAAAGAGCCCGAAGGATCCTTTTCTGACCTTTGTAATCTGACATTTGTCAGACACCCCTTTGGGGGATTAACGATGTGGAGTGTGTAAGGAAAAAAAGGTTCTATTCCTAATGCTGCACATGTGTGGATCCCTATTAAGTACTGCTTTCCTTAATTGTGTGTTTCAGATGTTATTACCCTCACATTACTCCAATTGTCTGGCTCAGATAACCGTATTCTGAAGGTTTGTTTACCTCCCTTTGGGGTCATAATGTTCCCTGTTCTCTGGAGCTGAAAAAGAGAAAGCTGCTCATTTTGCTGGATGTCACGGGTCTCAGCACGTGCTATAAAGATGGACAAGTTTGGCCACATAATGAGCCTGGTAGAGGCTGGAGAGTTGAAGCTTTGCCGACAGCCCTTAGTCAAGAAGGGGGTGAGGTCAGAAGGTGCTGTGCACCCTGCTGTCCTGTGGCACGCCCCCCCCACCCCTCCCCCTGCCACATCACAGGTGGTGTGGGCTGAGAACCAAGTGGACAAACCAACAGAATCGCAGAAGGAATATTTAACCCAGTTGCTGCGTAGGGAGCTCATTTTCCTGCCCTCATCCTGCTGTGTTCCCGATGGCCTGAGGAGGAGGACAGGCTCTTTTCCTTGCTCTGGACACCCCAGCCCTGCGGGTTTTCTGACTTTCACCAGAGTTAATACCACCCTGCCTCTAAAACTCGTTAATTGCAGGTATTCAATGCACACTTAGTTGGCACCCACTGAGCTGTGTAGGGCCTGTGCTCTGTACTCTCTGTGGTTACTGTAGTCTATGACAGGGGACATGCAGGCATGTGGAGGGGGGTGTTACACCCTGTTTGTCCTGGACAGTCCTGGCTGTGTCTATGGTTCAGGCTGATTTTGAAGGGCACTATGTTTTATTCTTGAGTGTCTTGATTTGGACAATGAATGACTATAGATCAAATTTAGCCTACTCAGAAGATTCTGGAAATTTCGTTTCTTCCAGAAACTGCCTCAGACCCTTCAAGGCAGGATTGGAGGCCTCTTCTACTTATTCTCCTGAACCTTGGGAACACACCTGTCCTAGCATCTCTGTCCCACTTAAACCTGTGTGTTCCGTGAGGGCAAGATCTGCATCCCAGGACATCAGTTGATTCCCAACTGGCACAGGACTGACACCGAGAAGGCGTTTAAGTTTTGATTGAAGTAATGATTGCATTCAGAGCACAGGCCCATAGTCCATGTGGGGGTGTGGGTTAGGGAAGGTGATCCAGCACAAGAAATGCCTGATGGGAGCCTTGAGTAGGAGTTGGCTGGGCAGTGAAGGAAAGAGGGCATAGCATTTCCCCAGAATGGCAGGAGGTATACGAACCCACGTGACATGGCAGCATCCTAGGGTGTGAAGGGCTTGGCCATAGATGAGGCTGGAAGGCAGTAAGTACACGCTGGGGGAGGGGAGGTCGGTACATAACACTGACGAGTTTGGACTTTGTCCAGTAAGAACAACAATCACTATATTGACCAAACACCTAATGATTAGCCAGGCACTTGGTTAGGTGCCTTTGTCTCAACTTGTCCTCACGATTGTCCTAGGAGTTAGATAGAGGTGCTATACCCATTTAATAGGTGAGAAAACCCAGGTTAGAGAGAGTTGACATGATCTGACTGATGTCACATGGTTGAATGTGGATTCAAATCAAGAGAGTTTGACATCGCACCCTAGCATATTTTTCTCCTTCTCTTTTTGTCTCTTCCTCATTTTATCTCCCTCAGATGCACAAAGGCACACACACCATCCCAGAGTCAGTGAGTACCCATTTAATTGCTTGAAGCTGGAAAATGACATGATCATGTTTCTATTTTAGAAAGACTATGTTGGCAGATGTTTGGGAATGGAATTTTGGAGTAGGATTCCAGGAGCAGGGATGCCTGCTAGGAGGCTGGTCCAGGCGTCCAGGGAGAAAGGGCTGAGCCTGGTCCAAGGTAGAGGTGAAGCTAGTGAAGAGGAAGTGGACTCAAGAGATGCTGAGGACATAGAATCAGCAGACTTTGAAAGGGAGGTTGAAAGTTTGGTTTTGCATTCAAGCCTTGTCTCTTTGGATATCAGGTGGGTTCAGTCAGGTGCTGCAGTTCCTTGAAACTGGGAAGCAGGTGTGTACAGAGGCCAGAGGATGAGGTCAGTTTGGGGCAGGTTTGCTTTGAGTTGTGTGTGCAATATCCCCATGGATTTACTAAATAGAATATGCAGGACTGAGACTCAGGAGACAGACCTGGAATAGAGGTCTAGATGTAGGTGTCATGAGCATGAAATCAGATGAAATGACCTAGGACAGAAATAGAAGAGGACCCAGGATGGGAGAACACTAGAGGCTCCCGCAGGGTCTAGGGAAAGAGGAGAGGGGCAGGAGGAAAATCAGGATAAAATCCTATCACAAAAACCAAGCAAGGAGAGAGGTCAAAGAGAAGGAGATGCATGGGGACAAAAGATGGAAAAATAAGCCAACATAATCCAGCTTCTACAAAAGGGAAAATAAATCTGGTAAATATAAAGGTTCCAGATAAAAAGTATAGTGCACATCTTGCAAAACAATTAAACAGTGGCTTTCATGAGTATATTTGAAAATACTACAAAGCTAAATTGGTACTTAAAAGTATCAGAATTAGGGACTTCCCTGGCAGTCCAGTGGTTAAGACTCTGTGCTTCCACTGCAGGGGACACAGTTTCGATTGCTGGTTGGGGAACTAAGATCCCGCATGCCACATGGCCAAACAAAACGAAACAAAATGAAACAAGGTGTCAGAATCACAGTTTCTGTTCAGATCATTAATCAAGAGTCTACTAGTATCCGACTACTAACGTGTACCTTAACTTAAACCTAGTAGCCCCACTGACTCAAAGTTTTTGCCTTTTGGAGGCAGAAAGACTTTGGCCAAAAGTCTGCAAATGTCATCGGGACCGGATGTCACTTTGACTCTAGTGAGTGAGATTCTGAATATTCTCAGGAATACAGCCTTGTAGTGCTGGGTTTCTGAGCAAAAGAGCGTTTCTGAGCCAATAGCGTTTATCTTGATGGCAAGACCCCAGTTCATCTGGATGGAATAGCTCAGGGTTGGCATTTTCATGGAATGGGTCACCAGACCCCGATGAAGAAAAATGGAAGTTATTGTGCCCTTGTGTACCAATCCTTTCTCTGTGACAGCAGTTTTGTCCTTGTCCTTGATATAGATATTTGAAACACTCAAGTCTAATGAATTTTCTGCTCTGTCAGAATATGCTCCCTCGGCAGCACATGGCACACTTGAAAAATTACTGTAAAGGTTATCAAAGGTTAATAGTTTCTCAACTTGCCTTTTTTTTTCTAGGAAGATAAACTCCAAATCCTTTCAGGCAAGGAGATGCAATAATAAGACTGTAATTACAACAGTGATACTATGTGGGTAGTCTTCCACTGATAACTTGCCTTTATCTAAGAGTTTCATTTTATTTTTGCTGAAACTTATCTCCTTCCAAAATTATCTGAAACAATTTAAAATAAGGGGCACAATAGAAATATAGTTAAACTAGAAACAGAACATCAAGGACAATGTAAAGGAAAAAAGGAAATAAATATTCTGTAAACTCAGTCTGATATATGTGCTATGCCTTAACATTACGTGTAGCTTTGAGATTTCTAATAGATTAAAATAAACTCTCTTTTGAGTTCCTGAAAGTATTATTGATCAACATTTTCCCATTAGCCCTATAAAGTAAATCAATTACTGGGATGTATTTGATAGCTGAAACTGAAGTAGAGGTACCAGGACTTTTGCAAGAGAAAGGGCATGCTGTAGCAGTAACAGAGTGGACCCCTACAAAAGTTACTATTGCCACTTTCTAAATATGGGCAGAGAACTTGTACTTAACTTCACAAATTATTCTAGTGTTTCTCAAATGGGTCTATGCCTTCCTGCTTCCTTAGTGATGCTCCAACACCGTGAGCCCATTCCTCCGCTTGCAGGGTGAGCTGCATTCTATTTATTTATGATTCTGGCTGCGATGGTCTGAATATTTGTGTCACCCCCACATTCATAGGTTGAAATCCTAACCTCTAAAAAGCCTGGTTTTAGGACGTAGGGACTTCGGAAGTGTTAAGTTGTTGGGGTGGGACCCTCATGAATGGAATTTGTGCCTTATTCAAGAGGCTCCCAGAGCTCCCTGTGCCATATGAGGATGCAGTGAGGTGTTCTGGCCCAAACCATAAGGCCACCAAGTTGGTGGCTTGATCTTTGACTTCCAGCCTCCAGAACCCTAAGAAGCAAATGTCTATTGTGTATAAGCCACTGCATCTGTTTTTTGGTGTTTTTTTTTTTTTTTTTAATAACAGCCTGAACGGCTGAGACAGGGACGAGAGTATTGACAGAATGATAAGGCTGGATTACTGTGCGCTTTTAGAAAGTCAGGAAGGAGGCCCCTGGGAGTGTTTCTGAGCCAGGAAGAGAGAGCCTGTTGTAGGACTGAACAAAGGGCCAAAATCCATGGCAGACCTGCCACCAGCCTCCCTCTCCCATGGAATCCTCGCCCTGCCTTTCTTCCTCCATAATTTGAGCATGACATTGATTTCACCATGGTAACCATGTTGGCTTATTCAAGCACTTATGAACTATATCTGGAACCATCCAGAAGTGAAAATCTCTGTCGAGTAGATCCTTTGAAATGGGCTTAAGTGACAGAAAACACACATGCACAACAGAAGCCAAGCCATGTGGTACCCTCATGTGGTGAAGCTCATCAGAGCTCCAGAATCTGGTGAGTTTAGGCAGGATGTATGCTACAGATGAAATGGAGTATATTTCTCACCAGCTGCTTCTTTTTTTTTAAAATTATAAGGCCTGAGATAATAGATAACCAACAGGGACTACTGTATAGCAGAAGGAACTGTACTTAATATTTTGTAACAACCTATAAAGGAAAAGAATCTGAAAAGGAATATATATATATGTAATCACTATGCTGTACTGCTGAAACTAACACAATATTGTAAATCAACTATACTTCAATAAAAAATTTTTTAAAAAGAGCCAAAAAAAAAAAAAACCCCACAAAAACAAACAAAAGAGGCCTGGGATAATTTTTATTTTTTAATTTTAATTTGATTTAATTTAATTTGTAAAATGTATTGAAGTATAGTTGATTTACAAGGTCCTGTTAGTTTCAGGTGTACAGCACAACCAGCTTCTCTTTAAATCTCATCTAACACAGTGCCTTTTAGTGATTCTAGAATATTGTCTCTGCTGAATGAAGTTTGTTAGTATTAGTTTATATGTCCTGTCAGTCATTTTGAAAAACATAGTCTCTGTTTTTCATGACAATAGAAAATAGCATCTGAAGTGGTTAAGAACCCACCTGCCAATTCAGGGGACAGAGGTTCAAGCCCTGCCCCAGGAAGATACAACATGCCGTGGAGCAACTAAGTCTGCGTGCCACAACTATTGAGCCTGTGCTCTAGAGCCCATGAGCCACAACTATTGAGCCCATGTGCCACAACAACTGAAGCCCACGTGCCTAGAGCATGTGCTCCACAACAAGAGAAGCAACAGCAATGAGGAGCCCACACACCATAATGAAGAGTAGCCCCTGCTCACAGCAACTAGAGAAAGCCCATGTGCAGCAATGAAGACCCAACAGAGCCAATTAAAAAAAAGTCCAATAAATAAATAAATAAATAAATAAATTTATATAAAAAAAAGTTGGCACAGAAAAGAAACTGAGTGGAAAAAATTAAAAAAAAAAAGTCCTTTAGCTACTTGCTATTCGGACTGTGGCCTGGGGCTATTAGCATCACCAACGAGTGGTTAGGAATGCAGATTCTCAGGCCCACTTCAGACCTACTGGATCAGAATCATAATTGGAACAAAACTCCCAGGTGGTTAATGTGCACATTTACATGTGGGAAGCACTGCTTTCATTTCACTGAGCCTCAGTGTCCTCATCTGCAAACTGGGGATAATAAGCTCTCCTTCTATAGGCTGTTATGATCTTAAGGTGAAATATCACACACAGGGATGCCCAGTGCAATGAATTGCACATAGTATCAATAGGTAGGGGAGAGCTTGTTTTGTAAGATTCCACAGAGTTGAGTAAGTTTGACTGTGAGCCACTGGGGCTTTGATTCTGCTTTGATCAGTTCCATTGTGAAATCTGGACAGTGCTGGCTCTTGAGAGCTGATTGATAGACTTTCAGAAAATTTGTGAGCTGATTGTTAAACACAGCCATTATTAAAAAGGAATTTACACACTTACAGTAAAGCAAATTATGTTAAAAACAATTATAATAAATATGCAAAACTTAAAAAAAAAGAAAAGAAAGAAAATAGCATCTGAGTTTCTCTTTTGCAGACCAAACACCATGTCCTGAGCTGTAGACAGTTTTTCCATCTGTTACCAATATTGCTGATGTGCAGAGTGACACTTATATGACGAGGCCATGTGGGTTTCTGCATTCAGTTAAGCACCACACTTATTAAGCCAAAACAGTCAAAATCATCAGGGAAAGGTTATTTTCAAGTTGGCAGGTAACTATCATTGACCCCTGAACAAGGAAGGGTTAGGGGTGCTGATCCCCCCAGCAGTTATGTCCACTTATTCAACCTCGGAGAGTGTAGAACTGTAGTGTTTGCTGAAAACAACCCGCGTATAAGTGGTCCTGTGCAGTTCAAGCTTGTGTTGGTCAAGGGGCAACTGTATTGCTAAGCAACAGTGTAAAAGTCACCTATAAAATGCACTAATGGCTGAGTACAATACTAGTGACTCAAGCCTCATTCATGTGATCTGGTTTTAACAGCTGTGTTTCAATAACCACTTTAGGCATCCTTTAGTTATCGCCTTCCCTTGTAAATATGATTTAGGAAAATCTTCCTTTCATTTATAAACACTAGAGTAAAACAGTTTATTCTCTATGGAATATTTATTAGTTTTTCCCAGTTTCCAGAGCACCTCTCTATAGAACGTCTTACTGCTTAATATGCTTTTCCTTTGTCATATAGAGGAATACCATGTTCTGAGTCACAGAGGCTGTGTTTTTGTTGTTGTTGTTTTGTTGTTGTTGTTTTTTAAGGCTGGGGAAATTTAACCTGGGTAAAAGTGCTTTTACACTGGGGAATAAAGATCAGCAAGATCCAATTGTAGTCAATCACCAATGAGTTTCAACACAATGTATTTGAAAACAATTAGATGCTAGATTTTGGTCATGATTCTTCCACTAGATTTTCTTAAAAACAAAAAGCTGTCCAATTTCCCAGCTCTTGAACAAAAGTGAAATGCCACTGCTGTATTAGTATAATGCGATGCATTTGAGTAAGAGGTGGTCTCTGACCTCTAACTAGTTACAATCTTATAAGTGAACAATACGTGTAGACAAAGAACCTACACAGAAGCGTCAGACAGAATATACATATTCTCAAGGACAGAATGAGCTCTGTAAGATGGAAACCTCACTGATTTCAAAGTATGCCTTTTAAGATAATAACAAATTTTCATTGTCTTTATTATGATGATTTTATCCATTCATGACATGTAATGACAATAAAAATAACTAATGACATTTATTAAATAATTCCAGCCTCAGGTTCTGTTCTGGTTGCCTTACATGTTTTATTTTATTTGATTCTCATAATAACCCCACGAGGAAAACAAAGCACAGAGCAGTTTTATAGTAAGGAGTGAGTCTGGGAACCACATGCAGGCTTGGCTTGTTGCTGGAGCCTTCGTTCTTTACAGCTCTGCTACCCAAAGATGGCAAAACCTGAATCTGAATCCATCAGTGAAGAATCACCCACGTATATGTGCAGACTCATCATAATATATACATTAAAATTACACTGTTTTTTGGTATAACGATTACACCTCAATAAAGTTGTTATAAAAATAAACATTAAAATTAAAAAAAAAGGGAAAACCTAGTCAGACTTGTTCAGATATTTTGTTTTCATGTGCCATTCCTCTGAGAGTCCCAAGAGCTATTTTAAGGCTAAAGCACCCTGATGATGTGGGCAGATAATTTGGGTAATTCAGTACTTGCATGATTTTTATTTTTTCAATCTCGTATGTTCAGATTAGCTGTCAACATAAACCCAGTTCCTTTTATGCTGAGTCAAATAGGTCATGAAGATATCCTTTCTATTAAGCAGATGTCACTATGTCTCCTGTTTCTTCTCCTTGCATTCCCTCAGCTTTTTTTTTAATATAATAGAAAAAAATAATTAAAAGCTTCCAGTATGTTCTTTCTCCTGCCAAGCTGCAGTTTGAACTAGCAGCAGGCCAAAAGTAGTTCTGTAGATTTAGCTCTGCTTTCTCTTTAACTTCTACAATCAGATCAGCCCAGTAGCTCAGGATAACTCTTGTGGCTCAGATGAGTATGTGAAACTGATTTGCTTATTATAAATGGACTTGATCTGGATAACAAACAAAGTAAAAATAATAATGTGTAAGATATCAGCAGTGCAGTTCTCTGGAGCCTTGCATTACCCAGGAACTTTGCTGACCAGCTGTTGGATAAAACACCTTTATTGAGGTCCACAGAGAAATTACCCCGCAGCCTGCAGCACTGCTGTGTTCTGTACTGTGGGAGGAAGTTATCAGAAAATTCCACACCACCTTCACTTCAACTCAGCATAAAAGCCCATGCCAAGAATGAGGTGGTAGTGAACTATGGGAATAAATATACTTCACTCATTCTTGTATTATCATTTTCAGTAATCACTGATGGATCTCAAAAGCAAACACCCAAGTATGTTTGATCTCCTTTGTCATTTACACCTATGATTTTCTTTCTTTCATTTAAAAATTTTAAAAAATTCTTTCACCTTTCATTTTTTTGTCAGACTTGTGCATCATGTCCCTGTAGTGGATGGTTACTGATTTTTGGTATTGTAGCAGTCATGTCTCTTACTTAACAAGGCCATTATTTCCCTGGGAAGAATTGCCTCTCCCCTTTTTGGTGCAGGAGATAGGATATATTCTCATCTGCCTGCGGGACACTTAACTGAAGCTCTTCATGCACTGCCTTGGGATGGCCAAGAGCCAGCATAGGCCATCATCTCCTGGGAGCCTGAATCTTGAACTAGGGTGGGGATACACAGTTGTCTTCATTCATTTATTACAGGGGTGTCACCAGCTAAAACCATCACCATGTTCCTCCAACAAAGGCCTTCTGGAGTTTCCTGTTCCCGTGTGTGGTCTTTAGTCTTCCTTTTGACCTGGGAAACTCCCTCCGTATCCTGTCATTAAATTCCCTTTTCGTTGAAGTTAGTTGAGTCTGTTTCTGTTGCTTGCAACAAAAGAATTCTAGTTGAAACAATCCTTAACTGCATTTTGTCTTCGTTCATTATTATTACTATTATTTTTTCTGACCACTTTCAGCTCATATTTTGTTTCCTTATCCTTTTTCTGAACACTTGGGGTTTGCAGTTTTTTGTTTTTGTGTTTTCCATCAAGAGATAATACTATCTTTCATTTTACTGAGATGGGTTTGTTCATTTTTTATCTCCTTTGTGAGTGTCGTGTTTCTGTGTAGATTTTCATTTGCCTTTGTTACAACTCTTTCTTGCCCTAACACCAGTCCCAGTCAGCTTCCTATCTGGTGGTTCATCTTTGAGGGGTGGTGGTTCTTATTAGGATGCTGGTTTTGAAGGGGAGGCAGCTGGTGAGTGGGCAGGAATAGTGGATAACTCAGATTTCGGTCTGCTGCCTGAGATTTTGTTTGTTTGTTTGTTTTTGCCATGCCATGTGCATGAGGGATCTTAGTCCCTGACCAGGGATCAAACCTGTGCCCTCTGCACTGGAAGCATGGAGTCTTAACCACTGGACTGCAAGGGAAGTCCCTTCCTGAGCTTTTTCTCAACAATGCTATGCCACAATAGTGCACCTCTAAACACAGGAAGCCGATCAGGCTCCCAGTGAGTTTTTGTGAGTTACAGGTGATTTACCTGGAGGTAGACTTACTTTGAAGATAGTGAAGTTTAGTTTGCAGTGCCCCTCACTTCTACAGGGCCCCTTCCAAGCCTCTGTTCATAGTCAGATGATTCTGTAACTTTTGCTAAGATCAGATGTTTTAAACTCAGCTAGATAGACTGCTGTCTGTTTCTTTTTTTAATTAATTAGTTAATGAATTCATTTATTTATTGGCTGCATTGGGTCTTCATTGCTGCACATGAGCTTTTCTCTAGTTGTGGTGAGTGGGGGCTTCTCACTGTGGTGGCTTCTCTTGTTGAGGAGCATAGGCTGTAGGTGCGCAGGCTTCAGTAGTAGTGGCACATGGGCTCAAGTTGTTGTGGCTTGTGCGCTCTAGAGCACAGGCTCAGCAGTTGTGGCACATGGACTTAGTTGCTCTGAGGCATGTGGGATCTTCCTGGCCCAGGGCTTGAACCCGTGTCCCCTGTATTGGCAGGCAGATTCTTAACCACTGTGCCACCAGGGAAGTCCCCTGCTGTCTATTTTCTACTCTGACTTTCCCTCTACCATTCTTAACTCAGATCAAATAGTATTGGAATGGTAGTTGGGATCTAGGGAAAGTATAAAAAAATGCCTTTATTATTAAGCTTACTTTTTTATGCTGAGGGATTTTAAAGTGCATTACAAATACCTTTCCATTTTATCCCTAAATATTTAGGTGTGCATCTTTTAGAGGAAAAAAAAATCCTACAAATCAAAAACAGCACTGATATTCCTAACGAAATTAATACTAAGTCCTTAATAGGATCTGTGGCCACATTGAGATCTCTGCATTTGTCTTCCAAATAGCTCGTGTGACTGATTTGCTCAAATCAGGATTCAATCTAGTACAAAACTTTGCATCTGATTGTTCTGTTTCTTAATCTTTTTTTTTCTTTTTAATAGAACACTTCCTTTCTTATCTCACTGATTTGCTGAAGGGAGTGGATCTTTGGTCCTATGGAATCTCCCACCCTCTGTGTTTGCCTGATTGTAGCCTCTTGGTGCTGTTTAGCATGTTTCTCTATTCCCTGGAAGTTAGATTTAAAGAACTGATCACATTACATTAAACATTTTCAGTTGTAATAGCCTTGTGTATGTCTCACTGTATCACGTGGGGAGGCAGATGGTACCTGATGGTCATACTAAGCTGTTTGATCTCTGTGTTAGAAAAGCAACCGTCTGACCCTTTATTGGTAGAGTTATTCCCCCCGCCCCACCCCAGTGATCAGAAAGGCATCTGTGCAGTGCTACTTTGGCTCATGTGAATAACTATGTTATTCAGCTGATAGTTGACACCAAATGACAATCCTTGCTTGAATCAATAGCTTCATGAGGGGGTTATGAAATAACTTTCTAAAGAGGCCCTGGTGTATTCCTTCATCCTCTCTTAATTGGTTGGTGTCAGTGGACTCCTAACTGGCCTTCCCAAGTTCCTCCCCACCGCCTCCACTTCTTGTCCACACAGCAGCCAGAGGACCTCATGGCATGTCCCAGATCGTGTCACCTTTCTGCCCAAATCCTCCAGTGGCCTCTCATATCCATCACAGAAAGCCAACATGGCTCTCCATGTCCTGGCCAAAGCCCACTCTCTGCTTCCATGTGCTACCACCGCCCTTTTCCCTCTATCACTTTACTTCAGCAACCCCCCCAGCCTCTGTGCTGCTCCTATAACACCCAAACCTGCTCCAGCCCAAGTTGCTCCTTCACTGCAGGTTTCTTCTCAAATGATATTGAAAGTAACTCCCCAACTCCTCTGCCTACCCTCTCTACCCTTTCTTGCTCTGCATCTTCCCATAGCTCTTACATCCTTGTTGTGTTGTATTTACTTTTCTGGATGGCTTCCTACTTGAGTATGAATTCCATGAGAGCAGACACATTGCCACGTCATTCATTCCTGTGCTCTGGCTCTGAGTGTGATGCCAAGGTTGGCACGCAGTGCATATTTGTTGAATGAACACTAGATGACTGATACTCAGTGAAAGTAGCACTTTACAATGGAGAATAATTTTCCTGTTTTTGTTTTTTTCAGAAGAGTCACCTGGCTAAAGAGAATGTCACCTCTGTTCCATCATACTTTTTGCTGAGCCATTGAAAGATGCATTTTGGAAAATTATATCTAGATAATGTAATTCCCATAAAGTGCAGCTGTAAAGATACTTCTCAAGGACACGGACTCTTGTCCCAGCTTAGAACTCTTCGGGAGGGAAATAGAAATTAAATGAACTCCATTCTTTTTATATTTTCAAAGAATTGCCTGCAGAGCAATTGGGGACAACATGTCACCAGCAATCAGTCTTCAGTTGCACTCAACACACCCCCACCAAAGGCAAAGGAAACACAGGGAAGAGCCATTTCCTTCCTCAAAGTCAAGACTTGCTCTATTAGAGATTATTTTTATAATTCTTAACAGGCTCGTGAGTAGAACTTAAATCAGAGAATTGCTTTTATCCCATCCATTAAAGACTCACTGGAATGGAAAAGCACTTTGTAAAAGCCTAGAGGATGATAGCCCTAAACTCATGCACCCTTTCAAGTATTCAGGTCCCTCTTAGGCATTTCACTTAAATGATCCCAATAAAATTGTCTCAAAAAGAGCAGCAATGAGCTTTCATATATTTTGATGATAGTCTGAAAATGCCCATTTGCTCTTTAAGCTCTGTTCACCTGTCCCTTTCCTTCAGATAAATCTTTTTGAATTCTGGTGCCTTGCACATATATATTGATATAATAGACTTTTCTCCAGGATTACTCCAACATGTCTTGCTGTGATCCTGATTTAAACAGATGGGGCCTCACACTTTGCTAAGTGAATGAGACATACAGCTATTGATGTGACTTGTGTGCGGCCAAAAGGCTGGGGATGGGGCTACCTACTTCCCCTTGATCAGACCACCGGTAATACTCTTAAGGGCCACCCCCCTTCTCTCCTCTGGACATGCATTGCCCTAATCCTGGCTTCAGGGGAAAGGGAATAAAAAGTAATTATAATATTTCATTTACTTCCCGCCTACGGGGATTCACACGGAAGTCCGATGCAATTACATGGTGGCAGTGGTGAAGGCTGAGGCCAGTGGGGCTGCCTGTCTCTGCTCCATAAAGCAGTCATCCAGTTACCGATGGACAGCAATTTCCAGAAAATCTTGTAATTAGGTTGTGAGACGGTGGCAAATAGGATGAACTGAAGAGGCAGATGTGTGGCCCAAAGTAATTTGGTTTCTACTAAAATGCACCACCACCCACATCCTTCCTATTTATTAAAGCCCCATAATACACCATGTTACATTATTATGGCAGGTAATGGGGGGGCAGACACTTAACTGTAATAAATTAGATTCCCCTTTGCCTGCACCAGAGCCACAGTAACATCTTCTCGTAAAAGCTGTGAAAGTGGTTTTTCAGAAATTGACTTGACAAAAAAATAACACTGGAATCTACTTCACCATAAAGAATAAAAGAGCTCAAAGCTGATGAGGTTGGACACTTATGGTCCCTCTGAACCACCTGCTCTTGATCCTAAGCTGCTGTAAAGCCAGGCAGACAGAGGAGGAGAAACAATAGTCAATGAGCCTTCATGTTTTACCTACCAAGATTGTTTTCCTGTTTCGAGAAACTGAACAGCAACAAACAATATGGTCCTGCCTTGCAATGATGGTGCTGACTTCCGATGTTTTCTTGAATTTGCATCATCTTTTTCTGTCTCCTTTAAAAGCATGCATATAGAAGGCAGAAAGGTGAGACTGGAAAATAAGCACCTGTGTGATATGATATTTTAAATAATTTGATAGCTTGTGGGGGTGTAAGGTCTTTATGTTGTTATATGGAAACAGTTGGTTCTCACTCCATTTTAATTTCCCATTTTGTCAAACTGCTCTGACACTGTGGAGCGGTATCTGATTTCACATGTGAGCTGCTCTAATCACTCACTGAATAAAGCAACAAGGTCAGGGATCACCAATTGGTCAGAGAAAGGATGGTATGTAATCAGTTACTTAAGATTCAGCAGGAAGGACCAACTACGTTGGTGAGACACTGACAATAAGTGAGGATAACAAGACAACACATGAGACAATTTTCAACGAATGACGCCAAGGACAGTATTGTTTTAGAAGTTTCAGCCCCTGGAGAGAGAGCTCAGCTGTCCTTGGTGAGCGGGCTGCAAAGAGCTTAGTGCTGAGTCAGCCCCTGGGAAGGGACACTGACTGGGACTTGGCCCACCAGAGACCGAAATGGAAAACAAACCGATGATTCATGATGGCCCTGCAGACAGAGGGGCAAATCGAGAGCTAGGCCTCTCTCAGGGAGAAGAGAGGCCCTTGAGCAGGGACAAAGGTGCTTAATCACTCGAGCTGCAGAGCCCAGCATGAGACGGGGGCTTTGGGAAAGCAGAGCTGCCCCAAAATGAAAAGGTACAGGTGGAGGAAATTCAGGGATGTTGGTAGAAATTGCATGAATGTGACTAGTGACGTAATGTCTTCTTTTAAAAGCAAACACCCCGGGCTGAAAACCCGAGAGAGAGATTTATGACTTGTATTCAGTGACCCTGAGGAAGTGGCCCAAGGTCAAATGGTAGATCTGAGGAATCAGGGCTTCCAGTGAGATTTCATGACCTTGATTCCAGTTAGAACAAGGAACCAGTCAGTGTTTCTCAAACTGTGGTCATGTGTAATCATCTCACACCTTTTATTATGCTGCACATTATTTGAACTATGATTTACATGTTGTTTTCTTTAAATGTTAAACTTTAATTGAGCTTCATCTTAAGCAAAACTATCCTTGTCATTATATTTTTTCTAATACAAGTTAAAATAAATATAAAATATTAAAAATAACAAGTGGGAATCTCTACCACTTAGACAATCTTAGCACCATCCGTGGAATGTGAACCATATTTTAGGAAACCCATTTGTAACATCAGTTTCTGCGTGTCTCCTTTTTTTTTTTCCTGAAAGTACTCAGAATCTTAGTTGGCTTTCCACGTGCATAGTTATGCCCTCTTCAGATTGGCCCTTCTGCTCTTTGTTTGAGATAAAACATAGTTTTGCCCTGATTTAGAACATGGTTTCTTGAAAATTCAATCTTTAGAAGAGAGTATGGTAAGGCATCAATCTTCTTTAGCATAAAGGCTGTCTGGATTTGCTGGGACATCTTCCCCAAGTTAATTTAATAAATATTATTTTATCACCTGCTGTTGCAGGGTCTGTCCTGATATTCTGAAAGATATAAAAGAGAAACATGAAGCAAGCAGTTCCCATTCTCAAGGAGCTTACAACTGTGGTGACTCAGAGAGGCAATATTACAGACTATAATTCAAGGCCGTAAAAGATGGACAGAGAAAGTAAGAAAGCAAGAGCAAGGAGAGAGAAGTTCATTCCAACTAGGATGGTGAGGGAAATTTTCATAGGAGAGAAAGTTGAGTTTGGCCTTGAACACTGGGAAAGGTTTGTACGAGTGGCTATAGAATGGGGGAAAGACATTCTAGCTGAAAGGAGTAAATTGGGTGATGGGGAAATTTAGGGTATTCTGATGTCATGAGCATAGGATATATTGGGTTGGCCAGAAAGTTCATTTGGGTTTTTCTGTACCATCTTTCGGAAAAACCCAAAGGAACTTTTTGGCCATCCCAATAGAAGGAGCCTCTGTTAGGGGAGTGCACAGCCAGTGACAATGATGTGTATGTGGGTGTCTAAGGCCCCTCAGGTCTTCCCCTTTAAGCCACACCCTTGACTAAACTTATAACTCATTTTTAACTCTTTGGGGTTATATTCACTTAGTGAAGATTTTTTGACTTCACAGTATTTGTAATTACATTCTGTGGGAGATACAAAGATGCAGAAACTTAATATTTTTGTTTAAAGAGCTTTAAAATGCATTTGGAGATACTCATGGGAAACTCATAGGAAAGTGATCCAAGGGTCACTTGAGCGCATAGAGGAATTATCACATGATGGTAGAGTGGGGTGTGGGCTGAGGTGGTTGGCAGGGGCACTCTGGTGCTGGGAACACTTGCTCTTGGCTTAAAGGAAGGTGGGACCAGGAAATGCACTGAGGAAGAGATAAAGCATTGGGAAGGAATCATATAGTACTCTTGCATAGGAAAGGTTGACTGATGTGTCAGATATACACAGTGAATACATTCTGAAAGGAAACTTTGGGCCAGATTATGTAGGTGATCTAATGCTGGGCTGATACTTTTGGCAATGACCTTGTAAGAAGTCATTGGAGGTTACTGAGGAAAGAATAAAACAAGAACATGAAAACAGAGCTGGAGAGGATATTAGAGGTCCTTGAAGCTTCTCCCCTCTTTTTATGAAGCGGTTACATTTCTTTGCCAACAGTATTGAGGACATTTGGCGGAGTCTGCAGTGGAAAGCAGGTTTCCATAAAGCAAAAACATAAAAATTATATGAGGGATAGAATCTGGCAAATATTCTCTCTTGCAATGCCCTTTCACAGTGCAAATATCTTACCTGAGTTCTGGAATGTGGTGATATTAGCACAATTTTGTTGATTTGTCAGCTAATCAGGTACTTTGTATGTCCTAATTTTGGGCGATAAAGTGAGTGGGTGGGTGGTAGGGGAAGTTTGAGCCACCAAATACCAGGTGCTGTCCTGGGAGAAAAGATATTCACAACTGTGATCAGATGTACCAGGATTTGCAGGGATCAGCAGGAGAAGCCTGATCATTCAGAATGACTAGGAAATTCAGAAGAGGAGTTAGGGGTGGAATCCTAAAGACAATTTTGTCATACTATGTGGTGACAAGATGGCTGTGGGGTCAACTAGACTAGATTTTTTTTTTAAAGATTTTTTTTTAATGTGGACCATTTTTAAAGTCTTTATTGAATTTGTTACAATATTGCTTCTGTTTTGTGTTTTGGTTTTTTGGCTGAGAGGCATGTGGGATCTTAGCTCCCCAACCAGGATTTGAACCTGCAGCCTCTGCATTGGAAGGCAAAGTCTTAACTACTGGACCGCTGTGGAAGTCCCTAGACTAGATTTTTTTTAAATTGAGATACAGTTAACAGACAATAAATAGCGTATATTTAGAGTGTACAATTTGGTATCCCACTCTCCCAATTCGTTTCCCCCCAACCCTTTCCGCTTTCCCCACTTGGTGTCCATGTGTTTGTTCTCTACATCTGTGTCTCGATTTCTGCCTTGTATTTCCTCTTTCATAGTTGTTAGTATTTGCCTTATGTATTGAGGTGCTCCTATACTGGGTGCATATATATTTATTATTGTTATCTCCTCTTCTTGGATTGATCCCTTAAACTTTATGTAATGTCCTTTCTTGTCTCTTGTAACATTTTTTATTTTAAAGTCTATTTTATCTGATATGAGTGTTGCTACTCCAGCTTTCTTTTGATTTTCACTTGCATGGAATAAATTTTTCCATCCCCTCACATTCCGTCTGTATGTGTCCCTAGGTCTGAAGTGGGTCTCTTGGAGACAGCATATAGATGGGTCTTTTTTGTGTATCCATTCAGCCAGTCTGTGTCTTTTGGTTGGGGCATTTAGTCCATTTACATTCAAGGTCATTATCGATATGTATGTTCCTATTACCATTTTCTTAATTGTTTTGTTTTTGTTTCTGTAGGTCCTTTTCTTCTCTTATGTTCCCTGCTTAGAGAAGTTCCTTTAGCATTTGTTATAGGGCTGGTTTGGTGGTGCTGAATTCTCTTAGATGTTGCTTGCCTGTAAAGCTTTTGATTTCTCCATTGAATCTGAATGAGATCCTTGCTGGGTAGAGTATCCTTGGTTGCAGGTTCTTCCCGTTCAACACTTTAAATATATCATGCCACTCCCTTCTGGCTTGCAGAGTTTCTGCTGAGAAATCAGCTGTTAACCTTATGGGAGTTCCCTTGTATGTTATATGTTGTTTTTCCCTTGTTGCTTTTAATAACTTCTCTCTGTCTTTAATTTTTATCAGTTTGACTGCTATATGTCTTGGCATGTTTCTCCTTGGGTTTATCCTGCCTGGGACCCTCTGTGCTTCCTGGACTTGGGTAGCTATTTCCTTTCCCATGTTAGGGAAGTTTTCAACTATAATCTCTTCCAATATTTTCTCAGGTCCTTTCACTCTCTCTTCTCCTTCTGGGACCCCTATTATGTGAATGTTGGTGCATTTAACATTGTCCCAGAGGTCTCTTAGGCTGTGTTCAGTTCTTTTCATTCTTTTTTCCTTATTCTTTTCTGCATAAGTGATTATCATCATTCTGTCTTCTAGGTCACTTATTTGCCCTTCTGCCTCAGTTAATCTGCTATTGGTTCCTTCTAGTGTATTTTTCACTTCAGTTATTGTGTTGCATATCTCTGTTTGCTCTTTAATTCTTCTAGGTCTTTGGTAAACTTTTTTTTTTAATTAATTTATTATTTTTTGGGGGGTACACCAAGTTCAATCATCTGTTTTTATACATATATCCCCATATTCCCTCCCTCCTTTTGTAAACTTTTTGATCTTTGCATCCAATCTTTTCTCAAAGTCCTGGATCATCTTCACCATCATTATTCTGAATTCTTTTTCTGGAAGGGTGCCTATCTCCTCTTCATTTAGTTGTTTTTCTGGGGTTTTATCCTGTCCCTTCATCTGGTACAAAGTCCTCTGCTTTTTCATTTTCTCTATCTTTCTGTGGCTGTGGTTTTCAGTTCCACAAGACGAAATAGTGCTGATACTGCTTGATACTGCTGTCTGCCCTCTTGTGGAGGAAGCTGTCTAGGAGGTTTGTGGGTGCTTCCTGATGGGAGGGACTCCCTAGACTGGATTTTTAATCCCTGCTTTATCATTTAGAAAATGTATGGCAATAGATTAATGAACTTCTTTTGACCTTTATGGAGCTCTCCTTTTAGTAAACTGGGAATAATCTTGCCCGTGGCAGGATTACCCAGGGTGGTAGACAGAGCCTCAGGAGGCTCCCATGACTCCTTCCCCAGCGTCCACACCCTTGTGTGATTCCCCTCCCCCCATGTGTGGTAGGATTGGTGTATTAGTTCTCTCAGGCTGCTGTAACAGAATACCATAGCCTGGGGGGCTTAAAGGACAGACATTGACTTCTCACAGTTCTAGAGGCTGGGAAGTTCACAATCAAGATGCTGGCAGATTCAGTTTCTGGTAAGGGCCTCTTCCTGGCTTGTACATTGCTGCATTCTTGCTGTGCCCTCACATGGTGGGGGGTGGAGGGGCTACTAGCAAACTTTGGTCTCTCTTCCTCTTCTTATAAGGACACTAATCTCACCATGGGGCTCACCCTTATGACCTCATCTAATCACCTCCCAAAGTCTCCACCTCCAAAACCATCACCTTGGGGGTTAGCACTTCAACATATGAATTTAGGGGAGGGGGGGCCACAAACACTCATTCCATAATAATCAGTGACTTCTTTCTAAGAGAAAATGGTAAGGATGATGGGATATACATGATTACACGATTATGTTATAAAAGATAGTAGTCCCTATCTTGCTGGAATCTCTCCCTCTCTTTCCCTCAGAGAGCAAGTGGCCATGTGGGGGAGCCCCACATGAGAAGGAACTGTGGGTGGTCTCCAGCCAACATCCAGCAAGAGGCCGAAGCCCTCAGTCCTACAATGGCAAGGAACTGAATTCTTCCAAAAACTCAAGTGAGTTTGCAAGTGGATAATTTTCCAGTTGAGCCTCAGATGAGACTGTACCTCTGGCCAATATTTTGAATGCAGCCTCATGGGACTCTTTGCAGGGAACCAGTGAAGCCATACTTGGCTTCCTGACCCACAGAAGCAATGAGGTAACTAAGTGTGCTGTTGTGAGCAGCTAAGTTTGTGGAAATCTTGTTACATAGTGATAGCTAACTAATACATCTAGCCTAGTGCTTAAGTCACTGATCAATAGCTGTTAACTTTCTCTCCTTCTATTATATTTCTTTTCTTTCTTTCTTTTTCTAAATGGAGTTTTATTTTATTTATTTTTTCTTTTGACTGTGCTTTGTGGCATATGTGGGATCTTAGTTCCCTGACCGGGGATCAAACCTGTGCCCTCTGCAGTGGAAGTGCAGACTCATCATTTTTCACAACATGCCCATGGGACAGGCCCAATCTGGGTAATCATTGTTTTCTTCCTTTGATTCAGTTTCTCTGTCAGTGACATGGAATTAATCCAAATATATAAACAGATTGCAACACTAATAGGCTCATGAAAAACCAACTCAGCCCAGAAAAATCTATATTAGTCCACCATAAATAGATATATGTGTCCTCTCCTTTTTCAGAAACCAGTTTTGCTTTCTGCTGCTACCTCTGTGACTCATTATTTTCTCATTGTCAAGTATCCCTTGCCCCAAATAAACACGCAATCTGAGTAAACAGTGTTATAGAAGCTGTTAGCTGCTCACCAAGGACTTGTGTTCTCTCATGCTAAAGAATTATTGCTGGGAAGTGGCTACTCATACAGGGACCCTATGAACAGGGACCCTCCTCACGCCCCAACCCTCCCTGCCATGTTCAGTTGGGCCATGTGACTAATTCAAGTCAATGGAATGTAGGTGGAAGTGATGTATTTTCAGGCCTCTGTCTGCTAATTTTTCCATGTGATCTACTACATCTTCCTTCCCTCTACCAACAAAAGCGAATGCTCTGAGGCCACAAGGGATGATGAAATCTCAGGATGGAAGGAGGCTGGAGCTGGGGTTTCTGAATCACTTGCAATCACTAGAATACATCTGCCCATCAAATACTCGATTGGAATTAGAGTGAAAAAATATTTAATTGTGCAGAGGCCCTGAGGTTTCAGGGTTTATCTACTACAGAAGCAACTAGGATTTCTGTCTTCATCACTTTGGGCTGCTATGACAAATGATCATAGACCCAGTGGCTTAAACAATAAAATTTGATTTCTCTCACAGTTCTGGAGGCTGGGAAGTCCAATATCAAGGTGCTGGCAGATGCAGTGTCTGGTGAGGACCTGCCTGCTTGCTTGTAGATGTCTGTCTTCTTGCCGTGTCCTCATGTGGTAGAGAGCAGAAAGCAAGAGCAAACTCTTACACTTTTTTTTTAATTAGGGCACTCATCCCATTCATGAGGGCTCCACCCTTATGACCTAATCACCTCCCCAATGCTCCAACTCCTAACACCACAACATTATGGGTTAGGATTTCAAAATATGAATTTTAGGAGGAACACACATTCAGTGTATAAACATTACTTTAATTGATTTGCTCTATAAAGGTAGTTTCAAGCCAAGTTCCTAGATAGAAGGCAATGCCCAAGTCCTTCCAACATGGAAAAACTTGAAGGTGCCCACCAGGGTTTGGACTTAAGCAGGCCTTGAACCTGAACACTGCTCCTATGGACTGTGGTATATCTTTTGCCATCCTTTCCCTTGGTGGCCTATGTTTTCTTTGCTCTCTTACTACCTGTTGACTGTTGTCCTAGTCTAACCATCCATTACCTCCAAAACCATGTCATTTGAACACTATCTTGCATTAAACATCAGAGTGACTTAGAATTCATGGTGCTGTGAACCAACCCTCACTCCCCACCCACTCCCAACAAGATGAGTCCCTTTGGAAACCAAAGCGAGTATAAATCAAATCATCATGTGCTTTGCCCCTCTGGACACTAAACTAGACAGCTGGTCCCAAACTTGTACCTGATTCTATAACTAAGTCATGGCCCAACTTCCTTTCATTTTCTCTGCATCCCCAACTACCCCCCTGCTGCAGAGACACTGTGCTTGAGGCCATGCCTGTTCAGACCATGACACATCTGTGATCCTGGCCTTAAGGGAGGTTCTTGATTTTAGTTAGTTACCTGAAACACGTGTCTTTATTTGTGGGTCATTGTGATGCTTGGTTGTATACACTTCAAGATTTTAAGAAAAGTTATCACTACCCTATAGATCCTGGACTCCTTTGTTAAGTACAATCTATAGTTATCTAGTTTTACAGACTGGATGTTATACAATTTCTCTATGTTGACTTGAGTCAAAGCTAAAGTTTCTGAGCCTCTAATTCAGTCGTGTTTCTCTGAGGTCACTTGTTATTCTCTCTTCTTGAAGACCAGTGATCTTAAATATTCCTTGTCCCCCCAAGAGTCCAAGGATGACTCCCAGGAAGGTGATGTGAGGGCTGAGGGGGCTGTTTTGGCCTCTGTCTGACACTCTATTCTTGGGGACAACTCCTATCCTTCATAGAATTTTTTTTTCACCTTCTAAGCTTTAAGAATTTCCCTTTTTCATCAGTAAAAATCCCCAATCACAAACAAATCAAGTAAAGTTAACCCACTGTCTCCCCCAAAGGATGCTTTCACATGGTACAAAGAGGAAAGGCTTTAGGAAGTAGCAACTTTCCAGCAAGGAGTTAAATGACACTTTTGCCCTTAAAAAATGCTACACAACCTCACTTAGTATATGGCTCCCTTCCCCCTCATCACTTTTCAGCCCATACTTGTATGATGTACCTAATTTATTTTCTTTTTAAATTTTCAATGATTCCTTGTCAGCAAATAACTTCAGTGGCTTTACAAAAATTCTACCGTTCACCTTTACATTTGCGTGCAGACTAGACACAAGAAAAATTGTTGTTTTACTACCTAAAACCATGGAAGCATGGAAAGTATCCTTTGTTTGGGGGAATAAAGTATTATATATTATCAATGTATATGTCTTGTTCAATAGCTTTATTTTATTTATGTTTACTTAACTCATGTTTCCTATTTTTATTGAATGTATTTTAGGATAAATGGAAATTTGTCCATTTGTCCATTCAACTATTTTTCTCCCACTCACTCATTCAATGTTTTTTTGAATTAGGAACTGTTGGGATTACATGGTGAATAGGAGTCTTACATTTACAGAATACTCACAGTCTATTTAATCTATTAAAATGGTTTCTTTCATTTTGAATGAGAAATTTTACTTTCATTATTTTCTGAGGTGTACTTTCAATTGTGATTCTAAGAGCTCTTTTCTTGTTCAGTATCCCTGGAATAAATGTGAGCCTCTGTCCAGGGTTTGTGGCTCTTAATCCTCATCAAGTATTTTTTTGGAAAAGTAGTTTTTCTTCTCAAAAGAGAGGAATACATGGAAAGAACTACAATCTTGTCCTGCAGGATGATACTAAAATGCCCACTAAGAGTAGAGAGGACATCGAACCCGGAGTTGTGGGTCCCATGGTCTCACTTTGTAATGTTCACTCCTGGTAGCTGCTGTCAGGAGACAGGGCGCCCTGCAGTATGTCTTGGCAGGAATGTCCCTCCACTGTGGCTTCTGGAGCAGACTTTTGGGGACCATTCTCACGATGGAGATTCTCACTGGCAGCTGCTCTCCGTACCACCAGGGGAAGGAAAATTCCACGGCTGCTCCTATCAGTGGTGGCAGAGGCTCTTAGTCTTTCAATAGCTTCTGCTATTAAACCAGGGTGAGGGCTTCTTACAGCTATTTCTGTTGGCAGCTGGAGAAGAATCCTTACTCCCCATTTCTTTCTGTGATTCTTGCGTCTCGGAAAGGACCAGCCCAGAGAAGTTTTCAGAATGGATTGTGCTGAATCTTCTGGAGGACAAATTTAAGGAAATTTCAGAGTAACCCTCACAATGTGCACTGGATAGTGCCACACCCTCCAACTACCCTGTAGACCCTCTTGGTTTTGTCGGACTCCTTCATGACTCAGAGAGCTCTTACCCTTGCCGAGGGGCACAGGAAGCCAGCGACTGGTCCCCTCTTCTCAGCAGTGAAGCCAGTGCTATTCACTCACTCACTTAACTTTTTTCTTGAGTAGCGATTCTAAGAGCTGTTGGGGCCATAGTAATGGCTATAGTATAACTGTTGGGGCTGTGATACTATTCATATGTTATATTAAAGTATTCAAATCCACACCAATACATGGTTATAACTTGTAACAAATACAGTACAGTGAAAGGGAAACACAGGCTACTTTGAAAGAAGATGGTCATGGGAAGGAGGTTGAGGTAGGGCAGCCCTGGGAACTGACGTTGAAGCTCAGATCTGAAAGGCTTGCAGACGAGTGGCATCTTCTTTAGGAACTGGAGCAGTGCTAGAGGACCAGGGCATCACGCAGACCAGACACAAGTCTTGAGTATGGAGATGACTTAAAGATATCCCAAGAGAAGAAGCCAAATGGCAGTAGGGTATATCAATGTAATCCAAAGAAAGCTAGTCCAAAGAAGAAATGTGAACCAAGGAATGAATGTAGGAGTCACCTTTGCACACATGGTAATTAAAGCCACTAGACACATGTAACAGGATTGTGTAGGGAGAGGGTGAGGGGTCCGTAGACAAAGGGTGTCTCAGGCTCAGCCTCGAGTGGCTCCCACACTTAATAGCAGGTGGAGGAAGAAGCTGGGCAATGTGAAAACCGAGTTCCAAGTCCCCCAATTACATGTTCTCCCTGGACGCTCAGAGATCTTCCATGCTTTGTATGTCTGGAAATTGATTTACACAGATGTCCTTGTATTCTTAACCAAAGTGAGGGACTATGAAAAGATACTTGTGTGAAGTCAAGTTAATGTCCATTTTCTTCACTAGACTGAAAAGGCAATAAGGGCAGAGAATGTCTCATTTGTTCACCCAATTCCTAGTACTTAGGACAGTGACTGGCCCACCTAGGAACTCAGTAAATATTTTCTGAAGAAAAAAAAAACATTCATCACAGCCTCTGGGAATAACATAGCAATTCAACCAATTGAAGTAGGATTAAGTGCCTCAGCAAAGGGAAGTACTTAGAATAATCATAATAAACATACAGACATACACACATGCCCGCAAACACACAGCAAATTTATCCTTTTTCAAAAAAATTGAATATACACAAATTTCTCATTTGTTTGTATATCTTAACTGTCTACGTGGGCTGCAAGGAATATTAACATACACATATTTAATTTTTAGAGCTCTGTAGAATGGAATAGAATGTATTGCTAGATCCAAAGAGGAAAAAAAGGGAAAACATAGCCTTGAGGCCAAGATAGTAGGTAAGAACCCAAATAAACCTGAGAGATTGATCTCAAATAAATTCCTCGAGGGAAATGCAACACCACGTTTGCCCTCAAAATGACAAACCTCTAACGTAAAGTTTGGTTCATGGCTGCTGTAGGTCAAGTGGCTGCTTTAAAGCTACAGGCAAAAGAAAATGTAATCCCTTTGTTATGGCTCTTCCATGCCAATGAGGCAGAAGGGGATTGTGACTTATATTTGTGGGAATTTTTTCAGTGTGTTGTTATCAGAAACCTAAGCCCAGGAGCAATAGGAAAAGAGGGAGAGAGAGAGAGAGGGAAAGAAAAAAAGAAAGAAATTCAGTATACTGTAGGACAGTAAAATACCATCATACAAAAGCAATGGTTGTGTAAACAGCATAAAAACCTAAAAACTGGTGTAGTCAGAATTACATTTGGGATTGGATTCATCAGAAATGTTAAGATTCAATATTTCCTTTTCATCAATTATTGAATCCTTAGTGTGCACGGCGCTATTATTGGCAAATACGTTATATGATATTGATCTATAAATTAGCAATGACCACAGTAATAATTTTAACGCCTAACTCCCTATTTATAAATGAAAGGTTCATTGCAGAGTTCTGCTTATGCTATCAGACTAGTAATTTCACATGATAACTCTTATTAAAACAACAAACTGAAACCCACTTTATAGGATGGCCTCATTTTTCTTTTCCATACTACAGAAAAACCCATTGCTGTGATTGTTGACTAATACTATTTTGGGGTGAAATGGACAGTTGTCCTAATTACTTTATGGGTTTCAGATTTGAGCATTTATCCTTGAAATTATCCAAAAAGGCATACCGCTACCTTTTGTGTATCCATACAGAGGACAGATAATAAGTGGTTACGTTCCTCATGTCTGCTTGGAAGTCAGTTGTTTAGAACTCAAAATGTATTTTTCCATAGAATGATTATAATAGTCTTAGATCTGATGCTGTTGACATAGCAGTATTATCTTTTTTCAGATTTACGTTCCTGTTAAAGTTTTAAGGTTTGTGTTAAATCGGCTTTTGAAGTTGGCCTGGGAAAACATGGAGTGTTCATAATATTTTTTCCTCTAGGAAAATGTGCTCCAAATTCCAGCGGGAGACCCCAGGCATGCATGCCCCCTTCCCCAGGCGGCAGCTCCTCCAGCATCAGTCCTGGGGGTCAGGGATCCATGTGAGGGACATTGGATGAGTTTGAGCTTTTATAACTGATAACCCTTGTACGCACAATAGAAGAATATCCTTTGGGGTCCACTGTCCAGATTTTCTATTTGGGAGAAGAGAGCGCCTTTCCCCATCAGCAATGGGGACCTCATGCTTAGACCCTTTTGGGGTCGGCACCCTCCCAGTGGTCCCCATCCTTGCATTCATGCTGTTATGCGACCTTCTCCCCTTGAGTGACCCTGGCCATAGTCCTGACTGAATGAATATAAAGTGGTAGAGGTGATGGAATGCCCCTTCTGAGGTCAGGGGACAAGGAGACAGTGGCTTCTCCCTTGAGTGCCTTCTCTCTGGCTCCTTCTGGGAGAAGCCGGCTGCCGTATTGTGAGGTATCAAAAATCAAGAAGCAATATTTTCTCTTCGTGTTTTAGTGCACTTAGGAAATCTGTAACTGTGGCTTATATTACATGAAAAAGAAAGCGCAGCTTTCTTTTCTTTAAAAGAAAACTACTTATAAAATTATAAAAGACATAATTTCCCATGTGGAAAGCCTGAAAAATAGAAAAACAAATGTCAATTATTCATAATCTCACCTTTTAAAGATAAGTGTTTTTAATACATTGGTGTATTTCTTTCTGATCTCTTTTTGTAGGTGCTTTTTTTTTTCTTTTTGGTTAACCTAGTTGAGAAGTAATACCTTAGACAATTTAGGATGACTTAAAAAAATTAACTTTCCATGAAAAGCATTTTTCCATATTATTTTAAACTTTTATAAGACATTTAAAAAGAGATGTATTCTATTCCATATCCCAATATATCATAATTTACTTATTTCCCTATTTGTGCACATTTAGACTATCCCCAGATTTTCACTATTGTAAACATTTTTTAAAAAATTGTTTTTTTTTGGCCATGCCATGCGGCTTGTGGGATCTTAGTTCCCCGATCAGGGATTGAATTGAACTCAGGCCACCTGCAGTGAAAGCGCGGAGCCCTAACCACTGGACCGTCAGGGAATTCTCCATAAACATTTTTGATTATAGATCTTTGTGCAAATTTTTCATTAGGATAGAACTTACATTCCTAAGCCAAAGGTTTTGGAAACTTTTAGTTCAAATTTCCAAATTATTTTCTAGAATGATTGAAACATTACAGACATTTACATTCCTGCTGGTAATATATGGACTTACCTGCCTCTCTTATACTGAAAATTAGCATAAAAACAAATTGTTGGCTAATTTGATGGCAAAAAAAACCTTATTGCTTTCCGGAATCATTTTTTAATAGTTTAGAGGTTCACTTCAGTCTGTGAACATCTCTGTTAATGAGGTTTTATTGTAGCTACAAATAGAAAGATGCAATGAAGAAGCATCAGCCTAAAAGCTAGTCAAATTATCATCCACTAATTTATTATCACTCTCAATGATTTTTGAAGGCAGAACTTAATTATATGTTGCTGCTAAAAATGTTCTATTCAAAGGCAGCACCAGGGAGGGTAACCTTGTCTCATCTTGTTGTTGCTGTTTTTTTTTTAATCTCACATATAATGTGGTTTTTAAAAATTAATTACTTAGTTTTATTTTTATTTTTTGGCTGCGTTGGGTCTTCACTGCTGCACAAGGGCTTTCTCTAGTTGTGGCGAGCTGCGGCTACTCTTCATTGTGGTGCACAGGCTTCTCATTGCAGTGGTTTCTCTTGTTGTGGAGCACAGGCTCTAGGCACGTGGGCTTCAGTAGTTGCAGCACACGGGCTCTGTAGTTGTGGCACACAGGCTTAGCTTCTCCGCAGCACGTGGGATCTTCCTAGACCAGGGCTCGAACCCGTGTCCCCTGCATAGGTTCCAAGTGTGATTGGGGAGCTGTGTCCATGAGAATAGCACACAAATAAAACATTCCTGGAATCTCCTTGAGACCTACTGGATTCTTATCTCTAGGGCCCAGGAAATCTGATTCTTTTAAAAAAAAGCAATTGAATCTTATGTACATGAGAATTTTATTTTTATTTTACATCCAATTCAAATTTTACTTTCTATGAGTGATGATATTATTCTTTTGGTATGCTTCTATTCAAAACTTGTAACTCTTCCCAGAGGTTAATAAGTCTCTGGTGAATCTAATTATAAAATAGCAATAAAGGTCCATTTAGGAAGTGTTCACATAATTGACCTGCATTAGCTGCATTGGGCATCTTTTTAATTTAAATAGTGTTTGGCAAATCAACTTCTCATTTAAAATAATGTTAATTCTAATACACTGACACCCACACAGCCACCACTGTATCTGACAAAGAAAAGCAAAGAGACCTTCCCATTCTAGACATTTTAAGGAAGTAGGTTTAGGATAACTGAGGAAAAATTAATTTTAACTCAAAACCCTCACGGAAGGTGGTATGTCACGAAAGTCCAGTGCAGAGACGGAAAACCACATTGGCTTTGGAGAAAGTTTCGAGTTTGCTTCTAGCTCTGTCTCTCCTGGCTGTCAGTGCCTGAGCAAAGGCTGAGTGTCTGCGAACCTCAGTGTTTTCTCTGTGAAACAGGGATTTTTACAGGTTGCCGTAAAGTTCAGCTACTGTACTAGGGAAAAACAAATCTGCCTCTGTATTGGATCTGTTTCTTTTACTTTAACCTTTGTATTCTGTAGCTTTTGCTACAAGTTAAGAATGTTGCCTGTAGCCTGAAATATATACGGTAGCCCATTGTCTAGCCTCTGAACTTTAAAGGTATAACACTTTTCCATTCATATAGAGAGAAAAAATTGCAGAACAGAGAATAACGTCTTATTGGAGGTTTATAGGAACATTGTGACTAGACCTACATGGACAGCTGCAAGAACGAAGGATTTGGCATCAAGAAGTTTGCAACAACCAGCCACACCCCCTCCCCTTTTAATATAAAAGAAACCTGAATTCTAACTTGGGGAAGATGGTTCTTTGGACTTTCCGAATAAAGTTGCTATTCCTTGCCCCAGTAACTCATCTCTCAATTTACTGGCCTGTAATGCAGTGAGCAGTACAAGCTTGGACTGGGTAACTGTATGACAATGTAGGCAGATATGATCTTGAGTCTCAGCTCTTCCAATGCCTTTCCCAGTCTCCCCCCATGGAATCTGTGCCTCCACCTGACAGAAAGTCACACCGTGTGGCTCAAAGTTCTGGGAATGAAGGAATTGGGACCTGATTTTGTAGAATCTAAGCATCTTTCCTCTGGCCTATGTCTCTTTCGAATTCGAGCTGACAACCATTATTTTCAAATGGGTGTTGAATTGCATCATTAGCAGTTACTTCAAGGACACTTGTCACTTCTTTTGTGATGAATTCCATGATTTTTGTTAGAGTTTTTGAAAGGCGAGGCTGCTGTCACTGTGGCTTTTGGTTGTAACTCTCTGAAGAAAGGAGAACGGCTGCAATTTTCATAGCACCAGATCACAGAGGAGGGCGCCTGGCTCCTGAGGAAGAAGAAGCAAACATTTTGTGGTTCTTCCTCCCCCAGCACAGAGGGGCTGTCAGCTGTCCTGCTGGAAGCAGACTAAATGGATGGCAAATCAGTGCTCTGCGGGATCTGTCCCTGTGCATTTGTTTACAGGGGGTCTAGTAGCACCTTCCCAAAGCCTCATGCAGGCGCTGCAGAGGGGCTGGCATCCAACAAGGTGAGAAGCAGAACGCAGGTGAAGATGAGAAAGGGCACATATTTGGCCCATCATCAGGAACCTCCATGGATGGTGGCATTTTTCTGGACCTTAACCTGCCTTTGGAGGGGAAAAGTAATAAAGTGAAATTGAAGTGCCCTTGAGGGACTTGGGGAGGAGGACAGGGGTGTCAGCCACACTCCTGGACGAGGATCTCAGTCATTTATCCTTGCACGCCTTCCCAGAGGGTGAGCTCGCTCTTTCCGCTGGGAACTGTTGTCAGGCAGCAAATAATAGAGATGAAGAGTGAGTGCATTTCCCCAGTCAAGGAGAGAGCCTGTGAAAGTCCTGTTCCCTGTCCCGTTTGTGCCTGTCGCCAAAAAGCTGGCATTGCTGGGGTGGGGTGGGGGTCAATCAGAGCACTTTTTCCTTCCTCGAAGCCCTCTCTGGTTACAGCAAAATGATTCAGAGGTCCTTTTTCCCTCCTTGGTCAGGAGGAATTTATACCCCTGTATTTCCCAAGGTGACACATTCATGTAATTCCACCTCCATGAAAAAAATGGCATAAAGGGAAACCTCTTACACCCTGCTCCCCCCCCACCCATCCCTTACTTTGACCACAGGAGAGACTGCTTCTTGCTAAATTTAATCCAAATTTAATCCATTATTCATGGCCAAAAGCCTCAGTGGTCTCCTAGGAATTAAATCCATCTTCAAAGAGGAGAATAGGACATCATTTTATTATACATTGGGAACTGGGACTTTTTAGAATTGGCATCAACACCCTAACAGTAGAATCAAATTTATAATGCGGTTCATTCGTAGCAGGCAGGCTTAAAACTGAAGAATATGATCTGTCTTTATTTTGGGTAGAAGCTCTTGTACACACTCACGAGAGTCCAAAAGAAATGCATGGAGTCCGTTCGAGTTCTCTGAGTTTAGGAGAGAAGGTCCCAGCTCGTAGCTAGGGCTGTGCTCATTTACAGAGGGGTTAGTGCCTTTTTCCACGTTTCTGAGATGTTTGGAGAGTGTCTCAGGTGGTAGAACTAAAATGATGGATAACAGAGATGGTGACTTTATCCTATTTTAGGTAAGGATTAGTTCCTAGATAAAGTATACTTAAATAAATCTAAATATCTACCTGAAGTTTGAGATCATTTGTGCTGTAGACAGAAATACTACATTTGAGGATGCCTCTGCTACTTGTGAGGTCTAACTTTAAGTAACATCCTCCTTGTGAACCCGCTTTCTTTCTTTTTTTTTTTTATAAATTTATTTTATTTATTTATTTAGTTGGCTGTGTTCAGTCTTTGTTGCTGCACACAGGCTTGCTCTAGTTGTGTCGAGCGGGGGCTACTCTTCATTGTGATGTGCGGGCTTCTCCTTGCAGTGGCCTCTCATTGCAGAGCACGGGCTCTAGGCATGTGGGCTTCAGTAGTTGTGGCACATGGGCTCAATAGTTGTGGCTCATGGGCTCTAGAGTGCAGGCTCAACAGTTGTGGCACATGGGCTTAGTTGCTCCGTGGCATGTTGAACCCACTTTCTTATTAGTAAAACGGGACTCCCAAGCCTGGCCTAACTCACAGACATTAGGACAATACTTTGAAGCTGTCAGGGGCCCACACTGGTGCTGGCACGTGGGCTGGACTCAAGAATGGCAGGTGTAATTTATCATCTAAAAGTGCTTCCACCTTGTAATTCCACAGTAGTTACTCATGACTCTGTGAAACTTGTTAAGATACTGGAGGACTAGAGAAGTGAGGTAACAGAGTGTCAGGAGACCAGGCTTGGAGCTGCACTGCCTGGGAGCAGGAGGTACAGGAGCATGAGCCTTGTCCTCTCCTTCTGGTCACTCATCAGCTGAAAGGGAGCAATGACAGATCCACTCGTAGAGTTTCTGTAAGGATTAATCAACTGATGGCTACAGATCCCTTGACACTGTGCCTGGTTGGTCTGTGCCATTATAATAATAATTATTATTGTTATTACGTTTAATGCAATGGTCTCTAGTACATATTCCCGAGGATCACGTTCTGTGTAAGAAAGCTGGGGCCATGGTTCATTTTTTTTGTCTTTATTTATTTAAGTTGTTGTGTACTTGATTTACAATGGGTTAGTTTCAGGTGTTTTAGCAAAGTGATTCAGTTACACATGTATATTTATATTTCTTATGTACATATTTATATATATATTTATATGTATTTTTTCAGACTCTTTTCCACTATAGGTTATTATAAGATATTCAATATAGTTCCCTGTGCTATATAGTAGGTCCTTGTTGGTTATCTATTTTACATACAGAGGTGCTTATCTGTTACTATCAAACTCCTAATTTATCTCCCCCTCTTCCTCTTTGGTAACTAGAAGTTTGTTTTCTGTGTCTGTGAGTCTGTTTCTGTTTTGTGAATCAGTTCATTTGTATCAATTTTTTTAGAGTCCACATATAAGTGATATCCTATGGTATTTGTCTTTCTGTGTCTGAACTCCTTCACTTAGTATGATCATCTCTCGGTCCATCCATGTTGCTGCAAGTGGTGCCACACAGCTTGCGGGATCTTAGTTCCCCGACCAGGGACTGAATCTGGGCTCTGAGCAGTGAAAGGGCAGAGTCCTAACCACTGAACCGCCAGGGGCTTCCCTATATTTGTACTATTTTAAAAATCTGTATTTCTGTAACCTACCATTCTGTACAAGTGGTGCTTCTGCATTTATTGATCTTTTGATGGACTCTAAGCTGCTAGAGGGCAAGCACTGTGTTTTAGTTCATCTTTGCCTCCCAAGTACCTAAAATAACGCTCAGTGCGTCGTAGCTGCTGGATAAATCTTACTGCAAGAATAAGCCAGTGAATGGCTGTGTGATGAAGCACAAGGATTCAGAGAAAGGACTGGTGGATCGTAGAGGAAAGTGATCAGGCTTCACAGTACTGTGTGGTTCAGGGCAGCTGGGGAACGAGACGATAAATGCTTGTAAGCCTTGATGCCTGAGAATAGCTCCCCCCCTGCCCCCTGCTTTTGGTTTCATGTGGGCTTTTTGGGAAAAAGTTAGTGTAAAAACATTCAAATTCATAAAACAATAAAGACAGTAAATTATACCTTGTAGCTATGGATTCAATTGATGGGCTGAAAATTCTTCTAAGCTTGAAGAAGAATTTAAATTCACTGTTTAGAGACTTTCCATATGATTCTAATTAAGAATAAAGGAGTACTTTAAAATAGTCAATACAAACTTTGGGATAAAATACATTATTAACCCTACTTTCATTCCTTTAGAAATGGGAGCATTGTAGAAAACAAACAGGAATATTTGCTCTGATGCTTTTAGATTTAATTTACACATTGTTTGCACAGCTCACTTATTGGGGATATGTTTATTTTTAGTGCTGAGGATATTAAAAAATCTGAAAGTATTTTGAAGCATTTCCCTATGATTCTGACATTTGAATTACGCTCATACCTATAAAGGGTAAGACAACTAGTCTTCAGAAACTTGCCTGTCGATATTATGTGTTTTTTGTTTAAAATCTTCTTTAAAATTGCCAATGTTTACATGAAAAGAATCTTTGCTTTTCAGGTCTCATCCAAAAGGATCTTTTGCTACATGTTAAGAAATTGTGTTTTCTATTTTAAAAAAGGAAAGAGTAAGTTTTCTCTAGTTAGAAGTTTTACATTTTCTGACGTTTAGACCATTCTCTCTTTGCCTCAAAGGTAATTCAACATTTTGAAACAGGTGTTGTATTTTCAGGACTAGTTAAGCTGCTAAAACTTCTCTTTGATACATCAGTTTTATTTCCTATACTGACTGGAGGTGTATCAGGTCTACAGTCTAGAAACAACTTTGACAATGATGGAAAACTACCAGACCATGCCATGTTTACAAAATTGAACTGAAATAGTTTTTAGAAAATAATTTTAAATAGTATCTCAGATATTATACACACACACACACACACACACCCACTATCGTCATTCCTCTATGTTCCCATGACTCTACAATGGCTCATGGCTTAATCTTAAGAACATAAGATAACTTTTATTTAAACTGGGTTCTTAGCAGAAGGTCATAGTGATTACCAGACACTGCAGGCATAATAACTTAGGATTCTATACTATCACTGGCATTACATAAATTTAATATTGTCTGAGAATTAGATTAGCAACTTTAGGAAGTCCCCGATTCCTCACTATTTACATTGTCCATGAGGTTAACAGGCACGATCACTTTGGCTGTGACTACACTATACCTGCATGTCTTATCTCACCTAGTGTACGGTGTACTTCCACCTTTTCAATCAAAGCAAAAATGAACTTTCATCTGCAAAATTCTCTCTATTAAGAATTCTCTGGCCATTATAACAATCTGCAATAACAACCTTGAAATGAAAAAACCAGTTTTTTTTTCCTTTATAGCATTTATACATGGAATAAACTCCAAATAGTTACGTTTTTCTCCATTTATTGACAGATTCTCTGGTTGGCTAATCTAATTTGACATTCTGCCCCCACTTCCCCATTGAGTTATTTCAGCTGGTGATGGGTTAACATGATTACCTGTACATTTCTCTAAATCCCAAATTTAATGGCTACTTTTTACTATAATTAGGCTGGCAAAGAGTATTTTTCAAAAACGTGAAGAGGCTTCTATTAGAGTCTTTGGTGACTATAGGAGATATCTATATATACCAGAGGAAAGCATTGAACGTAGGGAGGCGTGCGGTATGAGAAACAGCGAGCAATTTCTAAACTGTGTCTAATTTTTGTATTTGAAAACGTATATATCCGAAGATGAAAACACTAATTGAAAAAGATACATGCATCCCAATGTTCATAACAGCATTATTTACAATAGCCAAGGTACAGAAGCAACCTAAGTGTCCACCAACAGACGAATGGATAAAGAAGATGTGGTATGTGTGTGTGTACACACACACACGAAATATTAGTCATAAGAATGAAATTCTGCCATTTGTAACAACATGGATGAACACAGACAGTATTATCCTGTGAAATAAGTCAGACAGAGAAAGACAAACAAATACTGTATGTTATCACTTATACGTGGAATCTAAAAAAAATAAAACAAATGAATATACATAAAACAGACGCAAACGCACAGATATAGAGAACTAGTGGTTACCAGTGGGAAGAGGAAAGAGGGGAGAGACAAAGATTGGGGTAGAGGATTAAAAAGTACAAACTACCCTGTATAAAATACATAAGCAACAAGGATATATTGTACAGCACAGGGAAATATAGCCATTACTTTATGAGGTATAATCTATAGAAATATAGAATCATTATGTTGTATATTTGAAGCTAATATTACATTGTAAGTCAAATATACTTCAGTAAAAAACACTAATGGTATGCTGCAAAGTAATGTGTCCAACCTTGAGGCATTGAAAATGTTTCTACTGAGAGAGAGGCCTGGAAAGGGCAGAAGTCCACTGCTCTTGAAGGTTGTATTAGAGCCAGGCCAACTGCAGTGCTGGAATCCACTGTAGTAGAACACTTTCATGACAGAGGACCAGGATTGGGAACCCAGGACAAGAAGATGCTCTCAATAAGTAGCTCTGCTTGACTTTTTTTTTTTTTAAACTGTGCTCAGAGCTTTATTTTTATTTTTTAAGCTCTTTATTGGAGTATAATTGCTTTACACTGTTTTGCCAGTTTCTGCTGTACAACAAAGTGAATCAGCTGTATTTATACATATACCCCATATCCCCTCCCTCCCGCAACTCCCTCCCACTCTCCCTATCTCACCCCTCTAAGTCATCACCCATCACTGATGATCTCCCTGTGTTATGCAGCAGCTTCCCACTAGCTATCTGTTTTACAGTTGGTAGTGGATATATGTCAACGCAACTCTCTCACTTCATCTCAGCTTCCCCTTCGCACCCCACCCCCCAAGTCCTCAAGTCTGTTCTCTACATCTGCATCTTTATTCTTGGGATATTACTCAGTCATAAAAGGGAATGAAATTGAGTTATTTGTAGTGAGGTGGATGGACCTAGAGTCTGTCATAAAGAGTGAAGTAAGCCAAAAAGAGAAAAACAAATACTGTATGCTAACTCATATATATGGAATCTAAAAAAATGCTTGACTTTTAAGATTGAGACAACACTGGAATTTCTTATTTTCATCACAACTGACAGATACATTATTTACATACTGTTAGTTAGATCTATTACAGTGTACATATGGGAAGTTTAAAGTGTGCGAGGACAAAGTAGAACATATATGCTAATAGAATACCCCAAATTAAAAAAAAATATGCCTCACTTCCCAGAAAATTACACTTAAAAAACGTGCGTTTTTGTCTCCTTGCAAACAGGGACTTTGGTTGCAAAGAAAAGAAACCATTCTGTCTAACTTAAACAGAGAAAGAATTTTGTTAGAAGGGCCTCAGGGGGCTCACAGAATTGTGCAGGTGTAAAAACAGGTGGAAAACAAGAGAACATGGTCATGGCCAAGACCCAGCTCCACCTCCAGGAACAGTCTGAGAAGCACGGGCCCCACGGCCACACCCCCAAGGACACATCACCACGTGCTGCCCCGGGCCGCTTGCTCCCATGTTGCTGGCCACTGACTCCACTCCCACTGTGGCTGCCGTCACTGTGAATGAACTTTGTCCCTGAGCACGAGATCCCTTCTTTCGAGATTTAAAGTCCCTGACTGATCACAACTGGATCACAGATACAACCTGGAAGGTGGGAGGGGAGGGGGCAGAACTCATGGCTTGCACCCCTCCCCCAGAGGCCTCCCACGCTCCACCTGGAGATTTCCAAATATAGGAAGTGTGTTTCCATGCTGCGCAAACTCACACTGATAAATGTCTACTAGTTGGAGTTCCTATTTTGGAGGCATTTCTTTCAAAAGTAGATAAAAAGCAGATGCACTGAGATACTCTATCCTTGACTCAATTCTGGTGTCAGCATTGGCGCTTAGAATCCACCTGATCTACAGGATCAAGAGGAGTGCTGATGTTGCTAGGAATGACAGAAGGTGAAACAGTGTTTCTTATTATTTTGAGTTAGTGAACTCCATGAAGACAGTTTTCGGCTATTGAGGATGGATTATTCTACCATCCTCACATGAGGATGTCCTTTCCTATAAATGAGGATGTCCTTTCCTCATTTATATTTCTTGGCCTGTCATTAAACCAGCAATTTTCTTAGAGTTATCTTTGTGGTAGGCAGTGGATTAGAACAGGAAGAAGAGTTAAATTTCACATTGAGTAAATGTTGCTCCTTTTTATTGGCAGTATGGGTAAAAACATTGGCCCCAAGTTGAAAATGTTTTTTTTTTCTTATTTTCTTCTAATCTTTTGTAGATTTACTCCCCAGAAGATATTTGTGGAACGTCTTCTCTATGTATATAGGAAAATACCCTTTGAGGGTTTTTTGTTTGTTTTTATTTATTTTTTTTTATTTTGCTTTTCCATCAAGCGACTCTTATTTTTGTATTTGTTCATTTGCTTTTCCTCTCTTCACAGTGTTTTTTTCACTTTGGTACTTTGGAAAAAATATGATAAATACAACAATAACTGCAGACTATCAAAGTCACAAATGACCTATAGAAAAAGCATCAATTTATGATCTGCTATGTATACTCAAGGCATTGCATTCAGCATCATGGGGACATCAAGATGATAAAATCTGATCCTGGACCATAAGTATGCTCGTATTTAAAGGAAATTGAAGCAATTCTTTATAATAAACTATCGGCAAAAATAAAAATTAGAGAGGTAGGAACTCCAAACCCACCTACTTCATAATTCTGTGTCAATTGTTCAGGCTGCACCCCTTGTAATCATCTGGTACCTTGCCTTTGGCACACATGTCCTAGGTAACCAAAAGGGGTTGTAACATTTTACATTCTTCCTGTGAAAATCAAATGTAAAATAGGTTAGAGGTTTTTTTCCATGTTTTGATGGTTGGTAAAAGTCTTTTTTCACAAGGGTCACTTTCCTAAGTAAAGTAATCAAGGCACATGATTTGATAATTGATGCAGAGGGAAGTGCTTTAATGAATTATTGAAGCACTTGGCTCAGGTGTGCATCTCCTGGGCACAGAATACAGAATTACTGCCTAGCAATTAGACTGTCAATGTTCCCTACCCAGTTGACCATAATTAAAATAATTTTATTCTTGGTTTGATAGTGGGAATTAAAACTCACACCTCAGTTACCTGGTAAAAGGTTTTCAAGGCTCATGGCAGGAGACGTGAGGGTTTTAAAATGCCAACCTGTGTTCGTCCTCTGAATTTCAAATTCCTCGATCGTTCGCGTCTGATTAAAGTTGTATCTGACTAATTGATAATGACGTTTCAATTAGGGAAAAGCATATTTTATTTAGAAATTACATTTATTTACATTGATTTTTCTCCTCTTCAGGATGTCTGGACTTCTGGATCTGATTTGATCTGCCACAACTCGTAGAAAGCTTTTGCAAGGGTAACTGACAAGTCATTCCCCAAACGTGGGCTTTGGAGAAAGGTCTGGATAAAGTCATGGTATTTTCTTTTTTCTTTTTCGTCTGTGCTGCACAGCTTGCAGGATCTTAGTTCCCCGACCAGAGATCGAACCCGGGCCTTCAGCAGTGAGAGCACAGAGTCCTAACCACTGGACAGCCAGGGAATTCCCTGTCACAGTATTAGTTTTCAAGAATACCTAGGAAACCCCTTGTCCCCATAAGGAGATATGGAGCCTTTTAATTGGGTGTGAACAAGGGAAGTGAAAGCTGTTGTCAGCTGATTGGGGTGGACACGAGAATTTCTCCAGGTGAGGGAAACTGTATCACAAGGAACATTCTTTTAGACTCATTTTTCCCTCATTGCAGAAGTAATGAAGGGCCCTGGTGAGCTCGGGCAGCCTCCTACTCACCATCTCCGTGGTGGGGATGGGAGCAGAGATGCTCTCGGGTTCTTCTGGGGATGGAGGAAGGAGCCAGAGCTGTTTCTGCCTTTGGCCCTGCCGGGCAGGAGAGGTGACCCCATCCCCCTGTGGGGATGATGGCCCCAACTGCCACGGTGTCATCATCAGGTAAGGTGACTCCTCGTGACCCGGCTGAGCTCTGGGAGGGAGGGAGTCGACAAAGCACAGCCGGGCCTTTGGGGTCTCTAGGTTTCTAGGGAGGGAACTCCTGGATGCTGGGTTTTTAGAACAGCAGTCGTGTATTCACGGAGGCAAGTCTGTTCAGGGTAGCAGTGATCAATCCTCATTTACCTCTAATTTATCTCACGACTCTGTCTTATTTTTCCTATTCGTAGACTCACAGTCATTGTTTACACTCTATTCACCTCTTGTCCAGTCTAAGTGCATTTAGTGTCAGCTCCAACTATTCTGGACTCTGTACCCTGTTGGCAGAGGTATTATCCTGAAAACACAGATAGGACCATATCCTCTGCCCTCTGATCTCCTATGGTTTTATTTAAAGAATAAAAGCCAGGGACTTCCCTGGTGGTGCAGTGGTTAAGAATCTGCCTGCCAGTGCAGGGGACACGGGTTTGATCCCTGGTCCGGGAAGATTCCACATGCTACGGAACAACTAAGCCTGTGAGCCACAACTACTGAGCCAGCATGCCGCCACTACTGAAGCCTGCATGCCTAGAGCCCTTGCTCCACAACAGGACAAGCCACCACAGTGAGAAGCTGGTGCACCGCAGTGAAGAGTAGCCCCTGGCTCGTTGCAACTAGGGAAAGCCCATGCACAGCAACGAAGACCCAATGCAGCCAATAAATAGATGAATTTAAAGAATAAAATCCCAGCTTCTCACATGAAACCTACCACAGGTGACTCTTTTGGTTTGAACACTGACAGTAACTCCCCATGGAGCCAACCCTGCCATCAGCCGAGGGCATCCCCTCTGCCTGGACCCGTCTCCCCAGCTCTCCTCATGATGCCTGGAGCTGCAGAGGCTTCATCTTTCTCCTCCACTTGCTCCAGACCTCCTGTGCCTTCCCGGGCCAAGTCAGGCGTCAAGCATCCCCAGCTGGAGTCATCTAGCCCAGGTGCTCATGGAACATTTGCTGAGTCCTCAGGGCTTCTCCCACTGGCTTACCCTGCGGTGATCCCTTCACCACGAGGAAAGAACAGGCGGCTCACCGAGCCTCGGGGGCCCGCGGGAAACTCCCAGCGCTGCTTTTAGGTGCTTTTCAGCAGGTCCCAGATCCTCAGCTGGGGATGAATTTAGCCAGAACTGTTCCTTTTTCAGGAATTAAGAAATCACATTCAATCAGAAATAGAAACATTTTCATCCCATTCCAAGCTTCTCCCTCAGCACAGGTGTCACTCGGGTCCAGGACACACGGTGGAGAAGGGAGGGGCTTCGTCTTCCGGCTCCTCTCCTCTGTCCTCCCCTCACTGCGCTGCCAGCCCCTTGGGGCTGGGGGGGAGGGGCCCGGGGAAAGCGCCCAGGACCTCACTGGGGGGCGGGGTGGCTGTTTGCAGAGCTCTCCCAGCTGCTTGGTTTCTCCGGTCCTGGTCAGGGTCCAACACTGACTTTCTCTCCATCGGGGGTGTGTGTGTGTGTGTGTGTGTGTGTGCGTGCGCGCATGTGTATGGGTGTCTACGTACGTGTGTGTTGTATTTGTGTGTATGAGTGAGGGAGGGAGGCCCAGAGAGTGGGCTGGTGGTGTCAGAACAGGACCCTTGTCCTCCACACACACACACCCACACCACACACATGTACACACCACCACACACACACACACACACACACACTACACACGCGCACCTACCAGACACACACACACACACATGCACACCACACAGTCCCCACACCACACCACCACACACATGCGCGCGTGCGCACGCAAGCCCTGTGTTCGCTGGGCTACTGTCCACCCTGGCGGTGAGGACCGGGGGGAGTGGCCGTGGCCCAGGCTGGGAGGAGCCCCGGGAGCCCCCCCCCCCCGCCTCCCCCTCTCCCCCGCCCCCCCCTCTCCCCCGCCCCCAACCCCGCCCTGTCCGAGCCACCAGCTGCGTGGTGGGAGCCTGGGGTCCCTTCTCCTGAGGGCGGCCTGCCTGGGCTCTGGTCACTGAGTGGGAGGTCCAGACCTGAGCACCCAGGACGCTGAGTTGGCTGGAAGGTGACCAGGCGGCAGCCCATTTCCCTGGTTTCCCGGTTTTGAGCAACAGTGGTCACCATCCACTTCTCTCTCTTTTCAGAACATTCCTTAAGAAGACGTTCTCGTGCGTGAGAAGGACTCAGGGTTAGAAGTTCTGGGTATAGCTTCTGCCCCATCAGCTTGACCCGTGACTTCACACAAGACACTACATAGCGTTTCCTCAGGTTGGAATGGATGTTGTAATAGGTACCAGGGCTGCTCCCAGAAGTGTTAGGAAGATCAGATAGAAAACACAGATGAATGACTGTGAACTGCACATTGCCAGACCTATGTCAGGCACCACCACTATGAATAATAGCAACACAATTCTGAATACTATTTTGAAGAAATATTATGGCATTTCACTTGGCAGAATCTGAAAAAAAAACCCTTTTGACATCTTGGAGCCTACTTATGGAAGCCTCCATATCTTCCCTGTACTTCCTGCTGTGCTAAGAGGAACTTGCTTGGGTAACTAGGCATCTGGGTGCGGAAGGTGAAGGATTCCTTTAGAGATGCTTATTTTAGTGTGAACTGGTTTAAAAAATTTCTTTAACATCAAACACCTAGTTTAGTGTTATCACATGAAAGGAACAGGAGTTTTCATGGAGGAGAAAGGGGAACCCACACTGAATAGATATTGAGGAGCAGCTTAGGCTGGGTGCTCAGAGAGCACTAGCAGTGTCCTTGGGTACTTGGTATGGCGGGGAGGGGCAGGGAAAGGAGAAAGAGGAAATGCATCCTTGACATGACATCCCAGCTTAGGGCCGATCTTCCCTCCCTCCTCGAAGGCATCCAATAAGACATGGTTTCTACGGAGACAAGGCCCCAGAGAAAGTCCCACTTTAACCACCACCCCCCCCACCATCATCCGGCCTGGGGAGCAGAGCTGCAGGATGGAGCCTGTCAGGAGAGGCCTCTGTCTCATCCTGGGTCTGTTATGTACCCGCTGAACTGGCCCAGGGTTAGTTGTGCTCGGGAAGGGAAGCTCTTTGCAGAGGTGTTTTTGAGCTTGGAGTCACAATCCTCAGCAGTTAGAGAGAAGGGTGATCAATTCAGCTTTCCCAGAAACACAGACCATTGAATCACGGCTTCTTACTGGTAGAGATAATCAAAAGTGTTAAACTAGAAAGCTGTTTAGAGTCTCCAGAAACATCAGGATGGTCTGATTTAAAATGTTGTAGCATCTAGTACTACAGTGAATGCCTGTTGGTGGAGCTACATTCTATCTTGGTTTCAAACCTCAGCACAGCTTGTGGAAGACCTGGGAGGAAGTATTTAAAGTTAAGTTCCCACAATTCCCAATGTTCTCTGAAACGGGCAGATTTTAGCATTCTCGATTTTGTATCACAGATAAATAGCGATGTGTCTGAGAATCGCCCTGGGGTAGTGGGAGGTGGGGTCAGGTAGAGCTGGGTGCGCACATGTCTCAGCTCTGCTGCTCCCTCTGTGACCTTGAGGGGGTCTCTTAGCTCCGCGAGCCTCCGTCTTCTCACCACTTAGATGAAACGGACACTGGTGATCAGCTAAAGGACTATTGTGGGATTAAAGTCAATCAAAGTGAAACACCTGGAGCTGCAACTGGCCGTGAGTGGAGGCTCCGCCAATGACAGAAGCCACTGCTGTAATTATGAATTGTAATACTTATCTTTTCTGTGTGGTCCTTGGGGGTCTAAGGTGTGGGAGGCAGGACACACTGGCATCTCCTCTGATATATGCATCCCCCCTTGGAGGCCAACACTCAGGAAAGACAACCTCCCAAGTCACCTTGGACATGTTTGTGCTCAGATTTGCACCTTGATGCAATGGCCTTTAGGACCTCAGCAACCGTCAAGGTCAAAGGCAACACTCTTGTGTTTTATGAGAGAGCCTAAGGTCCAGAGAACTAAAGTGATTTTCCAAGGTTACAAATGAATCGAGTAGCCAGCCTAGGCTCCTGTGATGACTCCTCCCGGCCCTTCCCAGCGTGGCCAGAGCCCTCTACTCCACTCCTGCTTTCCATACGTTTCCTGCTAGTACTTTTACACACAGTTTCCCTTCCCCGGAAGTCATCTGTTTTCCTTTCTCTCCCTCTCTCCACTACTGTTCTCTTTCAGGGCTGACCTTTCAACACCCAGATCTTATCCTTCCAATGTTCTCTGCTCTGGTCCCTTTGGCAGATTAAATCGGAGGGTTTGTATAGACACAAGCATCCTCTTGATAGATCACAGAGCCTTGTGGGTGTTTGCTTACGTTGCCTCTGTTTTCAGCAGCAGACAGACAGGAGGGCAGAGGCAAGGCTTCACTCACCCCCGCTGCGCTGGTTCTAGGTCAGAGTGTGGTGACTGCAGCCTCTAGGCCTGCCCAGGAGATGCTCAAATTCGCACAGTGGATCAATGAACCCAGTTCATCTTCTACCTCCAGTGCTAGACATTTATCTCCATGTACCTTCTAAACCACCCTTGAGAATCTCTGGGGTCGATCTTTTTTCTGTCTCCGTATTTTTTCAGAAGAGCTCTGCCAAAGGAGATACCAGGGAGATATCACTGTATCCCCTCACCTGAAAATAAAGCCACAGTGTGGCTGCTTGATGATTTTACCATCAGGGTTTACTTTATGCTTCTTCAACTTGGGACATTTTACACACTCAGCCTGGAGGTTATTTGTCTTGATTTGCAGTGTGCATTACCTTTAAGAGTCAAAACCTCCTTTGCAAAAACAAGGATTTGGACTTTTCTTCAATGCTTTCTTTCACAACAATTTACCTTTCTTTCCAGCAGGTGGCAGTATAACACAACAATAACCTGAGCAAGCCGTTTCGACTATTTTAGGCTCAAAGCCTCAGGAGTTTCATTCTGGGTTTGATTTCTACAATATTTCTAAATTAAGAAGATAGGGTCTTTCTAACAATTTGATCTATTAGTCATCTTTTGACTGCCAATCAGTCTCATAGATTTCCTCAGGTAGAAAAAGTTAGTCCTGGTTATGTGAGAATTCCTTTATAGCTGTCACTTGATAGGAAACAGCAGAGGATATTTAGGAAAAATTTTTGTTAACGATTTTAATATTTGCCTTAGTCTTCATGAGTTCTTTGTTGCTATATTTAATTCTCTATATTATGTTAAGATAAAATTATTGGGGCTATTGATGTGACCTCAGATGAAAAAATAGTCTTTCTGTGGAATTTATTCGAATGTGTGTGCTTTATAGATTTATGTATATTTATGGGCACATGTGTCTTTCAAGGAGTTATTTCAGCCTCCCAGAATTATGGTTTATTTATTTATTTTTGACTTAGCACAGCTTGCAGAATTAGATTTCTTTAATTTAGTTTCTCAGATTTTGTTTAGTTTCCCGTAACTTCTAGGGAATCTCTTCAATAAAATTGGAAAAAATATTCATCAGACTAAGATGAATTATATGTTAGAAGAGCCAAGAAATAGTTTTCAGGGTGAGTCTAGTTAAAATTTTGGATACCAAGAAGCAGAGATTAGAAGTCAAAAATCTGTTACTTAAGGGATCTATTACTATTCTCTGGAAAGACAAACAGTGGCCAATTGCTCAATTATGATAATAAATATTCGTTATTTATGGTATCCCAATTCACTTGTGAATAAATGTGCATTTAATTGCCTTTAGTGTATTTTCTCATTCTAGACACACGAAAAATCTTCCTCCTGCGGATCCCAGCCCCTGTGCCCCATTTACTGTCTAAAAACCAATTTTAACTTTTTATTTCATCCTGCTGAAACAAGAAGAGAGTAGACAAAAACCACCAGAGCCTGGAGTAGCAAAGAGGTCCCCAGGGTGGGCTGGAAGGAAAGATTTAGCACAGGGTGTCCCTGCAAATACTGACTCTTCTGTGGTTTTTTCGCCCAACAAATACTAATTTAGCGCCTACGCTTCGCAGCCACCCTGTGAGGTGGGGACACAGCTGGCAGGACAGGCGGCCACTCCCTGCTGCATTCCTGCTGCTGAGCCCTGTTTCTCTCTGTTTCTGCGTCTCTAGCACTGCATTTCGGTGGCCGTGAGTGTCTTGCTTTCATCTCTCTCATCCTGGTGCTTTTATCTCCTAGGTTCCATCTCACACACGTGTAGAGGGAAGACCATGTGGAGGTGCGGAGGGGACACCTTGGGGACAGGGAGGTTTGGGCTGATTTGTCGGAGTCGAAGAGAAGGTAAGAGAGAGGCCTGGCGTGACCTGGGGCGGCTTGTAAGAGCGACTGGGTGGGGGAGTGTTAGTTGGACTGGGGGCCTGAGCGGGGGTTCCCCAGGTCCGCACAGGCTGTGTGTGTGTGTGTGTGTGTGTGTGTGTGTGTGTGTGTCTGTGGAGGAGAGCAGGTGCTCTTACCTGTGAGGGGATCAGAGAGGGCCGCCCCCAAATACACTCATTATTTTGAATTAAAGTTATTTAAGAAACAGCCAGTGCAAAACAGACACTCTGACCCTCCTTTGTCCTCCTGGAAGTAGGAGATACATCTCCCCTGTGAAGTATCCCCTCCCTGCACCTGGAGGGGATAAGGCATCCTTATCACCAGAGACAGGAAACTCAGGGACAGACGGCTGTATAAACAGACCTTGTGACTTCGTTGCTAATCTACTATCCCAAGCCCAAACCCCTTTGTCATGTCAATTCTTCCCACATTTATTGTTTCTTTGCTTAAAAGGTATAATAGCTGCCTGCTTGGTCACTTCTTTGAGTCTCATATTTTACGAACTCCCATTCGCACACGAAATGAAACTTGTTTTTCTCCTCTTAATCTGTCTTATGTCAGCTTAATGATTAGACCAGCCAAAGAACCTAGAAGGGAAGAAGGGAAAAGTTCTCTTCCCCTCACATGCCTGGGGGAGGGGACAGGTGGTAGGTAGATGAGAGCTGAGATCTAGAGCACCAGACAGGGATGACCATGAGGTAGGTGAAGGGACCCAGCCCTGAAGTTTGGGGCTGGGCAAAGGGATTGGTTAGAGCCTGAAACTGGGTCTCCAGGACGAGTGTTTAGCAAGACCTTAGACCCTCTGAGATGGATGCAGAGAGAGCAGCCCGAGGCATGACAGCTGGGGACACCAGCAAGGGGTCCAGTGAGGACAAAAGCGTCTTTTTTTTTTTTTTTTTTTTATTGGCTGTGCTGGGTCTTTGGTGCTGTGTGAGGGCTTTCTCTAGTTGATGCGAGCGAGGGCTATTCTTTGTTGTGGTGCACGGGCTTCTCATTGCGGTGGCTTCTCCTGTTGTGGAGCATGGGCTCTAGGCACGTGGGCTTCAGCGGTTGCAGCACATCGGCTCAATAGTCGTGGCTCACGAGCTCTAAAGCACAGGCTTAACAGTTGCGGCACACGGGCTTAGTTGCTCCGCGGCATGTGGGATCTTCCCAGAGCAGGGCTCAAACCCGTGTCCCCTGCATTGGCAGGTGGATTCTTAACCACTGTGACACCTGGGAAGCCCAAAAGCGTCTTTTTAAAGATCCACCACATTCAATGTGAATCCAGCAGAAGCTGATGAGAAAGATAAAAACTCCGATGACCCTTCTCCCCCTTCATGACTCTCCCTACTATTAAGATGCCATCCTGGACCTGAAGTGGAATTTGACTTTTGAGTTTGCACTGAGAATTGACTGAGAATTTACCTGTAAGGGACCAGGTTCTGAATCAGAAGGAATCTATGTGGCGAGATCAGGGTTCACTCCCGTCCAGGGACATTGGACCCAGGAAAGAGGGCCTGTGCTCTGGTCAACTTCATCTGTCCCCTCCGATAGGATGGGTGGTCCTTGGGTTAACAGATGTGCCCGCTGATGGCTGTACACATCCTGGAAGCTGGGTGCTGTGTTTGCATCATCCCCACACAGTGGTGATGGGGGCTTCTGAGACCGCATTCTCTTCTTCCATCTTCTTTCCCGGGGCTGCCCTCCTGTGGCTGGGAGCTTGGGGCTGAGCAGTGGCCAGAGGACAGCTATTTTTGTGGGTGGAGCAGAACACAAGGGCTTTACACCTGCCTGCATGTGCCCACGGCAACTGAAGTGCAGGCAGGACAAGTGGGACGAGACAGGGTTGGCCGTGGTCTGCTGTGTTGCCCGCCCCCACACACACAAACACAGCTGCCACGTCTGCAGAATTTTCAGGAGGAATTCTACCTGCAGACCTGGCCTTCCTGGTGATGTAAAGGTATATTTACCAAGGTGGGAAGATAGAACACAACTGGATCATTTACTTGTTTGATTTGTAACTTGTAAGCAGACATAGCTCACAGGCCCTCATCTGCACTCTTGCCCTGGGGCCTGCGTGTGTTGGAAACAGACCGGCTGCTCTCACTGGAAATGATGCTCTGTCTGGGGCTCCCCCAAGTTCAGTTACAGAGACAGAGGAGGTGGCATTTTTGTGCATTGAAGTGGTGACTTTGTTTGAAACCTGTTCTAGACACTCGGATTATTGTCTATGAGGTGCCTTCTGTTGCTGTAAAAAGTTAACGTTTAATTCTTGGAGCGTTGCTAAGCCAAGGAAAAATGCTTTGGCTGGTCTGAGTCTTCTTGAGCTTTTACATTTGTGGAGCTGGGGAGGGACAGGTGGTGGGAAACAGCGCCCGCTCCCCCGTGGGCATTGCGTGAGCGCTGCCCGGATTGAGATTGATTTTCTCTTACAGACACAGCCCTTCCCCCCACCGCTGGCCTTGACTCGGTGCCCTTCAGATGGGCTTCCTGTCCTCTGGTTTGCTATGCCATCCTGTCTCTCCTCTGACACACCGCTCTTCACTTGCTTTCTCCCTTTGGGTACCACGCCGCATGCGCATTTTCCTCCCCGTCCAGAGCAGCCGGAACCCTCCGGCCTTGACCTTGTGAGTCTCCTGCTCCCCTGTGCTGGCTCCCCTGACTCTACAGCGGGATCCAGGCCAAGCTCACTCTCGTCCCTACTGATGGGAGAGCAGCCCAAACCGAGGAGGAAGACACAGCACCACGAACATCCTGGTGTGGCCCAGATTTCCCAACCAAAGAAGATTTGAGCTGGAAGGTGCCCTCAAGGTCACTTTTGAGTCAGACACTGCAGCTTGCAGGCTCTGGGTCTCCACCCCCAGCAGCACACGTCTCCCTGATGGGAACCCTGGGCCTTTGCCTCTCCCATGGGTTACACCCCATAGCATCCCTTCCTCAAGAACTCACTTTGTGCAGTTTTTGTTGGCAGTCCAAGAAACAAAAGCAGAAATCCTTTTCTCCTTAACATGTTTCCAGATGGATCTACCCCAAGAAATGTTAGACAAAAAAATAAACAAAACAAAAAAACTGCTTAATTGTTGCTTTGAAGGAGGGAATGATGGTTTGGCTACAAGCGTTTCCTCTGTGGATGTGGCTTTACTGTAGCTACTACTCCTGGACACCAAATAGATAATCAGGACAGCAAACAATAAAGACGGATCACTTCAATCACAGGAAAGCTAATAAAAATATATTACTTTTCTAGTATCACCCATCTCTATTTACATCAGTGGGGTGTGTGCATTACTGTTTTATTTTATTATTCCATTCTGTTTGTTTATTTTTGTTCAAACTTTATTAGAAGATTGAGATGGGGAATCCATCATTTCTGATTGATTCATTTCTTTATTCTAAAGTCTCTCTTCAATCATATATACAGCTCATTTCTGAGTACAACCTCACTGCTATGGACTGAATGTCTACATCCTCCAAAATTCATACGTCGAAACCTAACACCCAATGTGATGGTGTTTGGAGGTGACGCCTTGGGCAGTGATGAGATCATGAGGGTAGAGCCCATATGAAGCGGGTTAGTGCCCTTATGAAAAAGGGAGCTCCCTGCCCCTTCCACCAGCTGAGGACACAGCAAGAAGACAGCCATCTGTAAGCCAGGAAGTGGGTCTTCACCAGACACCAGGTCTGCCAGCACCTTGACTGCCAGCCTCCACAGCTGTGAGGAAAGCATTCCTGTTGTTTCTAAGCCACCCTGTCTACGGTCTTTCCTTATAGCAGCCCCAGAGGACTAAGACACTCACCTCTTGCCATGTGGTCTGGAACCAAGAGACTCACCTCGGAAGACCTCAGCATAGACTCAAAGACAGGCTTTATATCTTCCATGCTCTTATTATCCATAGGTAAACACTTTCTTTGAAAAATAATTTGAGCTGATTTATAAGGCATGTATATGTAATCAAATTTATATAATAAAATTATCACCCTAATCATTATAGTTATAACATAAAATAATAATAGTATGATAATATGAGTATATTTTAAATATATTTATTTAAACATATATTTAAATAAAATCATAGAATTGAGTCCATGGCAGCCGACACACTCCATCTCTGAGGCAGAGAACTTCAGGACTAGAGACTTTCAGTCACCCTCTGTCCAGCCCTTTGGTTAACTACAGACCTGCTTTCTGATCTTTGCTCAGGTTCAGCATCATCACTGGGCCATCAGACCACTGCCCGCTGAGTCCCAGACCAGACTCTAGTTTTCATCATTTCTTCCACTATGAACACTCAAGGCTTCATCTGAATGTGTAAGATTTAATTTTCTTGCCTAGACTTCAGATCTGTGCTGTGATGCCTGTGTACCCTCCAGTTCTAAGACCGTGACCCGTACCAAGTCCAACACCCCCCACCCCCTCAGCCCTTCCCTCCAATGGCTTTCTGGCAGCGCCCTCACAGCCCACTGCTCCCCTCGGGGTCCAGGTGGTGTCTGGAACCCTGACAGCCCTGGACTCTCACAGCATCTCGGTGCTTGTTAGAAACGGACAGAACTTGAAGGGTCAATATCATTACCTTATTAAGAACCAGCCTCTTGTAAAAGATGTTCTCTCCTGGATTGTGGTTTTCCAAATGACTTTTATTATCATCCATCATGTAAAGGATTCCGGGGAGGCCTTCCACTACCAGGTGGTTTTTCCTAGAACATGTCTTTACCAGCTCTCTTCCTTCTACATGCAGAATCAAGGCCTTCTGAAGTCTGGTCTTGACCACAATATCTTTCTCTTTATCTCTTACCACTCCCCTGCAAGAATCACCTCTCTGTTCAGACTAGTCTGTGGGTGACACCCTGCAAATACTGTGCTGCACCGTTTTCCTTGGCTGTTATCCTTTTCTGAAAACTGTCACTTCTTCTTCAAGTATACTCAGCCCTGTTGGACCGCTTCCTCTCCTAACAATATTTACTGCATTCACTTAATAAGTATTTATGGGGTGCCTGTTATGGGCAGGTACTAGGTACCAGTGATGCAGTGCTGAGTAAATTGAACACAACAGTCCTCCCTGCGCTGATGCTAGAATCAATGTTGGCGGTGATTAGAAGGGGAAAAAAAAGGAGTTGACTTGAGAAGGGACAAAAAGTGGACAGCAGAGCAGGAGCCTCAGGTGAGAAAACAAAGCTAAAGGCACCCAGGCCTCGGGTCTATACTCCTGTTCACTGGGAGGGAAGGGGAAGTTGGGTGAATGCCAGAGGGTTCTATGAAATTCTCCTGCTCCTATGTAACACCCCCATGAGTAGAGTGAATGTTGCTGAACCTTGGGTTCTAGGAAGGCGGCAAATTCACGGCGGTTTCTCCTTAGCAAAATGGTAGCAGAACTCTAGTGAAAGAAGAACAGGGAGACTGGACTCAGTGTGATTACAGCATGGAGTACAGGACCCCTAAAGACGTCCAGACAAGGAGTGAATGTAGGGAGAATCAAGTGACATCTCAGTGTTGGGGGAAGGACACAGAAAACAGTCATCACACATGAGACAGAAAGATGGACTCAGGACACCAGTTTGAGAAGCAGAGCAAAGCCGTTAATGGTTGAAAGAACAGGTCAATGGACAATAAAATTCAACGGTCCAAGTTTGTGAATTCCACGATTCTTCAATACATTGGAAACCATTGCTAAGTCTTAAGCGGTGCAGGTTTATCGATAACTACTGGATAGCCCTGGAGGTCGAGGGGTGATTGGCTGATTTTGCTCAGAGGAGCTGGCAGTGAAGAATTCAGTGTGCAGCCTGGCTGTGGAGGAGCTAACTAGCCTGCAAGACCAGGAATGAAGTCAGAGTCCAAGGTTCAAGAGGAAATAATACTAAAGAAACAAGGACGGGGCTTCTTCGCACAAAAGTCACAGAGAGGGTGTCTCTGAGTTTCACTGGGACCGTGGTCCTGAGTGGTGAACAGGGACAAGAACCTATCTCAGGCGGGAGGACTAGGTCTCATCACCTTTCAAAATAGCATGCTCTACCGGGTCTCCTGTGACTGAGTGACCCTAAAGGGAGTGGTGGCAGAAACAGGTTTAAAAGTCCAGCTTGTGGCCAGAAATCAGAAAGAGGGCATCAGAGCCAGAGCCACCTCAGGAACCCAGAGACCTCCAGAGAGCAGGACAAAGGAAAGAAGAGCAGGGCAGCACAGGGAGAATAAAAGCAGTGACCGTTAATTTGGGAGTTAATTTTGTTAATGTTATTCTGGATGCTGGAAAAAGGAGAAAGTCATAGGGAGCCTCTTGCTGGGGTAAATATCACTCCACCTGGAGAGGGAGAAAGAAAGAGTCTTTCTGGTGAGCAGATCCTGGTCAGGGAAAAGGCTTATCACAAGCCCTTGGTGTGAATTGTTTATCAGATGATTCTCCCACAGACCTAAGACTGGGGTAGCCAAAACGCCCGGAGGAGGAGCAATGGGACAGATGGATCATTCACAAGTTTGCTTAAAAACACCTCTGCCCGTGTTACGGCCTTTAACTTGATATTAAAAAGCCATTCGGTGGGTTTTATTCTGGGCTTTTGAGGGAGATTGATTTTATTCAATGTTTTGATTAGTTTTTAAGACCCTCAGCCATTTCTGTTCCTTTATTGTCACCCTCTGTAGAGGAGGACACCATTTAGAAATTTGACAGTATTTTTCTTTAAACATTTTGTCCTTTTGCGGTTGTCAAATATTGAATTAGGTCTTGTTATAAACAGACCAGAAGCTGTCACTGTTGACATTTCCCTTCATTAGGAAGAAACTGAGAGCTGACATTTTCAACCTATCAGCTCCAGTTGGCCTGCAGATAAGACACAGCGTGGAGTACGAGGCAATCTGTCTCCTTTCCCGCACCTGTTACAGACTCACCAGGAAACATTCATTGATAAAACGCCTGCACTTCATGGGTGCCAAAGTATCTCTTCAAGGGAGAGGAAATGAAAAGTATCGATTAACTCTAGGATTAAAGTCTGAATGAATGAAAGAAGGCATTCATTTGATTCCTATGAGATTACTAATTAACTCTAAGATTTGAAATCTGAATGAATGAAGACATTGATTTGAGTCCTGGTTTTTTGCCTCTTAGTTGGTTAATTTCTTTGGTTCTCACTTTATTTGCAAAATTGGAAAAAATAACATTAGCTCCTTTACCTACGCCAAAGGATTATTACAAGGAGTCAATTAGTTAATGTAGTGAAGTGCTTTACAAATGTTAAGTTTTACGTTACATACCACACAGGCTGAATGAAATAGGTTATTTGGTTAGATTCACGGAAGGACTTCTGGAATCATTCAAAGGTCAGGCAAGAACTGTGGTTGAGGTTTTGGAGATCTGGAGTCCTATTTCACTCTCCTGGAACTCATCGCTAGACTAAATTGATGAACGTATTTTCTTATCTTTTTTAAAAAACTTTTATTGGCTTATAGTTGATTTACAATGTTGTGTCAGTTTCAGGTGTAGAGCAAAGTGATTCAGTTATAGATGTACATGTATCTTTTCTTTGTAAGATTATTTTCCCATATAGGTCATTACAGAGTGTTGAGTAGAGTTCCCTGTGCTATACAGCAGGTCCTTATTAGTTATCTATTTTATATATAGTAGTGTGTGTATGTCAATCCCAATCTCCCAATTTGTCCCTCCCCCCCCCCCACTTTTGGTCACCATAAGTTTGTTTTCTACATCTGTGACTCTGTTTCTGTTTTGTAAATAAGTTCATTGGTACCATTTTTTTAGATCCCACACATAAGTGATATCATATTTCTCTTGCTCTGTCTGACTTACTTCATTCAATATGCCAATCTCTGGGTCCATCCATGCCGCTTTCTAATCTAATCCCCTCTGAAGTTCGTGACTACCTTTTGGAGCCTCATTCACAGAGAATTATGTGTTTGAAGATTGAGGCTGACGCAGCTGATACGGTAGTTTGTGTGCATCGTTTTGGGTTTTTGAGGGAAAAGTGGGCAAAGTTGGAAGCAATTGCTTGCAGGTCACAGCAAAATCTGTGAGGTACATTGACTTAGTTTGAGAAGCAGAGTATGACTAAAATTTTCCCACCTACCAAATGGATATTCCAGGGTTTACAGGTAACCCAACAGGGGCTGGACTGAAAAAAAAAAAAAAAAAAAAAAGGTGAACAATGCCCGATGCAATTCAGAAGTGAAAGTGGAGAGACCTGTGACCTTGCCCTTCTTACTTTATTTTCTACATTAAATCCAGTCTCCTTTTCCACATGGGAAGCCAATTGCCTCCTTACTAATTTTGATTAAATTCAGGATGGCCAATATTGGGTCAAAACTCACGTGGAAAGAGTTTTGAGTTAAAGTAATTATCGATGATCTTTACTTCCAAATTCTAAGTAAGCTAAGGTACAGCTCAGCGCCTGCTGGAATTTACCCAAGTGGGATGTTAAAATTTGGATGTCAACCAATGCAATCAATAAGGTGCTGACAAAAGCTAGAATGTTGTTCACTCTGGGTGTCAAGTAACTTGACTGCAGTCTGTTGTTTGCATTAATAAGGCAAAGCTTCAGAGCACACCAAGGAGAACGATCCCCTCCTACGCCCTGCTGGTCAGCCCAAGTGTGGGCCCCTGGCCTTCTGAGCAGAGGGCTGGCCAGCTCTCAGCCCTGCTCACACCACTTTGCTGGGCACCCTTGTGCAGCCGCAGTCCATCTGGTTGAGGCGACCTGGAATGGTTTTGTTTAACCCAGTGTGTTGAATATGTCTGGAGACAAGACTTGTGAAAGGGTTGGTGATGGCTGGTGATGCTTTCAGCTTCGTGGTGGTCATTTACCTGCATGCACTACTGTTTGAGGAAGAAGTTACTATTTTCTCTGAAAATGTTTTCTTCTATTTGATTATTTCTTAAGCACTAGAGAATGCATCTTCTCTGAGTGGAAAGGGAGGTAGACATTTCTATGGAATAGTGTGAATCGTTACATCTGGGTTCTTATTCCAATTTCTTATATAAACTTTAGAAAATTACCTCTTGAGCCTGAATTACCTCATTTGTAAAAAACGCAGACAGTATTATTTATTTCATAGACTTGGGATAAGGATTAAGTGAATTAGCAATATGTGGAGATATCCTCCTCAGCGCCTGACCCATAGTAATAGGCATTTAACAACTGTAAATTTTCTCCCCCCCCATCATGGTGGGGATGAAAGAATGCAGCACAGGATGGGGGATCAGCAAGCCCAGACTCTAGCTGTAGCAGCTAAATCGATCAGTGGTGACACTTGATAAGTCACATAGACTCTCTAGATTCCTTCTTCTATAAAAATAAGAGGTGTTCTTTTTGATGATGGCCATTTTGACAAGTGTGAGGTGATGTCTCATTGTTGTTTTGATCTGCATTTCCCTGATGATTAACGACGTTGAGCATCTTTTCATGTGCCTGATGGCCATCTGTATGTCTTCTTTGGAAAAATGTCTATTCAGTTCTTCTGCCCGTATTTTAATCAGGTTGTTTGATTTAATGTTGAGTTGTATGAGCTGTTTATATACATTGGATATTAATTCCGTATCGGTCATATCATTTGCAAATATTTTCTCCCTTTCTCATTTTGTTGATGATTTCCTTTGCTGTGCAAAAGCTTTTAAGTTTAATTAGGTCCCATTTGTTTATTTTTGCTTTTATTTCCTTTGCTTTCAGAGATGAATCCAAAGAAATATTGCTGCAATTTATATCTGCCTATGTTTTCCTCTAGGAGTTTTATAGTATCCTGTCTTACATTTAGGTCTTTAATCAATCCATTTTGAGTTTACAAATGATGGTGAGGATGTGGAGGAAAGGGAACCCTCTTACACTGTTGGGGAAATGTAAGTTGGTGCAGCTACCGTGGAAAACAGTATGGAGGTTCCTCAGAAAACTAAAAATAGAACTACTATATGACCCATCAATTCCACTGCTGGGTGTATATTTGAAAAAAATTAGAAACACTAATTCAAAAAGATACACGCATCCTGATGTTCATAACAGCATTATTTACAATCGCCAAGGCATGGAAGCAACCTAACTGTCCATCAACAGATGAATGGGTAAAGAAGATGTGGTACATGTATACAATGGAATATTACTCAGTCATAAAAAAATGAAATTTTGCCATTTGCAGCAACATGGATCAATTTGGAGGGTGTTATGTTAAATGAAATAAGTCACACAGAGAAAGACAAACACTGTATGATATCACCTATATGTGGAATCTAAAAACTACACCAAACTAGTGAATATAATTAAAAAAGCAGACTCACAGATACATAGAGAACAAACTAGTGGTTACCAGTGGGAAGAGGGAAGTGGGGAGGGGCACGATACGAGTAGAGGAGTAAGAGGTACTGTTAGGTATAAAATAAGCTACAAGGATATATTGAAAAACACAGGGAATCTAGCCAATGTTTTATAATAACTGTAAGTGGAGTATAACCTCTAAAAATTATGAATCAGTACATTGTACACCTGTAACATACAATATTGTACAGCAACTATACTTCAGTTAAATAAATAAATAAACAGCGGTAAAATTGATTTTAAGGTTTCTTCTAGCTTGATTAACTTAGGCTTATTGGCACATTTTTTTCTGATTCAATTCTAAAATTTAGCATAACACTGTATTGTTACCCAAGGGGTACTGCCATTCACATGGTGTTGGCATTCATACTTTATGATGCTCCTGTATAGGAAAGATAGTTAGCACGTTTCCAGGGATCTGCACTCTGTCCCTTGGAAGAATAAAGGAAGACCTCGTCGGTAACTCTTTAGAAGGCATCTTATGTCCGTGTTGCAGGGATACAGCTGTCTGTAACAGAGAGGGGGATGTTTATCCCTTTGAGTGTGGGCTAAGCTGCACAGTTCTGGACTGCAGAGCCAGCCCAGAAGGATCTCCGTTTGGTGCTTACCTCTCAGGGGATCTTCAGTATTTGAAGTTCCAACCTTGAGATGCTGCCAGTGGGTCATGTCCATTGCTATCCGTGCCCTGAGATAGTTCTAGGCCAGGTAACTGGTGGACGAGACACTGAATTCAACCTGATGTGTCCGTGGACATAGAGGTTTTGAGAGAATAAATGGACATTTGTATCCTGTGAGGCTTTTTCACCCCCAAGGGCAGATACCCTTATTTTTTAAATTTTGGCAATTGATGGTATATAAAACTGGAAAATAGAGACTGTCAGAGCTGGCTAATGATGGTGGACAAGAATTCCATCCATGATGATTAAAACTCTATGTTTTAGAAGTCTTTGGGGAATTGTTAGAGATCTATCTGCAGAAGACTGGCAGAGTAAAAGTAATTTCTCCACAACTGAAAGACAGAATAGAGGTAGATTCTGAAATACACAGCAAAATTGCAAAACTGAACGCACTGCTGAATTGACTGTGAGCACTTAGCACAAGAAAGCATGATCTCTAGAAACCAGTGCAAACTTCCTAGAAATTAACTTTATTTTTAAGGTTGACAGACTCTATATTAGCGACTGAGTACCTGACATATTGGGTGGAATATTTCACGTTATCCTTGTGAACAAGTTAGAGAAATGTGGATGAAATTGCAGTAGTCCTGTGAATTTACAAAAATCAAGCATTTACATCAATCAGCAAGAAGGTTCAAGGATTCTGTAGGACCTGGAGGACATGAGGATAGAACTGGAGATATTTAGCCTGGAGAAGAAAAGTTTCTTTTTTCTTCCTTGGGAGGGCTAGGCATGGTAGTGGTTTTCAAATATTTTTAACAGCTCTGTTGTTGAAGAGGAATTAGACATTCCCTGTGTTTCAAGTAGGACAATTTGGGATGAGGGAGGCAGACTTTTCTTAATCCGAGGGAAAAGCTTCCTGCCAATCAGTCTAATGGAAAGGAGAGTCTTTTGAGGCAGCTGATATTACTTCCCTGATGAGTTCAAGAAGCTGGTCCAACATGGATGCAACTAGATATTATCGTACTAAGTGGAGTAAGTCAAAAAGAGAAAGACAAATACCTTATGATATCACGTATATATGGAATCTACACTATGGCACAGATGAACCTATCTACAAAGCAGAAACAGATGCACAGACATAGAGAACAGACTTGTGGTTGCCAAGTGGGGAGGGTGTGGGTGGGTCGGGGGGAGAGGGATGGACTAGGAGTTTGGGATTAGCAGATTCAAACTATTACATTCAGAATGGACAACAAACAAGGTCCTACTGTAGAGCACGGGGAACTATATCCAGTCTTCTGGGATAAACCATAATGGAAAAGAATATAAAAAAAGAATGCGTATATATGTATAACTGAGGCATTTAGCTGTATAGCAGAAATTAGCATGACGTAAATCAACTATACTTCACTAAAAAAGAAAAGAAGAGGCTGATCATCTGTGTTAGATGCTGTCTAGTGGTTGCTCGCATTAAAGAGAAGTTGGATAAGATAATTCCTTCTGGTTCTTTCTAAACTTTCAGATGCCGAGATAAGGTTGAAGAAATGTTAGTGGTCAAAAAGCAAATGAATATCTTCCCCTTTCTCATCGTGACTAAAGCATATTATGTTTTGTCACACAGAAAAGAACTTCAATTCCTAAGTGCCCTGCATTAGAAGTAAACCAAGAATAAGGAAACCTGCTAAAAGCCATGAATACCAAGAATTTCCTAAGAGCATTACACCATATTAGCCACCAGTAAAGGGGAGCAGTTCATGCTTTTTTAAAAGACAAGAATATTTACCAAATATATCCAATCTAATGAGAATTGTGACTGCCAGATAATTTGAACTGTGTATATTGCATTCGCTCTCATATTCTAGGAGTGGTTTGTCTGAAAACTAGATCCCGTTGCAAATATAAGTAATTTTTTTTCTTAGAGGTCAAAGTTATCTATGAGTTTTCCTTTTTCCTTCCTAGTCAAGTTGATGAAGGTTTAGATTCCCAGTTTAGGAAGTTGATAGGTTTTGAACTCTTCTGACTGTGTAATGTATATTAAGAAACACCATTTATGTCATGAGCTAGGATCATATATGCATTATAACTGAAACCAAATATCTGAGAAACAATACCTGTATTTACATACCCATGTAATACTCTGAAATTTTCAATTCAATTCAATTCATTAGTTGTCAAATACTGTTCATGTCCTTCTAATTTCACAGGATTTGCAGGTTGAAAAACACTACTGCAGTCACTAGCTGGAGAAAACTCCAATAACAGAGAATTCAGGTCTTGTCATTCAGGACATTTGATCACCTTGCTACAGAAAGATAATCTTTGCATATATAGTGTCAGAAAGGTCCTGGAGTTTGCAATGCAGTTCCATCTTACTCTGTAGTTCCTTTCTTCATGAATTTTCTGCCTATTCTCCCCCCACCACCCCACCCCGAGGAAATCCTCACAGCAGCCAGCTGAAAACATGAAAGGCTTGAGAGATGTATAGATAGACCACGTTTGTTCTGTGGATCTTAAAGCTTTACATCTAGAGAAGCAAGTTTTCGCCGGAAGCATGTCTGTTTATGCGTCCATTCAGGTGGCTGCCTAGATAATGGAATTGCTGATACACGGCTCAGAGCTGTTTGGGTAACTAAGCATTCTTTTATTATCAGGAAGGCAAATGCAGTTTCGAAGATCAAAGTGGACACATCCTGGAAGCTACATTTATTGCAAAAGGCTAAAGTGTCTGCCTTCCTAGGAATCAAAGGGACTTAAAGCAGAAAGGCGGTCGTATTGGATAGAATGCCATTTTTGACAGGACAGCAACCACCTAAGTAGGTGACAGGAGCAAGAGGTAATTTAATTCCGAAAGTTAGCAACTCTGCCAGCTCTGTGGTTAAGCAAGGTGCCTAATACTGTGATAGCCACATCCAGGGTCTACCTGACAAAAATTTCTACTGTCAGTGTAGGGATTGAGAATATTTTTGGGATTTTCACCATTTGCAGTTCCTTTGGTAGCATTTTGATCCCACATCTGTAGAAAGCAGGGACCCCACTGTTGCAGTGGAAGTAAAGTAGAAGTCATGATTATATAACCCAGTCATGATTACAGTACTTATTGGAAAAGTTATCGTGAATGAATCCTCAGACTTAAACATGGCAACCTTGAATACTAGCAACCGGACCATGGCTATTCTACCATCAGCTGACATCTAGTAACACTGCCACCATGTTTAGGGTCTTTCTGTATCTCCCCCCATACCTGCCTGGCTTTAATCCCACCTGAAGCCCTTTGGCCAGGACTTTCAGATGGTTACCTTCAGGAACGTCTAAAGATCCTCTCTCAGCTGGGCCCAGGTCAAATGCTTACTAGAAACTCCTTGCCTTGGATTACTAAAAAACTTTCCTGGTAGTTTCCAATCTCCTTGAAATCTTGGCTGAAGTATTTGGAAGAGTAGCAAAGGCCTTCATTATTTCTTCTCAAAAACTCGCAATTTATGAGTCTGAAGAAGCCTCTTTCAGAAATTCTGGATGCTTAACGAGCATGCTTCATATTACAAAAGAAATGATTTCTCCTCATTTTTATCAGGCTCATGTCTTCTGAAATCCCCTTTGCTTTCCCAAGAGCTTATCTTCCTAGAGACTAGAATTGGAGGAAACATTTTCCTGATGTTTATCAACTTACTGTAATTTAAAGTGTGAGTGTCACAGATATAATGTTTGCACTTGGGAGTTTCTCTACCGCAAATTGATGAAAAGACAGTATTGATTTTTTTGATGTTGAGTTGTATGAGCTGTTTATATATTTTGGATATTAATCCCTCATTGATTATATCATTTGCAAATATTTTATCTTATTCTGTAGGTCGTCTTTTCATTTTGTTGATGATTTCCTTTGTTGGGCAAAAGCTTTTCAATTTAATTAGGTCCCATTTGTTTATTTTTGCTTTTATTTCCTTTGGGAGATGGATCCAAAGAAATACTGCTATGTTTTGTGTCAAAGGGTGTTCTGCCTATGTTTTCCTCTAGGGGTTTTATAGTATCTGGTCTCACATTTAGGTCTTTAATCCATTTTGAGTTTATTTTTGTACATGGTGTTAGAGAATCATATAAGTCAACATCAAAGAAACCAAGCAATTGGGGCTTCCTAGGTGGCGCAGTGGTTAAGAATCCGCCTGCCAATGCAGAGGTCACTGGTTCGATCCCAGCTCCAGGAAGATCCCACATGCCACGGAGCAACTAAGCCCGTGTGCCAAAAAAAAAAGAAACCAAGCAACCCAATAAAACAAATGGGCAGAAGACCTTAATAAACATTGCTCCACAGAGGACATGCAAATGGTCAATAGGCACATGAAAGATGTTCAATATCACTAATTATCAAGGAAATGCAAATCAAAACCACAATGAGGTATCATCTCACACCTGTCAGAATGGCCATCATCAAAAAAGACCACAAATAACAAATGTTGTCGAGGATGTGAAGGAAAGGAAACCCTCATACATGGTCAGTAGGAATGTAAATTGGTGCAGCCACTGTGGAAAACAATGTGGAGATTTATCAAAAAACTAAAAATAGAACTACCATATAATCTGGCAATTTCACTCCTGGGTATATCCAAGAAACCCCCCAAAAACACTCATTCAGAAAGATCCAAGTACCCCAATGTTCACAGCAGCATTATTTATAATAGCCAAGATATGGAAGCAACCTAAGTGTCCATCAATAGATGAGTGGATAAAGAAGATGTATCCATGGCATACACACACACACACACACACACAACACACACACACACACACACACACACAGTAGAATACTACTCAGCTGTATAAAAGAATGAAACCTTGCTATTTGTAGCAACATGGATGAACTTGGAGGATGTTATGCTAAGTGAAATAAGTCAGACAGAGAAAAACAAATACTTTACGATATCATTTATATGTGAAACCTAGAAAAGTACAACAAACTAGTGAATATAACAGAAAAGAAACAGACCCTCAGGTATAGACAACAAACTAGTGGTTACCAGTGGGAAGAGGGAAGTGGGGAGGGGCAAGATAGGGGTAGGGGAGTAAGAGGTACTAACTATTAGGTATAAAATAAGCTGCAAGGATGTATTATACAACACAGGGAATCTAGCCAATATTTTATAATAACTGTAAATGGAGTATAACCTTTACAAATTGTGAATCACTGTATTGTATACCTATAACATATATATTGTACAGCAACTATATGTCAATAAAAAATAAAATGAAATAATAAAAAGACAGTATTGATTTTAACGCATTTTAAATAGAATCTTAGGGCGCAAAGCGAGGATCTAGACTTTTTTTGTATTAAGAAAAAATATAATAGTTTTAAAATTATAAAGGTTTTAATGAGATCAAAAGGGTGAAGTATGAGGAATAGATGATAGCACACCTTGGGCAATCTCTGCGTAACTTTCGGAAAAAGTTCGCCATTAACGGTCCTAATAGTTTGTCAAGCTAAGCCATATTTTTTTCTTTTTCTTGACATACACAATTCTCACGTCCACATTGGAAAAAAAGAATTTAGCTTTGTAGAAATCAATAGATTACTGTAAACTTCTATCTGTATAGAACTGAAACTGGAGGCAGTATTATCAAAGGTTATCTACTCTGGATCTATCCTTTGGATTGAATTCCCCAAGTTTAAGTTCTGGGAGCACCTGCTCATCAGAAGCACGCCCTTCCTTTATAAAGAAGCAATTCCCAGCAGGGTGTGGAACGTAGGCCTAAAGACACATTTATATTTTATATCATTCCCTAATAAAGAAAAGTAAAAGAGTGAATTTAAATAATCCTTTAGGGAAAAGCAGAAAGAACAGAGGGCACTGAAAATGAGAGCCCCTCTACGAGAATATCTGAAAGGAACTGCATATCCCTTCTCTGTGCATTTGCTGTGAACTCTACTTTTACTGATTCGACACCGCATATGCCCTTTCATGCTCAGAAAGTCGGAGAATGTACTCAGCACAGCTTGGGATTTTACACAGATCACAGGGGCTGACCTTTCCCCCACGTTTTGCATACTTTTGCCACATGTTTTCTTCCATTTCATTAGCCATGAATCCTCCTGGGTCTCCAGTTGACACACACACCTGAGTTACCTGCCCCCTCTCCCTTGGCCCCTCCCTCCGCTGCTACTCACTCAAAGGGGTCGCTGGGATCCGCCCTCTGCAGCTCCGGAGGGATGGGAATCCGCTTGTAGTACATCTCCCAGTCAAAGGCGCCGCGCATGGCATCCCCGGCCTGGGCCTCGTACCCGAAGTGATTGTGGTCAATGACATCGATCATGGGGCACACGATGGTTTTGTGGTTGAGTGCAATTTGGTCTGAAAAACGAGAGCACAGAATAGGAAATGACACGCCAGCCCAGGTCGTCGCTCACTTTTCTGCCAAGAGAAGCCCTTCCTAATGCATCTGCGCTTGGAGCCTGGTTCCCTCTTGTCTTCGGAGCGCTTTGCAGAATCTCTGTTTGAATGCTGGCCTTAACGTGATGGGACAGTGATTAGCTGCAATTAGTGTTGTGGTGTTTTCCTTGAAGAAAGTGGTGTCCCAGAGAGACCTGGAGAAGTCCACTTAACTCTCCCTCTGTCACATGTTTGCTCTGACCTGTCCCCAATCTGTCATTTTACACTGCATCCAACACGCATGGAGAATAAACAGTCCTTGTGTTCCTTCAAGCATACAGCTAGAGCCTGCTGAGAAAATACTGGCTTGCTTTCTAGAGGTTCCAAAGTGTAAATATTTAACTTCCTAGTTTTTTTAGCATCTTTCTTAGGATGGCCATGATGGTGGTCCCTCCCCCGCCCTCCAAATGCTGCCAGATTATACACAGAATTCTTTGCTCTCAGGCTTACCAGAGATTTTGCCAAGTCCTATTTTGCTGCTCTTCTTTAATATAGACTCTATTTATCAAAGCTATACATCTTTATCTTTTCTCATCATATCCAAAAATATGTTAGGTGGCCCAATACTACCGCTACTGTTCCTGCTGCTATTAAATTCTTGAGCAACTACTAAGCAACTGCTCATCCTGTTCTCAGTCCTCCTATCAACCCTGTGAGGTGGCTTCTATCATCATTCCCAGCTTACATATGAGGAAACTGAGCTCAGAGAAGTTAAATAGCTTGTTCAAGGTCGCTCATCTTTTGAGGGCAAGAATTAGGATGCTACCCCCGCTTAATGGTCCCATCCTAAAGCCTGGGGTCTTTGCAGTTGCCAGTGGTGCTTCTCTGAGGCAGAAAGGAGAGTTATTTTCCAGTTACAGCGCCAGCTCCTCCCTTGTAGATGTTATTATGTGAGACGTGAACAGCCAGTGTGGGGAAGGGTGTGTACAGGTTCTTTGGCTCACATGTGAAGTACTGTCTTCCCAACAATGTGCATATCTTCAATATTTATTATAACAAACTAATACTGTCGGGCAGGCAGAACTTTTAAGTGTGAACATCTGCTTTCTGGTTCTTTGTAAGACCTTTGGATGTGACGTGTGGAATAAAATACATTTAAATGTCTCTAAAAAAGAAAAGATGTCATTTAGAAATAATGAGGTCTGGCTATTTCAGCATCTTTGTTTTGATGACACTGTTAAGGCGGGGTGTGGAAACACAGAACCCTATGGAAGGTCTCCCCTCCAGACCTACAGTCCTTTCATTCATACATTCATTTGTTCATTCATTCATTCATAAGTCAATAGCCATTCATTAAGTAGAAACTACATATCTGTCACTTTTCTAGGTTCTGGGGGTACAGCGGTGAGTAACAACCACAAAAATCCCTGTCTTCATGAATAGAGCAAAGAGAACCAACATACATAGTAAATAACTGAATTATATAGTATGCTAGAAGGTGAGAAATGTGATGGAAAGAAGATAAAGCAGGGTAAGGGGAAAGTGGCATGTGGAAAGGGTTGCAATCTTATTTTATTTTTAACTTTTTCAGCTTACTATGTTTTGGGCTTTATTTCTAGGTATTTATTTTATTGACAAGGGGTTGCAGTTTTAGCTAGCATGGTCCCAGGAGGCCTTAGAGAGCCTGAGGGTCACCTTAATCTTATTTCAGTTAATTAGTAGACAGAGAGACCACCCCCCTCTCCAGCATCCTTTAAGTTAATCCCACCAAGGGCTCTATGGGCATCCTTTTTCCCTCAGGCAAGCCTTGCAGTGGGCTTTAATCTTTATTTAAGTGGCGTCCCCCCATAGATGTCTTTGGCAGAGGAGACCATTGTTGCTGTGTCCAAAATATTTTTTCTATCACCTCTGCAGGTATTTGAGTATTAAGGTTTCAGTGACTTTCTTCAATCAAATTCAGAATCAGGTTGATTTACAAGTTCCTTGACCACCAAGGAGTCCCAAGGTGACCCGAAGAGAATGAGTCTGTTAAATTAACTGTCAACTTTCCCTTCAAATTTCCTCCCAGCTCTCATCCAGCGGCACTAGTTTGGGGTGAAAGCAGCATGACTAATTTTTCATCTAAGGCTTGTGCCTACATTTCAGTTTCCAGGGATCAAACAAGCAGACTCTTAATGGGAAATTGAAATTCAGGTATAATCCCAAGGTGAAAAATGAACCAAGAAACTGTGTGGCTCCACCTGTTTTTTTTGTTTTTTCATTTTGGAGGATGTGTCAAGACACTGATAGAGGAAAATAAGAAGAGATACTGATCCTGAGCGCGAATCATTTCTTACCTATCAGGCCTACAGGAAATGAGATGCTTAAATGAGAAAAAGTGGGTTTCTCCTTATTCTCTGTCTTCTCCCTTTTTGCCCCCTATGTGTTTTTTTCCTTGTTAGATGCATATGAACAATCAGAGCCTTGATAACTGGCATTTAGGGACTGCTTTGATTCATAAATAAATTAGGCCTTGTGCTGACTTGTGTATTCAACACCATATAGGTCAAGTTCAGTTTAAGGGAAACTCACGGTTGCTAATGAAACTCTAAATTGCTATGTCCTTGGACAAGGTACTTTTAATTAAAAGCTCAGAGGAGTCTCTGGCCATCAGGAGCATAGAAACATCCCTGTTGATTAGGGTGGCTGGGCGGTTGTCTGTGGGGGAGAGTGTGGATCTGAGATGTGGAGGGGCCTTAGTTGCCGGTCATTTCCTGTTTTAAACCCAACACAGTTTTAATTGATTTTCCCCTCTGCATCTTTTACTAAGGGAGCTTTGCTGGTTCTACCTGAAATCCTGCGCCGTTGTCAATAGCAAATGATTCTTTCTGAGGCAGCTGTGGGGAAGGCGGCTGTTACTGGCTTTAGCTCCAAGGCCAGGGATATACTTACAATAAAAGTTGATGGAGTGAAATCTGGAGGGACAGAAAGGAACGCGATGTGTGTGCACCAAGAACTTTCTAGAAACACATTGTTTTTTTCTCAGCCTTACAATTTATTCTGTAGCCACTGCTGGGCTTTATCTCTGACTTCATCGTGAAATTAAAAAACACGGATGCTTGGACTCAGCCTCGTGTCGTGTTGTGAGCTTGAATGGCTTTTGGGACTTTTGTGTTTCTCACAGTTCAAGTGACAGAGTCTTCTCGTGGTCCTTTAGGACGTATCACCTGGATAGCAGCTCTGAGTGTTTGAGGGGTTGTGTGTGAACATCGGGGGGTCGTATATTCAGGGAGCGAGGCAGGTGCCAGAGTGGAAAAGAGAATGGCCCTATAAATCCTGGGAAAATGCCAGGGCGCTTACACGTTAACTGTATTCTGGGGCTGAATACGCTTCTCATCTCTTAACAATCCTATAATAATTGCTAAACTGTGTGTGTGTGTGTGTGTGTACGTGTGTGCATGTTAATCATACTGTGCTTCTAGGCGGTGTAATGCAGGGGTCCCCAACCCCCGGGATCTAATGCCTGATGCTCCGAGGTGGAGCTGATGTCATAATAATAGAAATAAAGTGCACAACGAATGTAATGTGCTTGAATCATCTCAAAACCATCCCCCCTGCCCCTGTCCTTGGGAACATTGTCTTCCACAAAAATGGTCCCTCGTGCCAAAAAGGTTGGGGACCGCTGGTATAAGGAACACTTTTCTCTTTTAGTGTTTACTCAGTGAGTATGACTGCAGGCAAGTTGAATGTCCGAGACAAAGAAATCAAACCTCTTCAAACCTTACGTTAGACGGCAGTTCATATTATCTAACGTGTCAATTTCGATGTGGTTTTCTAGTTACCTCGATGTCGCAGCAATGGTTAAGAGGCAATCCAAGGCTCCCACTGTCTAACTCATAAAAGGGGTCTCTAGCACACCACGCCCCACAACCCCCACCCCCGGAGGCCGCAGGGGCCGAGGGTCACTCACTGAGGAGCGGGGGCAGCCAGTTGACGTTGACCTCGCAGTGGGAGTCCAGGAACGTCAGCACCTGGCCTCTGGCCACGGATGCCCCCAGGAGCCGGGTCCGGATCAGCCCTTCCCTTTTCTTGGTGCGAACAATCCTCACTTTGGAAAACCGAGCCATGTATTCTTCCAGCTGCTCCTTCAAGTGTTCTGGGAAGGAAGAAGAATGGGAACAGAAGGGACAGAACATTAGATGTGGCAGAATTATTCCCTGGCATTTGTGCAAGGAGAGTGTGAATGGTGAAGCCCAGCCAAAGTCCATTTTCTCCTTGTTTCATCTCAAGGGGAGAGACTTGCAAGGCTTCACACCTAGTGGTCTCTGGACTCTACAAGTTGCAGAATGCTCCGGAAGATGCAAACACTGCCCTTTGTCAGGACACTGGCCCGCTGGCATTCCACCCCACAGTCGCTGTGGATCAGGGGCCACCAGGCTGCAGCCTGGCCAGCCCGCGCCGTGGGCATCAGCCCTGGGTCCCTGCTGGCAAAGTTGGGTGAACGTTCCAGCATGTGTGCTCTTGCCAACAAGAAGGCCCTTCCAGCAAAGCTTTACCTAGTGTTCTCTGTGTTGAAAATAATGTGTATAAAACCACAGGAAAGAAAAAAATACTTCTCAAATCAACAGGAACCAAACAGATTTTTTTCCCGCAAGGTAATAGCAAACTGGCATGCACGTTCAACCCCTGGCTTCTGATTTGAAGTGTAAAAGTGACTGATTTGCTATTAGAATTAGATATGAAAAGGGACAGGGAGATGAGATGCTACATAACCACTGTGGACTTAGCTCTAAGATTAGAAAACAAAAATTTGGAGATGTTTCTTTGACTAATTAAAAACAAACAGTGGGAACAAAATCGAATCAGATGACTTACAGACGAAAACATTTCCTACTGGCTTTGATAAAATGCATTAATCTCTCAGTTCTTTTTTTATGCCAAGTAAGTGCGTTCTGGTGGCTTTCTTTCTGTGGGGTATGTACTCATATAATTTACATCCTCTGCTTTCAGTCTCTCACATCTGAAACATTAGGAGGGCTTTCCTGGAGTTTCTAACAAGTATAGTCTAATATTCATTGAAACAGAATCTTAGCACGCTATTTGTTCTGTAGGTTTCCCTTTCAAACTTTCTCTGCGTGTTTGCAATTAAAGGCAACATTATTATTGTCTCCTCCTATGGAAGGGTTTATGATCTCTTTTCTGCTCTCCAGTTTAACAGATGTTTGAATTACTCTGCATTGGAGTTTCTCTGCATGTAAGGGTTTATCCTTTTTTTTTTTTTGCCTGCACTACACGGCATGTGGGACCCTAGTTCCCTGAGCAGGGACTGAACCCGCACCCCCAGCACTGGAAGTGCAGAGTCGCAGCCACTGGGCAGCCAGGGAAGTCCTTATCCTTATTCTTATTGCTTCTTATTATTAGTGAAATGTTTAAAAAATTCTCAATTTCCTTTATTTTTCTTAACTGCCCGATAAATATCTTGTACAAATGGGTCAATTAAAATAGTTCACATTCTAATTTTTACTATAAAAGAATACTGGTGGGGGGGGTCTTTCACAAGAATATTTTAGGTCAAAATATGCACCCCTCTATTTTTTGTTTTTCCCGTAATGAGCAGAGATCTGGAGATCAGACTCTAGAAGGCAAAGTTTACAGGATTTGGAGTCAGGACCGACCTGAGTGGGAAGGCTGTGATGGTGAAGGATGTGAGTATGTCCTGCAAACTCCCTGAGCTTGAATTGGTGGGGGTCGAGCTGGGAGGATCTTTGTCCTCTTAGAGGGTGGGGGAGGGTAAAGCTTTTGGTTACAGACCCCACAGGGCTCATTCAGTAAACATTTATTAAGCTGATAATTGGAGGCCCCAGTAAGTCACTTGTACTCAGGAAGAGAAACAGCATTTCTAAGTAGCTGAAGGAACGCCTTGGAATGCTAAGCCTGGAAGATGAAAAATATAGACTTTTCTATTTTGGTGAGCTTTTGATAATTCATCATCTTCCATTTATTGCCAACTTAAAGACAGAACAGTTTTGGCTCGCCATGAGTGAGCAGGTATGAGCAGACGGCTGTGTGGCAGGGTCTCACCCAGGAGGCTGGCTGCACCCTGTCCCTCTCTGCTTTGAGCCAGCTGAGCTGTGTCCCCTCCCCGTTGCTCCCTCTTCCCCTTCCCCTGTGTGCAAGCTGCAGAGGAAGATACCCGAGGGCTGGACAGCCCAGTGCCACCTGTGAGGGAGCCTGGAGCTTACTGTGTACCGTCAGAGGCATGATAAGTCATCAGTGATGGATCTGAGGGCTTTGTGGGTACCAGTCCTGCAAGGCCCGTGTTCTGTTAGGACTTCGCACAGTAATCAAGGTTAGGAAAACTTTATAATCTCATTACTGTAATGTATTCAGTCATTGAAATCTTTCTGTGTCACCAACATACCAACACAGTCACTTTCTAAGTTTATTTGTAAATCAGTTGTTTGGACCACAGAGCATGCTGTCTTATGATAACAGTGTCCCCACAGTCATAGGGGACTGAAAATAGATCATGAACATTTGTTAAACCCACCAAAATAGTGTTTTTTACTCTTTTTTTAAACCTGACCGTTCTCCTGTCAAATGTACCACTGTGGGTACCATCTTGACACTCTGAGCGCATCCACTGCTTTCCTCTCTGATCCCCAAGGATGAAAGGAGTCTCATTTTGGGGAGAGGAGGATTAATTCTCTGGAGCTGTGAACGAGAAAGCGCTTCTTTCTAGAAGAGGTTCGCCTCCCGTGTGTCCCAAGGCAAGAAGCAGAAGGTTGTGGGTCACCCGCGAGGGGTCATCGCAACGCGGGATCTGTGCTTCCACACTTTCTAGTTTACAGGAAACTCTCCGGAGCTCGGTAAGAGCATCTCTACATGTTGCCTTTCCCTCTCTCCACACTTCCTCATTCTGTGTATTTTTCTTTTATCAAAGCCCATTTTAATGTATTGAAAAGACTGTCCGGTATGAATTCGCTAATCTCATGAGGTTTGACCCCAAAGAGAGTCCACTAAGTGTTCAAATTCCTCTAATTTGAACTTTGCAGTAATAATTAGGTCCCTTTGCCTCTGAATAATGATCTAGTTGACTGCCCCTTGAAGGGGTCTGTTCTCTCTTAGTAGTTCAGTTGTAACATCTAATTAACCATAACTCACAATGAAGAAGGGTATTATCCATCTAATTAGCAAATTAGACTCTCATACAAGGGAGTTCCTGGCGATGGTGGAAATGGCTTTAAATTAAAAACAGTTTGCATTTCTTTTGTAGGAACAGTTTTTTGATTTATTCCTTAAATATTATTCAAATGATTTTAAACATGATTTTGCATTTTAATTTAAGCACAGCCATCTCTGAAGATCCCTTTTGAATCATCTAATTTTAATGAATAACAAGAGAATTTATGATATTTTTATAAAACAGACCTTTCTTTATTGACTAGGAAACATTTGTAAAACCATTAACATTTTTCTTTTTGGTTGGTGGCCCTAGACTAGCAGTGGCTATATTATTGTTAAAATCCACTGAGTGGATAAAACTATAATCCAAAAAGAAACAAAATGTACCATAATGTTCACTGCAGCACTATTTACAATAGCCAGGACATGGAAGCAACCTAAATGCCCATCAACAGATGAATGGATAAAGAAGATGTGGCACATAGATACAATGGAATATTACTCAGCCATAAAAAGGAATGAAATGGAGCTATATGTAATGAGGTGGATAGACCTAGAGTCTGTCATACAGAGTGAAGTAAGCCAGAAAAAGAAAAACAAATACTGTATGCTAACTCACATATACGGAATCTAAAAAACAATGGTACTGATGAACCTAGTGACAGGGCAAGAATAAGGATGCAGATGCAGGGAATGGACTGGAGGACACAGGGTTGGGTGGGCAGGGGGCGAAGGGGAAGCTGGGACGAACTGAGAGAGTAGCATAGACATATATACACTACCAACTGTAAAATAGGTAGCTAGTGGGAAGTTGCTGTATAACAAAGGGAGATCAATTCGATGATGGGTGATGCCTTAGAGGGCCAGGACAGGGAGGGTGGGAGGGAGTCGCGGAAGGGAGGGGATATGGGGATATATGTATAAATACAGCTGATTCACTTTGTTGTACAGCAGAAACTGGTACAAGAGTGTAAAGCAATTATATTCCAATTAAGAGCTTAAAAAAAAATCCACTGAGTGGTACCCTGATGACCTAGAATTCACATAATTTCAAATACACCAATTTTTCCCCAAGCTTTATTGTATCCCTGGGAGGCAATAATGAAATGATGAGTTATACCCAAGTGAAATGTTGGTGTCTTGCTATTGTGAACATTAAATGTAGCAGTTTTCTGAAACATTTCTGTATTTTCCTTTTTTCCCTAGAGATTTCATGTATGCGCCACAGATTTACACATTCATTAGTGTGTTTAGTGTTCAGTGTAGCAACTAAGTGCTAAAAAAAATCGCCTTCGATAATTTGCATCCAGAGTTAAGGACATGAGTTCTAGATCTCTTACTGACTGGCCCTATGCCTTCGGTTAAGTCACTTCAGTTTTCCTCACCTATGGGATGTAATGGGTTCATCTTAAATATTTCTTCCAGTTTTCCAATTCTGTGATTTCCCTTGTCAAGTTTTACTTATGGCATAGATCTACTCTATCAAGTATTTCATTTGTCCTAAAAAGCAACCCAGTGGTTGGTCTTTTGGTGTTTCTTTGGGCCGTGTGTCACTTCAGAAACCAAGAGTCAAGTCAAAACAAAGCTGACATGTATCAGAGGTTTAGTCAAAAGGCAGATGCCAGGGTCTTGTCTTTGGTCAGTAAAGCATCTGTCTAATCTCCTGCAGCTCCCTGTCTAAAACACTGTCGCTGGTGTCAAAATCATGACTTTGAAGCACTCTAAGTTCATCAAAGATTTAGGTCTGTTCAATAAGTTATGCTTATTATGTCAGAAAAATACAGTAGCAGAGTTTAGATAGCTTTCTAGTATACCTTTAAGAGATGGTTCCCAACGGGACAGGGAATCTAAGTGACCATCAGTGTTACAGAGCAAGGCCAGGGTATCCTGAGTGGAGGACTCCAGGCAGCTGGAATTGTTGCCAAGTTCCTTCTGTCTCCTTTGCACCCCGTAACTTAATCTCAAGGACAGAGCAGGAGGGGCAGGAGACCCTACTGATATGGAGATATGAGTTTTTATAATTATTTGCTATTATTTTTAAATAAATTTATTTATTTATTGGCTGTGTTGGGTCTTCGATGCTGCGCGTGGGCTTTGTCTAGCTGCAGAGAGCGGGGGCTACTTTTTGATGTGGTGCACAGGCTTCTTATTGTGGTGGCTTCTTTTGTTGCAGAGCATGGGCTCTAGGTGCAGGAGCTTCAGTAGTTGTGGCACGTGGGCTCAATAGTCGTGGCTGGCAGGCTTCAGAGCGCAGGCTCATTAGTTGTGGTGCACAGGCTTAGTCACTCCACGGCCTGTGGGATCTTCCTGGACCAGGACTCGAACCCGTGTACCCTGAATTGGCACGTGGATTCTTAACCAATGCGCCACCAGGGAAGTCCCATGAGTTTCTTTATTTAAATACATACTATGGAACTGAAATTTCTTTGATGTTTATACTTTGGTGTTGGTAGAATATAGCAGAATATGACCTTAAGAGCATATAGAATATATGCTAGTTATTGTGGAGGATACCTAATGATGAGCTCTGAACTGAAATGTGTCATAAACACACAGAGATAAACCTTCCTGGTTTATCCTTTTGCAACAAGAGTACACTCTGGATAATTTGAGGTCTTATCACAGGGACAAGAAGTACTTCATTATTAGAGACTATAGGATATTCTTCCACTTCTCAATCTGCTTGGCACAGGTCACGTGTATATTTTACCCCAAAGTGGCTGTGTTAAGGATGAGTCTCTACTTAGCAGTGTGGAGACATCTTCTATATTCTTTACACAGGAGAAAGGTATAGATTTTATGTCTCTAGTTTACTCCAGAAAACTGTCAATCTCTTTACGTCCTGGCTGACCACACTAAATGTGCCCTTTTCATAGTATTCAAATATAGGCATTTCATATTATCTCTAGCGCACCAAAAGTTCAACCAAGAAAGTATCAGAATTGCTGGAACTGTATCCAGTTGCTTCCATTATGATTTCAACTGAGTTCTGTCTCCAAATATCTTATTTTCTATTCTTTTAATATACATCTTCAGTCCTTTGTGAAATAGCTGGGGACACTAAACTTAAATAGACAACATATATTCCAGCTAATATAAAAAAAGAAGAGAGAGAACTAGGACGTCACCTTTTACAACCCCTAATGAACATCACGAAAGGAGCCAGCTCGCCTGTTCTGTGCTGCCTCTTGAGGGAACACATCACTGCCCATAAAGCATTCTTGGCAAAGCACTGAATCTGAATTCAGTCATGCCCATAGATCTAACTACTAACTTACAGGAAATAAAGGATTGATGAATATGTGAAATGGAGCATGTGGGAGATAACCAGGAAAACCTAAACTATAAAAATTGCTCCAGGACAAACAGCTTGATTTCTTCAGCAAATAAGTTAGAAGAAGAAGAAGAAGAAAAAAAGAAATGGAAAGAGAATTCTAAAGATTAAAAGAAACAAGAAATACATCAAAGGAGAGAACCTAATGTGGACCCTGATTCAGTGATACAGTTGAGGAAGGAAAAAAGCAGCCCGTGATGTCTGGGAAGTGGTCTGGCCCCCATGGCGGGCCCATCATCTGGTTCTGCTGGACATGACCATCTCGCAGACCATGCAACAAGGTCACTCTGAGACCATGATAAAGTGAGACAGAAACAAGATCACCGTGAAACCCACAATATAACAAATATTCCCCCTTTCAGCTAAAATGTGTGAATTCTATTTTTTACCAATTATTTTTTAAGTGGTGGAAAGGATTTGAGATTTGTTTTTTTTCCCCATGAGACTCCTTGATCGCACGCAATCATGGGAGGAGAGAGTTGGATACCGTTCTTTGGGGGTCCTCTGTATTTCTGCATGTTTTGTGGGTGAGGCAACGTCTACCATTTGTTCTGGGTGTTTATATAGCGAACAGATGCGGAAGGCAGAGATCTGTGGTTCTCTCAGGAACAAAAGGCAGTTTTATTTACAGCCCTGGAAGGTGGAGGTAGTATTTCCCTCTGCATGCCTGCTGTCCATTATACGAGATGTGAGTTCCATCATTTCCGAGAGGAGGGAAGGTCACCGATAAAGGCCTCGTAACCACTCACGGCAGTTTTGGAGTTTTCTGACCAGGACTTGGAGAGGAATCTAAGGAAGCAGATGTTGGAATTACACATCTGGCTGTCCCGTTCTTACCCCGGCACCGCCCAGCTCTGGCTCGGCTGAGCTCCACACCACCGCTCACTTCTTTCTTGTGATTTTCTCCTCTAGTTAAATCCTTCTAGTGTCTGAAAATATCTCTGACATCACACTGACACATCATAGTGAGAAACAGTGAGCTGTGTTTACCAGGAGAATTCTGATATTTGTCTGTGATCTGCCCTTAGACGCTACATTCCCACATAGAAAAGAGGGATGGGATACATCTCAGCCTGGAGTCTCCTCTTGGCAGGTCAGGTCAGCTGGACATTTAGCAGCTTCCTTGGGGTCCTCTTTCTCTCTCAATCTTTCTTTCTTTCATCATTCACTTAAAGAACAACTGAATGAGATATTTCCAGGAGAGCTTTGAATGTGTGACATACTCAGAGGAACACAAAAGAAATGTCACAACACCTGTTCCTTCCCCCTACCCCAGGGTATAGCCCAGTGGAGTAGTAACGGCTGTGGATCTGCTCCAGGGTTAGCACTTAAAAGGGTTTACAGTCCAAAGGGAGTCCAACTCGAGGATGGAAGATGCCTTAGAGGACTGGGGCGGGGAGGGTGGGGGGGACTCGAGGCGGGGGGAGTCAAGGAAGGGAGGGAATATGGGGATATGTGTATAAAAACAGATGATTGAACTTGGTGTACCCCCCAAAAAATAATAAATAAATAAATAAAATTATAAAAAAAAAAAACTACAAGCCAAAAAAAAAAAAAAGGGTTTACAGTCTTCTGTATCTATATGCTCAGATATCAAAGATTATTTATATAATACCTTATGAATCAAGACCCCCAAAGTGAAAACAATATAGGTGCCACATATAGAAAAGGATTAAGAACATTTGCAGAAAAAATAAAACAAAACAAAACTGTGTGTAAAAAGGAAAGGAAAAAAAAGAGAAATCCATAGTTAACATTTTCTTCATCATTAAAAAAATTTAGTGTATATCCTTTTAGAACAGGTTTTGCAAGAGGTTAAATAACAGACTACTGCTTACAAAATATTTTGGCATTAGGTAATAGCCTAAAAAATGCCTATACAAATGCCTATACAAATGCTGCATAACTGTGATGCAGCTTTTATTTCAGTTCATTTATAACAAATTTGATTTGTACATTCATTGCTTATTTCAGTTTTGAGAAGGTAACGTATATTTAGTTATAACAGAAGTATTTGAATTCTATTTTTTCTTTTCCGTAATATTTTCCTAAAGACTGTTTAAAAACTGGTCTTGTCTGATGTTTCAAATATTTCTTAAATAATTCATATTTAGATTATATGATATTTTTCTAAGCATTTTATTTTATTCTACTTATTTAAAAATTTTTATTGGAGTATAGTTGATTATAATGTTGTGTCAGTTTCAGGTGTACAGCAAAGTGAATCAGTTATACATAGACATATATCCACTCTTTTATAGATTCTTTTCCCAGATAGGCCGTTACAGAGTATTGAGCAGAGTTCCCTGTGCTATAAAGCAGGTTCCTTTCAGTTATCTGTTTTGTATATATTAGTGTGTAGATGTCAATCCCAATCTCCCAATGTATCCCTCCCTCCCCTTATCCCCGGCAACCATAATTTTGTTTTCTACATCCATGACTCTGCTTCTGTTTTGTAAATAAATTCATTTGTACTCTTTTTTTTTCTCAGATTCCACATATAAGCAATATCATATATTTGTCTTTCTGTCTGACTTACTTCACTCAGTATGACAATCTCTAGGTCCATTCATCCTAAGCATTTTATAGTTTTCAAAAGTCAATGTAATTAAAGGACTTCTATGAATGAATACAAGTGACATAATCTGAGTATAACATTTATAGTTTGTAACTGTTCTGTTTATATAAACCTACAATGAGAACTCTATTTTCTCTATGTCACGCAATATAAAATTTACTGGCATTCATGATTATTTTCTTTATATCATTTCTTCTGATGTTGTAACTTCTGCCTCAAAGAAAACAAAGTGAATGGAAACTGGGTAAAACTCAGAGGTCTTTTCTATGAAATATTTTTGCTAAGTATTTTGAACTCACCACAAACTGATCCATTTTAATACAATAGAAATGTCTTTTTTTAATGTAAATTTATTTATTTATTAGCTGCATTGGGTCTTCGTTGCTGCACACGGGCTTTCTCTAGTTGTTGTGAGCGGGGGATACTCTTTATTGTGGTGCACAGGCTCCTCATTGTAGTGGCTTCTTTTGTTGTGCAGCACAGGCTCTAGGCGTGCGGGCTTCAGTAGTGGTGGCATGCTGGCTCAGTAGTTGTGGCTCACGGGCTTAGTTGCTCTGTGGCACGTGGAATCTTCCCCGAGCAGGGCTCAAACCCATGTACCCTACATTGGTAGGCGGATTCCTAACCACTGCGCCACCTAGGAAGTCCCATGTCTGCTTTTTAATAATTCAGTGGTTGTATTTTATTTTAAACATCCTGTATATTGCAAAGAAAAGGCCATATAATTTATAAGTTTTCATTTGCAACAAGTACATGATAATTCAGTCTAAACGCACAAATGTAAAAGTCTTACCATCGGCATTACAGAACGTCATTGGTTCAGTGTTATACTATTTGACGCTGCAAATATTTAAGAATTTTGCCAAAAATAGTGATAGGCTTTAGTCTATAAATATTAGAGAATAGTTTAATTCTAGAAAAACATTACACATAATGCACTCTTTTAAATAAAAAACCCTATATAAATATCAGTTGAATTATCAATGTTGACATAGGAGGAAAAATCTCTAAGCTCATCTAGATCACTTCTTCCTTTCACCCATTCAGTTTTTTTTTTCAATGTGGTGAAATGCATGTAACATAAAATTTACCATCTTAACTATTTTCAGTATGCAGCTGAGTCAGTAGTGTTGAGTATATTCACAAGGGTTGTGTAGTCGAGCTACAGACTGTTCGATCTTGCAAACTAAAACTCTATACCCATTAAATAAGTCCCCTTTACCCCTCTCCCCAGCCCTTGGAGACCACCATTTTCCTTTTTGTTCCCATGAGTGTGGCTACTCTAAATACCTCATATAAGTGGAATTATACACTTTTTATTATATTCTTTTTATTATTGGCTTATTTCACACAGCATAATGTTCTCAGGGTTCACCCACGTTGCAGGCTGTGTCAGAGGTTCCTTCCTTTTTATGGCTGGGTAGTGTTCCATTGTGTGTGTAGATCCCATTTTCTTTATCCATTCATTTGTTAATCGGCATTTGTGTCGTTTCTGTCTTCTGGCTATCGTGAATAATGCAGCTATGGACAAAGATGTACAAATATCTCTTCAAGACCCTGCTTTCAATTCTTCTGGATATATATCCCCAGAATGGAATTGCTGGATCATATAGTAGTTCTAATATTTTCAATTTTAAGAGGAATCACCATGTTGTTTTCTATAGCAATTGCACTAGTTTCCATTCCTACCACCAATGCACAGGATACTTATTAAATTTTAAAGTCCTTGTAATCTTTTTGGTAAAATGTATATTTAAATAAATCTTGTTTTAATTGAATGTGGAGGAGAACTCTAGCCAAAGTCTTGAGAACAACCCAAAAATTCCCCAGTGAGTCTTCCTAATCCACTGAATATCAAATATTCTACAAAGAAAGAAAAGTCTGAGTATTACCCATGACAAATACCTTCAATGCAGAATTCAGCAGCTATAGAAGTAAGAAAGGATCACAGATGCCACTCTGGGGACAAAAATTGTACAAAAAAATCCTCCAGCGCGTGTTTGTTTTTTCTCACTGTAATATAGACTGATCAAGAACACCTTGTTTGAAAACATCCTAGTTTCCAGTCTAAACACTCCTTGTGGTTACAGAGTAAACACCATCTGATTTACATGCGTCTGTGTCAATTCCTCTCTGCACTATGCCCTCCTCTTCCGACCTTAGGCATGAGGTCTGCAGGCTGCATCAGGGACCCCCCAGCCCCCTGCCTTCTCTCAGCCTAAATTATCAGTTCTATCAGGGAGCTAAAGACCACCTTATCTTAATTAATCTCCTCATATTTACCAATATATCTTTTACATATCTTCTCATTCTTCTAAGAAAACTCACTACTTATCTTTCAATGATTCCCTTAATCTCTAAGCCTATCAAAAATACACTTTTTTTTTTTGGCTGTGTCGGGTCTTCCTTGCGGCATGCGGGATATTTGTCATGGCATGAGGCTTCTCTCTAGTTGTGGCACACAGGCTGCAGAGTGCGTAGGCTCTCTAGTTGAGGTGCATGGGCTCAGTAGTTGTGGCAGAGGGCTTAGTTGCCCCGTGGCGTGTGGGATCTTAGTTCCCTGACCAAGAGTCAAATCCATGTCCCCTGCATTGGAAGGCGGATTCTTTACCACTGGACCACCAGGGAAGTCCCCTAAAATGCACATTTTATAAGATAACTTGTCTCGAGACATAAGAGGCTTTAAAAATTAAATTTAACTAAGAAAAAAACCATCAAAAGCACCAGTATATTTAGGCTTTTTACCTCTAAAGTCCTTATGGGTAAAGTCCCATTCATAAATTTCACACTTTTCCAATCACATCAGCTACTTCTTAATATATTTTGCTGAACACCATGTTATGTGATTTTAAGCTGATTGTTTTTGTATTCCAACATTAATGCTACTGCTAATTATTGATTTATTTGTTCCCTCACACACATTCACACCTTGAATAGACAGTGTTTTGTGAGCTGGTTTGACTCCTAATGACTGTCTTTAAAAATTGGGACTAAGTAAATTTTTCCCATCAAAATAATGATTCTCTGTAACATGCTTTCCTAAGGCAAAATCAGGATGAGAAATAAAAACTCTGGACATAAACATTCACAGATCATGTGAGCCCATCAACAATTAATAGGGTGACATCACAGCATCCTAGTGAAATCACACGCTGTGTGTATCAAACCAGCAAGCTACACAGAATCACCTCTGGATCGAGGGATTTGCAAATTCATTTAAGCAATTTTTAGAAAACTCAAAGTTATAAAAAACCAAAGCCAGGATGCCTGAGAAAGGGAGAAATTGGGAAAGCGAGTGAAAAAGCATAAAATTAGGGTAGAACAAGAAACAAAAACAAACTTTAGGATGCCACATACCAGCACAAATATCAAACTAGAGGAACAAAAGCTCTGCTGATATGAAAGTACTTTCAATTCTGCATTTCCCTGGAGTTGAAACAAACCTAGTATCATTCACACATACATGCTACAAGACATTTTGTTTCTCTTTAGTTTCTCTGAGGCATCTATTGGAATTCTTGGGTGGGAATGTCATATGGGGAGAGTTATAGGGACCAGTAATCTCAAATTAGCACGTGTGTGAGTGATTGAAAAACGTCACCTGGTGACTGCCAAAACAGCCATAAAGACCTCTGGGGTTTGGCTTGACTTCACAATAAATAAAGACAAATTGGAAAGAATCCCTCTAAACAGTTAGTGTGAGAAAAATGCTATGTCAAAATTTCAATTTAGATGAGACCGGAACTAAATTAAATATCTGGGAATTGGTGCTGTTCCCAAGGCTACCGAAACCTCCCAGTTCCTAACAGTGTTCTCGTACTGCAATATAGGAGGAGGTGTGTGGAAACGAGCTATCTGCCCTTGTTGAGGAAAACGGACCTGCTGAAGGTACGTCCTCCCAAGGAATTGCTCCATTTCTTGATAATACTATTAAAGAATGAAAAGGAGAGGGACCATATAAGATATTGTCTTGGCTTAAATTGAAAAAAGAAAATATAAAGAGGACCAAAAATGTGTCTCATGTCCTTGAATGAAAAGAACCAATAGAATAAGTAGCAAAATATGACAAAGTAATGTATGGAAATAATAATAATAATAGTAGTAATAATATCTACAGTTATTGAGTGCTTACAAGTTTTATTCTGAGATATATTCATGTGCTAATTTATTAAATCCTCATTTTACAGATGAGAAAAAGGATACTCATTTACAAATGAGGAAAATGAGGGTCAGAAGATTAAGAAATTTGCCTGATATCATACAGTAAAGGGAGTCTGAATTATTGTAAGTACTCAATAAATGTCAGTGATCGTATGTCAGGAGGAAAAGAAAAACTTGAAGCCAAATGCATCCATTAGGAATCTTTTAAGTATATGGAAATTTAATGTAGAGAATTTGGTGTTTACAGTAATATATATAATTATTATAGAAGACCTGGAAAATTTAGAGAAGTGGAAAGAAGAAAAAAAACCAATAAGAATTATACCACTAAAAGTTAATCACTGTGAATAAGCCAGACAGAGAAAGACAAATACTGGGTGGTATCACTTATGTGTGAAATTAAAAAAAAAGGTCAAATTCATAGAAACAGAGTAGAAAAGTTGTCAGAGGCTGGGGGTTGGGGAAATAGGGGGAGTCTGGTAAAATGGTAGAAAGTTTAGTTATAAGCTGAATGAGGTCTGAGGATCTAATGTAGAACTTGGTGACTGTAGTTAATAACACTGTGTTGTATAATTGAAAGTTACTGAGACAGTAGAACTTAAATATTCTCCACCAAATATATATATGGTGATGGATGTGTTAACTAAGTCAACATATACGTACATCAAATCGTCACATGCTACCCTTTAAAAATCTTACAGTTTTGTCAATTATACCGCAATAAAGCTGAGAAAAAAGCCAATCATTGCTCACATTTTCCTTTACCTTTTGTGCTTCTATTTAGAGTCTACATGTTCTTTTAAATCTAACATTGAAATTTTCCGTGTCATTACCTTCCTTATTGTTGATTTAGGTTCTTTATGTGATTAGAGCCATGACTATTATAAATAATATATAACAAATATTTTGTGAATAAGTGTTTTCTCAATCTAAAAATTTCCTTAGGAAAGATCCTGAGAGCTGAAAACAGTGCATCATAGGGTAGGAGCCTGTTGAAGGGAAAGGCTGTATAAAATATCTAACTAAAAAAGACTGAAACTCTGTCCTCATTGGCTATGGAATCCAAGGAATTTGGAGGGGCCAAGGGGACTTGAATGGCGGTAGAATTCATCCTCTTCTTTATTGAAGGAGAACAGAGGTCACCTCTCACCATCAAATTGCCAGACTGTCAGCACACCCTCTTTTCCGCTGATGAAGGGAATGGGCTATCTGTGCACTTGTATCAGGCCACCCTCTCCGCTTGTGCCCTTGATCCTGTCTTTCCTCATCTGCTCACAAACATGACTCCTGTAGCTGCCCCATCTCTTCCTTGCATCTTCATCTTTGGTCCTCTACTGAGTCATTCCATCTCAGCCAAAGAATTGCAACATGTCTTTTCTTAAAAAGCAAACCTTCTTTGACACACACCCTCCTCTAGCTTCTCCCCATGCATCGACTCCATGTTTCAGCAGGGTTTGGGGAGGGAGTTGTCTAGATCTGCATCCCTACTTCATCTCCTCTCATTCTCTCTAAATCCACATCTTTTGTTCATTCATTCAAGATGGTTGTGGGGATCTGTAAGCATAATGTTGTGCTACAGCCCATGCTCTTTTACCTTTTGAAACAGGTAGGAATTTCATTTCAGAGAGATTCATTTACTAAGACAAAGACTCAGATTAAAAGGGATGCGACGTGAACGCTGAATGTGGAGACAGAGTAGGAAAGGATGAAGGGAGTTATTAACAAGGAAATAATTTTGAAATTCACTGACAGAGAAGAGAAAATGGGTTCAGAGGCTTACAGGTCTGATTATAAGCAGAAAGTACTTCTGTGCACACCTGCAGGTGACTTCTAAGATTCATACTTTTCTAATATAGCCAACAAGGCGGGATCGTAAGAAAAGATGTGGTTCCTGGAAAGAGTCTGAAATGGTGAGAGCCCCTTGCTTGAGTAATTGAAAGCTAGACTGGACCAAGCCCTGTGAAATATCATGTGACGATTCTCTCCGGGGAATGGGGAAAATGATCCAATAGGCCTTTTCCATCTTTGCTTTCTGTGACCTCTGGCTGTTAACATCACTTTTCCTCGTTATGTCAAAATGAATTGCCTATTTACCACTGAACTCTAGAAAGCACTTTTTCTCCCTAGGCAAGACAAAAACCTAGCATTTGCTACATACACTTCATTTCAACTTAATCAATGTGCCAAGGAGTCCTTTTAAAATGGGTAATATTAGTTCCAGGATATTTTGCTTACTTGCCACAAACACAGTTCCCCTTCCTCGTCAAGCTTCCCCAGAGCGCCCCCAAATTTTAGAAGACATTCTGAGGAGAATGTAAGATGTATTAGCAAATTGAGAAGCCAAATGAAGTGATATGGCCTTTAGATTGCCAACTACCTCCAGAGCAGGGTCATTTATTAGTACTGGAATATGCTCAGGTTGGTTTTTTTCCGTACGAATGAAAACTGAAAAACACTGGATGACTGCATTTATATTCCACAGTATTTCATACATTTCTCTTTCTCGGGCAGGCAGAAGGAATAGAAATTGTTTAAATTTCTTACCAAGAAATAAATAAATGGTATTTCTTGGAGTTATATATATATATGTACACACATGTACACACATATATACATACATGTATATATCACTCAGTCTCTAAGAAAAAAATGAAAGGTGCCTCATTTGTAATTTATTCGAAAAAAATCATTGTTTCCTGAACAGTCTTGATTAAATGAGGCAATAAATCACATGTCTGGAAACTGCCAAGTGTCTGCCAAGGCACAGGTTGGCTCAGAAAGTGACGAGGGTGGAATTGTGGAGTTTTATAGTCTGTCACTGGTGTGACAAGTAATGATAAAGGGCTGTGTTACGTCTTCTGTGCTGATAGTCTGGCCACATATTTTTCTACTGTAATTCTTTTGTTTGGCCCTGCTTATCTTCACTGAAATGGGCCACATCTCCTTGAGCTCCAGAAGTATTTTCCCCGCTAATGATGTGTCTCTATGGACCCAGGGTTATTTTCACACTTGATGAAGTTCCCCCATGGAGGGACCACAATGAGTCAGTGTGTTGCAAATGGTGCTGGACAGGACGTTGATTTTTCCCTCTCTCAGTGGACGGACAAGCCCTGCATCGGTAGAGTGACCAAGGCTTCACTTCCCAGAGAGATTTGTTTTTCCCAATGACTTTATAAAGATCATTTAGCCTGCAAATTCTGCCTGTCTCTCAAAATGTGTGTTAGACCACATCCATGGTTTCAAATCTGAGACCACCCATTCTACCTATTTCATGAAGATGAGAATAAACTAACACAAATGAAAAGCTATTAAACATTAATTAATATAACTAAAAATTAACAAGTTACAGCCAGTGCTAGAAATGCCATGCCACTCTTTGAACACTCCATGAAAACTAAAACGTAACAGAAAGGTGCTGTGAGGCAGCGAAACAGTGAATATTGAGGACACAGGGCACAGCCCTCAGAGTTGTGTAGCTTACAGTCTCAGCAGGATGTAGTAAAATTTCAGATGGGAAGATGAGTAATATGTCAGAATAGGGCTCACTCATTGAAGGTGTTTGCTGTAGATGGTATAAGGATTCTGAAAGGCAGGAGCCTGGAACTTGAATTGGATGAGTAAGATTTCTAGAGATGAAGAGGAGGAAGGGAAGGCCAAGTTTGGGGAACGAAGTAATACCAAGCCGGGACATAAACCGTCCTGAGAAGGTCCTTTATTATAGAAACACATCACAAAATGAAACAAGCGACCAACCAATCAGCCAAGCAACAATAACCCCTGCTTGGGTGGATCCTTGCAAAAAAATGCCAAACTGTGCAGTGATGTGAAACCAGGGGAAACCAAAAACACTGAAACAAACTGTAATCTGCACCTTCTCTCTTTTTTTTCCCTTTAGTGACTATAATTTCTTAACTGTTTTCATTTGTGTATTTGATATTTTGGGGCGCTGGATAATACATGCACAGGCAAAATGTTTGATACAAAAGGGTATATTTTGAAAAATAAATTCCACCTCATACCTCCAGTACTCTATTATTTCTTACTAGAAATAACCCCTTTTACTAGTTTATCTGTATTTCTAGGATACTTTAAGCATGTGGAATTTTATATATATATAAATATATGTATACTGTATACATTTAACACAGCATATATTTATATATTTATATATATGAATGAATTTCTACTATATATTTACACATATATATATAATCTGTATGCCTAAAGTGTCTTAAAATATCATATATATTTAAGTTAAATTGATTATATGTCCATAAATGAATTTCTACCATAATCTGTTAAACTCTAAGGGGATTTCTTTTGAAAACCTGGCACTATATTGTACTACTGGCCATAGAAATACCCTTCTTATTTACGCTCTTTTTGTGCTAAGAAATAGTTTCTTTTTTCGCCACATGGTTCTGGTGAATTCTAGTGAAATCTCACTAAAAGTCACCCCTAGAAGCATCATGAAATGTCTCAGATGGTTTGGATATTGTCAGGTTGTCCTGGGAGAGGCACCAACATGATAAACACCACCAGTCCTAGTGCCTGGACTTGTACCACTTGGCTCTGGGCTCCTTGCACCAAATCACACAGATGGGAGCTTGCCATGGTTTCTAACAAAAACGAACTCTTAGTAAAATGTCAAGAGTGGATACTAGTGTAGCAGAATCCAAAGTGCCTTTTTACTTAAGTCTAGAGCCAAATCTCAATGGGGACAAAAATGCAAGTCAAAGTATTGAATTCAAATACCTATGGCCATGTTACAGGAAATAACATGTTCTGAAAGATGGCCAGAAGTTATACTGGGCAGGCTTCTCTGACAACGAATTTTGAATAAACTTTAGGGTCACAAATAGATATCAACATTTTTGGGGGAAAGGAACAAAGACAAACTAGTTCAAGCAAAAGGTGTATTTCATGGAACCCTAAAGCAGGAAGGGTACTGGGTTGCCCTCAAATTTAGATTAATTTTACAGATTAGGAAACTAGGGCTTTTAGAGGATAAACAACTGGCCCAGGATGTTAGACTCTAGCCCATGTCAAAGTCTGTATCCTTTCCTGTACATTGAGGCAGGATAAAACAATCTAAGGACAAAATATAGGGAAACAAGTTTCCTTATTATTTATTTTTCTTAAGTTTATTTATTTATTTATTTTTGGCTGTGTTAGGTCTTTATTGTTGTGCATGGGCTTTCTCTAGTTTTGACAAGCGGGGGCTACTCTACGTTGTGGTGCACAGGCTTCTCATTGTGGTGGGTTCTGTTGTTGTGGAGCACAGGCTCTAGGCACACAGGCTTCAGTAGTTGTGGCACTCAGGCTTAGTAGTTGTGGCTCACAGGCTCTGGAGCACAGGCTCAGTAGTTGTGGCACACAGGCTTAGTTGCTCTGCACCATGTGGGATCTTCCCGGACCAGGGCTTGAGCCCATGTTCCCTGCACTGGCAGGCATATTCTTAACCACTGTGCAACCTAGGAAGTCCCTATTTTTTTTTTTTTTTTCTAATTGGCTTTGTTCAATGATCCATGAATCTGGCAGCATCCCATCTCAAAACTAGAAGGGTCCTCCCAAATTTCCTTACTTTTCTTGGCTAAATTCATTGTATTAATATCTCTCCAACATACAATGAGTAGCACTTCTCCAATTCCTGCATTTTAATATAGTCTTTCGAAAGGAACAAAGGAGTAATTCTGTATCTCTGCTCCACTCACCTCTGCTTAAGAAGCTGCTCTTGCCATATTTGTTGGTTTACAACTGTTGGTGATTTACATTTATAATGTAGTTTTTGGTTTACATGTCCATCACTCCCAACTAGTCCATGAGTACTTAGCATAGTGTCTGGACTTAGTAAGCACTTGGAAGATGATTGCTAATTGAAGTAAAATTGAATTGCAGTATTGCTCCTTCTGCATATAAGAGGCAATTTTTTTTTGTAGTAGTTAAGATGTGGAAAGACATTGTGATGTGAAAGAAGAGTTTAAGAACTCTTAAGAAGAGTTTTAGATTAGTGTTTCTAGGGTGGGCCTCTTGTTCATTAGGTATTAGCTTAAAAAGCAGTCAAGGGCAAGGTGGTGGTAGGTGCTGAATGCCAAGTTCAATAAGCAATTTGTCTGGTGCATTGTAGAGAACCAGCCATGAGCTCTAAGCAACATGCTTCCTGGAGTACTACACACAAAAAAATGATGGGAACTTAAGTGAATGGTAACGTTTTGAAGAAACAATCAGCAAATATAAAGAGTCGGAGAACTTTTGCTTATGAAGGGAGATGTATTCATCATTTGCAGTAAGATTAATGAGGCCCAGAGAGAATAGGAAACTTGTCTATAATCATATAACTAGTTGTAGGACTGGGATTTTAGCCCCATTCTATTATCTAGGTACCTTGGTATTAAATGGAGAGTCTGAACTAGTCCTGCTTCTAGAATTTAGTCCTGCTTCTAGAATTAGGTCCTCATCGTGCTCTAAGGGCTGAAATCTCTGTGTGCAGAAAAGCATACTCATTTCATCACTGTAAGCCTGTTGGTACCCTCTGCACATTTCTGAGACCAAGCAAGTCATTGTCCAGCCCTCAGGCAAGTTCTGGTACCAAAACAACTTGTGCCCAAGTGAGGATATTTGAGGCCAGTTAATTCCATATACTTCTCCTTCATGTATCATCCATGATCAATAAGCATTATGTATGTACCCAAATATATTGTATCTACTCTCTCTCCATCCCTCAGCAGCTTACTGCGTGTGTTGATCTGTTTTCTCCTCCTCTCGAAACCTCTCTTTCCCCAGGTTGAAGGTCTATCCCCTATAACCCTTGCTCTGTCATAAATACATCTCTGTATTCTCAGCTTTACAAGAACTGTCTCTGTCCTCTCTCCCTCTTTCTCTCTTTCCTTCTCTCTCTTTCAGAGCAGACAACCCACAACCACCTGGAAGACTTCCTCGGAGGAAACCACTCAGATCTTCCACATTTCATATCTTTGGAGATCAAGAGGGAAGCATCCTTTTAATGCTTTCAGGTGATTAGTCTTCTAGTCATGTCTTAGTTCAGGCTGCTACAACAAGATACCATTGATTGGGAGGCTTAAACAATAAGAATTTATTTTTCACAGTTCTAGAGGATGAGAAGTTCAAGATCAAGGTGCTGACTAATTCTTGTTGAGGCTTTCTTCTTGGATTACTGAGACCTACCTTTTCACTATGTCTTTACAATGGAGAGGTGGGGGAAGAGGGAGGGGGAGGGAACTGGTCTCTCTTCCTCTTCTCATAAGGACATTAATCCTGTACTAGGAATCCCACACATGAAGTAATCTAAACCTAATTATCTCCCAAATCCCCACCTACTGATAGCATCACATTAGGGGTTAGGGCTTTGACAGATGGATTTTGAGAGAACACAAACATTTAGTCCATAATAAGTCATAAAGCAAACTGGTCAGCTCATTGGCATTGATACTTAGCTGTACTATGCTCCATCAATCTTTGGGTTTCTTTTTTCAGCAGTTTACTGTCTTCTCCCTCTTCTCAACTGAGGATATTGGGACCAGAATGATTTCAAAACCTGCCTACATAGTTCATCTTACAAATTTGTCTCCTTGACTTCAGTAGCACTTAATTTCATCATACTTCAGTCTCCTACTCTTAGGACCCCATCTTGTGTCTTGCCCTCACTCTAAACTACCCCATGACACAGGAATAATAACTCCAGTGTCTGAATCTCAGATCACAGTTTCCTGTCATCTGCTTCTTTCTATGTCTTGACCTTGTGCTTTTATTCCATTGTGTTCTTGATTTTCTTCAAATCCAGTGATTTTCTCCTGGTACCTCTTCCTTTTCTATCCAGTATGAATTCCATGCTTCAATATCTGAACCAGCCTTGTTGATTCTCCTGACCCCACCTTCCCACTGCAAACACTTGGCCAGACTTCATCTCTGGATCGTACTCCTGTGTGCTCTGTTATTCCTAAACCCAGGTGTCAGAGTTCATGCTGAATGAATATCTGTGCCTGTAAGCACCACAGCAAACATGAAATGCTCCAATGACAGCTGGACCCTCAGAACTAAAACTCAGCACTCTTATATGTGGGTGAGCTCCTTGTCCGGTGCCCTTTGATGAATTGCCTTCACCTGTGTCTTCAAGCTTCTGCTCAAGTACCACTCTCTGCTCTACCAGTAAAAGATGTTGGCTTCTAGTTTTTGGTGAAGGTTAAAATTGACTTCAGCTTCTCACTAGACTGAGCTCCTTGAGGTCAGGGACCATGTTTTGTTTATTTTTATATACTTAGCACAGTACTTGGGCATAGCCTAGATAATAAATATTGAATGAGTAAATGTACCTTTCCCTATTCACAAAATGATTGCCATCTACACTCAAACTTACCTAGTCCCAGACGATGTGTTTTTCTTTCTTACAGGACCAATCAATCTCTTTGCCTTTACCCCAGACCTTATCCTTTGCCAGCTGCTTTGGGACCTTGTTCCATTAGTTATCACCTCTCTCTTATACATTCAAATTCTTCCTCCATAGGCTTCTTCTTTTTAGCTATAAACACTTTTGCATCTCTCTAATACTAGATAAACTAATGAAAATATTCCTTTGAAATCTGAATTTCTCCCTAGCTAATGCAAAATGTCCTACTTTCCATCATCTCCAGAATCATGGAAGAGATGATCTTTACTCCCTAAAGCACCAAGACCTGGCTTCAGCCTCTACCTCTGTTCGGAAACTTCTATTACAATGATCTCCACTTGTCAAAGCAAAACACACATTTTCAAGTCCTTGCCTCATTGAACCTGACCACTTCTTTTGGAGCTTCTTTTCTCATTATGATTCTATGTTTTAAATCACATCTCAGTTTCCAGATAGACTCTTCAGCTCTTCACCCTGCAAATGCGGGGGTTCCCCAGGGACTTTTCCTTCGTCCTCTCTTCTTACTTACCTCTCCAGTGATTTCAGCTTCCCCCAAACTCTATCTAGTAACTTTAGCATTCATCTTACATCACTTTGTCTCTGTGAAGGAAGGCACAGATAGCAGGGAGTTTTGTTTTAAAGCACAAGACTGAATGACCACTTTTTGAGGTGATCTATTTCAGGGCTTCTTAGTGCTTTTGGCATTTGAGACTCGATAATCCTTCATTATGGGGGCCATTGTGAATGCTTAGCAATGTGCCTGGTCTTTACTCACTGGACACCAGTAGTACCCTCGAGTTAACCCAGACTGTCTCCAGACATTGCCAAATGTCTCCTTCAGGGCAAAATTGTCCCTGGTTAAGAACAGCTGATCTATCTGAAAGCAGCTAATAACAACAAGCAAAAGAGGAACAGCAGTCAATTGTACTGTTAGGTTCCAGAGATGAGCTCTAATTTCAAACTAATCTGATCATGTTTTATTTTTTTTTAATTTTTACTTTTTTATTTTTTACTAGACTACAGTTGATTTACAACGTTGTGTAAGTTTCAGGTGTACAGCAAAGTGATTCAGTTGTACATATACATGTATCCTTTTTCAAATTCTTTCCCCATTTAGCTTATTACAGAATATTGAGCAGAGTTCGCTGTGCTAAACAGTAGGTCCTTGTTGGTTATTTATTTTAAACACAGTAGCGTGATCATGTTTAGAATGAGATCCTTATGTCTGGAAACCTGCACTTCTTCTTCCTAGCACTCTCATGGACCTGGCTACTTAGCGGGGCAACTGGGCATCATTTCCTGGAAATTTATTTTTTCCTCCTCTTTGTTCTGTTATTTACTTTCCCTGGAATATAGACTGAACAACAGTAGCAGTGGTGGAAACCTCAACAGCAGCATGGAATAGAACGTCTTTGTGGAGAGAAAGGTGGGGATAACTGAGAGATAACTGATCACGAAAGAAGAAAATAAAACTTCTCAGGAGAATGTTTGAAACTGTACCTAATTTGTTTTTTGAGGAATCACAGAAACTTGCAAGGGCTTGTTCTCTTTATGCCCGTGAATTCAGCCACTATGAAAATAGAAATCACCCCTATGAAATTTTGAACCTTGATCACTTTTCTTTTATATTCTTTCCAGATTAAATATGAAGATTTATGTCTTTCCCCTATGCATATCCCATAAGAATGTGCCCTTCTAGACACCTTACAAAAGGACCTCTTTTAAGTTTGCTTCTTGGTGAACCAGTCACTGAGATTAGTCACATGCCTGCGAGAGTTTTGGAAAGAACTGATGTATGTGTGTATGAAGGTACGTATGCTGCGTTGGGTCTTCATTGCTGCGCGGGCTTTCTCTAGTTGCGGTGAGCGGGGGCTACTCTGTTGCGGTGCGCAGGCTTGTCATTGCAGTGACTTCTCTTGTCGCAGAGCATGGGCCCTAGAGCACACAGGATTCAGTAGTTGAGGTGTGTGGGCTCAGTAGTTGTGGCATGTAGACTCTAGGGTGCACGGGTTTCAGTAGTTGTGGCACACAGGCTTAGTTGCTCTGTGGCATGTGGGATCTTCCCAGACCAGGGCTCGAACCTGTATCCCCTGCACTGGCAGGAGGATTCTTAACCACTGAGCCACCAGGGAAGTCCAGAATTGATGTCTTTAGAGTCAAAGATTGAGAACTTGTGGATAGAAAGGTTCACGGATTCATTTTGAATCAAAATCAAATAAAATGCAAAACAAGAACAAAATAATCTCAGATAAATATTCAGTATGTTAAAGAATCTTATAAATAAGAGGAAAGAAAAAATCCTTTTTCTTTCATAACATGATACCTAAATGGATCAACCATGTTCCTAAAATAGGAGGGAAGAAAAATATTGTACCCATTGGACCACAAAGTGAAGGGTGACCCTTATGTCCTATATGAAATTTCATCAAAACGTCACATTTTGCAAACTTCTACCTGGAGTGCTATAGATACAAAAGGGAAATATTCACTCTTGAGAAATACTTTGGGCTTCCCAGTTGTAAAGGATTTATGTTTTCTGGGGTTTCTTAAAGCAGCTCAGTGGCCATGGCTGGCAGACTGCCAGCTGATTGGAGCAAATTGAAGTTCAGGCCCTCCCCCCCCCCACCCCGCCGCCACCACCAATGTCTCTGGTTTGCCCTATTTTGGAGTCATTGGCTTTTTCTTCCTGGAGAATTCAAGCATGCGATTCCCTCTTTCCATTCAACTAAGAAACTGTTAACTGGGCAATTGTGGAAGGAGGTTTCCCTGAAATGATTCTGACATCCTTCAGAAGCAAGACCATTGATCACCTTTAATCTTAATGGATTGGAACTAATTTCTGAAGGCCTAGTTTCCTCAACTGGAAAGGAAATAAATTACAAGAAACACCGACAAAAACCTACGTACAGTCAACATAAGCTCCAGAGAGTCGAAGTCATGTCTTAACTAAACAGATGATCAGTGATGATTAATGCCTTCTGCATATCTTTCTTTCTGGAAAACTTTTTAGAATTTTTTTTTTTACGTAGCACTCACATGAATTCAACACTAAAAGGCATTCTCTGTCCTATCATGGTCTGTTCTCCATGTACTTTATTTTTCATATTAACTCATGACCATCTGACATAATACACATTTTCTTTTGTGGTTCTTCTTTCTCTCTCCAATAGGATCTAAGTTTCATCAGAGCAGAGACTTTGTTTTTCTTTATTGCTACATAGAATAATTCCTTCCACATATCTAGGCATAAATGAATAGAATCCCTAATTAGTAGGTTTATGTTCATCGTTTAAAGATACCATTTCACTTCCTCTTGTGTTTGCTGCTGGATCACTTCATACTTAGCCAAGTATTACTACATTACTGTCATCAACAATTAAAGAAATGTACCACAGTGTTCACTGCAGCACTATTACAATAGTCAGGACATGGAAGCGACCTAAATGCCCATCAACAGATGAATGGATAAAGAAGATGTGGCACATATATACAATGGAATATGACTCAGCCATCAAAAGGAATGGAACTGAATTATTTGTAGTGAGGTGGATGGACCTAGAGTCTGTCATACAGAGCAAAGTAAGCCAGAAAGAGAAAAACAAATACTGTATGCTAACTCATACATATGGGATCTAAAAAAATGGTACTGATGAACCCAAGTGACAGGGCAAGAATAAGATGTAGAGAAAAGACTTGAGGACACGGGGTGGGGGGCAAAGGGGAAGCTGTGACAAAGTGAGAGAGTAGCATTGACATGTATACACTACCAAATGTAAAATAGATAGCTAGTGGGAAGCTGCTGCAGAACACAGGGAGATCAACTGGATGACTGGTGAGGACTTAGAGTGGTGGGATAGGGAGGGTGGGGAGTTGAGGGAGGGAGGGGATATGGGGATATATGTATAAATACAGCTGATTCACTTTGTTGTACAGCAGAAACTGGCACAACAGTGTAAAGCAATTCTATTCCAATAAAGAGCTTTAAAAAAATGGTTAATTTACTATCTTTAGAGACCAAAGAATGCAAATTTCTGTACTCAAAGTAGAGCTATGCTCAAACCATACCATTAAGAGTTGTTTACTCATCAGAATCCCAGCAGTAGCTCCCTTGGCTGTTTATTCAGTTATCAAAACTACAATCAAATAAGCTTCCCGAATTTCCAGCTTTCAAAATATTACCTTTCTTTCATATTGATGATTTCCTTTGCATATAATAGAAACTCATTCTTTTTTTACTTTTTCTTTCGGTAGAATAAATCTAGTTTACATAAGATAACAAATACTGAAATATTTTGCAGTCTAAGCTATTCTGAAGTTTTAAGTCATCCTGTAAAGCTCTTTCTGACCCAGCTGATTTTTGCATATATCTTTTCAAGCCAATTATCATAACCTTATTATGTCTATTTACCATTATCTCATTCACCAGTTTTCAGAGCTCTTGTACTTTATTCCATTAGTTTCTATTCTTTACATTAGGTAAAGGCTAAGAATAATACAGCTTCCAGAACTCACTGGGGTGAAGAGTCTCTCTGTTTTCCATTGGGTTTTGTTTCTTTTTATACCATTTACTCAGCAATGAAGACATGTACTAAATATGTACTCATGGAGACGTACTGGCATTAGCAAGAAAGTTATAAATCTTGCCAGTAGGTCGTCATCTCAGCTTGCCTTGTTTTTAGAATGGTTTCTTTTGGATTTGTGTTAGGGTTCAGAAGGAACGTGGTAGGCACAGGCAGTAGATGGGTAGGGGTAGCATCCCCAGTCATGTTTCTGGAAGCTTCTCACAGTGAAGGTCACTTTCATTTTTATGAGAAGCAAACAAGCACTTCATCTAAATTGTAAATCAATGCATTATAAACATAATTTGTATCCCAGTGATTCTCAGTGGGGAGATGTGTGGGAAAAGGTGGTGACTTTTAGAATTCCCTGGAAATTTTGCCAACTAAACAGCCCCTTTGTGCATTCTTACATGGCTCTTAGGTAAGTCCATTTGGTGGCTGTGGCACACAGAATAACAGTCCCCCAAAATGTTCACATCCTAGTTGCCAGAATCTCTGAATGTTACCTTACATGGCAAAGGGACTTTGCTGATGTGATTAACTTAAGGTGCTTGCGATGGAGGACGGGTGGGGGATTATCCCAGATTATCCAGGTGGGTTCAGTGTTATCAGGGGATCCTTATAAAGGAGAGAGAGAAGCAGGAGAGTCCAAGTAAGAGAGAGAGGAATTTGAAGATGCCACACATCTGGCTTTGAAGATAGAGGATGGGGCCATAAGCAGGGAGGTGGGGAAGGGGGAGGGGAGTACAAGAGGCTTCCACAAGCTGGAAAAGTCAAGGAAATGGATTCTCTCCTAAAGCCTCCAGAAGGAATATAGCCCTGCTGACTCAGTTTGGACTTTTGATCACCAGGACTGTAAGATCATAAATGTGCGCTGTTTTAACCCACTAAGTCTATGTTAATTTGTTAAAGCAGCAGGAGGAAACTCATACAGTGGTGCTTATTGGCATGTGTGGTTTGGGAAAAGTTCCTGGTACTCCTTCTGCCCTTAATGAGAATCACTGTTTTGGTATTTTATTAAGAGCTATTGAAACAATATTGTGCTATTTTTTATATTAAATTTAGGAATACAGATAAGGAAAAATGTCAAACTGAAGGTTTTGTTTGATAAGAAGTATTAAATATTAAAAAATCTAGAATACGTCCCTGATGGAGTAATGTATGGAAACATCTATCTTCTGTACAACTCTGCTAATGATGGTATCAAACATACAGCTGAAAATCCACCAATGTTATTGATTGTCCCATGCATAGAATAAAAAAAGTGAAAATAAGTTTATATTATTTAAAAGAACATACTAAAAAAGTTATTAAAGGCAGGTTTATTACAGAAACTTTTACAACTTTCATTTTATAAGGCGATAAACCTTGGAAACCCCTCTAGTGATCTGATTTACCACAATTTCATTAACCTCCAACTTTTCATAAGTGATTCCATTATGTCATAGTGTATGCAGAATCATAAGTATAGATAGTTAGGCACCAAATATAATTCTTAATAGTCTATTCATCTCTCAAGTGATTATGAAACAAATCCTCTCTAACATGCTAAGTAAACAGAGGACTTAGACTTGCTAAGTAAACAGATGATCACTAAGGGACACTTTTCAGATGATTCTGTCTCCTTTGACGCCTGATGTTGGGATGTGGTGAATGTATGAATCTGACTCTGTAAAGAAAACACTTGCTCTGGATGAACCAGTTCCCAAGGGGAAGTAGGATGAGCTCTATAGATCTCCCTGTAATAAAAGAGAGCAGAAATGCATCATGGGAGCTGATCATTTTTCATGATCAGACTCCAGGGAAAATTACTAGGGTCTTCCAAGGTCTACATACACTATTATATGTTGTGACTTTCAATGGCAGTTTTGCCAGAAATTAAGCAGAAACTTTCTTCATATAATTTGTCCTCATTTCTGACCTCACTAAAAACTGAGGGCATAATATTTAATCATGGTTCTGTGATTTTATTTCTACTAAAGTAGTAAGAGTCCAGCTATGTGGACACAGTGGGGAAATAAAACTCTGTTGCCATTTTTTGGTGCCCGTAAGAAATGGTGCTTTGCATACATTAATATATGTACATCCTTTGAACATTTTGCAAGGTAGATGATTATCATCCCTTCTTTAACAAGTGAAGAAACTGGGAGGAAAGAAGTAGATTAACTGACCCAAAGAGGCAGAGCTGGGATCTGAGCCCAGATCTACCTGACAATAAAGCCCAAGCTCTTTCTTCATTTGGTACATGGGAATCTTTTAAGAAAAAATAGAATAGTATGTTCCCTAAACTCTGCCTGTCAGATATCAATTGGCTCAATTAATTTTTAGATAAGATGGCTTGAAGCTGAAGGTACAGGCAGGTGTATGAGTGCAAGTTTTGTGATAATTGAAAAGAAGACCAAGGAAATAGAGACCTGGACCCTACTTATGCCACTCTATGTAGAAATCTGGATAATTTATTATGAAAATTTAAGACCCTGTTTTGGTATTGTTGTCTCAATGAAGAATCAGCTCATGTTTAGACAGTGAGTGGAAGGGAGAGGGAGACTGGATTTGCTTCAGCAAACAGCTTTAGATATGTTCCAATGTTCAATGAGAATTCATATGAAGACCCAGAAATCTGCAGTGTAATGTATGAACAAGGAGGTCTTGGTCTCAAAGACTTTAAGGGGAAGACATTACCTATCTCAGTGTGGTTGCTGTTTGGTATTTTTATTTAAAATAAATTTAAATATATACAATTTTTAAAGTTTATACTGCATTTATTGTTATAAAATATTGCCTATATTCCCCGTGTTGTACAGTATATCCTTGTAGCTTATTTTATACCTAATAGTTTGTACCTCTTAATCCCCTACCCTTATATTACCTTCCACCTTCCCTCTCCTCACTCATAACCACTAGTTTGTTCTCTGTATCAGTATGATTTTTTTTATTGTTATATTCATTAGTTTGTTGTAGGTTTTAGATCCCACATATAGGTGATATCATACGGTATTTGTATTTCTCTGTCTGACATTTCACTTAGCATAATGCCAAGTCCATTCATGTTGCTGCAAATGGCAAAATTTCATTCTTTTTTATGGCTGGGTAGTATTCCATTGTGTACGTGTGTGTGTGTGTGTGTGTGTGTGTGTGTGTGTATGAAACATCTTCTTTATCCATTCATCTGTTGATGGACACTTAGGTTGCTTCCATATCTTGGCTATTGTAGGTAGTGCTGCTACGAACATTGGGGTGCATGTATCTTTTCAAATTAGTGTTCTTGTTTTTTTCAGATATGTACCCAGGAATGGAATTGCTGGGTCATATGGTAGTTCTATTTTTAGTTTTTTGAGAAACCTCTGTTTCCACAGTGGCTGCTCCAATTTACATTCCCACCAACAGTGTATGAGAGTTCTGTTTTCTCCACATCCTCTCTGACATTTGTTATTTGTGTTCTTTTTGATGATGGCCATTCTGACAGGTGTGAGATGATACCTCATTGTGCTTTTGATTTGCATTTCTCTGATCATTAGTGATGCTGATCACCTTTTCATGTACCTGTTTTCCACTTTGGAAAAATTCTCTTCAGTTCTTCTGCTCATTTTTTTAATCAGGTTTTTTTTTTTTTTGATGTTGAGTTTTATGAGCTGTTTATGTATGCTGGATATTGATCCCTTATTGGTTATACCATTTGGCAATAATAAGGAGGGGGGAGATAGCAAGGTGGCAACACATTTAAAATAAAAAGATTTAGGTATCCAGGAGCCCCTTTACACCATTCCTCTGATGGCAGAGTGCAAAAGTGATCTGGGGATGAACCTAATTGATAATATGCTATTCTTTCTGGGAATAAATGATCAGCCAGGTTCTCACTATTAAAATGACCCTCAAATGTGATGATAAGCCAAAGACGTTCAATTTATCCCTTATGAAGGGAACATGCAGCTGTTTTATCTAAAACCTGATTCTTATTACCCAGATATAATTTAAGAAGAGGGTTGAAATGTGTAGTTCCATGTTAATTAGGTTGAGAATTTCATCCACCAAAAGTCCCTGCCTCTGATTCTTGGGGAACTATGTAAAACATGATCTGGAAGACAAAGGCTTTGGAATATAACCAGAAATTGTAACCATATTTGGATGGTGTACTGAGTCAAGTGATGACAATAAATAAAAGGTGGGCAATGGTGGGGAAATTATTATTTTTTACTTAGATGACCAAATATATACAATTACAGCAAGTATAGTCATATAGTTCTAATTATCCCTAAGCTTTGCATGTTTCTCAGAGAGAATCATGGCATCCATGACTGACCTAGATTTTGTTTTAAATGGCTTGATGGAGTCATGGCTTTTTGACAAAGAAGCAGGTGATAATTTGAATTCAGAAGCCTAAGAGGATATACTAACAGGTTTTCCAAAATATAACCACACCATGTTGAAGGCCAAGTTTCTCTTTGTTGAAGGTTGGTGTTACCATCAAAGCATTTTGCTAAGCAGAAACATGGTGGTCATTCCATTGTGCTACCTGGCAGAAGAGGGGCTTCCTCCATGACCTCCACGTGCTGCCTAGATCTGCACCCATTGAATATCCATCTGTGAACCAATGGTTCCTTTCCTTCCTAAATCTAGGGTTTACTGGTCTCAAAACTAATGCTTTAGGGTGGGTAGACCCTGGGGTTACTCTCCCCCATTCTTACTTCCTGATCTTTACAGCTTTGTGGTATCCTCTCCCTTTGAACGTGGGTGCAACCTGGGATTTGTTTGTAACCCATGGACTACAGCCAAGCCAGCCAGGTTCTAACTTATGAAGAAGACTTCATCTTAGTAGACTTGAAAGAGATGCTCCTGGCTGGCTTGATGGAATGAATAACCACGTTGAGGAAGCCAAAATGGCTGGGACCTTTTCACCACCCCTAGAACTGTGATTGTCTCTAGGTGGCAGCCAGCAAAAAACTGGAGCCCTAAGTCCTGCAGCAGGAAGGCAGTGCATCCTGCCAACTACCTGAATGAGCTAGGAAGCAGATTCATCTCCAGTCACCCTCCAGATTTGAATTTAGCCTGGCTGATACCTTGATGGCAGCCTTGGGAGGCCCGCGTAGCACCCAGCCAAGCTGTGGCTAGACTCCTGACTCATGGAAACTGTGACTTAATAAATGTGTCTTGGTCTAAGCCCCTCAGGTTGTGATCATTTGTTAGGTGGTCATAGAAACCAGTGCCAGGATTTTTATTTATTTTTTAAAATTAAAAAAAAAAGCGTATTTATTTATTTTTTGGCTGCATTGGGTCTTTGTTGCTGTGCGTGGGCTGGGGCTACTTTGTTGTGATGTGTGGGCTTCTCAGTGCAGTGGCTTCTTATTGTGGAGTACAGGCTCTAGGTGTTTGGGCTTCAGTAGTAGTGGCACATGGGCTCAGTAGTTGTGGCTCGCAGGCTCTCGAGCTCAGGCTCAGTAGCTTTGGTGCATGGGCTTAGTTGCTCTGCAGCATGTGGGATCTTCCCAGACCAGGAATCGAACCTGTGTCCTCTGCTATTGGCAGGTGGATTCTTAACCACTGTGCCACCAGGGAAGTCCTAATGCCAGGATTTTAAAACATCAAGTTAAAGAACTGATTTTTTTTCAACGTCAGAGTTTGGGAAATATCCTGGTCTTCTTACTGCTCTGTTTCTGCTGTGTAGCGAGGAAAGAGACTTGGTACCGGGATATAACCCCAGAGACTGGTTAATATATGCCCCGAAATAGGAACATGGGCAGCTGTTGCCAGAGGCCTGGTGTTTTTTCCTAATACTTGTAGCTTGAAAGACAAGTGTTGAGCGTTGTGCTGCATTGACTAACTAAACAGGGTGAAACAGAACTGGCTTGTTAGGGCCCTGTTAGCATTCATTATTCAGACATTTTTTTGTTAAAGACCATCTGCTTTCAGCAGTTAAACTCTGTACATTTTTGACAGGAATTTGACAGATTAATCTGAGAAAAACATTAAATTCGATCAAGGGACATTTACAAGAGGTTGTGGACTTGAGTGGGCAGGAAAGAAAAATAAACATACAACAGAGGAATAAAGAAGAAATATAAGGCAAGAGGTAGTTTTCCAGATTACCTATTGCTAAGGTGCCTGCAAAATCACTTGTGTTCTGCTGCACTTACTGCTGATTATTTCCTCTGCTGCTTTTGGCTGTTTCTAGATGAGTGCCCCCAAATGTGAACCACTGCTAGTAGTCTGACAAATGTGGGTTTGTTTCCGTACTGTCCCACCATGCTTCCTTGGTTTCCAGTTTTCCTATGACACATCACGTATTTATACTATGCGTTTTTCTTATGGTGGATGTGGGTATGAGTGGAATTGAAAATTAAGAAATCCCAATTCACATAGGAATGAGGATAAAAATGTCCTCCCCGAATATCTGGGAATACAGTGTGTAGTCTTTATGGGCAGGGGAAATTATATGCAAATAATGTGATTCGTGGTATTTGTTCATCCTATTCTAATTGCTCAAAGGTTAGAAGATCAAAGAATGATTTGGGGAGTTTGTAACAGCAGTGAAAAATAAAATTAGTTGCACTTTATTACACACACACTCTATTTCTCCCCCATGATCTGTTTGACCTTAGATGTATCGCGTGATGCATCTGGGTCTCAGTCTCAAGTTGAGTTGTGGTCCATTGTGACCCTACTTTAAAGCCTATATTGTTGTGTGAAGGCTGCAATGAGAAAACATACTTCCACTGTGTCCGCTTCATGGTAGGCACTCAGTAAATTCATAGGATAATTCCTTTCCTTTTCCTTTCTCCTGCTTTCTAGTTTAATTTTCTATATTTGATTTGATAGGGAAGCAGCAAAAACTAGAAATTATTTGAAAATAAGGCAGGACTTCCTAAGTGAGATTTTTCTCTCCAACTGAGTGCTTGCATTTAATACATCTATTTACAAGTGGGTCTGTCTCTTCCTAAGCCTTGTAACCCATAATTACCACATTCAGGCAGTGATAGCCACACAGGCAATTCCGGGGGTTGTACATCACATCGAATTCAGTTGGGGTTTTGAATACACACATATGCTGTGGTGAGCTCTCTTTGCTTCCTGGGTTGTGGCAATGACAGCATCGTTTATTGCTTTACATTGTCCCGTTATTTATTGTCACAACAATAATAAGCATAAAGCCACTTTGTAATTAGGTAGCAGAAGAGCTTGGAAGAAGGCGTGGCATGAATACTAATTAGAATTCTCATACAAATTGTTTCCAGCAGTAAGTGGCAGTGGCCGTTGATAGATTCATCTCCTTGCATCCTGAGTGTGGATTGACTGTGGGCATCTAGACATCACTTATTTAATAGAGACATCTTCTCTGTATTAGGAGTCATTTACTCAATTTTAACAAACTGCCAAGCACATTCAAATGTGCACTGAAAAATAGGTGTCCCGGTGATATCTACCCCACAACACAGACTTATTTATTCCACCCGCCATAAACGTTCTATGAAGACAGATTGTTAAAATGTCGTCCTTGTAATCTCAGCACGTATGATTGAAGTTAGGAGGTGGAATAAGCCACATGTAGCCACAATGTGTTCAGGATAAATCACAGCTAAATAGGTGGTCGAGGCTGTAAATTCTGTGTTTATTTTTTATTTTTTTGTATATTATACCACCATTAAAATAGAATTTACAAATGTATGAAAATAATATTGTGCGACAAAAGCTGAATAGGGAACCATACCCATGACCTTGATTTTTATAAAAATATGAAAAGAAAAAAATGGAGAAATCATAGCAATTACACTATTAGCAATAATAAAATGTCTATCTGTTTGTGTTTAGAAGGGGCGGACTCACGATTAAATAGAGCTGGGGTAACCGGGTGACACGGAGCTGCAGAGCCCTAAAGAATTTGTTTTTTGTGGGCAGAATGAAATGCCAATGTGTATAATATTTCTGAATATGACTTGCGACGTTGCCCTGGCCTGTTTAAATTGGTGGCGATGTGTAGCGGTCTAGGTACCCAGTAGCAGTGTAAACAGCTAGGCGGAGGGCAACCGCCCCACCCCAACTGGACAAGATCAGTGTGACACAGGAGAGTGTCACTGGGCTGTTCCCTCCCACTGCTGCCTGCAAAGGTGCTCCCTTCTTGCTCCCTGCTCCCTCCAGAGACTAGTCTGTAACAGAGCACACGCCTTTCCTGCCCACTCTTGACCTAATCCTTCCTGGGCCCTGGTGCTTCTTGTTTACCCTGCACTGCTTAATTGTTCTCCTTAGGCCTTGTCACCATCACACACACACACACACACACAAACAGACAAAGACACACAGACACAGACACACACACGTGCACACACAAAGAATTGTCTGTTTTTCTTCCTGGAATACGAGCTCCATGAGGACACACACTTTTGTTTTCTTCACTGGTGTGTATACCCAGAGCACCTAGGACATACTAAGTGCACAGGAAGTATTTGTGCAGTGGTTGAAGACAGCGTGAATTTAAGAACCATGGCACCAAACAGCCCTATATTTTAAGGGCCAGTAAATCAAGGCAAAGACGTCAAGTCCGAGAACATGGTGACTTGTGTGTACTGACAACACCTTTCTTAAGACATGCTCGTCAGGTAACAATCCTGCTCTTCCGTCACCTGGGGAGTCTGAACTGGCAAACACATCACTGCCCGGGCACTGCCAACCTGATGATTGACAGGGGGCAGTTTCTGCCCATGTGGGGTGTGGATGGATCGCATGTTGTGTTTGGGGCTTCCAGTGGTGGTGGTGGTGGGGCATCTGGGAGGTTGTGCGTGGCTGGACTGAGATCTCTGGGCTCATCAAATATCCCTTTCTCACTGGTGTAAGACTGGGCAACTAATCAAAGGAAACCCCCCAGGTCTCTGTTACCAGCACTGTAAAAAGGCAAGTGCATCGTTTTTTTGGAATGGTTACAATAGACAACTCCTCGTCCACAAGGGGTTAAAGCTGCTGAAAGCCCATCCATAAAGAGCTACAATTACTAACATTTACTGACAGCAGTTGTGAGGATGGAGAACAATTTTCTTAAAGTTAGTTCACACACCCTTTGGCATGGTCATTTGTAGCAGTAAACAGTGTCCTGCTACAGGAAAGGATTTACGGCGAATTTTCCCCCATCGTGGAGCACATTTTGAAGCTTACTTGGGAAGGAGGGAAGGAAATGTGGGAGGTGTATATCTTATTAACAAGCATTCATTTCTCTGTTCTCAAACGAATGTGCCAGGCCATTACTTTACTACATAATGAGTGAAACATGGGTGCATAATTAGGTATCACCTTATGACAGCATGAGCCGTTAATCAAACCATAATTTTAAGGGTTGTCATGGAAGGAAGGTTCAGGTTTATTCTTGGATTCTTTTTTTTAAGTAGTATAAGCTGCGAGGTAGTGAAGCTCTGAAAAAAGAAACATCAAACCTTAAATATTAGAATCTCTCTTTTTAACTGAAATAATATGCCTATTCATCCTTAGAGGCTGTCATTTCTATTCAGAACTGCCTTCAAGATTTTCTTTTGGGCTTCTCTTTGCTGAAAGTATTTCAGTCTACTGAAAAGGAGAGATAAATGAAGTTAGGGACTTTTACGTTTTTGGTTAAATCTGGGTAAAAATTTGGATAGATAACTTTTACCATCTTATGTTTTTCTCTCCCCTATCACAACCCACATGAAGATGGTGGGGTTCAGGGCAGGCTACCCCAAAATATGCCACTTTGGTATATTAAAATTTGAATTAAAGTTACTTAAGAAACAGCCAGTACAAAAAGGACACTCTGACCCTCCCTTGTCCTCCTAAAAGCAGGAAATAAATCTCCCATTTGAAATGTATCCTCCTTGGGCCAGGAGGTAAAGTGACATTCTCATCACCAGAGATAGAAAACTCAGGGCCGTAAAGGCTGTATAAACAAACCATGTTACTTATCCACTAATTTCCTACCCCAAACTCACACTTCTTTGTCTTGTAAATTCTTCACAAATTTATTGTTTCTTTATCTAGAAGGTACAAAACCTGTCTGCTTTGGTCACTTCTTTGGGTTTTATATCTTTGGGACCCCTGGAAGCACAAAATTAAATTAAGTTTTCTCCTAATATTCTTTTATTAAAGAGAGTGTCTCAGCTGAGAACCTAGAAGGGTAGAGGAAAAGTTATTTCTCTTCCCCTACTAAGATTAAAATGCATTGAAGTCATTTTTTAAAATAGCAATTTGCAGATTTAAAATTTTTAAGCAACCAGGTTAGTTCAGTTTAAAAAATAAAGCAAATGAGATTTGGCTGGTTGAATTGTCTTACACCATATTGATTCGAAATTACTAAAAATACTGAGGCCTGGAGACATTTCCTTAGCCATCTAGACACTTTAAAATTGTTATTCATTATGTCAATGTGGATAATGGCAATATTATTTCACTTGTACCAACCAAGCAGCACAGCCATGTAAGCCTCAACACTTATTTTTGCTAGTTCTCTGGCTCATTGCTGTTAAGCGTGGAACGTGACTGCTCGGTTGAATTTTGAAGCCCCTCTGTGTTTGAAAGAGGCCCGGTTGGTCTGGTTAATGTGGCTACTGAGACGTCTGGGCTCTAAAAATGCATCCGCTCCTTGGGCTGTGCATGTCAGAGCTTCAGCATGCCTCACACCAGACGATGGGTGATTTGTTCCTGCACAACAATTTTGTACCCCCAGGACAGCTAATGATCAGCAGTCATAGACTTTGTAATGAAGGCAGATCTCTGAAGCAGGGGTTTGGAAGGAGTAAGTGTGAGTTTCCCAAGCAGGGTATGGATCTTGGCCAATTCATTCAGACTTTTAACGTGAAAGCTAAAAGAAAGCTACCAATGGGAAGCTGCTGCATAACACAGGGAGATCAACTCGATGATGGGTGATGACCTAGAGGGCTGGGATAGGAAAGGCAGGAAGGAGTCACAGGAGGGAGGGGATAGGGGGATATATGTGTAGATGCAGCTGATTCACTTTGTTGTACAGCAAAAACTGGCACAACAGTGTAAAGCAATTATATTCTAATAAAGAGCTTAAAAAAAACATGAAATGCCGACTTTGTATATTATTGCTCCTGGATAAAATAATTAATAAAGTCAGATGTCTCACATTTAAAAAACAATTAAAGCTGAAAGAAAGCTAAATGAAAATTAAAATCATATCTGAATTAAAGCTGAGAAGAAAGGGAAACAAGTGTGACATCCCTATTAGCATGTTTTTACAAAAACTTTCTAGACAGTTAGCTTTATAATATTAACATAATATAATATAATATAATATAATATAATATAATATAATATAATATAATAATACAGGTGGGCTGACCCACAACCCTTCCCCATCTCTCTGAGGAGCAGCAGATACAGCAGGCTACGACTCTTATCATACGGTCCTATGATCAACTTAATCCACAGAAAATGCTGTGAAACGTGTATCTCAAACATTTTATGTGGCTGCAAACAGATATGCAGCATTCTCAAGGGATTCATTTTCCTAAAGACTCCTTAATCTTGGGTGGGACAGAAGAAATGAGCAAGTGGTGGTCTTCAGAGAGAGAGAAACTGAGGGATGGGGTGACAGTGGAGGGAAGGAAACTTATTTTCCCCAAATAAAGTTTTTTTCCCTTTTGAGAGTTGATTTGTGGGCATGCATTTGTTCATTATGCATGTTTAAAAATATAATATTTTCAAATTCATATATATTCAAATACTTAAATGATATACTTGAAATATGTAATTTGTCACTTTTTAAATGTTTAATACTAATTCCTCTCTCAGGCTGGGTCTTTGGAATGTACTTGCCCCTCTGGTCCTTCACAAATCCCAGCACCTAACATAAACGTGGCCTGAGGCCCACTTACTTGACCGCAGCCCTCTCTTAATTCTACCCTTATTTTTTGATCTACCCTGACTTAATAAATAGGAAGTTTTTAAAAAGATTCTTTTTCCCTTTGTAATCTGTCATGAGAAATATTGACAGTCATCTGCACATACAGGCATAAACACTGGCCAATAATAATAGGCATATGCGAAAGATTGAACTTCTCTTTGAGAAAAGAATGACTTATCCTCTTGAAGAGTATCAGACAAGGACTAGCAGTGGGACTGTGAATGATTCAAGTGAGTTTGGGGAACTGATTCTGTTGATCTATGGCTACCTTGCACCTCTGAAACTCTGCTAGAAAAACTCTTGTGACTTCTTACATGTGTAATTTTGAGTCTATCAGGGAATTCAGTATCCCAAAGCTTCTACTTTCCTGTCTTTTTCATAGGACAGATGTTATCAATTCAACAGTTGTGCCTGAAAGAGGAGGGAAAGTCTTCATGCTACAGGCATAGACATTTGAGATGGGGCTGCTTTATTTGTAGGATCTATCTCCTCCTTCCTCCCTACTTTCCTTTATCTCCCTAGCATCCTAAAAGAAAAAGAGAAAAGTGAAAACTATTTTCAGAGGGCTCAACATCTGGGACTACATACACCTACTCTAGTTAAGATTAGCCTTCATGCTGGTTCATTCATTAAATTGTCACCAGAAAGAGAACAATACAGAAGGAAGAAAAAAAGGAATCTTCCAACTTTGGAAACTGAAGGAAAGTGTGTTTAGTGAGAAAGAAGAGAGTACTTACCCAATATTGTGATTTCAGAGGAAAAAGTCCAGTGATGAGACACACTGAGTTTTTGAAGAGCTTGTTATGCATGAACTGGAAAAAAAATGTCACAAACATTTCCCAGGACTGAGCCCAAGATGCAGGGTAATTGACAGTTACAGTTTAGTGGTGATCAGCTAAAGGATGCCTTATTGCCGAGAAGCCATCTCTTCTCAAACATCTCAGGTCCCTCATACCACTCTCGAAACATAATCATCTGAATTGCACCTGCCGCCTTAGCCTGCCAGCCGCTCTTAGAGACCCATCCTCAGAATTGCTGATATGCTGTTCAGCTTCTGCCTCAATAAGATCTGAATTAGAGACTGACATAAAAGATTTCAGATGGGTAGATTTAAAGAGATGATCAAATAAATGTAGACTTTCCGGGGAACTAGAATTATGTGTGAATTTCCAGTTACCTAGGGAAAAAATTCTTTGCAGCCTTTTAATCTTTAATTTATGTCTTCATTGAGCTTCACTAAAAGAGAAGATCTGGGATTTCAGTACGTGAGGTCGAGAGAAAAATCTATGGTATTTTTATAGACCAGAGAAAAGATTAGAAAATAAGATAATGAAATTCTATTTACAATAGCATCAAACCCACCAGATACTTAGGAATAAATTTAGTGAAAGATGTGCATGATTTATGTACTGAAAAGGAGGGAACATTGCTCCGAAAAACTAAAGAGGTTTTAGTTTTAGAGGAGATGCTACATTCAAGGATTGGAAGGATTGGAAGACTTACTTTTGTTTAAAAACTAATTTGAAAAGATACACGCACCCCGATATTCATAGCAGCTTTATTTAGAATTGACAAGATATGGACACAACCTAAGTGTCCATCAATAGATGAATGGATAAAGAAGACGTGGTACATATATACAATGGAATATTAGCCATAAAAAGAATGAAATCTTGTCATTTGAGACAACATGGATGGACCTGGAGGGTATTATGTTAAGTGAAATAAGCCAGACAGAGAAGGACAAATACTGAATGACTTCATTTATATATGGAGTATACAACACACAGCAAACTGGTAAATATAACAAAAAAGCAGACTCACAGATAGAATAAACTAGTGGTTACCAGTGGGGAGAGGAAAGAGGGGAGGGGCAATATGGGGGTGAGGAGTAAGAGGTACAAACTATTAGGTTTAAATAAGCTATAAGGATATACCTTACAACATAGGCAATATAGCCAATATTTCATAAATGGAGTAAAACATTTAAAATAAAAAGAATCAGTTATCACCTGACTGAGCTATAGATTCAACACTCTCCCAATCAATACCCCAATAGGCTTTAAAAAAGAAAAAGAATGTGTATTAGACTCCTATTACTGCTGTAACATATTGCCATGAACTTAATTGCTTAAAATAACAGTTTCTTATCTTATAGTTCTAGAGACCAGAAGTCTGAAATGAATCTAATGGGACTAAAATCAAGGTGTTGGCAGGGCTGGTTCCTCCTGTAGCTGCCAGGGGATGGCCTGTTCCATGCTCCACGCAGCTCCTGTGGGGTCCTAGTGTTCCTTGGCGTGTGACCACATCACTCCAATCTCCGTCCTGTTGTCACATTGCCTTTTCCTTTTCTGTAGTCAAATATTGCTCTACCTCCCTCTTTTCAGAACACATTATATTTGTGGCCCACTGGGATAATCCACTATAATCTCTCCAGTCAACATTCTCAAATTGGTCACATCTGCAAAGTCAACTTTTGACATATAAGGTAACACCCCCAGGTTCCAGGGATTAGGACCTGACTGTCCTTGAGGGCCATTACCCAGCCTACTGTGGGAAATGTAAACTCATTCTAAAACTGATATAGAAATGCAAAGAATCTAAAGCCAAGACAATCTAATGCAAAGACAATCAAGACGGTCTAAAATACAATCTTGTAGAAGAACCGAGTTGGAAAATTTGTGCTACCTAGTTTCATGACCCACTATAAGACTGCAGTAATCAAGTCAGTGGTTTTGGTGTAAGAATAGAGAAATCAGCCAATGAAGCTACAGGGAAATAACAGTTTCTTGGATTTCTCACTGTCCCTGTGAAATGCCCCAGGCTCCTGAGCCTTAAACGCAAGTTGGAGAGGGTTTGCTCTCACTTCTAGAAACATCTCACATACCATGGGAAGTAGGTCTGCAGCTAATTTTTAAAAACTTTCTTATCACCCCAAAAGCCAAATGGTCACATCCTTATATAGACACCTGCATGAGTTCCAAAGGTGCTGGGGTAGAGAGTTATTAATCCCAGGTAGTTACATTTCAAAGAATCCAGATTTCTGCATACATGGTGTTGAATTTTCTGATTCCACTTAAATAAAAAGTGATTCTTTTTGCCAAAAGCATTTGAACCCACTCTTCCTGTCTCTTAGCCTTTAGGGTGTTTACAATTCACTCAGAGAGTCTAAACTTATCCCGTAGAAATTTGTACACAGTAGATCTGGAAAGGGCCCAGAAATCTATCTTTTTAACAAACATGCCAAGAGTTTCTGATGCTGGTGGTCTAAGGACTACTCTTTGAACATGGCCAGAAAAATGTTGACTCCTCAGGGAAAATGATGATTCAAAGTACCGGGGTGAAAGAGACAAACAGCGATTTACAAATCATCACAGAGGAAGCCAGTCTTCTGGGAAAGTCAGTTAACAACGTGAGAGAAATAAAGTAGGGAGAAGGGTTCAAAATGGACTAAAGTATCCTTATTATTAGTCCTACTGATTAAGGTGCCCCGTGAGGAAGGCTTGGTGATAGTATCACCAGTCACAGTTTCTTGTTTTATCCTCTTTACTGAGCTCCACGTAAAGTGTAGCTGCTATTTTGTAGGTACCCTGAAATGACTATTTACTGGTGACAGAAGCTCTGCTATTCTCTCTCTCTCTGTCTCTCTTACTTAATCCCTAAAAAAGGGGTGTGTTATATTTCAGCTTCATTTGTCAGATGGAGAAACTAAATAAACAGCAGAGCCATTTTGTCTGCTTGACGCCATTGCCTGCATTCTTAAACCCCATCCCTGTTTATTTCACACAACAGTATTTAGAGGAATAGTTTATTTTTTTAATGTTTTCTACTTATTTTTAATTTTTATTCTAATTTAATTTAATTTTTTTTGTTGAAGTATAGTTGATTTACAGTGTGTATTAGTTTCAGATATACAGCAAAGTGACTCAGGTAAATATATATAGAGATATATATATTTCAGATTATTTTCCGTTATAGGTTATTACAAAATATTGAGTATAGTACCTTGTGATACACAGTAGATCCTTATTTTATATGTAGTAGTGTGTATCTGTTAATCCCAAACTCCTAATTCATCCCTCCCCCGTCCTTCCCTTTGGTAACCATCAGTTTGTTTTCTATGTCTGTGGGTCTGTTTCTGTTTTGTATGTAAGTTCATTTGTACCATTAAATTTTTTTTTTTAGCTTCCACATCTAAGTGCTATCATATGATATTTGTCTTCCTCTGACTGGCTTCCTTATAAATAGGAACCTGGAGGGGCTGGATCCTAAATAACTACTAGAAAAAAATGTCTGCTACCCAGGGTGAACATAACCAAGAGGCAGCACCTTTTGAAGGCAAAAATGAGGCAAAGTGTATTCGGCAAGTGGTCCAGTTTAGAGGCGCTCAGGGAAAATTTAGGGAAGGAAGTGGATGATGAGGTGAGAAAAGTAATTTGAGCCTGTGTTGTAAATGGAGATGTTTGCACTCCATTGGAGGGTAGCTGGGAATCCTTGAAAATGAGACGTGATGCAAGGTTTGGACGACTAGTTGGATGACGCTCTCCAGCAGAGGGTGACAGCGGGCATCAGAAATTAGAGGTGAGGTGATCCATTTGAGACAGATACATCATTTAGGAGAGGAGCAAGACACTCAGTTATTTGTAGGGTGTGCTGAAATTCCCGGAACCTTTGAGAGGATCTAGTCCCCATGGCCTTTATAAAATCTTTCTCACTCCAGTTTCATGTCACAGAACTTCTCAATTAGGAAAACCACTGTTATTTGTTGTTTTCACAAGATTATTCACTTGGGTAAACAGAGTTCATGCCCGGTGATTATGTCTTGTTTTTGAAGAAACATAATATGTTTGGAAATAAATTGTGCACAGTTGCTCAATTTAACTAACCTTTCAGGCCATTTTAGTTTCTTTCAGAAATGTATATACCTGAGTTTTCAAAACGGCCTCTTCCAATGAATATATGAGCTTTCCCCTTTGGTCTGATCTTTCAGCTAAGCTTTGCAGAATTTTATTAAAAATACAAGAAAGTCAGCAATATACTGTTCCATCTCTTCTGTGAATGCCAATACATACACTTAGAATCATTTCAGAACATCAGAGTTTAACTGTGTAATTAGTTGTCCATGGCAAGGTAAAAGTCTTAATCTTGTTAGTGTGATGATACAAGTTAGTGCCAGAAATCGTCCTGCACACTGGTAATTACAACCAGATCAATAGTTCTACTTAGGTTACTTTGAAAGTGACAGGGGCTTTATTCATGGAAACTATTTGCTACATCTTCATGTGCCAGAACCAATGGTCTGTTCAGTATAAAAGTTAATTAAAATTTATTCGCTATTAGATAAGTGAAAAATTTCCTGATTTGGCTACTTCTACTTTTGTATGATGTTGTTTGATTTATGTGAACAATTAACTTTTTTAGTAAGATAAATAATTTTGCAAGTACAGTGTATCAAATATAAGTAGTTCTTTATCTGATAGAGCAATCTGAACATTTAAGTACACTTAGGTTTTTATTGATTATTATTGATAATTGAAACAAAAACCTCAACAATAAAAGAAGAGCAATAGCTATCATTCATTGAGCTACTAATACGTGCAGGGACTATGCTAATCTTTTGTCTATAAAAGCTCATTCATTCCTTATTATAATCGTACGAATATATGTCATGCAAGAAAACTAAGGGTAAAAGAAGCTAAGTAATTGTGCAAGAAGTCACACAGTCTGGGAGAGAAAAGTTGGGATTTGAATCTCCCTTGGTCTTAACCCCCAAATTCAGTGTTCCTTCTTCACATGACATTGCTCCTTATAATAATCACATGGAGAATAACAGCAAGGCTCTTTTGTTATAAGAAATACAAGGACGGGGTGGTGGGGGAGGGATTGGGAGTTTGGGGTCAGCAGATGCAAACTATTATATACAGGATGCATAAACAACCAGGTCCTACTGTAGAGCACAGGGGACTGTATTCAGTATCCTGTGATAAATCATCATAGAAAAGAATATGAAAAAGAATGTATGTATGTATACCTGAATCACTTTGCTGTACATCGGAAATTAACACAACATTGTAAAGCAACTATACTTCAATAAACTTTCAAAGAAAAGAACTACAAGGACAGATTGCGGTGTAAACCTCTTCTTTTCTAAGATGAATCAGCATCATGTCAAGGGGAAGCTAAATATAAAGACAGAGAGCAAAAAGGTCCTTTAGCTCTCTCATCTTTAAGCAGATAATTCTCAGATCTCTGTCTCTTGCTCTGACATTTCTCCCAAGCCCCTGGACATCTGTCCTTAAAGTGTTTTCCAGCTCCTCCAACTCAAAATGTCATCAGTGGAGCTTATTATCTTTCCTCTCACGTTTCTTTATTTCCTGATGCCTTTCTGCCAGTGGCTCTGGGATCTTCCAGCCACCTGGGCTTAAATTCTGAGTTCATCCTCTCCCTTGCACCCTACATTCCTCAGGTGCTAGGTCCTGTCTACTCTTCTTTCCAAATTTCCCCTCTTCTCTGATTTCACTGCTACCACTTGAGTTCAAACTGCTTTTCTTCTTTTCTGAAGTATCTTCTTAACCTCAGAGCAGTGCATTGCTGGTTTCACAACAGTGTTTCTGAATCACTCCCTTGATTGTGATTGCTACTCCACCACTCTATGACATTCAGTAGCTCCCCATTGCCTATATTATAGGGTTGTCAGAAAAACTACAGGACTCTAAGTTATATTTGAACTTCATAGTTGAATGGGACCTACCTACAGTTAAAAAAAAAAAAAAAAAGGTTTACCTGAAATTCAAATTTAACTGGATGTCCTGTGTTTTTATTAGCTAATTCCAGCAACCCCGTTGTATCATTGAATATAAACTCTCTAGTCAGCTGTCCAGTAAATGAACCCAACCAATGGCTCTGCCCTTCCTGCAACCCACCCTCCAACCAAATGGTAGCACTGGCTGGCTCCATGCAGGGTTCTCCTACTGCTGAAGGCTAAATGTATCCCTCCCCAAATTTATATGTTGAAACCCAATCCCCAATGTGATATTTGGAAATGGGGCCTCTGGGAGGTCATGAGGTGGAGCCCTCATGAAAGGAGTTCGTGCCCTTATTAAAGGGACTCCAGAGGGCTTCCTGCCCCTTCCTCCATGTGAGGACACAGTGACAAGACAGCCATCTGTGAACCAGGAAGTGGGCTCTCACCAGACACCCTTGACAGACTCTGCTGTCACCTCGATCTTGGACTCCCAGCTTCTAGAACTGTGAAACATAAATATTGTTTAAGTCCCCAGTCTATGTTACTTTTGCTACAGCAAGCTGAACATACTAAGACACCTGCCCTGTGCCTTTGCTGAACTACTTGTCTTGTGGCCCAGAAAAAATGCTGCCCCTTGAAGGAGTCTATGGGTCCTCTAAGAACTCCGTGGCTCTTGATGTGTGTTTTTCTTACTCTATTTATTCCATCCTAGTTTGCACGATTGTAACGGTCTACCTTTCCCTCTGTTAGCTGTGAGTTCCCTTAGGACAGTCCACGCCTCTCTCATTTTTATATCCTTCCAACTCTAATATTGTGCTTTATACGTATTAAATACTATTTAATAAATGAATAAAATAGTAGGAAAGACCTTTAACTCAAAAAAGGAATTTTTAATTTTTAACAATTCCTTTTTAAAAAAAATTTATTGGAGTACAGTTGATTAACAATGTTCTGTTAGTTTCAGGTGTATAGCAAAGTGATTGTTATACACACACACACACACACACACACATATATATATAGTTGGCTAAAAAGTTTGTTCAGTCAATAGATACATTGTTCAATAAAGTTCTTGGTGAACATGAAAAATGTCTTTTATTTTTACTTAAAACTGAACGAACTTTTTGGCCAACCCAAATATATATGTATTCAGCCTTTTTCTGATTCTTTTCTCATATAGGTTCTCACAAAATATTGAGTAGAGTTCCCTGTGCTATACAGTAGGTCCTTGCTGTGTATCTATCCTGTATATAGTGGTGTGTGTATGTTAATCCAATTCTTTTAACTCTAAAAAGGAATGATCCTTTCTCATACATTGAGCGTCTATCTTCCAGAAAGACAAAGAAAGCATGGGGGCATTTGTTAAATTTGAATACTACTCTACTTTATTGATACCTCATTACATTCTGTTAAAATAATACAGTTCTTGGATATTCCCAAGAAGTAAACACAGAATTTCTTTCCTCTATTTTTTATGGGAATGCTATGCGTCTAATTTTACTAGAAATTTAAACTACTTGAGACAACTTAGCAGTAATTTTAAGACACCAGAATTTTCATTAATTAGGAAAGAAAAAGGTGACATGGCCATAGAGTAGCTGACATGTAAGGTTAAGTGGGGGAGGGGCGGGGGAGAGAGGTGCATGGCTTGGACATTTGTGAAGCCACTTGTAAGGACAGCTGAGATCTGGATGTTACAGACTTGGATTTTCATTTCTGCAAAGTTTTCCTTTTATACCCCTTCCTTGTGCACCCGGGTATATCAACAGAGGTATTTTGTGAAAGCATCTGGCTTCAGTGGTATATTTTCATTCATTTTCTATCAGTTTATATTGAACATTCTGGTAAGTGTCAGGCCCATTGCTTTCTTATTCTAACAGATAAATTGCATCATTTTGGTTGTTTCTGATCTGACACAAATAAGTTGAGAGACAGCCCAGTTTCGCTGTTTGTGGACAAGTTTTACATGGCTTCAAGATTCTTTAGCTCTGATTTATTAACTATATTTCAAGAACATACATGCAAGCTGTACCCTGTTGGAAAAGCAATGCCTGGGAACACAGTTCTGGATTCTCTAAGCCTCATCAGTATGTAAATCATCAAGTAGAGTATAAATGCCCCACCGGCAAAATAGTCAGAATGACATTCCCACCCCTGCAAATGGATGAAGCCATGGCTGATAAATTCCTATTCCAAATATGCTCTCTTGCTGCATTATTTATGGACTTTGAAAATGCAGGTTGACTCCTGCAGTAATTCGTTGGCACTATTCTCTTCCTAGTGGGGTCTGTGAGCTGTAACCTGATCCTTGGATGAAAAGCATTTATCCTTTCCTTGAGAGCAAGATTGTTACTCTAGACCAGCAACAATTGCATTAAAAAAACCTTTTCTTTTGAGCCTTTACAACTGTAGAAGTTAGAAGGGCAAGTAAGTGAAGGTTTTCTGCTTTGGCTGCTTTCATACATCTAGAAAAGTATTTAATATGCTTCTACATGGTCCTTTTTAATTAGAGTCTGACCTTGGGATTTTTAAGGCATGTTGCATTATCTGAACGTTTACATAAATATTCTCAATCCTATTTTGTTCAAGTTCTTCTTCCCACAAATCTCCTTTTTTCTTTTTCATTCTGTTAGAGCTATTGAAAGCATCCACTGAGACAGCAAAACTTGTTAAGCAAATTTAATGTAAAGTACAGACTTTTTCAGGGAGCCACAAAAGGGAAAAGGGCTTTTTTTTTTTTTTTTTTTTTTTTTTTTTTTTTTTTTTACAACACACATGGAATGCATAAAATACCTCAAATAGCTGAAACACAGTTTTCAGAGCAGGAGGGATTGTCTATAAAATATCCAAAAATTTCACCTGGGAATGAGTACCTTCTTTTTGCCTGAAACTTGAAAATTCCCTTACAACTGTGCACATTAAAATAGGGTAAGGCAGTGAGTGAAAAAATCTGCTCAAGCCAAAGAAATGTTTAATAAGCTGAGGAAAGAACGGAGGTGGGCAGAGGAGAGGCAACAGAGGCACAGGAAGAGGAACTGTCTTCCTTTTCTTCTCTTTCAAATTCTCTGCCATTCCATTTGCACCGACTTTTTAACGAGCTCTTCTGGTCCTTCATTCTATCCTTCTGGATCTGCCTTCTTGTCATATTTGAACGCTGCTTGTTAATATCTCCCTGAGTGATTTTCTTTTTCCTCTGAGGTTATCACTGAAACAGGAGTCTAAAATATGCCTCTGAAATGTGGTGCCCTTTTTCTTTTTTTTTTATAAATTTATTTATTTTATTGGCTGTTTTGGGTCCTTTTTTTTGCTGTGTGCAGGCTTTCTTTTTAGTTGTGGTGAGTGGGGGCTACTCTTCGTTGTGGTGCGCAGGCTCCTCATTGCCGTGGCTTCTCTTGTTGCGGAGCATGGGCTCTAGGCACGTGGGCTTCAGTAGTTGCAGCACATGGGCTCAATAGTTGTGGCTCACGGGCTCTAAAGTGCAGGCTCAATAGTTGTGGAGCACGGACTTAGTTGCTCAGCGGCGTGTGGGATCTTCCTGGAGCAGGGATAGAACCCACGTCCTCTGCACTTGCAGGCGGATTCTCAACCACTGCACCACCTAGGAAGCCCAGTGCCCTTTTTCTTTTCCACACAGTTATGTTTTATACTTGTTTCTGTTTGAGTGGGGGCAAGCATGCATTTGTTGGGAAAGTCTGAATCTGATCTGAAGATCATCCTCATTGTCTTTGCTTGAGGTGTTTGTGTAAGCATGGAGGGATGTCTAGAAGTATCCCTTGTTCTCAGTGGAGGTGTGTGGGGGAAGACAGAGCGGGAAAGATGGAGACACGTATCGATCAGCAGATAAGTGTGAATGCAAAGCTGTCAACACCGAACTCACCCAAAGGCTGTATTAGAAATACGTAAAGTTTTATCATCTACCTATTTTTATGGCAGTACTGGTATTTCATATTGTAATCAGATTTCATAATATGGAGCTAATTTTAGAAGAAGTAATGAGCAGGTGACTAGACTCCTTTAGTGTATGGGGAATAATTTAAGAAAGCACATTGGGGCAGAATACCTAGCTCTGTGTGCTTTAAAAGTTGTTACTCATCTCACATGAATAAACAGCCAATTCCACAAGAGCTAGTTGCTAAACTAGGACTCAGGTGAGTCACAGGGTTTGGACTCAAATAGCAATTTTCCTCCAACAAATTCCTTTCATCCAGATCCTGAAGGACAATATAAACATGGAACTGAAATTTTCCAAGATACCACTTAAAAAAAACTCAGTTTGGGAATTCCCTGTCAGTCCAGTGGTTAAGACTCCAGTGCTTCCACTGCCGTGGGCCCAGGTTTGATCCCTGGTCGGGGAACTAAGATCCCACGTGCCATGAGGTACGGCCAAAAATAAATAAATGAATACATCAAAAAACATTTTTTTTTTAAACCCAGAAAAAAATTTAAAAAGTCAAGCTTTAGAATTATTTGTACAGCTTGTTCTGTATCTTGGGAACATTAATTTTCTGTAAGTCACCAGAGTTGATTTTTCTGTATACTCTATGTGATGTACATTTATTTCTATCTGTATGGCTGGTTTCATTTTCTTCTTAATTTCCCTGTTAGCTTACACTCTTGAAACGGAGTGGACCACTAGGGGATGAAAACCAGCTGCTGTTCCGACAAATCAGTACTCGGGGGAGCCACGGAGGTAACTCGTTGCTGGATTGCTACTGTCCCAGAGAATGGCAACTGGTTTAGCAAGTGCACGGTCAGGCCTCTGAGGGCGGCTGGTCTCTCGCTCTCCGTAGGCCTCTGCTGGACCAGTCCTTCACTCACCTACACCCACTCGCGTGACTGCGCTTGCCCGGTGCCCTGATAGTGATCGGTCTAATCCTTAGGCCAGAACAGCTCCACCTGCTGGTTTGTTAAAGGGAAACACCTGCCCTCGTGATGGTCGTAGCCTGAGGGGCTGGGCGGGACCCGCATCAGCTGCTGGTTTCCCTGGTAACTGATTCCCCCTATAAATGGCAGCCTCCTCCTCCCCCAGGAGTGAAAGCTGTCTGCAGTTCACAGCGGGGTGTTACCACAGGACCCTTTGCCTCTGACAGGTAAGATTCCCGTCAGATAAACTCTTGATATGTCTGTCACTGTCTCAAGGCTCTTTCCTTGGTCTCAGCCAAGGCTGGACAACTACAAGGTCTGAGGTCTGTGGGGTTCAGCCTCACACCAAGGATCAACTGTTTCTCGAATATATATTATTTGGTGGTTGAAATTTGTGTTCGCAAAGTCCTTCCTAAAATTGCCAGTAACCCTTCCTTAGAAGGTAAACTTCTTTCAAGACAAATATGCATGTTTTGTTGAGTTAACCTTCAGTAGTCTATACAAGACAAGCTATCTTTGTTTGCGTTTTATATGACCTTATTATTAACAAAGGGGATACATATAAGATAACTTGGAGAAGAGAAAGGCAAATAGAAGAAAATCACCTATGATTCTGTTTTCCAGAAAGAACCAACATTCCCATTTTGATTGATTTCCTTCTAGGGTACATATACACAAATAGTACACAAGTTATGTTTTTTGACTCAAGAATTGAGCATTTACCCATTTTAATAATGATTCTTTAAAAGGATCATTTTGAGTTTTATTATGTTTTATAGTATTATATTCATTTCACTATTCTTGCATTTAATTTTAAAATATATTTTTGTTATTAAAAGTAACTATACAATGAACATTACTACATAACCGGTTTTGGCTGATTACTTCAAGATAGATTTCTAGTATGAAAATTACTACACAAATTCATGCCTCTGCAGCTTTGCTATATATTTCCAAATGGTTTTTCAAAAATGTTTTAATAACTTTCTCACCTTGTAAAATAATTTATTTTCCCTCAATTTGTTAAGAAAAATTAGTATGTTTGAAATTGCTTTTCTTTGATTACTAGCAACATGGAATATTCCTGATTTGTTTATTAGTTGTTTTTATTTTGTTGTGTATTTTCTGTTAGTGTAGCTCATTTTTGAAATACTGAAATAATGATCACAACTTTCAGGTCTTCATTTAAATTCTAGGACTCTACAAAAGGGTTCGCATACATTAGGTTTTGTAAAAAAACTAAGCCTCTTATTCAAGCCCAGCTGGTTCTCTGATTCTAGAACTCTGGTGAGATCACCGTTCTCATTAAAGGCATTTATCAAATGCCGGTGGGTCTCCAAGCTTGAAGATGAAGTTCCCTCCCCTTGGGTATTTGAAGATGATGAATGTGAAGTCTCAGAGAGATGTTTACGAGGTAACTCTTTGCTTACTTACTCTTACGTAACTGTTTTAAGAAATTTCAATAGAAAAACTGGAATTTGTAAAATAAGCTATAATGCAATGATTTTCAAACTGGTGTCCTTCATTCTAGTCTATGACCAAAGGCATTTAAATATCTGAAAGAGATAGAAAGTTAAATTGTTTCAAGTCCTCTTTTGATCGTCAGTGAGAAAAGTAATATAAACAGGGACTTTTCCTATAAGAAAACACCTGGTAGGGACTTCCCTGGCAGTCCAGTGGTTAAGACTTTGCCTTCCAATGCAGGGGGTGCACGTTCCATCCCTGGTCGGGGAGCTAAGATCCCACATGCCTTGCAGTCAAAAAACCAAAACAGAAAATAGAAGCAATATTGTAACAAATTCAATAAAGACTTTAAAAATGGTCCATGTCAAAAAAAATCGTAAAAAAAAAGAAAGAAAACACCAGGTAGAGCTGAATATCCCAGATCCTAGGCTTGCTAGATCCCTTATTCACATTCCTTGATTACTTATAAATGTGAATTTTACCAGTGTAGCTGCTTTGGTTCTCTAGCTTTTTTTTTTTTTTTTTTTTTTTTTTTGAATTTATGACATATGTACATCCTTCCTGTCTTTAGGCTTTAAGGCACTCAGCTGTAATAACTTTTTCTTACTCCTTTGCATCACCCCTCTGTTTCCTAGCTTATACAGACCACAGGCTCTGTGCTTGGTAGATGATGACTGATCAGTGAGCTACTTAAGGAAACCAGGTGCTAATTCATTTGCAATTATGTCCTTGGCAGCCGTCAAAACGGCAGACTTAGGAGTTTTTTTACTGAAGCAAAGAGGAAACATTACATTGTGAAACTCTTTTAATGCATTTTACTAAACATTTGCCTTCCTTACTGGGAAAAGTTGTTTCTCTGATCTTGGAACCCTCCAAATACTGGAAGGAAAGCACAAATGCACGCAACTTCCATTGAGTTTTTTGGTCAGAGTCTGCTTCTGGAAGGATAATCTTCATCCAACCTGGTCTTCCTTCTGCTCTAAGAGCTAACTGTGGTGTGATCTGCAGTACATGTCATCACGCAGCAGTGCTTCCATATAACTGCTTAGCCATGATTACTGTCACAAGATATATTCAGAATGCCATGTAGGGGAAAATTCCATAATTTGAATCAACCCCAAAGAGCTAATAATGGGGTGTGTAGGATACAGACAGGGATGAAACAGATGAAAAAGGTGAGGAGGTGGGCTGGGAATATTCAGGGGGAATCTCATGTCGTTTCACATCGCCATTTATTAAAAAGTTTGACATAGTCATTTTTCTTTGGCATAGTTATTATTATGTTTTGGTTCCCCCTTCACTGGCAATTATTTAATAGCTTTTTGAATAAAAGCTAAATGAAGTGGCATGTAGCCAGTTTCATTAATGGAAGAACATTTATAGGGCTCAGGCTGCTGAGAATTCAAGATTGGAATCTGTAAACTCCCTGGACTGGCCTTTGCTTTCATGTGTTTCTGCACTCGAGTGAATGGAGGCACCGTTGACTCAAATCAGCTTTTCTGGGCTATTAAAAAGTTGATCAAAATAAGAATGCTTCAGTTTTGCTCTTCAGTATAGGAAGTAGATTTTTAAAAAAATTATATACATTACTCAAAGACAGGGAGGATTTTTTTTTATTGGAAAAGAAGACAAGATCATTGTTGACCTGGCAGAGTTGACAGCCTCTGTTCACATGCTTGCATTAAAGATAACGCCACTTTACACCTGAAACTGTTAGCTTGATCAGATTGAAGACACCAGGTGTTTCCTGAGAAATGGGAACAGTGGAAGAGCATACAGACATCAAACAGTCCTTGCAAACAGGATGGTCTTCTCTCCAATAGCTTATCCCAAATGACACATAGTCTTCAATGTTCTGGATTCCAATTTTGAATTTTGAATAGAATACTGACCATGTTCAATTCAAGGATGGTTCCTGAATGGTGTTTTACAATAAAATTCTCCTCCCAGCTCTGAAAGTGAATGTATAGAATCAAAGTACAGTCCCACCATGAAGCTTCCTTTGATTCAGAGTCAAAGTCGATAGGATAATTTCTGAGATCTACTAAGAGGTCTAGCTATAGTTTCACCCTATTTCTCCTTTCTGAAAAGTAGGCAGGTATGTGTGGGAACAGGCTGCAGAGGGGCATATCCTCTAACTGTTCTGTTGTCCTGCCTCTTAACTTGTCTGGCCAGGCCCATCTACCCACCGCCCCCCAGGGTTTTGCCTTAGAGCCTCTTTGATCCACCACACACAGTGAAGCCCCCACCCAGGGAGCTGCCCCCTGTTTCTCCTCTTGGTCCACACCTGTTTTGAGCCTCGTTCTTACTCACATCTTTCCTGTCTTTTGCACTGACCTGTGATGTTGGTCCCTGTACTTAGGGAACTGTCTGGGTCACTTCTTTTATTTTCCCACTTCTGCGGCCTCCCCCGACACCACCGACCATCAGGGGCCCTGCGAAGGTATGGCCGTCCTCCCTCCCCTCCCCATTTAGGACCCATGGTGGGACTGGGCGAGAGGGACAGACCACCCTGGTGGACAGCAGTCACACCATCCAGGAGTGGCCTGTGCCCCCAACCCGCTCCCTCCTTTGTTGACGGCAGAGCAGCCGAGGCAGGTGACTTCCGGGGATGTCATGGGGAAGCAGGTGCCCCCAAGAGGAGAAAACAACTCAACTCAACAGTCAGGGGTCCTCACAGCCAGCCCACCATCTCAGGGGTAAACTGGGAGGAGAGAACCAGAAGAGTCAGAGGGACTTGTTTTGGGGTAGGTTTTTAGGAGAATTTTACAAATAATGGTACTAATGATAACCATTAGGTCACCCTATGGCCCAAGAATTTTACCTCTAGGTATGCTCTAGGGGGACTCTCCCACATTCACACAAGGACACATATTCAGATTCCCTAGCTGTCTGGTGTACATGAATGAACGGCCTGCATTAGAGTCTGGGAAGCACTGAACTCGGGTTCAGGACCTTCCTACAGGTGGACTGAGAGATTCCAGTTTCCATAATTGGCCCTTTCTCCTCACCACCCTCCAAGCTGATACAAGAAGAGGCTTGAGAGGTGAAATAGACTATACACAAGTCGGAGAGTGCAAGATTTGTGAAGAAAAGCTATTCACTCTCTCTGTGAGATCCTGAGAAACTCACTCCCGCAGTTTATGGTGCCCGAGAGACAGAGGAGCTGGCTCTGTCTTTCTGAGCTGGATGTGCCCGGCCAGGGCTTCGGGAAGAGATGGCATAACAGGGCCTGTGAGGCCAAGAAGATGCCCAAACATCCTCCCTCCACATGCCAGGGGCGGGGGGGATACCCAGAGGGTGAATGGGTTTGTTGACTACAGTCTTCTCTGAGGGACAAGAGATGTGCCTGCTGTAAAAGGCTTATGACGGCCAGCTTTACATCAGTGAGAATATATGGTTGGATCTTTCAAGAGACCCAAGGAGCCAGACTGTTTACACAGATCCGACAGGTAGTGAGCCAAAGTGGTCCATGTCTTCCAGTATGAAGAATTTCTCGGCTTCTGTTTCATCATCCACAACAATCACTTGGCCATGCCTCCTCTGAAGAGGACCGGGAGTTTCATCCTCCCTGCACCCCGGAGCAGAGGAGAACTAACTATTAGTGACACAGGTCACTTCTGCCACAGCTCCCTTCTTACCCGCACAGGAGAAATTTCTGTCTAAATCTAGGCTAGTGAGGAAGTCCAGGGACATTCTGCTCTTACGGTCTGCCCCATTTCTCTTCCCATGGCTCTAGGGTAAGAAAGTCGATTAGGGAACAGATGAAGGTCAATGGCTACATTACTGCACTTGATTTTGCTGCAGTGAGTTGAGCCTCCCTGATTAACTGGTTATATGTATATTAGAAAACAGGAAAAGCCTAAATATCCGTCAGTGAGGGAATGGTTTATTACAATGTATTGCATTATACATTCTAATGCAGGAATAAATTTTGATATTTGGATAGCTCTCAAGTGTGATGTTGAATAAAAAAACACATTGTATAATAAGTGCAGTGTAACAACATTTATGTAAAATTGAAACATATTCTACAATCCTTTTCCATGGATCTATAGATGTAGATGTGTGTGTATGTGTGTGCAAACATCAAGATAGACCAGAAGCACATACCTCATTTATGATATTAACTCTTGAGAGAGAAGGAAAGAAGCAGAAGTTGTGGGTAAGAGGGAATCAAATGATATTTCAACTTTATATGTAATGTTCATTTGTTCAGCTAAAAACATCTGGGTAAGCATGACATAATCTTTGCCATTGTCAACAACTACAATGGTAGGAACATTTGCATTTGTCTTAATTATACTCTATCTTTTTCTATTTTTTATGATTTATCAAAAATTACATAAAACACAATGAAAAGACAAAAAATATGAAGGACATATCTCAACTCTTAGTTTCAGTGTGATGAGGCAGATCACGTGTATGGTTCAGTTAGTGTAGAAATATCCCAGAATTAATATGTATGGAATGTTTCTCATATGCTATCTGGCACGTTACCTGATCTTTTCTAATTAGTTCCTGGATGTGCTGATTTGCATGTAGTTTGCATAATTCTGAAAGATGATGGTGAATCCAACTGATGTTTCTACTTTGCCGGTGAATGGAGCTTAGAGGTTGGAGTTGGAGAGTTCATGTTCTGAGTTTGGTACTTCCTGATTGTGTGACTTTATGTAAGTCTCAGAATTTCTTTGAGCCCCAGTTCCCGCCAGTAAAACGGGGAGCATCCCATCTGTCTTACCTCTCGGGGCTGTTGCCACATCATAGCACCCACGTGGAAACATTTTAAAGCCTTTGCAGCAAAAATGATCGAATAAACAACCTAACCTTACACCTAAAACAACTAGAGAAAGAAGAACAAAGAAACCCCAAAGTGAGCAGAAGGAAAGAAATCATAAAGATCAGAGCAGAAATAAATGAAAAAGAAAGGAAAGAAACCATAAGAAAAATAAATAAAACTAAAAGCTGGTTCTTTGAGAAGATTAACAAAATTGATAAACCATTAGCCAGACTCATCAAGAAAAAAAGGGAGAAGATGCAAATCAACAGAATTAGAAATGAAAAAGGAGAAGTCACAACAGACACCTCAGAAATACAAAACATCATGAGAGACTACTATAAGCAACTATATGCCAATCAATTGGATAACCTGGAAGAAATGGATACATTCTTAGAAAAATACAATCTTCCAAGACTGAACCAGGAAGAAATAGAAACCATGAACAGACCAATCACAAGTACAGAAATTGAGGCAGTGATTAAAAATCTCCCAACACACAAAAGCCCAGGACCAGATGGATTCACAGGCGAATTCTATCAAACATTTCGAGAAGAGTTAACACCTATCCTTCTCAAACTCTTCCAAAATATTGCAGAAGGCGGAGCACTCCCAAACTCATTCTACGAGGCTACCATCACCCTGATACCAAAACCAGGCAAAGATGTCACAAAAAAAGAAAACTACAGACCAATATCACTGGTGAATATAGATGCAAAAATCCTCAACAAAATACTAGCTAACAGACTCCAACAGCACATTTAAAAAACCATACACCACAATCAAGTGGGGCTTATCCCTGGGATGCAAGGATTCTTCAATATACGCAAATCAATCAACGTGATACATCATATCAACAAATTGAAGGATAAAAACCATATGATCATCTCAATAGATGCAGAAAAAGCTTTTGACAAAGTTCAACATCCATTTATGATAAAAGCTCTCCAGAAAATGGGCATAGAAGGAAATTACCTCAACATAATAAAAGCCATATATGACAAACCAAAAGCCAACATTGTTCTCAATGGAGAAAAACTGGAAGAATTCCCTCTAAGAACAGGAACAAGACAAGGGTGTCCACTCTCACCACTGTTATTCAACATAGTTTTGGAAGTGTTAGCCACAGCAATCAGAGAAGAAAAAGAAATAAAAGGAATCCAAATTGGAAAAGAAGAAGTAAAATTGTCACTCTTTGCAGATGACATGATATTATATATAGAAAACCCTAAAGACTCTACCAGAAAACTGCTAGCACTAATTGATGAGTTGAGTAAAGTAGCAGGATACAAAATTAATGCACAGAAATCTCTTGCATTCCTATACACTAACAACGGAAGAGCAGAAAGAGAAATTAAGGAAACTCTCCCATTCACCATTGCAACCAAAAGAATAAAATACCTAGGAATAAACCTGCCTAAGGAGGCAAAAGATCTGTATGCAGAAAACTTTAAGACATTGATGAAAGAAATCAAAGATGACACAAACAGATGGAGGGACATACCATGTTCCTGGATTGGAAGAATCAACATCGTGAAAATGACTGTACTACCCAAAGCAATTTACAGATTCAATGCAATCCTGATCAAATTACCAATGGCATTTTTCACAGAACTAGAGCAAGAAATCTTATGATTTGTATGGAAATGCAAAAGACCCCGAATAGCCAAAGCAATCTTGAGAAGGAAAAATGGAGTTGGTGGAATCAGGCCTCCTGACTTCAAACTATACTACAAGGCCATAGTGATCAAGACAGTATGGTACTGGCACAAAAATAGAAAGGAAGATCAATGGAATAGAATAGAGAACTCAGAAGTAAGCCCAAACACATATGGGCACCTTATCTTTGACAAAGGAGGCACGAGTATACAATGGAAAAAAGACAGCCTCTTCAATAAGTGGTGCTGGGAAAATTGGACAGCAACATGTCAAAGAATGAAATTAGAACACTTCCTAACACCATACACAAAAATAAACTCCAAATGGATTAAAGACCTACATATAAGGCCAGACACTATCAAACTCCTAGAGGAAAACATAGGCAGAACACTCTTTGACATCCATCAAAGCAACATCCTTTTTGACCCACCTCCTAGAATCATGGAAATAAAATCAAGAATAAACGAATGGGACCTCATGAAACTTAAAAGCTTTTGCACAGCAAAAGAAACCATAAACAAGACTAAAAGGCAACCCTCAGAATGGGAAAAAATTGCCTATGAAACAACGGACAAAGGATTAACCTCCAAAATATACAAGCAGCTCATGCAGCTTCATACCAAAAAAGCAAATAACCCAATCCACGAATGGGCAGAAGACCTAAATAGACATTTCTCCAAAGAAGACATACAGATGGCCAACAAACACATGAAAAGATGCTCACCATCACTCATCATCAGAGAAATGCAAGTCAAAGCCACAATGAGGTATCACCTCACACCAATCAGAATGGCCATCATCACAAAGTCTGGAAACAACAAATGTTGGAGAGGGTGTGGAGAAAAGGGAACTCTCCTGCACTGTTGGTGGGACTGTAAGTTGGTCCAGCCACTATGGAAAACAATTTGGAGGTTCCTTCAAAAACTACAAATAGAACTACCATATGATCCAGTAATCCCACTCCTGGGCATATACCCAAAGAAAACCATAATCCCAAAAGAAACTTGTACCATAATGTTTATTGCAGCACTCTTTACAATAGCCAGGACATGGAAGCAACCTAAATGCCCATCAACAAATGAATGGATACAGAAGATGTGGCATATATATACAATGGAATATTACTCAGCTATAAAAAGGGATGAGATGGAGCTATATGTAATGAGGTGGATAGAACTACAATCTGTCATACAGAGTGAAGTAAGTCAGAAAGAGAAGGACAAATATTGTATGCTAACTCACATATACGGAATCTAAAAATGGTACTGATGAACTCAGTGACCAGAACAAGGATGCAGATACAGAGAATGGACTGGAGAACTCGAGGTATGGGAGGGGGCGGGGGGTGAAGGGGAAACTGAGAAGAAGCGAGAGAGTAGCACAGACATATATATACTACCAACTGTAAAAGAGTCAGTGGGAAGTTGTTGTATAACAAAGGGAGTCCAACTCGAGGATGGAAGATGCCTTAGAGGACTGGGGCAGGGAGGGTGGGGGGGACTCGAGGGGGGGGGCGTCAAGGAAGGGAGGGAATATGGGGATATGTGTATAAAAACAGTTGATTGAACCTGGTGTACCCCCCAAAAAAATAAAAATAAAAATAAAAAAAGGAAAAAAAAAAAAAAAGAATGCCTAAAAAAAAAAAAAAAAAAAAAAAAAAGCCTTTGCAGCATCATAATACATGAACTTGTGAATTTAAATTTTCTTAGATCATAGGTTGTTTAAGGAAGGAGCAGCGAAGTAGGGAGCAGGAACATGAATATTCTGTTCTAGAGTAGAAAGTGTTTGCAAAACGTCAAGGCCAAAGAAAATGGTACCTTTTCTTCTCTGTGTAAAGAGCAGCCTACATGACTGTGCCTTAACTCTACAGGGTAAAGTGTGCCAACGCCCAGTGCATTCCAGAGGCTGGATCTATAGATGCACTAAAATTAATATTTATAATTTTTTACGTGGTCAAAGGATCAAGTAAAAATTAATGGAAAAAAAAGCATGAGATTGGAACCTCTTCAAGATTTTTCCTAAGGAAAAAAACGCAGATAATACACACATATTCCTGTATTCCAGGAATAGCTCAACAAAGATGAATTTAAAAAATACTCCTGAAATATAGTTGTAAAATACAAGTTGGTCAGTTTTGTAATATACAATATCTGTTACATCCAGATGGAAATGAATCCATCTCTCAAGATTTTGCAAGTTAGTTTTTAATGCAAAAGTCTTGGAAACAGAAAAGTCAACTTTATGTTTTAGTTCCTACAGAAAGTGTACAAATATGTCTTTCTTCTAAAGAAGGCATTAATTCCTTAAGAATCATATAGCCTCATTGCTAAATTTTTATAATCATCATAAAGGAAACTTGTAACAACTATAGATTCATCTTCTTTCTTTTTTTTTTTTTTATTTTGGCACACGGGCTTAGTTGCTCCGTGGCAGGTGGGATCTTCCTGGAGCTGGGATCGAACCCGTGACCTCTGCATTGTCAGGCGGATTCTTAACCACTGCACCACCTAGGAAGCCCCTAGATTCATCTTATTTCTTATACCTGCATAGAAAACTCAGCAGTGCTTCAAGTAACATTGTCCCATGATTATTTTTTTTAATTTGCATATTTACAGAAGATTTAACAACCGAAGCGTATTAGGACTTTTAGTTGATTGTGAATTTTTGATACTGTTTCTGTTCCAGAGTATTTTGTCAATGTCTCTTTCCACAACTTTGTAAACTCTGGAGTTAGGTGGATATAAAAACTTAATTCAAAAGTACTTGCTTTGCTGAGCTACCAGAATTCTTGGGTGGGGGGGGTGACTGTCTTTGATTATCTCTTCATTTTTATAGAGGAGTATGTGGCTTAATAATCACTGATAAAAAAATAAGTGCTTCCACTGAGGGTCTAATTCATGAACTCTTTTGCTTTCTCATTGGTACCTGGCAGAAGGGAGATTTACACATGCTGCATCTCACCTTAGTTAATACGCAGACGAATGAATTAAATATCACTTCATGGTTTTAACTTAAAAAATAGGAATATTGAAGAAAATACAATGAAAATGGTTAATGCAAGGCACAGGAAGAATATGTCACAGAAGAAGCAGCAGAAAATGAAATATACCTGGTAAAAATAGTTTTCCAAAGTCAACTTAGCTCAATTGAAATGAAAGTCCCAGTGGAATCTCAGTAGGCCTACAAAGTGCAGACTGAAAATGTGGTGACTATGGTAGTTTTAAGTGAATTCTGTGACACCATGAGGGTTATACAGAGGAGCATGGGGGCCACAAATTCGACCCCTTTTTCGCCATTCCCTCCCCTTTCCTGTTAAAGAGCTTTTAGCTGTTTCATTATTTTTGTGTTGGGGGTGGGGCTGCTTCAGTTTCTGTTGTGAGTGCCACAGTGGAATCCACAATTCTATCCTAAATTGTGGAACAGTCGGGCTACTGTTCCTAGTCTGCAAATGAAGTATAAATACAAGAATCTTTAAAACCACTCATCTAGAAAAACAGGTCAGTTTTGCCTTTTAAAGTTAAGATAGGAGATGCTGTTGATACCCATAATGCGTAAATAGTCCTTCAGGCACCCAGGTCAAAGATCTATTTTATATTCTCTCGTGTGTGTGTGTGTGTGTGTATGTGTGTGTGTGTAACAGAAAATGAAGATTTATAGTTATTGCTAATGACTCTCAGAATTAAAATATCCAGAATATGGAAGAAGTTTGGAAGAAAGCCCTACAACTCTGAGACATCTTCCCCAACTACTGATTGATGTCTCAAATTTTAGAGTTTTATACCTTAACTTAAGTGCTATTTTATTCCCTTTTGCAGTATAAAATTCCAGCGTGCTCATGTAATAAAAGTCTTTGTAAATTCAGCGCAAATCTCTCCTCCTTTCTCCCCGATTCTGTCTCATCTCTCTCTTCTCATTGGCCTTGGAGAACCACCCATTGTCATTTCATAGGTAAGGATGTCACTAGATCCTCCACAAGACTTTTTTTTTATTTTTTATTTTTCTGATTTAAACACAGTTCTTTTCAAAAAATTATGGCTCAAAGTAAATCTTGCAGTATTTCCTTTTACCTACTCCAGGCACTAAACTGCCTTAGCAAACTGATTCAGAGATTTTATTTTGATGGAAAATTATGATATAGTTACGATTTAGTCTATAATAGACCCATTGTGTTTCCAAAGAGCAATTATTAAGACTTTAGAAAGTCCAAATAGTGGATTTTTTGTGTTTCAAATTGTCTCATCTCAGAAGGAACACTTTTGAACAACAAATTGTGAAACATATCAGTAGTCTTAAAATATTGATATTCCAGTTGAAGAACCCTAACGTCTTTTCTTCAAGTGATATCATCAAAGATTTAAGTGAGAAAATGTTTATCACATAATTTTATATAATTGAAAATGCTTCAATATAACTTAAATATCCAATGATAAGGGAGTGAATAGACTTACTATATTCAAATGTAGAATCAGTGATTAAATTTCATTTTAAAATTTGTGATCCTTGTGATTACATTAGAAATATTCATAATAATGAAAATTATGGAATGGAGATGATCAAACTGAGTATACTTTATCATCCTAATTTTGGGAAAAAAGATATATTCCAGGGAAAAAAAACTGGAAAGATACATGCCAAAATATTAAAACTGTGTAATTTGTGGGTTAGGAGATTGCAAGTATTTTTTCCCTTTCACAGTTCATAAAAAAATGAGCTTTTCTTTGAAAAAAAAAATGAGCATGAATACATAGTTTTATCATCAGAAAAATAATTAAAAATATGCAGTGGATCCAGATTCTTAAAAGTCTTCCAAATATTGCACACAATAATTTCACTTCTAGGAAAATTTCTGAATCAAGTCATTCAACATATGGAAGAAATTATATTCATGAATTACTGCATTAGACATTCTAAAAATATGATTGTAAAAATTGTAAATAATTTAAATACAGAAGTAAAGAATGGTTAAGCGAATTATGTTACTTTCACTGTATGGACATCACAGGCATAAAAATAATGACTACAGTGGTCGTGTATCTATGTGGGGTAATATTGACTTTTTTAACGTGAAGTAAATTTGCAGTGCAAAATTGAATGTACAATGCTTTTGGGAAAAAATGAAGTATGCTCAAATGTTAACCATATTGTTTTAGCATGATGGATATTTTTAATGATTTCCTTTTTTTCTCCTTTTTTATAAAATTAGAAAATTTTTTTCTTTTTTTAAATAATTTTCCATTATATTACTTTTATAATATTCAGTTTTATCAAAACACCCCACAAGCATTCAGGCTTCTTGTATATCCTTCTAATTAGATGTTTACTCTATGAGACAGAGAATGATTAATATATATTAGTTTTTTTAGCAAGCATGTATTAAACGAGCTTTTCAAAAATTGACGCATGATTTACGTCATTCACAATAGGGATTTTGGCAAGTTCTCACTCGTGAGGTTTTGGCAAGTTTCTACTCATGGGCTCTTTTTCTTTTTTTACAAAGAGGTTGAGTTGCTATGGCTTACTTAACATAATTACTTATTCCTCTGAGGGCTACCACACAGCCCATTAATCTAATAATGCTGGTTTTCCACGTTGATTTTTTTAATGAAAGAGCTCTTGCAGGGTCATGAGAAATATAAGCTTTGTACCTTCCCAGTGATACTCCAACAGGATAATTGAACCAGCTGATGAGACAGTTGTTAGCAAAATCAGTCGACAGAGCTTCCCAGACTAGAGGTCCTGGTATTCCTTGCTCCAGCTGCTTTTTGAAGTCATTAAGAAAGGCTAGAAATCACAGACAGTGCATCACACAGAGCTCTGGCCTTTGTATCCCATGGATGTGATCAGCGGCTGTCAGTTGGGTAGGGATGTGCTGTTAAGTCTGAAAATGAGGGTCCAGCCTATGCGGTTTTTAGGACTTCAAAAGGCTCAGGCACATCACTCCTGCTTGTGGTATCTCTCCCTAAAATTGTCACTGCCTTCTTTGTGGTTCCAGCAGGATGTAAAGATTCTAAGGAATGCCTGGCTCTCCATTCATTTGGTCCTTTTCAGGGTCTGACACAATGACAGAAAAATTAGTGAGATCATTACTACTGTCTTTAAGATCAATATTTTCTTCAACTAAGGTGTGTTGAGATTTTTTTTGTAGCACTACTTAAGGCCATAATTGCCCACTCCCTTCACATAAGCATTTAATTTTATATTAGCCTCAACTAATATAAAATAAGCCTCAACTCTTTTTGGTCTTCGACCTAAATACCTATACTTAAAATCACAATTCATTTTGTTTATGATTTCAATACTACTGGAAAGACTGAAGTCTCAACGGCTTTCGAAGAGTGGGTTAATAGTGTTTTCTTACCCTCCTGTTTTATTCTCTGTGAAGTACTGTGCTAATTATGTTTCTATCACTTGTACATGGATAAAAAGTAAGACTCTGGTATAAAATCAGGTTACTAAAGCCCTGTATGTAGTCCAACTCGAGGATGGAAGATGCCTTAGAGGACTGGGGCGGGGAGGGTGGGGGGGACTCGAGGGGGGGGGAGTCAAGGAAGGGAGGGAATACAGGGATATGTGTATAAAAACAGTTGATTGAACTTGGTGTACCCCCCCAAAAAATAATAAATAAATAAAGTTAAAAAAAAAATAAATAAAGCCCTGTATGTGACAGTGTGTGCATTATAGTCTATGGTCAGCAGACCCAAGTATTCCTCATTGAAGCCTTTCTTATGCAGAATGCTTCTAAAGAACTAAGAAGTTTAAATTCTGGTATCATAAGCCATCATTTTGGATAGCACCACTTAATGTTTCCTTTATCACAGCCCACACAAAAGATTTGTAGTTGAAGGGGATTCTATCTTTACGGAGGTATATTCCTAGATCCTGGATTATTTAGATAACATTTTAGCTCTAGATTCAACTAAGAGAATTTGTTGCCAGCTGACCTACCCTAAAAGAATGTCTAAATGGAGTTCTCATCTCTAAACAGAAAGAAAATGCTAAGGGATGGAATCCTGGAGCATCACAAAAGAAAATAGGCAAAGCAAACAGCAGAAACATGGGTAAGTACAATGGACTTCCCCTTTTCTTGAGTTTTCAAAAATATGTTTGAGGGGACTTTCCTGGCGGTCCAGTGGTTAAGACTCTGTGCTTCCACTGCGGGGTGGGTGGGGATGAGGGGTGTTCCATCCCTGGTCTGGGAACAGATCCCACATGCCGTCTGGTGCAGCCAAAAAAAAAAAAAAAAAAAGGTTTGAAAGTTAAAGAAAAAATTATGACACAGTCTGCTGTGGTTCTCAATGTATATAGAGAAAATATTTGACAGATTATAAATGGGAGAATGTAAAGGAACATAAGACAAGGAGTTACAGATTTGCAAGGGTGAAGCGAATGGCAAAGTAAAAGCATCGCGATATGGGAGCATTTCCTGCAGAGCCCAGGGGCTGGAGGTATCAGTGCAGGAGCTGGCTCCTGGAAGGGATACCACGTCTCCTGACAGGATCTGCCAGCCACCTCTGCCCAGAAGTGTTATCTGAGGTGGCAGGCAGGATGCCTGCCTTCTGATGTATTGAGCAAAGGAGAGGTTGGATGATTTAGAAAAGAAAGAGGGGATTTTTGATTAGACTGCAGAAGTCATTTGGGAGCCACATGCCTTAACAAATAATATCTTGTGTTGATCCACATATTTTCCTTGAAAAGTGTGTACCTTTTGCAGCAGAATCTGGTTGGGGGACTATGTTCTTGAGGAGCAAACAGATGAAAACGTGGAAGTATTATTTCATAGCACTCTGTAACCAGAACTCTGAAGACCTGTGGCAGATTTAAAATTCCAACTCTTGTCACGACTTTTTTTTTCCTTTAAGAACTTTTATTGAGATATAATTGACATATAATAAACTGCATATATTTAAAGTGTACAAGTTGATACTTTTTTTCTTATTAGTAATGTATGTATAGCAATCCCAATCTCCCAATTCATCTCCCCCCAACTTCTCCCCCCTCCACCCTCCCGCTAGCTTTCCCCACTTGGTGTCCATATGTTTGTTCTCTACATCTGTGTCTCTATTTCTGCCTTGCAAACCGGTTGATTTGTACCATTTTTTTATATTCCACATATATGTGTTACTATGTGATATTTGATTTTCTCTTTCAGACTCACTTCACTCTGTATGACAGTCTGTAGGTCCATCCATGTCTCTACAAATGTCCCAATTTTGTTCCTTTTTACAGCTGAGTAATATTCCATTGTATATATGTACTACATCTTTATCCATTCATCTGTTGATAAATATTTAGGTTGCTTCCATGACCTGGCTATTGTAAATAGTGCTGCAATGAACACTGGAGTGCATGTGTCTTTTTGAATTATGGTTTTCTCTGGGCATATGCCCAGCAGTGGGATTGCTGGGTCATATGGTAACTCTACTTTTAGTTTTGCAAGGAACCTCCATACTGTTCTCCATAGTGGCTGTATCAATTTACATTCCCACCAACAGTACAAGAGCGTTCCCTCTTCTCCACACCCTCTCCAGCATTTACTGTTTGTCGATTTTCTGATGATGCCCAATCTAACCGGTGTGAGGTGATACCTCATTGTAGTTTTGATTTGCATTTCTCTAATAATTAGTGATGTTGACCAGCTTTTCATGTGCCTCTTGCCCATCTGTATGTCTTCTTTGGATGACTTTTTAAAGATGTTGAAATTATCAAGATGCACAGGAATCAGGGAACACCACCTAGACAGTTCTGTGATGCAGACATAACTTCCATAGACTGAACCAGAAGAAAATCAAAATATTTTCTAAGGCCAGTGATGGTCATTTTTTGGATATAGTTGGTAAAGAAAAGATCGTATTCACAAAATGACAAACATATCCTAAGGAATAACCCTAAGTAAAAGGTTTGGGTTCTACATAAAGTAAACCTCTGAAATATTGTGAGAATTACAGAAGACGTGAAAAAAAATTTATCATATTCATGAAAGGAAATACTGGATAATATTAAGATGCTAAGTCTTCCCACATTAAAAGTTAAAAAGCCATCCTATATTTAATTGGGAATTGGGTATTAGAACTCAGTAAAAGAGTTGAAAAATTAATTTCAAGTAAATACACCAAAGACTAAGTAAAATTTTAAAAAGAAGGATTTGGGGGGAGATTAGAGACATGGGATTTGACTTCCCAGCCACTTAAAATGTAATACGTTAAAAAACAATGTGGCATTTTATAATTGTCAAAACCAAGTTGAATGCTTAAAGCACATCATAGTATGAAAAGTTAGCATTTAATAAAGAAGCATCACAAATAAATGGAAAAAGGGATGCATATTGTAAAAAATAAATGGTATTGAGAAATTGTTTAGTTGGAAAAATATGAAGCAACGAAAATTTCACCTCACATAATGCAACAAGCTAACTTTTCTGTGGTTTAAATATTCTAGCAAACAAATTATAATCACTATAAAAATTAAAATTACTATAAAAAGGTTAATTAAGAGACTATTGTATGTTCATGTGGACAAGGATGTTCTAAGCATAAAATCAGGATGATCACAAAGGAAAACAGTGGTAGATGGGATTAAATATTTTAAAAAATCCATCTGTGTCCATGAGAAAACATCATAAAAAATTAAGATTAAGTAGATAAGAACTACAAAAATTAACTACTTTTATAAACAAACTAACCAGAGAATTTTTAAATTAATAAAAAGTAAACACCCTTCTGAAAGCTGAGATAAAGGCCATTTACTTCTCACACACTGTGAAAAGGGAATATATCCAATTAAAATATTAGAAAGTTCAGTGAACTTGGTCAACAAGAACATTTCAATGTTTCTTTTTCATACTTTGGTGACTGCGTTTGAACAGATCACAGCAAAGCTAATAATGATAAAGGATGCAAACAAATTGGCACCCTTGGCACGATGAGCTCTACAGAGCAGGCACTGGGTTAAGCAACAGCTCATTCAGGGCTCAACTCAATTGTGTGGTACATTTTATTATCTCCAGTTTATTAAAAACCCAAGGCTTTGAGAAATTGATCCATCTGCCTAACATTACACAGCGAGCAATAGTAATGATGATGAATAACCTCAATATATTTATTACAGGTTTACTAAGCACCTGCTAACAGCTTACATGTGTAATTTCCCTTACTACGCGAGCAGCACATCAGGCAAATACTCTTATTATTTAATTATCCTCATTTTGTTGACGAGAGATGGAAGCTGAGAGAAATATCTGGCCCGTGGTTTTTTATAACATGATTAGTAAGTGGCAGCAATAGAATTTAAACCCAGGGATGTCTTAGTCCAAAGCCCATGAACTTTCAACTCTCCACACGCTGCCTGTTTCTTAAATTGAGTATCGGTGAACTCCACTTTGAAATCTCCCAGATACTCGAGCCTCCCATGCCTGAAACTGCCTTTTCTATCTAGTCTCTTGATCTTGGTGACAGGTACGGTTATCCAACCGGGTGCTCAGGTCAGAAACGTCTCCTTTCATTTCTGCTCCCATCCCCTCTCACTCTGCTAGCCAGTCATCTTACTTTTGTGTGTGCCTCCTAAATATTCACCCCCCACTTCCCATAGTGACTACCACTCCCTTGGTTTAGGTCACAGTCTGTATCGCCCAGGAATTTCTTGCTTAGGCAAAAAAAGTTGACCCTCATGAGCTTCTGCAACTCTTCACTTACAGGGGGGTGTGTCTGTGGGGGGTCCACCCCCACGTCACTGGTACGATGATTCTATTTGTCCCAACATTTTATGGTATATTTTTCTGATTGTAAAAATAATAAAAGTAACATATATTTAGAAATTTTGGAAAAATAGCAGTTACCTTTAATTTCTCCAACCCCACCCAGTCATAACCACCACTACGTTTTGGTGCATTGTACAGGTCTATTTCTATGTGTTTCCTCATTCCCCACGGCAGTGAGAACACAGCTGAACCTCCTCTTTAACGCCTGTCCAGATCCTCTGACCACATCCTCCATATCCTTCTTTTTTGATTAATAGAGAAACTTTACTGTCTGCCGTCTTTACGTTCTAGTTTTCCTTCCCATTGCTTCGACCTAGCTTCCATATTGTTTCAGGGAAAAAGATGTTCTTCCTTTCATTCAAGGCTAATTCTTTCAAGGTTCTAAATCTAATTTCTTCTCATATCCTTTCAAACCTGGTTCCTTCTATAATTATCTCTAAGTACTCTTTTAATCTTTGGTATGGAAAGATGATTGGTCATTACCCTAAAATTAAATAACATGCCATCACAATATTGAAAAGTATGGGACAATTCTCCCTAATACATGTTGCCTGAAACAGAAAGATATGAAATTGTGTGTTTGTTACCTCAAATATGTGTGTGCATGTGCACATATACACACACACCCACACAAAAACTTTTGTACTTTGTTTGAAAAGCTACCTTTGAGATTGGCTTCTTGACAGCAATATGGATGGTGGGATCCTGGAGTGGCTGAGGTCAAGTGTCAGTCCTGAACCACCAGAGACCAGGTGACGCAATGGCCATCATGGTCACAAGGGGTGAAGTGGAAATCAGAGTGTTTTGACTCCCAGATGTTTTGAGAAGTGACCAATTGTCTTGAGGGGTAAAAGAAATGCTCAAGCCCATTACAAATAATCTGAATATTATTACTTTATTCATATTGCAGATCTAGTGGCCCAAATCCTGACATAAATCATCGCAATGGAGAGTTTCAGTCTCTTACCTGTTTTCTAGGCCTAATTCAGCTCGCTGACCTGTATCTCCTTGATTGAACGGGAGTCCAGTTCCCCTTGAGATAGACCTGTGCGACATGGCCATAAGTACACGCTACAAGACATCCTCCAGGTCTCTCCTCAAACACACTTGTGCCCATTTATTATGATGGCAACACACTTAGGAAAGGCAGTTTACCAGACCTTTTATTGATAGCCAGTCACTGACTCGGAAGTGATCTTAATTTCTGGGGACCCAAGACGGCACTGTGGCCATCAGTCCAAGTGGGTCCTTGTAGAGGTCAGAGGAGCTTAACCAATGTCTCTTTAACAGTCAGTTCCGAAGGTCTGCAGATGCAGGCTTCTGCGTGTGTGGCTCAAATAGGCAACTGGCTGAGTCTCCATATTGACCCTCAGACCTGTGAGAGGAAGGTTAGAATCATAGGAATGGCTGAGAGGAAACCCCTGAACTCTCCTCCACACCAGGGCAGTAGTCCAAGAACAATTACCGCATCCCTTCTGTAACGGCGGAGGTGAGGCCACATTCAAGATTTGAGAGGTGAAGAGTGGCGAGTCCTATATCATTTCCACGTCACCAGCCCGTTTTGCCTGAGCAAAGGTAGATGAATGTTGGAAAATACCGTGGATTATCATAAACTTAATCATATCAGCACAATCTCTGGACCCTGATGTATCGTGATTTTTCTGGCAAATATTTTTCCCTGTAAATTTGCAAGGATCTCCAAAAGCAGTTTGCTTTCCCCAGATGAGGACGAGAGCAGATCTTCACCATCTCACTCTCTGCTGTAATTTATTTTAAACCCATCTTGATCATCTTATCATTATCCTGAATATCACACTAGCCCACTAAATGGGTGACATCATATTTTTTTCTGTTGAGCCAGGACCTGGAAATTACTTTATATCACAGTGAAACACACATAGGCCAGAGGGTGGGAGACAGAGGCCACATAATGCAAGGGTATCTTCTTGGTAGAGTTTCCAGGGGGAGTCCGGTGATCTGCAGTATGTCAGACTATCTTCTCTATAGGGAAAGACAAGTTAAAGCATTTTATACATCTGTCACTGAAGACAAAGCATAATGCATGGTGGGCCTCTTTGGATTTTTTTAAAATTAATTTTTATTGGAGCATAGTCGATTTACAATGTTGTGTTAGTTTCAGGTGTACAGCCAAGTGAATCAGTTATACATATATCTGCTCTTTTTTAGATTCTGTTCCCATGTAGGTCATTACAGAGTATCGAGTAGAGTTTCCTGTGCTGTACAGCAGGTCCTTATTACTTATCTATTTTATATATAGTAGTGTGTAAGCAACATGTACTGTATTGGAATATGATGTTCTGACCCATTTTATGTGTAACCTGTACAGTCACTGGTTTTGAGTGGAACCATGAGGGGAGATAAAGATTGTGCAATACGTCTGGGCTGCAGGGTAAGCTGTTCTTTCTCTTTCACTCGGGCCTTTTGATCCAGCAGATCCAACGAGGTTCAAGTGTCTAAGGCAGGTAGGGATGCTGTGTGGAGAGTCTGGCAGTCCTTGGCAGAAGAATCACAATGCATTCCATGGGGGAGGCCATACCCTCCCCAAGGGTAACTGTTTTACTTTTGAGAAACAACTCCTGACTTGCTGCTGAGCCTTGTTAAAGACTGAAGGCTGAACCATGGGACATCAAATGGCCATGTGACCTGAACCGAACTGGCCAGAGAGAAGAGGGTGTCCAGATCAAGTAGGGCTTTAAAGTTTCCATAAAGACTTTGGTTTTGGTCATGAGAAAGATGGGGAGTCATCAGAATGTTTTATCATTTGTGTAGCCTCTAAAATTTAAAATACGTAGCCATCCTTGCAAGATTTTAAAAAATTCTTTTGATTTTATTTTTTAAATCCTTTCTTGAATTGCTCTGTTTTTTTCATGGTCTTTTCCCTCTTATTTTTTAGCTTTCCCCCCTCTTATCTCCAACCTTTTCCCCATTGAAAGGCTTATTATAACAAGTCTTGACTGATTGATTGATTGATTGATTGATTGATACAGCTGCAGTCTATAGTGTACAGCTGCTCTGTTGTTTCTCAGCTGGACCTAAAGAAACTTCTGAATATATTATAAAACCCTGCGAACTGAGAAATTTTTGTTCTGAGGAGAGTCTTACTTAAATATCAGGTCTAAAATGAATTATTCTTGGATTCTGAATGCTATCAAAGTTTTTGAGATTTGTTGTATTTAATTTCAAGCTTGGTGTAAATGCACTCATTTTGGAAAATTTACCTAGAATTGTTCTGACTTAGTGATTGGAATAAGTTCTTATCAAATCCTCTAATTTTCCAAGACTTTGCTCTGATGGGCTAAAAACTAAAACAAACCTATGCACCCACAAACCAACCAAACAAAAGGGGCAGTGACAATTATTACTCTGTTTCAACTTTGCCCCCTAACTTCCTGTCCTATGATGGGATCTTGAAAATGAATGTCTGGACTTCCTGTCCTGATGACAGCATGTAGGTCCTGAGGTTTCACAGTGAGTTCTAACACCTCTGAGCTCTGTTACACCTTGCAGATCTGATTGCAGAGTGTATTGTATCAAGTTTAATAATTAATTTTAAAGTAATTTTTATTGGAATTACTTTTATAAGTGCATATTTTCTTTACAAATTTACATAAGAATTTTCCAAAAAAAGGAAAATGATAAAAACAGTCATCCACAATCTCACTGATTTATTTAGTATGTGCTACATTTCCTTCTAGTACATTGTTTAAAAAGATGTTTCATGTATAATCATGTATTAGGCATTTAAAGAATCATTTAGCATCATAACCCTACCACAGATACTTTTGGAATGCAGTGTATTATAAGTGAAATGGATTATAAAAACTATATTAAAGTTTTTTCATGTTTTAGTGGTTGAATAATATGCCATAATTTATTAACAATTCTCTCATTGTTTGACAAATTATTTCTAATCTTATTAATATACATAATGGTGTGACTAATGTCTTCATGCTTATGCTTTTGTTCAAAATTAGGGTAGATTCCAACAAATTGAGCTGGTGGATCAAAAAATATGGTAAAGTTAATAGCATGTGATATGATTGTCAGATTTCTACCATAAAGGCCAGTTAACATTGATATCAACAAGATGAGATTACCAGTTTAACTGCTTCCTTGATGGTATTGAAAATTATCTTTACAAAAACATGATTTGTTTGTGCTAATTTATTAGGAAAAATCATGCCTCATGGTTTTAATTTGAATTTGTTTATTAGTGAGGTGGAACATTTTCTGATTATTTCCTAGCTTTATTTACTAGATTGTGAGTAATTTCCCTTCCTTTAGCTTGGGCAGCTCTTGAGAAGATGGGACTAGGATGATGGAGAGTAGCTGTGTGGTTTCAGCTGTGGGACTTTTTGCAGACAAATTGAGATGAAAGAGATCTGTGGATTAATACAAGCTGTTGCTTAAAACAGCAACATGGCCAGGTTTTTCTATGGAACAGGGGGAGTTTGCGTCAAGAGTCATAAATTGCATTGATAGAGAATGGTACCCAAGAGATAAAAACTTTACTGTTAGGAAAGATAAGTATTCTTTGACTTGCTTTTAACCTCATTTTTCTGTTTTGTATTTTTCCATGGTTTATCAAGTTTTTAATCTGTGTGTTGATGGAATTTCTTTCTCCTTGGACAGTCACCAATCCTGTTTACCAAAAGTTTCTCTCTTTGGACAATGATTGCACCAAATGGGTGTTCACAGAGATCCTAAAAAGTTATCTTTGATGAAGATGACAGACACTTGATCTTTGCTTGACATGTCAGTTAAGTTCACAGAAGAAGGGGCTATTACAGATAGAATACGAACTTTCTAGACCAGATAAGCAACATTTTATAACACCTTTACATTTTTTCTTTCTTGATCACTTCTATATCTCAAGCTCCTAGAACAGTACTTGGCATATAGTAGGCTCTCAATAAATATGTATTAAATTGGATGAATCAAGATAATCTTCCATTATTTTTATCCCTGGGTATTAAGAACATTCCCATTCTTCACTTCATTATCCTACTTTGACCATGTGATGGTGTGCTTTTATTAGGATATAATATTCTGATATCATCATCATCATAACTGAAGTTCTACATGTGCCAGGTAATATTCTTAGGGTATTTCATGAATTTTGTAATTTAATCCTCACAATAATCCTATGATGTGGGTATGATTTTTATCCCTACAAATCTCTAAGCTCTATTAGAGTAAGCTTTTGCTCTCTCTTGTTCATTGCTATAGCTACATGCTTAGAATATTGTGTGGCACACAGAAGCACAATATTTGTAGAATGAATCTTTTTTTCACATGTGGAAACTGATGCTTCTTATTCATCAACCAAAGTGAATGGATATTTGCATACATTATGAAATGATCACTACCATAGGTCTAGTAACCATCTGTCCCCATACAAAGTTACTACAATATTATTGACCATGTTCCTTATGCTGTATATTATATCCCTGTGCTTATTTATTGTATAACTGGAGGTTTGCACCTGTCAATCCTCTTAACCATTTTGCTCACCTCCCCATTCCTTCCCTTCTGACAACCATCTGTTTGTTCCCTGTATCTATGGGTCTGTTTTCATTTTTTTAAAAAAATTGAAGTATAGTTGATTTATGATGTTAATTTCTGCTATACAGCAAAGTGACATATATATATATGACACACACACATATATATGAATATATGTGTCATATATATATATTCATTTTTATATTCTTTTCCATTATGGTTTATCATAGGGTATTGAGTATAGTTCCTATTGCTATACAATAGGACCTTGTTGTTTATCCATTCTATATATAATACATTTTGTTTTGTTTGTTTTGTGTTTTGATTCCACATATAGTGAGATTATGTGGTATTTGTACTTCTCTGTCTGACTTATTTCACTCAGCATAATATCCTCTAGGTCCAACCATGTTGTTGCAAATGGCAATTTTATGATTTTATGTGTTTGTGCCCTCTCTCATTTTTTCTTGATAAGTCTGACTACAAGCTTAACAATGTTGTTGCTCTCTCAAAGAACCAGCTTTTAGTTTCATTGGTCTTTTCTATTTTTTTAAAGTCTCTATTTCATTTACTTCTGCTCTAATCTTTATTATTTCTTTCCTTCTACTAACTTTGAGTTCTGTTTATTCTTTTTTCTTTAGGTGTAAGGTTAGGTTGTTAATTTGAGATTTTGGATCTCATAGAGTTTGGATCTTTGTGTTTCCATTTTCATTTGTCTCCAGGTGTTTTTGTTTTCCTCTTTGATTTCTTCAGTGATCCATTAGTTGTTTAGTGGCATACTGTTCAGGCTCCACAAGTCTGTGGTTTTTGCAGTATTTTCCTTGAATTAACTTCTAGTCTCATAGCATCGTGGTCAGAAAAGATGCTTGATGTGATTTCAATTTTTTAAAATTTATTGAGACTTGTTTTGTGGACTAGCATGGGATCTACCTTGGAGAATGTTCCATGTGCATTTGAAAAGAATGTGTATTCTGGATGGCGGCGAAGTAGAGAGACGTGGAGTGCATCCCTCTCCACAGATGCATGGGGAATGCACGGAAGGACGCAGTCATTCCCACAGAGAACCAGCTGAACACCAGCAGACGGCCTCGGACACCGGAAAGGGCTGCGGAGAACCTGACATAGCCGACTGAATATTCGTCTAATCCAATACTTGGACATTAGTCTGAGGCTTGGACAGTCTTCTATAAACACCTCTATCACCAGGACAAGCAACCCCAAAAGCTTGGACAACCATGAGGAAACAAAGAAACACCATGCAGGCAAAGGAGCAGGGAAAAAACCCACAAGACCAAATAAATGAGGAGGAAATAGGAAAAATGCCTGAAAAAGAATTTAGAGTAATGATAGTAAAAATGATACAAAATCTCGATAACAAATTAGAGAAAGTACAAGAAACAGTTCATAAGAACTCAGAAAAACAAACAGCAATGGATAACAAAATAACTGAAATTAAAAATACTCTAGATGCTCTAACCAGCAGAATGACTGAGGCAGAAGAACGAATAAGTGAGTTGGAAGATAGAATGGAAGAAATAAATGCCACAGAGCAGGAAAAAGATAAAAAAATAAAAAGACTAGAAGACAGCCTCAGAGACCTCAGTGATAACCTTAAACGTACCAACATTCGAATTATAGGCATCCCAGAAGAAGAAGAAAACAAGAAAGGGTCTGTGAAAATATTTGAAGAGGTTCTAGTGGAAAACTTCCCCAACATGGGAAAGGAAATAATGAACCAAGTCCAAGAAGCACAGAGAGTCCCATACAGAATAAACCCAAGGAGAAATACACCAAGACACATATTAATCAAACTAACGACAATTCAACACAAAGAAAAAATATTAAAAGCAGCAAGAGAAAAGCAACAAACAACATATAAGGGAAAACCCATCAGGATAACAGCTGACCTTTCTACAGAAACTCTGCAGGCCAGAAGGGAATGGCAGGATATACTGAAAGTCCTGAAAGAGAGAAACCTACAGCCAAGAATACTTTACCCAGCAAGAATCTCATTCAGATTTGAGGGAGAAATCAAAAGCTTTCCAGACAAGCAAAAGTTAAGAGAATTCAGCACCACCAAACCAGCCTTACAACAAGTGCTAAAGGAACTTCTCTAAGTAGGAAACACAAGAAAAGGAAAACACCTACAAATACAAACCCAAAACAATTCAGAAAATGGTCATTGGAACACACATGTCAATAATCACTTTAAATGTAAATGGACTAAATGCTCCAACCAAAAGACACAGACTGGCTGAATGGATACAAAAACAAGACCCTTCTATATGCTGCCTACAAGAAACCCACTTCAGACCAAGGGATACATATAGACTGAAAGTGAAGGGATGGAAAAAGATATTCCATGCAAATGGAAGTCAAAAGAAAGCTGGAGTAGCAATACTCATATCAGACAAATTAGACTTGAAAGTAAAGACTATTAAAAGAGACAAGGAAGGGCACTACATAATGATCAAGGGATCCATCCAAGAAGAACATATCACAATGGTAAATATCTATGCCCCCAATATAGGAGCACCTCAATACATAAGGCAAATGCTAACAGCTATAAAAGGGGACATCGACAGGAACACAATTATAGTGGGAGACTTGAACACCCCACTTACATCAATGGACAGATCATCCAAACAGAAAATAAATAAAGACACACAAGCTTTAAATGACACATTAGACCATCTCGACTTCATTGATATTTATAGGACATTCCATCCAAAAACGACAGACTACACGTTCTTCTCAAGTGCACACGGAACATTTTCCAGGATAGATCACATCTTGGGTCACAAATCAAACCTCAGCAAATTCAAGAAAATTGAAATCATATCAAGCATCTTCTCAGACCACAACGCCATGAGACTAGATATCAATTACAGGAAAAAAACTGCAAAAAATACAAACACATGGAGGCTAAACAATTCACTATTAAACAACCAAGGAATCACTACAGAAATCAAAGAGGAAATCAAAAAGTATCTAGAAACAAATGACAACGAAAACACAACAACCCAAAACCTATGGGACGCAGCAAAAGCAGTTCTAAGAGGGAAGTTTATAGCAATACAGTCCTACCTTAAGAAACAAGAAAATGATCGGATAAACAACCTAACCTTACACCTCAAACAACTAGAGAAAGAAGAACAAAGAAACCCCAAAATGAGCAGAAGGAAAGAAATCGTAAAGATCAGAGCAGAAATAAATGAAAAAGAAAGGAAAGAAACCATAAGAAAAATAAATAAAACTAAAAGCTGGTTCTTTGAGAAGATTAACAAAATTGATAAACCATTAGCCAGACTCATCAAGAAAAAAAGAGAGAAGATGCAAATCAACAGAATTAGAAATGAAAAAGGAGAAATAACAACGGACACCTCAGAAATACAAAACATCATGAGAGACTACTACAAGCAACTATATGCCAATCAATTGGATAACCTGGAAGAAATGGATACATTCTTAGAAAAATACAATCTTCCAAGACTGAACCAGGAAGAAATAGAAACCATGAACAGACCAATCACAAGTACAGAAATTGAGGCAGTGATTAAAAATCTCCCAACACACAAAAGCCCAGGACCAGATGGATTCACAGGCGAATTCTATCAAACATTTCGAGAAGAGTTAACACCTATCCTTCTCAAACTCTTCCAAAATATTGCAGAAGGCGGAGCACTCCCAAACTCATTCTACGAGGCTACCATCACCCTGATACCAAAACCAGGCAAAGATGTCACAAAAAAAGAAAACTACAGACCAATATCACTGATGAATATAGATGCAAAAATCCTCAACAAAATACTAGCTAACAGACTGCAACAGCACATTAAAAAAATCATACACCACGATCAAGTGGGGTTTATCCCTGGGATGCAAGGATTCTTCAATATACGCAAATCAATCAACGTGATACATCATATCAACAAATTGAAGGATAAAAACCATATGATCATTTCAATAGATGCAGAAAAAGCTTTTGACAAAGTTCAACATCCATTTATGATAAAAGCTCTCCAGAAAATGGGCATAGAAGGAAATTACCTCAACATCATAAAAGCCATATATGACAAACCAAAAGCCAACATTGTTCTCAATGGAGAAAAACTGGAAGAATTCCCTCTAAGAACAGGAACAAGACAAGGGTGTCCACTCTCACCACTGTTATTCAACATAGTTTTGGAAGTGTTAGCCACAGCAATCAGAGAAGAAAAAGAAATTAAAGGAATCCAAATTGGAAAAGAAGAAGGAAAATTATCACTCTTTGCAGATGACATGATACTATATATAGAAAACCCTAAAGATTCTACCAGAAAACTGCTAGCACTAATTGATGAGTTGAGTAAAGTAGCAGGATACAAAATTAATGCACAGAAATCTCTTGCATTCCTATACACTAACAACGGAAGAGCAGAAAGAGAAATTAAGGAAACTCTCCCATTCACCATTGCAACCAAAAGAATAAAATACCTAGGAATAAACCTGCCTAAGGAGGCAAAAGATCTGTATGCAGAAAACTTTAAGACATTGATGAAAGAAATCAAAGATGACATAAACAGATGGAGGGATATACCATGTTCCTGGATTGGAAGAATCAACATCGTGAAAATGACTGTACTACCCAAAGCAATTTACAGATTTAATGCAATCCCGATCAGATTACCAATGGCATTTTTCACAGAACTAGAGCAAGAAATCTTACGATTTGTATGGAAACGCAAAAGACCCCGAATAGCCAAAGCAATCTTGAGAAGGAAAAATGGAGTTGGTGGAATCAGGCTTCCTGACTTCAAACTATACTACAAGGCCATAGTGATCAAGACAGTATGGTACTGGCACAAAAATAGAAAGGAAGATCAATGGAACAGAATAGAGAACTCAGAAGTAAGCCCAAACACATATGGGCACCTTATCTTTGACAAAGGAGGCACGAACATACAATGGAAAAAAGACAGCCTCTTCAATAAGTGGTGCTGGGAAAATTGGACAGCAACATGTAAAAGAATAAAATTAGAACACTTCCTAACACCATACACAAAAATAAACTCCAAATGGATTAAAGACCTACATGTAAGGCCAGACACTATAAAACTCCTAGAGGAAAACATAGGCAGAACACTCTTTGACATCCATCAAAGCAACATCCTTTTTGACCCACCTCCTAGAATCATGGAAATAAAATCAAGAATAAATGAATGGGACCTCATGAAACTTAAAAGCTTTTGCACAGCAAAAGAAACCATAAACAAGACTAAAAGGCAACCCTCAGAATGGGAAAAAATAATTGCCTATGAAACAACGGACAAAGGATTAACCTCCAAAATATACAAGCAGCTCATGCAGCTTCATACCAAAAAAGCAAATAACCCAATCCACAAATGGGCAGAAGACCTAAATAGACATTTCTCCAAAGAAGACATACAGATGGCCAACAAACACATGAAAAGATGCTCAACATCACTCATCATCAGAGAAATGCAAGTCAAAGCCACAATGAGGTATCACCTCACACCAATCAGAATGGCCATCATCACAAAGTCTCGAAACAACAAATGTTGGAGAGGGTGTGGAGAAAAGGGAACTCTTCTGCACTGTTGGTGGGACTGTAAGTTGGTACAGCCACTATGGAAAACAATTTGGAGGTTCCTTAAAAAACTACAAATAGAACTACCATATGATCCAGTAATCCCACTCCTGGGCATATACCCAAAGAAAACCATAATCCCAAAAGAAACTTGTACCATCATGTTTATTGCAGCACTCTTTACAATAGCCAGGACATGGAAGCAACCTAAATGCCCATCAACAAATGAATGGATACAGAAGATGTGGCATATATATACAATGGAATATTACTCAGCTATAAAAAGGGATGAGATGGAGCTATATGTAATGAGGTGGATAGAACTACAATCTGTCATACAGAGTGAAGTAAGTCAGAAAGAGAAAGACAAATATTGTATGCTAACTCACATATACGGAATCTAAAAATGGTACTGATGAACTCAGTGACAAGAACAGGGAAGCAGATACAGAGAATGGACTGGAGAACTCGAGGTATGGGAGGGGGTGGGGGGTGAAGGGGAAACTGAGAAGAAGCGGGAGAGTAGTACAGACATATATATACTACCAACTGTAAAATAGTCAGTGGGAAGTTGTTGTATAACAAAGGGAGTCCAACTCGAGGATGGAAGATGCCTTAGAGGACTGGGGCAGGGAGGGTGGGGGGGAATCGAGGGGGGGGCGTCAAGGAAGGGAGGGAATATGGGGATATGTGTATAAAAACAGTTGATTGAACCTGGTGTACCCCCAAAAAAAAAATTAAAAAATAAAAATAAAAAAAAATAAAAAAAAAAAAAAAAAAAAAGAGAAGAATGTGTATTCTGCTGCTTTTGGATGGAATGTTCTATGTACATCTATTAAGTCCATCTGGTCTAATGTGTCCTTTAAGGCCAAAGTTTCCTCTTCAATTTTCTATCTGGATGATCTGTCCATTGATGTAAGTGAGGTGTTAAAGTCCCCTATTATTATTGTGTTATGGTCACTTTCTCCCTTTATATTTTAAAATATTTGCTATATGTATTTAGGTGATCCTATATTGGGTACATATATACTTAAAATTGTTATATCTTCTGTGGGATTAATCCCTTTGTCACTATGTAATGTCCTTCTTTGTCTCATTGCAGTCTTTGCTTTAAAGTCTATTTTGTCTGCTATAAGTATTGCTACCTCAGCTTTTTTGTTTTGTTTTGTTTCCATTTTCATGGAATACCTTTTTCCATCCCCTCACTTACAGTCTCTGTGTGTATTTAGATCTGAAGTGAGTTCTTTTACACAGCATATATATGGGCCTTTTTTTTTTCACTTTATTTATTTATTTATTATTTCTTTTGGGGGGTACACCAAGTTCAATCATCTTTTTTTTTTTTTTTTTAATTTTACAATCCTGTGTCATTTTCGTTCGTTTGTTCGTTCTTTCTTTCTTTCTTTATTATTTTTTGGGGGGTACACCAAGTTCAATCATCTGTTTTTATACACATATCCCTGTATTCCCTCCCTCCTTCGACTCCCCTCCACCCTCCCATCCCAGTCCTCTAAGGCATCATCCATACTTGAGTTGAGCTCCCCTTTGTTATACAGCAACTTCCCACTGGCTATCTGTTTTAAAGTTGGTAGTGTATATATGTGTGAAGTGAGTTCTTTTACACAGCATATATATGGGTCTTTTTTTTTTTTTATTCATTCAGCCACACTGTGTCTTTTGATTGGAACATTTAGTCTATTTACATTTAAAGTAATTATTGATAGATATATACTTATTGCCATTTTGTTAACTGTTTTTGCAGTTTTTTTGTTGCTTTCTTCTTCATTTGTTCTCTTCCTTTGTGATTTGATGACCATCTTTAGTGCTATGTTTGAATTTATTTTTTTTGTGTGTGTATATATTTTAGATTTTTGATTTGTGGTTAACATGAGGTTTATATATAGCAACCTAAACATTTACATGATTATTTTAATTCTGATGATCTCAAGTTCAAACACATTCTAACAACCCTGCATTTAACAGCCATCTCCACACTTAATGTTATTTACACCATATTTTACATTTTTGTTTTGTATGTTCCTTAATTACTTACTGTGGATATAGATTCTTTTACTAATTTCATCTTTTAACCTTCCTACTAGCTTTACTGTATATTTGCCAATGATATTTTTCCTTTCATAATTTTTTATTTCTAGTTGTGGTTTTTCTTTTCCACTTAGATAAGTCCCTTTAACATTTCTTGTGTGGCTGGTTTATGGTGCTGAACTCTTTTAGCTTTTGTTTGTCTGTAAAACTCTGTATCTCTTGTTCAAATCTGAATGATTGTGCTGCTGGGTAAAGTATTCTTGATTATGTCTTTTTCTTTCATTAACTTAACTATATCATTGCTGTTCCCTTCTGGTCTGCAAAGTTTCTGCTGAAAAGCAAGCTGCTGGTCTTATGGGAATTCCCTTGTATGTAATTAGTTGCTTTTCTCACGCTGCTTTTAAGATTCCCTGTGTATCTTTATTTTTTGCCATTTTACTTAGAACGTGCCTTGATATGGGTCTCTTTGGATTCATCTTATTTGGATATTTTTGGTGCTTTTTTGACCTGGATATCATTTCCTTTCCTAGGTTAGAGAAGTTTTCAGCTATCTTTTTTTTTTTTTTTTTTTGAATAAATTCTTTGTTCCTTTCTCTCACTCATCTCTTTCTGGGACTCCTTGTAATGCAAATGTTAGTATTCTTAATGTTGCCCCAGAGGTCTCTTAAACTATCTTCCATTTTTAAAATTTATTTTTTTTCCTGTTTATCTTGGGTTACTTCCACTACCCTCTCTTCCAGTTCACTTATTTGTTCCTCTATTCTCCAGTAGATTCTGTCTAGGGTATTTTTATTTCAGTTATTATATACCTCAGCTCTGTTTGGCTATTTTCTGAACTTTCTCTTTGTTAAACTTCTCTCAGTGTTCATTCATTCTTCTCCTGAGTTCACTGAGCATCTTTATGATCATTACCTTGCATTCTTTATCAAGTGGATTGCTTATCTCCATTTCATTTAGTTCTTTTTCTGGTGTTTTGTCTTGTTCCTTCTTTTGGAACATTTCCTTCCTTTGGAACATACTCCTCTGTCTTCTCACTTTGCCTTATCCTCTATTTATTTCCAAGTAGGTCAGTTATGTTTCCTGATCATGGAGAAGAGGCCTTATATAGGACATTCTGTGGGGCCCAGCAGCACCCTCCCCTCTGGTCACCAGAGCTGTATGCTCCAGAAGAGCCCTCTATGTGGTCTGTGGGTTCTCCTGCTATGGCAAAGCTGACCACTGTGGGTGCACTGGTAGGTGGGATTGACCCCTGGCTCAGTTGGCTGCCAGGCCCTGCCTTGTGTAATAATTGTTGGCCCTCCAGTGGGTGGGGCTGGGTCCTGGGATAACTGGCTTCAGGGGGTCCTGGGGTTGGTTCTGGCCTGCTGGTGGCTGGGTAAGCTCCAGGTGCTAATAGGCTAGAGGGAGGACTCCAAAGAGGTGCTTGCCAGCACCAGTGCCTCATGGTCGAATGAGTCCCCCAAAATGGTTGCCACCAGTATCTGTGTCCCCAGGGAGAGTCCCAGTCACCTCCTGCCTCTCTGGGAGCCTCTCCAAGAGCAGCAATTAGGTCTGACTCAGGCTTCTTCCAAATTACTGCCTCTGCACTGGGGCTTGGAGCATGTGAGATTTTGTGTGTGCTCTAAGAGCAGAATTTCTGTTTCTATAGCCCTCTGGATCTCCTTCAAAGCCAGACATTCCAGAAGCTCATCTTCTTGGTGCAGGACCCCTAGGCTGGGGAGCCTGATGTGGGGTTCAGACCCCTTTCTCTTTGGGGACAACCTCTGCAATTGTTATTAACTTCCCATTTGTGGGTCACCTGCCAGGGGTGTGGGTTTTGACTATACTGTCTCTATCCCTTCTACCCATCCTGTTGTGGGTCCTTCTTTGTTTATTTAGCTGTGGAAAATTTTTTCTGTTAGTTTTCAGATTGTTTTCATAGATAGTTGCTCTATAAACAGTTGCAATTTTGATGTTCCCATGTGAGGAAGTGAGCTCAGGGTCTTCCTACTCTGCCATCTTGGCCACCCCAGAATCTCTGTTAATCTTTTAAATAATCATATCTAGGCATCCTGGGCATGGGAGAGCTCAGCTGACATCTGGCTTACACTCTGGTAATAGTCAAGCTCCATTCTTTTTCTCATCTTTGGTGCCCAGATCCTTGGACTTCACTTTCTGATTCCTTAATCCTAGATTCCTTGTCTGAATCCTTTGCTTCTTATTTCTTTTTTTCTTCTCCAAGGGGGTTCTTTTCTATCTTTTCCCCAAAATTCTGACTCGTTGCTATATTTTGACATATAAAACTGTCTGATTCTTTAGTTCTTGGATAACAACTTATATATCCTCTTCTTAAGTCATTAGTAATTAATTATCACATAAATGTATTGAGGGTTTATATGTGTCAGAAAAAGTATAGGATGTCTTACTTTGAGGACTCAGACAACGGAGGTGGGGGACGCTTGGAAACAAAAAGCACAATACAATTATGCAAAGGCTACCATAGAGAGATGAGCACAATGTGAGAGCCAAGCAAACTCTGCTGGGGATCATTGGGAAAAGCTTCACAAAAGTGGTATCGTTCAGGATGGGTCCTAAAACAGCAATGGGATGTTGTCCAGAAAAACAGAAGTGGAAGGGCCTTCTAGATGTAAAGATACAGGTAAAAGCAGGGATGCATTTTAGGAGAACAGTGATAAGTGTGGCTGAAATGTAGTGGAAATGAGGTGGAAAAGTAGGAGATAAATCTGTGTAAGTGAATTAGAATGTAATCATGATGGGTCTTAATATGCCATGATAGTGATTTGGGTACACACACATTGGGCCAAGAAGAGCCAAAGCTCATTTTAAGTATGGCTTTGTTCCTTAGGAAGATCAATCTAATGGCGGTGGAAAGGGTTAAACAGACAGCGCTGATCACTGGTGTTCAGGTTGGTGAATTAAAAATCTACAGTACAGCAGTAGACCAGGTGTAGCAGGCACTCCTAGCTTCTAGTAACAGAATCCTAATTTTCCAGGGCAGCAACATGCCCTGATATTAATACCCTCCTTCCCAGACTGCCACAGATACTGCTTGACAACTGATATATATGTAAATCACTAGATCAGGATCTTTGGAACATTGTTTGAAAGGTACCCTGATGACTAGCCCGTGTCTTAGTATCTTTCCCCTGATCTTTTACCATTACCTCTCTTCCTGTCTGAAATATGATTGGAATGCCTATTGGTGTCACTACCATCTTGTGATAAGAAGAAAAAAAAACATCCAATAAGGACAGGGGAGGAGGGACGTTCAATGACTTAATGGGAAAGGGTCTTTAAAAATCCTTGACTGCTCACTAGTGCTGAACTTTCTCACCTCCAGATTTTATGTTACACAAGGAAAATAAACTCTATCTAGTTTCAACCACTGTTGGTTGGATTTTCCATTGCTTAGGTTCCAATACATTCCAAATGATACCTTGTAGACTACAGAGTAATGGCTTGGAATAAAGGAATGATAACATGGGTGACATTGAGAGCAAGAAGTCAAATTGAGAGTCATTTCTAACTAGCATTGAAAGTGATTGATTTCATGGGAGGAAGTGGATTTGACCAATAGTGTGCTGGATGAGGGGATGAGGAGGGTGCCATCTGCCCAATAGGAAAGCTTCCACATGGTGAGATACATATGACCTTAATGGTCCAATCTACCTCTTCTGTGTTTCAAATACTTGCTCATCCTGGCATTTGGCCAGGCCCAGAGCTCTATTGAGAAAATGTCAGACCTTGTTCACAGGTCCTTTGTGGTTCAAGAAATATGATTCTTTCTCTGGAAGGAAATTTCTATCAGGCTGCTGATTTTTCACACAAAGAATATTAAACCTGCCACTTCACTCTTTGATAGCCAAGGCAAATGGACATTTCTATTATAAATAGAACATAATGCCTACACATTGGACATGTACCAGGGAGCTGAAAGTTAATTTGATTGCTGTTCAACCTTTCCCAAAAATGTGGTTGAGGCAATGGGTATTTAAGCGAAGGTGTCTATGCAACACATTAGCTATCCAATCTTCAAGGCACTCTAAAAGTTCTTCTTTGATGTCAAGTTAAATAACCAGCAACAAGTGTACTAGGACTATGTAAGCTTAGGTCCCAGAATGAAACTCAATTTTATCCTGTTAACTTTTATCAAGAACTGATAAGAATCAACAAAAACTGTAAGACCCATGATTTAGATTTATCGAGCTCAGTGTTAAGTATTGACATAACCCTTTCACACAACAACATCTTAGATTCAATATTACAATTTCCTCAGATGAAGAAACTGAGGCTCATGGAGTTAAATAATTTCCTTGAGGTCATATCGCTAGTAATTGTGGGGGGGCAGTATTCAAACCTGTGTCTGGGATTTGAGGTCCTCTGTTTTTTTAAAGTTGTGTCATACTGTGGTTGACAGAATAATGTCCACACACTCATCCCAGCAACTGTGAACATGTGAGGTGACATGATTAAATTGAGGACATTGAAAAGGGGATGCTGGGTTACCTGGTGGGCCCAATCTCATCACATGGATCCTTAAAAGAGGATAAATCCTTCCTGGCAGTGGAGAGATGGGGATGCGACTATAGAAGGATGGCCCTTGGCTCTGAAGACAGGGGAAGAGATATAAGAAGCAAAGAATGACAGCAGCCTCTACAAATTGTAAAAGCAAGAAAGGGACTCCTTTGGAGTCTCTGAAAGGCACAGATCCCTGATGACACCTTTATTTTAGCCCAGTGAGACCCATGTCAGACGTCTAACCTTTGGAACTGCAAGATAATAAATTTGTGCTGTCTTAAGCCACTGAGTTTATGGTAATTTGTTATGGCAGCAATAGGAAACTAATGCATGTGTTGATGTTCCAATATATTTGCTAAATTTCTCATTACTTTCAGTTCTGGGAGAAGTCTGTGTTCACTGAAAATGGCATTACATTTATTCAGAGCATAATGGTATTTTATTTTTGCCTTGGCTGACCAGAAGGCCAGAGCCAATTTTAGAGTTCACTTGTAGTTATGGTAAAATTATTTTTTTTATCACCTCACACCAGTCAGAATGGCCATCATCAAAAAGTCTACAAGTAATAAATGCTGGAGAGGGTGTAGAGAAAAGGAAACCCCCCTATACTGTTGGTGGGAACGTAAAGTGGTACAACCACTATGGATAACACTATGGAGGTTCCTTAAAAAGACTAAAAATAGAATTACCATATGATCCAGCAATCCCACTCCTGGGCATATACCCAGAAAAGATGAAAACTCTAATTTGAAAAGATTCATGCCACCCCAGTGTTCATAGCAGCACTATTTACAATAGCCAAGACACTGAAACAACCCAAGTGCTCAGCAATGGAAGGATGATTGGTTTAAGAAGATGTAGTATATATATTGTGTTTTATATATATATATATATATATATATATATATATATATATATATATATATATATCTCCATGAAAAGAATGAAATATTGCCATTTGTAGCAACAGGGATGGACCTAGAGAATATCATGGTAAATGATGTAACTCAGGCAAAGACAAATGTTATATGACCTCACTTATATGTAGAATCTAAAAAATAATACAAATGAACCTATGTACAACAAAGAAACAAACTCACAGACACAGAAAACAAACTTATAGTTACCAAAGGGGAGGGACAATTTAGGAGTTTGGGATTAACAGGTACAAACTACTCCACATAGAGTAGATAAGAAATAAGGATTTACTGTATAACACAGGGAACTATATTTAATATCTTGTAATAAGCTATAATGGAAAATAATCTGAAAAAATATATCACTGAATCACTTTGCTAAAGACCAATATTGTAAATCAACTATACTTCAATAAAAATATTTTTTTTATTTTCTGATCTCATGTCTTTTTTTTTTTTTTTGCATTTTCTTGTGTATATGCACACATATATTTTTATAGCAAGATGTTTCTGAGAGAGAGAGAGAGAGAATATGAGATGGGGTGGAGCGGAGGTGGGGGAGAGAGGGAAGAAGGCCCACTCAAGGTTTTTTATGAAAGTGGAGAGATGAGTTTTATACTGCGGTGTCTCAGTGGTATCAAAAGATATATTTGAGGGATTGCTTTTAAAATTAAAAAAATTATTCTAAAGTGTTTTCCAACTTTATAAATGCTTTGTAAACACTTATCGGAGAAGAGGTATTGTAGTTGGGAAGAACAAATCTTACCCTACATTGGACCTGCTTCTTTTACTTTAAGCTTTGTATTCTGTTGCTTTTGCTACAAGTTAATCACTAAAGGGATGCTGCCTATAGCTTGAATTATTCATAATGGCCCATCTCCGGGAACTTAAGCTAAAATACCTTTGTTTAGCTCCAGGAAATATCCTGACCAGGCCCACCTGTGAATGACTACAGGTAGGAAGAAATTAACACATCCCCTCCAGAGTTTGGCTGGAACTAGGAAATATTTGCAACAACTTACCACCTTTTTTACTTTACCTTCTTACCTCCCCCTCTTTGTTCTATAAAACAGTGGTCCCCAACCTTTTTGGCACCAGGGACCTCATGGAAGAGCTGCAGATGCAGCTTTGCTCACTCAGCAGCCCCCCCCCCCCATTCACTTCCTGCTGTGCAGCCAGGTTCCTAATAGGCCACAGACCAGTACCGGTCCATGGCCCTGGGGTTGGGGACCCCTGCTGTAAGAGAAACTAGCTTCCAAACTCAGGCAAGATGGTTCTTTGGGACACTAGTCCACTCTCTTCTTGGTCTGCTGGCTTTCCGAATAAAGTCGCTCTTCCTTGCCCCCAAACCTCATCTCTTGATTGATTGGCCTGTTGTGCAGCGAGCAGTACGGGCTCGAGTATCAGTACTACCTTGCCATTGTTATTTGTTTCTCATATGTACCTATCAGAGCTATTTATTTCTGATCATATTCAAATTTCATTTCAGAAATGCACTCCCTTTTTACGGGGATTTCTATACAGTGAAACCTGGACTGCGGGCTTGTGATGCTGCTGCTTTCAATTTTGGTGGGGAAGCTGATGAAAACATAAGAAGGTCGAATCCATTTAAGACAAAGGTTTCGCACACAAATGAGATTTGGTTTGCACCTTGCTGGGTGTACAAAAGATAGGCTGATCACACTGTCAGAAAGGAGCCACCTCATTAACCAGAACTCTGATGGATGCAGGACTGAAAGTAAATTAAGAAGTCAGGATTTCAGAGAGAGAAAGATAGCCTTCTGCCACCTCCATTGCAATATTTTTGTTACTAAGCAACAAAATTCTCCTATTTAGCAAAGCCCTAATGATGCTGGCAGTACCGTCTCAGAATAAGGCTTAATACAACTTCATTATCCCACCTCTGAAGCTGCATTGCATATGCAGTGCCTGATTAGGGGTAACGAGAAGTAGAGTGAGTGCTGTTTGGTGCACCTGCATCTAAAAGACCAAATAAAGTATTGATTTGGATGAATCTAATGACGGTCATTTAGTGTGTTTATCTACTCACAGCATTCATTTGGGCTGACAAAGAATGCAGTACAACCCATTGTTAAATGTGTCGCAGAATTGTAAAGCCTTAATGATTCTGTCCTGCCAGGTCACATAGACACAGAAATTGCAACATTGGCTGTTACAAACTCCATGGACACCTGGTTATGGTCTTGCTCTAAGAGTCTGAGGAAAACTGAAGATTGAAATCACCTGATGGTTTCCCTACTTCTTTTGAAATTTGAAAAACTTGTGCTCTGTATCAAAGTTTCTGTAATTTCTGCAGAAAGTCTATTTTTAATACTTGAGAGAGTTTGTTTCTTCCTTCTTGGTTTTCATGCTGAGAAGTTGCTTCAGAGGCTACTAATACTTTTGCAGATATCCTCATCCTCTTTCATTATCTGCCCCCCCGTTCTCTCCACTCTTGCCCCATCTTCCAAGTCTGTGGTTTCCTAGGGTTATCATCATGGAGCAGATGCTAAAGAAAGTGTGCTAAAAATAAAATCCATGACCCTCTGGAGTTAGAGTCTTTTCCGATGTGATTATGGACTAATATAAGTGACATTTATGCCATAGCATGTTAAATTCACAAAGCAATTTAGAAGTGTCCTTTCATTTGTCAAATGATCCCACCATCCTTTTCACTCATCTGTTACTAGCTGCAATTTCATAATGCCTGAACACAGAGATATAAAGATGAAGAAATATTTAATATTTGCTTCTGCCATTTCTGTGGTGACAAGGCAATATTTAGACCATGTGGTGCTTGACAATTCTAATTTTGTTCAAATTAAAAATGAAAAAGGATAAAAATGAGAAAACTTATAACTTGTTTGGAGATGAGAAGTAAAACAAGTGATGGTAATATTCTATTTGAGGTTGGCTAGCAGTGAGAGGTGAAATCCTTTTTTGCTTCTTTACCAGTAAGGAAGGACACACTGGGTCAAGCCATTCAGATCCTATATGACTGTCTACATCCTCAATCAGTTTGATAAAAAAAAAAAAGTATAATGGTCAGTCATTTTTATTTTTATTTACATTGACTTGACAGAAGTTATCACTTCCTGTGTTTCGGTCAAGAGGAAAAAAACCTCTTGACAAATTCTGTTTATTTATAATAGCTGTAAATGACATCAAATATATCTTGAATCTATGGATTTGGCAAACTGCCTCCACCCACTTCCTGAGTCAAGTATGCTGTTCCAATTGTCTACTTAGAACTTGTGAAATCTTCATAGTAATTTGTTCTGGTAGCTATACAGACAGAGGAAAAGAAGACAGTTTTTTGTTGTTGTTTTTTAAGTGTGTCTGATATTGGGCTAGGTGCATTGTGTACATTGTTTCAACTACTTTCTACTTCTGAAAGTGTCATTTTCCCCATCTTACAAATGAGAACAGTGAAGGTCAAAGGAATATTGTAATTGGTTCTAGGTCACCTAACTAAAGAGCAAGGCATAGATTGAAACTCAGGCTTTTCTGACTTTAAAATATTTTCTACTATGCCTGCATTTTCAAAATTCATGCTTGGGTCTTTCAGGCATGCAGACAGACCTGATTCATTTTGAATATGTCTCCTTTTTATGAAAGCAGAAGAGGCTAATTTGAGTGCTAGTTTCTTTTCTAAACTGTGCTTAACTACAGTTTAAATGTATATATGATTAAGCAATGACACAACAATTAGCCCACAAGGTAACTCTTGATACCTTTCAAAGGGCAGAATTCTGGCCATTTGTCTTTGATGATGTTACAATTTAAACTTAATTCAAATTGGGGAGCCTTTTCACTGAGTTGCTAATTTTGAAACACTTTGTATATGTGATTGATTTCATTGTGTAGCCATTCATCTTTTAAAGAAGAGTCTCTTTTTTCTAAAATTTAGAATCTGCTGCATCAATAAAGACTGTTGTTCCTCAAAATGATCATCTGATGCCTAAGTGCTGACAATTCTGATTCTGATGCATCACTAGGTATTTCTTGGTGTACCTGACATGTCAACTGCAGAAACATATATGGGAGTCCTTTGATAAGTGACTGTTTCCCATATTTGCAGATGAGTGTTTTAAAATTTAAGGATTATCTTTTTGTATGTTTTTTTTACAGCAATTGTAGTATGACGATATAACTAGTAAATGTTGATTTAGCAAAAAAAGATAACTTCACTTTTCTTTGTCATGAAGCATCATGATGGAGAAGCAGATTCTCTTTAAGTGTCTGCAAAATAGAGCTGCAGTTAGTTGCTAATAGGCTATAATCTTTCTTTCCAACCAACATTTGAATAGATGCATATAAGACATTAGTTTTTTGTAGATGTAAACATTCTTGCTATAACACTCTAGCCACGTTGCCTACATTTGTAATCTTGAAACTATAGTTGCATAAATTTAAAGGCTGTCACAGCAGAGCAACTGATGACATCCACTGTTTGTTATGAATTGGTAAATCAATCTTTGGAACAAAAATTGAGGAACATGTCCACACACACAGAGACAGATGCACTGAACCTCTAGAGGAAATTTTATTGTGATTTATTTGTCCTTTAGCATCTCCAAGGGCTTTTCTGCTTTTAGGTATGTTCTGGGGGATCTTTTAAGATGTTTTTTGGAAAATGTGTTATTTTTCCAAGTCAGCAAGATATCATTTAGTAAACAAATAGCTTTATGGCATTAGGGTTTGGAAACCCTTTACTCTCCAAGACTTCATACACTGGATTCCAGTATCTGTGTGTCGTGTCCATGTATGCTCTGCAGGGGTGGTGGTAATTATTGCAGGAGTAGTCTGGTATATTGTATTTCATTCACTTGGGACTTTCAAATTGTATAAACTCTACAATAAGAATTCCTTTTTTCTTTTCCTCCTAACAACCATCAGTTGGTGCTCATCTGGCATCTGTATTGATTCTCTACAACTTTCTGGTATTCAGTTTGACCAATATATCCTGTCACTCCTATGGGCGGACTTTACACATTGAACACCTGATGTTCATTCTCTAGGAAACAGCCTTTGATCCAATTTAATGAGGATCAAATATGAGTCAGGTGTAGTAAATAGAGCTTTCCTCCTGGTGCCATGAATATTTAAGTGGCAAGCTCTTTCTAGCATGGTGCCTTTTATTGGTATAAACCTGATGTTAGTGTTGTTGGACTATTTCAGATGATGGTTTAAAATTATAAAGTGTTTGGATAAGGTTTATTTCAGCTACTGAAAATTGGATAGCATTGAATGTCTCGTAGTTTAGTGATATATTTTCACATAATGGGTCATTAATGTGTAATGCTGGTAGGATATCCTTTGTACTAAGACTTGGGGATTTAATTATTAAAAAACTAATACATGGAGACATCCACAGAACTTTGCATTTGGGGTCTACTTAAAACCATGATCTTGTAATCACTTATATCACCAGATATTTATCCGATGCCTTTTAATATACAAAAATACGTAGTATAGGAAAAATTTGGTGAACTCAAAGCATTAATTCTGTTCAGTAAATTTATAAAATAATCATGAAAGACTTAAAAGATAGTAAACTTAATTTCTTTGAGTTGCCTTTTCTATAGTGAAACTGATTAAGATATATACATGTGCAAAATGCAAAAACCATGGCAAACATGTAAAAGGCCACACAAATAAAAATTTATTTGCAAGAGAAGTAGCCATGGAAAAATGTAACATCTGGTTTGGTAAGTCTAAGTCTATTTGAGATCTTTGTTCCTAGATGTGATACAGGAAAGAAAGTTCAGTGTGGAGAAGACTTCTCTGGAGCGTAGCCATGGGTCCGGGAAACTTTTTATCCCTGAAAAATAATGGGCCAGCTCATGGGAATGAACAAAGATGACCAGGAGGAGCCATTGGAAACCTGCAGCCAGAAGCAATGCTGCTAAAAGTGCCAGTCAGCCAGGAGATAAGGAGCTTATGTTCGAATGTAAATCAATGTATTGTTTCCTTCCTTGAGAAAGGCTTAGTGTGAACAATGTCAGCTGGACCGATCTGTGACATCATTGGTCTACATTCTGGTGCAAGCTGCTTATCTTGTCATGGACCTGGCTTTGGAGGATGGGCAGCTGGTCCGTGAACAGGACTCTGAGTGGCATTGAAGGCATTACTGACATCTTGGACCAGCTACTCCAAACTGCTCTGTGGTGTGGGCTGCCCCACGTGTGGTGTGTATAGGGTGGTTGCTAGCATTCTTTGGCCTCTACTCACTCGTGGCCACTGGCACCTCTGCCAGTAGCTGAGACAATCAAAAATGTCTCCAAAGATGGCCAGTGTCCCATAAGCTGGGGTGGGGGGGATGGTCCCAGTTGTGAACAACTGGTCTGGAATAGGGCTTAATTTCCATGTGATCTCTTTGTACGTACCATTCATAGCACTGAATGCTAATCTGTGGATAAAGTACTAAGTATCAGGAATCTTTGGGGACTTACTACCTCAGTTTGTCATTAATGATTAGCTCATGGAGTAACATAGTATAGTGAGTTTGTTTAGAGTAATTCACAAAGTCATATGGCATTCGTCTCACGAGGGCGAGTCAAAAATTATCCGCATTCTGGCTGCAGAATTTACAGAAGTTTTAATATAACCGGAGTGTGGATAATTTTTGACTCACCCTCGTACTTTTTCTACAGAAGCGTTCAAGGACCAGCAACAGAGCAGGACCTGATCTGTCAATGAAAATGGCTCTCGTAGCCACAAACAGGACTATTTAGTTATCTTTGCTACTTGAAAATTAGTAAATGAATTACTTCCTGTATTTAAACAGAACTGTTAATTTAAAATGCCTTTTTTTAAATAACAAAATTAACTGTGTACTGAAATGTTGGAAAAATATGTGCCTGATCAACTGTTCTCTAAATACAAAAGACATATTTTGTTTTCTTCTGGTTACTTATAAATAACAGCAGTAATAACAATAACCACACAGTAGTACTACTTGCTTACATTTGGAGAGTACCTTGTACTTCTCAAAATGCTCTCACAGACGCTGTTTCCTTTTCATCCTTAGTTTAGTATCTCTATCTGCTGTTTGCAGAACCTGTCTGCTGGCCTTTCTCATTCTAATAGAAACACAGAGATCGCGATCATAGAAACATAATAGCATTGGTTCTTTTGTACAAACACATACACACACCCCACTGATGTTGCTTCCTCACTACCTTTGTAAAGAACAATGTACATGTAAGTCTTTCTGAATTCCTCCTGATAGAGGATCCAGTCTAAATCACAGAAAAGCCTAAAAAATAAAATAAAATAAAATAAAATATCTGGCTTCAAATAGTAGGTCCACAAATACTTTGTTTTTTTGTTTTGATTTGTTTTTCTTGCTTGAAGTAATTAGATATTCTGTATAAGTCTGAAACCAGAAGGCTTTAAAGGATCTTACTGACCTGTTACACAGGATTTGGTTAATTTCCCCCCTTTCTTGGGATACATGTCAGACTGGGAGTTGTCAGTTCTAGTAGTGGTGAAAAAAGGAATATTATGGAGAATCGGAAGTATCAATAACACACTTAGGTGTTTGGGTCCTTTTTAAATATATTTTATATTTGAATTAGATTTTTATCGTGTTAAGATGCATGATGTGGAAATGGTTTTCGCGATGTGTTAGGATGGCACAGCCCTAATACTCGCTCATTTTATCAGTAGGCCTTCCAGTTCTTTGTCTGAACCTATCTTGCTTCTTTCCTGATACTGAATTTCTAACCAGTACTTTTAAAAGGCCTATGTATTGATTTTGAAGCGTTCTGTCCTTAAACCACTGAACTGTAACCAAATTAATTGAATCTTCTTGGTTCCATTGGCTGGGCAGTTTTCAGAATAAGTTGATTCTGTCCTACTGGTTTCCTAGTTCTGTATCCTCTACTTCACTTTGTTCATCCTATTTTCCATTTGAACACCTTTTCTTTATTCTTTCTTTGGTAAATTAAGACAGTGATTGTATCAGAAACAATGGTTGAAAAGGAATTCAGAATACAGTAATTAAAAAGACCAGCATAAAATAGTGATTAATCCCCGAGTGGGCAAGTATTTCAGGCGTTTTATACTTTATAAAGCTGCCTACCGCTTGACATTCGTTGGGTCATCTTCTTCAATACAGCAGAATCTGATTTTGTTCAGAACCCCCACGTTGCCATGAGGCAGGGAGCAGACTGCATGTTGTACGATGTATCAGACATCACATTGGCGATGACTCCCCCTTGGTGGGGGCTCTTCACGGCTGCCTGCGCTACTGCCCTGAGATGCAGAACAGGTCTAGCTCCCTGCATGAGCTCTGGAAGGGCTGCAGACTCAGGAGGGAGATGCGTGGACCTCTCCTCATTCCTAGTCTTCATTTCTTTCACGCCTATTTGAAAACAAACGTCAGGGCAGTGGAGTGAAACGTGCCACAGAACAGAACTGGAGTTTGATCCGTTGGGGCTCACCTGCTTGTGTGATTAACTTCCTTTTCTTTAATGAGTACCTTTTCACAGTCAACATGAAAAAATCCTGGACTTTTTGGAAAGATTCATACAAAATATATTTTATCTGTTTTTCGGATGCAGGTTTGGATGTCCGAGATCACGTTTTGCATGTTGACTGAAACCTTACATATTACCCTGAGTTATCATTTACATCCAATGGACACTGTTTGTATAGAAGGAAGGAGGAGGGAAAGAAGCTAACATCTACCCAGAGACTGGTGTGAACAGGGCACGGCCCAAATGCATCATGTGGACAATTACGTTCAAACAGGGGCAGCGGATAACAGCAGGAGGCAGAGTTCCCACCTCAACCACATGTGTGAACCGCTGCCTCGGAAGTTATCTGGTGCCCAGCCCTCATGGCCAGATCTGGCTGCCTGTACTCAGTCCTTCCCTCCCCTGCCAGGTGGGTGTCAGGATCCTTGTTCTGATTTTGTAGATGAGGCTGAGATCAGTGAAGTTACTTGCCCAAGAGCTAATAGTTGAGAAATAGCCTCTGAATTAGCAAGCAGGTGTGTGTGTGTGTATCTGCCATCACGATCCCTGGTCTATGTCCTACGATGCTATCTCCCTTCATTCCTTTAATTAGAAAAAGGTTACTGGCAACTCATCAATGCTTGACCCTGAGCTGAGCAAGGTAGGAAATATATAGCAGCCTTTGACCTACAGGAACTTAAAATCTTAGTAAAGAGTTACATTTACACAGCAGCTTGCTATGTGAAAAAAAAGACTGCTTTTATTGTTAACCAGTGGGTCTCACATGTGACCCTAAGGGGTAAAATTATTCATTGTCGTTTAGAAACAGTGTATCGTGCAAGTAGGCCTGGAAGAGAAAGTCCAGTGGAGCATTTTCCTCTGTGGGGCTGAGTGAAGAGACAGAACCCGCAAGCTTGATGTAAATGAGGGAGCTGAGACAGAGAAGAGAGGGTGAGAGGAGGAAGATGAAAGGAGATGGGAAGAGGGAAGGGTGACTTGAACAAAACATGCTCTCTGTCCCCCAGTCGTCTTCTGGAACTCAGATGTGAGTCTAACTGCGGAGAGATCTGCAGCTTAAAGAGTCAACACTATTGCATTTATACAGGTAAAAGGTGATCGATGAAAGATGGACTTGAGATCCACTTAGGGGGACCACGACCAGGCTTCAGTGACTGATGAGAGAGAATGGATCTAGAATCCCTGGTTTCTGGCAACTTTATGATTTGGTGAGCATATTTCCATATTACTTTCTATTAAAAAGAAGATGTGATGGTTAATTTTATGTGTCAACTTGGCTTGGTCACAGAACCCAGATATGTAGTTATTCTGGAATTTTTGTGAGGGTGTCATTTGGATGACATTGACACTGAAATTGGTGGACTTTGTGTAAAGCAGATGGCCCTCCATCATGTAGGTGGACCTCATCCAATCAGTTGAAGGCCTGAATAGAATGAAACAGTGATCTCCCCCAGCAAGAGGGAATTCTGCTGACAGAGAGCCTTCAGACTTGAACTGCAATATCAGCTCTTCCCTGGGTTTCCAGCCTGCCAAACTTCCTCGCAGATTTTGATCTTCCCAGCCTCCATGATTGTGTGAATCAATCCCTTAAAATCTTTCCCTCTCTCTCCCCACTGCCTCTCCCCCCTCCCCCCCCCCGCCCCCGTGTGTTAATTCTGTTTTCCTGGAGAACCCTGACTAATGCAGGAGATAACAATATTACATTTCTTAGAGAGTTACCTAAGGGAAAAAAATCTGTAACTGAAATGCACATATATCATAAGAGTAAGGAAGCTTTCAATTATAATTTCTCGTAAATAAAGGCAGGGGAACACTGTAAATCTCTCCAAGACACAGGTGTACTGCACACTCTAAAGATCCCAACATTCTGGTCAAACAGTATTTTACGATCATATTATTGATAGAGAAATGATCAAGCCAGAGCTTGCTGGACACACTCCAGCAAGTCTTGGTGCCAGCAAGTGACAGAACCAAGATTAACACTCAGCTATGTTCGCCTTTAAAATCTATGTTCTTAACATCTGACTCAGAAACTTATCTTTCAAAGTTTTGCTGTTTATAACCTTTTAACAAATAATAATGTTGGTGACACTTATGCAGTGCTTACTGGGTTCCAGGCACTGTTCTAAAAGCCATCTATATTGTAACTCATTTAATTCCCAAATCAATCCTACTTTACAGGTAGAACAGACGAGTTACATGAGATAAATCCTACATGTTAACTTGTTTTACCATTTACTTCTAAGCGGGGCCATTTTATGAAGGAAGAATAGAGGAAAGAAACTCATATTTCTTCAGAGAGTACTAGAAGCTTCCCTCTTTCCACTAAATTCTTTTTTATGTGAGAAAAGTGTTCAAGATGTGTAGCTGGAAAGAATAATCAATAATCTGGCATTAATTATCAACTCTGCTTGGCTTTTGGAAAGAACTTATAATATACCTGTTCAGAAATTATTTTGTTATAGTTTTACTTAGAACATGTTTCTTCTTATGGCGCAAATAGTATCTATCCAACCACTGCTAAGATTTTGCTTTATATATTGGGTTGGTCAAAAAGTTCATTTGGGTTTTTGTAAGCTGTTATGGAAAAATCCATAAGAACTTTTTGGCCAACCCAATGCTTCTAATTACACACCCCCTGAATACCCACAACCTCACCCCTTCATAACCACACAGGCGTCTTCATGGAAGAATATTGATTGTTAAATCTAATGAATGGGCACTTAGTCTTCATCTGACTTGGGAGAGTTGACCTCTCTCTCCTCTTGGTATGCTCTCCGCTTCTGCCTCCCAGGACCTCACAGGCTCTGGTTTCCTTCTGCTCCCCTTACTGCTCCTGCTTGGCTGCTTTACTTCCTCTCATCAACTTGGCCTTTAAATGAGGACTGCCCATGGGTTTGGACTTGGACTTCTAGCTCCTCTGCTCATTCTCCCACAAATTCATCTAGACTTGTAGCCTTCCTACCACTTATACATTGAAATTGCATAAATCTTCCACTCCGACCTTGCCTTTGAGGTCCAACTGCATCCTGGTATCTTCAGTTGTCTTCTCATCATATCCACTCAGAAATCAAACAATCATGCCAAAATGTGGACATTAACATGTTCAAAATAAACTCCCCTTCAAAGCTGCTCATCCTCAGGAAGGAGCAACTGCGTTACTCCTGATGTTCATGTCTACATAAGCCCTTGTACTCATCCTTGGACCCTATCCTTCTCTTCTGATGCACATCTGATTTTGCTTCTCTTCATTCTTATCCAGTCCAGAAGCCAGCAGGATCTCTTTAAAATGCCTGCCCACCGAGTTAGTGCTGCAGCTCAGTTCAGAATCTTTGAAGGGCCCCCCATTTCATCCTTTCAAGGTTCTCTGGGGCTCTAAAGGATCTGGCCACACTGCTCTCCCTCATTCCAAGCACAGAAACTCCACGCTGTCCATGGAGCCCCTCAGAAAGCCCTCCCCTAGGGCATTTGCTCGCTGCTCCAGCTGTTGGGATGTTTTCCCCTGGATCACAGGGCTGTCTCTCTCACAACCACACAACCACTGGGTCTTTGATCGAATGCCATGTAAGCATTTTATGATGACCCATCTTAAATCCCCCTACCACATAGACCCTTTCTTCCTTGACTTATGTTGCCCTATAGCACTTACCAATATTTGACATTCTCTTATTTGACATGTTTGTTTATTAATGAGAATTTCTCTCTGTAGATTGCAACTCAATGAGGGGAGATATTTTAGTCTGCTCTCCCCACCCTACCCCCCCATGCATCCCCTATACCTATAAGAATCTCTGCCATAGAATAAGTATTTGTCAAATGTTCACGTATTGTTGCATAAATATTTAACATAATTGGGATCACACCTTAAATATAGATTTTTATCTTTCCTCTTCTTGGAGTATTAGTATAAGAAAATTAGATATTTCCTCAAATCAATGAATAGATTTTGGGAAAACAATTTTATTTTATAAAAATTGTCTATTTGATAATTTTCATCAAAAAGCATATATCAAATATGTCTGACACTAATCCCACGCTCCAAATAGAAAGCATTCTTTCCCTAGAAACAAATTACAAGAACCAAAAACCCCAACAAATTTGAATCAGATTTTACAAGTTTAGAATCAAAGCAGAAGAAGATAGTTGGATAATTTCAACTTGTCACTTTCAAATAGCTTGAAGATTCCATATCTACTCTAGAGGTATTTTATTTCATTCTATTCTATTCTATTCTATTCTATTCTATTCTATTCTATTCTATTCTATTCTATTCTATTCTATTCTATTCGAGTGTCAAAATACCATTTCACCTTTGACACTGGATGGGACACCATGATTTGTAATATTTCCATAGTGTCCCATTATATATGATAATGTATTTTAATTTCCTCTTTTCTTGGCCATTTGGTGGTTTGCAAATTTTTACTATTACAAATAAAACTCTGGTGAAAATCCTTATGCTTATTTTTAAAACACATCTCTGATTTCCTCATGATAAATGAATATACGCAAATGAAAATATAAGAACACTTTTGAGACTGTTGTTACATTTTGCCAAATTGCTTTGCAAAAGCTTTGCTCTAATTTTCATTCCCAGATGGAGAATTAGAGTGAGCCTTTCTCTCACACCCTGCCAACAACAGAAATTATCTTAGAAAAGCAATTATCACCAACTGTATGGATTATAATATATTTATTAGAGTAATTTACACTCTTTAATTGTTAGTGAAGTTTAATGTTTTTTGTATGTTTATTAGTCTTGAAATTTCCGTTTGTAAGTTGCCAGCTTTTTCTTTACCTCTTAGTGTTTGTCATTTTTCATTCAAATATGAAAGCTCCTTTAATAACAAGTATATTAGCACTTTGCTGGGCATATGTGGTGCAAGCACTTCTTTTCTGGTCAGTATCAATTAAAATTTTTTCCCCGTATGTATCAGATCTGTCAGTCTTCTCCTTCGTGACTTCTTGGTTGACTTTCTCGGGTTTTTTTTCTTCTAATCCTCCTATTGTCTCATTTAAAAAAAATTAACTCCATAACGTGTCCTGATTCTATGTTGTCATTGTACAGTGGCATGGATTAAATCACCACTGTCTCTATGTTGTCTCCGTGGAGGGAGAGCCTCACCCCAGGCTTCAGGGGGCCATCTGGGGTGGAGGGCTGTCCAGGCTGAGGTCCCTGCTTGCTGACAGTGTAGGCATTTCAGAGAATAAACATCAAAAACAAAGCTCATCTGCCTGCAGTCTCAGAACCGTCTGTTTTTATCCCCAGGCTGAGTGCAGCCTCAGCTGTTTCTCCTGCAGGTCCCTTTGTTGTGTGTTTATTAAAAGAAGATCACAGAAAATCAGGCTGGTTGAGAATGAACTGCTGTCTTTGAAGGAGGTTTTCTGAACTAGGGGATGTGCAGTAGACTCTTCCGACTGGCTAAAAGCACTATGTCCTGTGATTTCTGTTTGACTCACTTCCACTGCTCTCTGCCACCTCTTGCTTCTCAGGGAGTGTCACCAAGGACTGTGTCCACTCCTGCTGAATCAGGGGAGTTGAAGAATCACTGAGCCCTGGACGGCCTGGGGCTCTGCAGTGTGAGTGTGGGATGCTCCATCTCATAGGCGGGAAGAAGAGGGGCTGCCGGGCTTTTGAGGAGGAAAGAAGACCACGCACAAAGGCATGAAAACACCTGCATAAAATGAAGGTGTATTGAACATACATAACAGAAGTCAACAGAAGAAGATAGGACATATTGTATTCAGAAGAATGCCTTTGCTTTTGAAGAGCTCTGCAGTTTTTCACCGGAAGAAATGCCTTAAAACCCCACTTGGGGTAGAAGATGAGATCCCTAAGGCATACTCAGTTATGAAAGATGGTCCCTAAATGTTTCTGCAGAATAAGAGGTAAAGAGTTTGAAAGCATACTGGCTTTGAAGAAAGAAAATTCAGATGAAGATTTTCTAGAAGCATGTTGCCTGCTGTGTGCGATTCAGCAGAGGCTATAAAATTAACATAAGCTCAGACTTAGATGTTTTCATTGAAATCAGTGAAGGAATTTAGACAAAAAACTTAAAGGTTGATAAGGGAAGTCAACCAAAAGCTTAAAAAAACTAAACTTGGCTAAAATCACGTAGGGTCTACTATGCAGCAGGTACTGCTCCAGGCCCTTGACACATATTAAATTGTTTACTCTCAAAATCTCCCTGTGGGTATTACTGCTCTTCCCATTTTGCAGACGAGGAACTTGAGGCAGAATCAGGTTAAGTCATTTGCCAAGGTCATTCAGCTGGTAAGTGGTAGAACCCAGGCTGTTTGGTGTCAGAGCTGCTGTCCTTAACCACAAACTAGAGAATCTTTGTTCGTACCTTGGAAGCTACCTTTGTTATGGTGGGAAGAATTATATTTCTCAAATGCAAGCCCAATGACAAAGATTCTTTTCTTGACCAAACTTCAGCCAGGCTCCTCTGAGTCCTCTTCATGACTCGGCCTTAGCCGTGGCTCCAATCTCGCTGGGCCTGCACAGCCAACATGTAGCAACAGTTCTGCTACGTCAGTTCATTGAGAATCTCCCCACCTTTGGGTAAGAAGGTTTGGCAAGAATCCCTCCACCCTTGATGTCTCCTCTTAGTGATTTTCCACCCATTAACCCCTGCCCTCTGCTCATTGGCTGTAGACTCCCAGCTGTCTTTGCCTCATTTGAAGTTGAACCCCAAATTTCTCCCTATTGCAATAGCCTTGGCTCCCAACACAACAGTCCTGGATAAAGTCGTCCTTACTGTTTTCACAGGTGCCAGGGTAATTTTGTCTTTAACACCAGTTAACTAAAATGTTTTGTAAACAGCCATCATGATTGGTTAATTGAAAACAGATTTCTTAAGCAACTCTTCCCTTCTCATTTTAACCCCTGTGAGTTATTTCAGCTACGCCTTGATGCGTGTGCTGGATATGACTTAATCTTCTGTCTTTCCTAGATACTGAGGACAGGCAGGCCATCAGCAGCAGGGTTATCCAAGTGATTTCAAGGGGCGTGTCATTGGAGCAGAGCCTGTGTGTACTGAACTGCCCTAGGATGCTCCTGGTGTCATAAACACTCCACACCTAACACCTATTTCATGGGATTTTCTGAATAAGTTTTTAAAATTGAGTTTTTTGATGAATGTTTACCATCTGAAGAAACCAGAGCAATTTGTAACCTAGGGCATGTGTTGGGACAGAACAAGAGCAGTGATAAACTCACAACATAGACAATGATACACAAAACAACAACTTCACACCCTGAAGATCTACAGTTGTTGAAATGTTTGGGTAGTGAATGCTAAGAGGCTCTGTATTAAATGCTCAAAGAAATAATACAATTAAAAAGATGAATATACAACACAAAAACTTCAGGAATGCAAAGACAGATTTTTTTTTAAAAAGCAGAATATTAAGAAGTGAGGAATACAGTTGCTAACAGCAAAAATTTAATATAGGAAAATGTCATGACACACTGTTGAAAGGGTATTAATGACCAGGAGGAAATACATGAGGAATTTATCCATAGTGCTCTGTGAAAGACTAAGAGAAAGTCTAGAAATCATTAAAGAAGGATTAAAAGACATGGAAGATAAAATGAGAAACTGTAACCTATATTTTAATTTGAGGTCTAAATAATTGAGAGAAAGCAGAGGAAATGGATTTTAAAAGGTAATGGCTGTGATATTCCAAGAAAATCATGTACCCACAGATCTGGGGAGCAATGCATTTCAAAGAGAAAAAATAAAAAGAAATCCATGTCCAGACACAGATTAGTGAAATTTCAGAATGCCAAAGCCAAACATTCTCTAAAATAACCAGAGAGAAATAACAGATCACAAGCAAAAATAAACACAAAAGGCAATTAGAATGAAAGGATCTTCTCAACAACAACCTTAGAAGCCAGAAGATGGTGGAATAATATCTTTAAATATTGATTGAAAATAAATATCAGACTAGAAGACAATGTTTCAAGAATGAGGATTGAGAAATTTTAATAAAAATAAAGAAACAAACCCTGTTGGAATGTATCATCTGGAGACCTGCTTTAAATAACATACTTTATAAAGTAGAAAAATGATCCCAGAGGATGATTTATTATCTCTGGAGAAATGTAAACATATAGCACAATATGGCAAACATCAATTCTAAATGCAAACAAAAAAATGCCCCTATGAAATAATGAACAGTGGGAATTAAAAAAAGATGGAATGAAAATATTGGACAATGACAGTATTATGATTAAAGTTGTCTTAAGATTTTGTTTTCCTTGACAGAAGGGTCAAAATTGTTTAATTTAGACTTGATCCACTTAAGTATATTGTGAATATTTCATGGATAACCACTAAAAGAGCAAAACATAAAATGTGTAAACTCAAAGCAACAGGAAGAAAGAATGGGGAAAAATAAACATACAATCAAACAACTTTAAAAAGTTTCAGAAAGAGAAATAAGAAATATAGACAACGCAGGAGGAAAGGATCAAAGAGGTAAAATGGAAGGAAGAGGTTTAAAAGTGTCAATAACCTCAGTAGTCAAAAGTGGACTGACTTTGCATTTAAAGAGCAAGGATTGTCAGATCAGATCTAAACATTGGCCAGATGCTGCCTATAAGATATACCCAGAGTATAAGCACAGAAAAATTGAAAATAAAGGCTAGAAAAAGGTCTATCAGTCAAATAGACCCCAGGCCCATAAAACAGTGCTTGTAATTACAATTCGCCAATTCTAAGGCAGCCACTGCTTAATGATAAAAGTTTCAACTTACCATGAAGTTATAAAAATTGTAACTATATCTAATGATATAGCCTCAAAAATATGATAAGGGAAATATGTGATGAAAGTACAGGGAGAAGTTTTCAACAACACTATCTTAGAAGGAAACTTCAATGCAATCTAATCAGCTACTGATACATAAGGCAGAGAAAAAAAGTCAGCAAACATAAGGGAGTTCTGAGCAGCACGGCTGTGAAGTTTCACCTAACATACAAATATAGAACTTAGTTTTACATAGTTGATCTTTTATATTTTTTGGACAAATAGAGACTACGCATCTTCTTAATTAAAACCAAACTGATACGATTCTAGTCCATAAATCAAGTTTTAATAAATTTGTCAGAATAGGGTCACATGCATCATATTCTCTAACCTCAGAGCAATTAAGTTAAAAGTTATTATAAATCAATAAATCTTCATATATTTAGAAACAAAAAAATGCATTTTAAAATAAGTCATGGGTCAAAGAAAATCTTAATGGAAATTTTAAAAGACACTCAGAGCTAAAGAAAATGAAAAAACTGCACACAAAAACTTGTGGCGTCCATCAGCAAAAGTGGAGTTTCAGTGGAAACTTGTCATTTTAAACGATTATATTAGAAAAGGACAAAGGCTGAAAATCAATGAGATGAATGTCCAGCTTTAAGCTCTTAAAAGAAATAAAAATAAACCTAGATAACCTAGTAGATAATGGCAGAGAAATAATAATGAAAGAAAACAGACCAGCTCAACAGTGACCAAAATTGGTTTCTAAATGTCCGAGAAAAATAAAAACCTTAGGGGAGATTGATAAAGTGGGATGGGGGCGGGGAGGCAGAGTGGGAGAGAGCGCGGAAGAGGGGGGGAGGGAGAGAGAGAGAGAAGGATAGAGACCCATGTTTTATGAAGTGGACAAAACCTTAGAGAAAATAACTTTCAAAACTGGCTCAAGAAGCAGTAGACTCCTAATAGTCCTGCAACTATTTCAAAACATCTCCTGCAAACAAAACATCCATCCTAGGTGATCTTATGAGTGAGTTCTACCACATTTTCAAAGACGAAATCATTAGAATCTCGCAATTCACCATTCCCTATTCATTGTAAAAGATGGATTTAATCTTGATATCAAAACCAAAGAGATGAGATAAAACTATTAAAAGTCTATTTCACTTATTAAAATCGATATAATTTTCCAATAGAAAATATTTACAACCCCAAACCAAAAGGGTATAAAAAGAAGAATATATCAGGACCAAACTGAGCTTGCCCCAAGGATGTACATATGGAATTATATTGTAAATTCTACCATTTTCAATGACCACAGTGATTAAAAGACTGAGAATCATATAATCATCTCAATTGATGTAGAAAAAGCATCCAACTAATTCAACACGCATTCATGATATAAAGGAAGCTTGTAATACAAACTAATTTTCTGAACCTGATAATGTTTACACACGTTATTCTAAACGGCAAATTGTAAGCAGCATTCTTTTTAAAATTCAGGACCAAAGATACCTACTTTCACTGCTTTATTGCTTTTTACATTATCGTATATTCTGGTCAGTGCAATATTCTAGTCAGTGTGATAAAAAAAATAAAGCAGAAGATTTGAAATGAGGAAATAAAACACCGCCTAAGGAATAAATCTAACAAATATTTTGCAGGGGCCTCTAAACAGAAAAGTACAAATATTACAGAAGCATATTCAAAATGACTTAATAAATGGAGAGGCAGGACAAAATAGGACAAGACAGAATGAAAAGAGATGTGAAAGTGTGTTCACGAATTAGAAAATCAATCACACAAATGTTGAGTCTCCTAAAAATGACCTATGGATTCAGTACAATGCCAGTAAAAGTTCCAACAGGTTTTGTGCACGTGTGTGTATATTAAATTTGACAAGCTGATTCCAATATTGATATGTAAGATCTGAAGACCTAGCATAGCTAAGACAAACTTGTAATTTGTAATTTAAGGATGCAGTGGGAGGAATGTGAATGAGGAGAATTTTCTGACTGCTTGATCACCTAATTACTTATAATGTTCTCCAGAGAGAGCAGTAAATAAAGTGTCCTAACTATTCAAAACATACCTGCTCAGTTTGGATTTTTCCGTGTGATATTAAGGATAACATTTTTGATTTTGTTTATTTGATTTTGTTTATTTTGTACCTCAGATTTATAGGATGATATTAAATCATACTTGTTACTTCATAACACAGTATTATCAGTCTATGCATGGCTCTAATTTACTTCTTTATTCACAAAATGAAAAATGAACCCCTATGAACCTGTCACCCAACCTAAGAATTAGAACCTTATTATTAACGTAGAAAGTCAAACTAGAAACACAGTGAACCTGTTGTAAAGCACACTCTTTGCAGTGGATATCTGTTGTTATTGCTGGCCTAATATGCCTTGTCTTTTCTTATGGGAAAGAGAGCTGGTGATAATTTTCTTTTATAGAAGCTCCTTTCTTTGATGCCCTCATCAGATTGTCAAGTCAGATGGCCTCTTGCCGTTACCATAGCTAAGGTGTGCAAAGTTCGACTCAAACCCAGCCAAGATTTTCTTTCGTGGGAATTTGAACTTGGGAAGAGTCATCTGAAGACAGAGGTCATCTTGATGGCAGGACTCCAGAGACACTGTCCACCACTTCCTATTAATGAGAGTCCCAGATCTGCCTTGGTTCCTGCCTTGGAAGCCTGGACGCTGTATTCTTCCCCAGGTTCTGTAAGAAACTCAATGGCCTTTTAAGAAATCAAGTTCTTTTTCTTAAGCTAGCCTGAATCAAGTTCAGTTGCTTGCCTGCCTGCTACCAATAATTATAGCAACGACTTTCTGTATTGAATTTAATTGTCTACATGACTAATGACCCAGCCTCACTGATGTGTGAATATCTGAGGTCTGAGAGCAGGCTCATCACGCTCAGCCCGTTATTTGACACCATTCCCCACGGAGGAAAACACAGTACCGAAAAGCCAATTTATCCAGTTGGGATCAATGAACACATCTTCAATCTTCTTTTTGAAAATTTATCAATAAGTAAGATGAACGATAGGAGAAGAATATACCCACGGTGTCTCTAAAAGAAGATGAAATCTACTTACATAAGCCAGACTGATAGATTTCTATTTCTTAGGTAAAGGTTTTGGGACCTGTCCTATGAGGTCTCAGGCTTCTGGAGCTCCATGTGTGACAATTCTTTCCTTCTTATGGGAAACAGATGGGATTAACAGACTGTTCCATTGTCTGCTAAAAGCATGCATGGTTCCCCTCTTTCCATGGATAGCTTGCCTGTCTAAGGCAAGGGAGGAGACCATAGAATGTCTCAAAGTGATATTTAAAAAACCTGCTTTGTTGGGAAACCGCCTGCCTTTGTAAAGTAGCTTGGAAAACCGGCTCTTCAAAGGAATGAGGCATGACTAGATGCCCATCAGTACAACAGTTTTTGCAGGCAGCGAAGTAATAGATGAGACCCCCCTCTCCCCGACCCTTGCCTGTTCCTTTGGGAAAGTTCAACTGGTTGTCCCCCAGAGGCTTGACCGTGGGAAGCAGGCTGACCTTGTTCCTATTCTCATCACCAGGTAAACCATGCCCACTCTGGAGTCTGGGGCCAACTAGACAGTTGAGGAATCCTGCTTCAGTAGAAAACTGTCAACAGTGCATCAGTACATGGGTGGTGAGTGAATAAACGATAGGAAATCCTCTCCAAATATACCCATTCAAAATAGCATCTTTGGCCATTAGCCATTAAACCAGTTACAAATCTCCTTCATATTATCAGTATCTTTCAACATTCTTTCATTTTTTTTTAAAATTTATTTTATTGAAGTATAGTTGATTTACAGTGTTGTGCTAATTTCCACTGTACAGCAAAGTGATTCAATTATATATACATTCTTTTTCATATTTTCCATTATGGTTTATCACAGGATACTGAATGTAGTTCCCTGTGCTATACAGTAGGAGCTTGTTGTTTATCCATCCTGTGTGTAATAGGTTGCATCTGCTAACTCCAACCTCTCACTCCACCCCACCCCTCCCCCACACCCCTCCCCCTTGGCAACCACAATGTCTCTATGTCTGTGAGTCTGTTTCCTAGATAATTTCATTTGTGTCATGTTTAGATTCCACATATAAGTGACAGCATATGGTATTTGTCTTTTCTTTCTGATTTTCTTAACTTAGTATAATAATCTTGAGATCCATCCATGTTGCTGCAAATGGCATTATTTCATTCCTTTTTATGGCTGAGTCATATTGCATTGTATATATGTACCACATCTTCTTTATCCACTGCTCTGTTGATGGACATTTAGGTTGTTTCCATGTCTTGGCTATTGCAAGTAGTGCTGCTATGAACCTAGGGGGTGCATGTATCTTTTTGAATTACAGTTTTGTCCAGATACATGCCCAGGAGTGGGATTGCAGGATCGTATGGTAACTCTACTTTTAGTTTTCAAGGAACCTCCGTACTGTTTTCCATAGCGGCTGTACCAATTTACATTCCCATCAACAGCATAGGGAGCCATCTAGAAATGCCTATTGCATTTTTTATCAGCCATAATTGTAGCTATCTTAAAAGGAGAAACCAAATTACTTTGACCTAAGTAAAGTTAGTAAGGCATTACTCCTTTTGGTTACCAATTTCCTTTCACTGTGGTTAAAAATCATCATTTTAATAACCTGTATTAAAATCAGTAGTTACCAATGTTTGGTAGGTGTTTTTAGGACTGCACTAATTGGTTTTACCCTTCCAAGATTTCTCCCATTCTTGATAAATCCTTATGGATGGCTTCATAACAGGAGTTCAGTGATATACTTTGTAAATTTGCTCAGTAATCTTTTATGCAGTTTGTTTCAAGAATCTTGGACTCATTTAGAGTCTCTATATGCTTGTAATCTATCGTAGGTGTCAACTGCTTCTTATCAGTGTTTGGTTTACCCTTTTCAGAAAAAAAATAATCTTTACTGAGAAAAAGCAAATAAATGAAAAGTTATTATGTTTTCCTTTTTGCAGTACATCAGTATTTTACCACCGGCCCAAAGCACTAAACTTCTCTATTGGAACATAACTTAAGATGCCATTTACGTGTTCACGGTAAAACTATTGCTGTATAACTCTCTCTTGTTGTGTCCTCTCATGATTGTAATATCTGTCATTCCTCCTTGAATTAAGGATTTGAGCATCTGGCATTTCAGTCCTTCACGTAAGAGCCTTCCATGAGCTCTTTCCTGTTAGCCTGTTATTATTGTGGATTTACATTGAGTAGAAATGTGCTTTTTTCTTCTTTTTTGAAGATGCTGAGACAAGGTAGTGTATAAGATGAACTCATTTTTCTTCCGGAACCACACAGCTGTGACCATTACTGTAATGGACAGGACCTTATGTGTGTATGTGTATGATGTGAGTGACTCATTTAATTCTGTGTTTGGACAATCTGTACACGTGTATGTATGTGTATTAGTACGTGTTTTACTATCTATATTTATATACACATGTCAGGATGTTAAATTGAAGTGTTAGCTGAAATGTCAAATATTACCACATAGAGCTTGCAAGAGAGAAACTGGAGGAAACTGGTTAGATAACTTTATACATTTCACTCCTATCGATGGTATAAAAAGATCAGGCACTGGAAATTAGGGAAAGAATCTTGCAGGTTGCTTTGGAGTGAGTCGTTCTTTGTGTCTCACTGCCTTCCTTTTGGGGAAGAGGGGTGGGAGGAGATCTCTTTAGAGAATTGTACTTCCGGGGCACCACCTGGAGAATTTGGTATGTGACCCCTCTCCCCTCCCCAGACACACAGAGTTTGGGTGACACAGTGAACATTTGTCTGAGTCACCTTTGAGAATTTCAAAGCCAGCCCGTGGTAGCAGAGAATAAGATTGCATTTGGTGGACTTCCTAGGTGGCGCAGTGGTTAAGAATCCGCTTGCCAATGCAGGGGATATGGGTTTGATCCCTGCTCCAGGAAGATCCCACATGCAGCTGAGCAGCTAAGCCCATGCGCCACAACTATTGAGCCTGTGCTCTAGAGCCTGTGAGCCACAACTATTGAGCCTGGGTGCTGCAGCTACTGAAGCCCGTGTGCCTACAGCCCGTGCTCCACAACAAGAGAAGCCACCACAATGAAGCCCACATACCACAATGAAGAGTAGCCCCCACTTGCCGCAACTAGAGAAAGCCTGTGCGCAGCAACGAAGACCCAATGCAGCCAATAAATAAATAAATTAAAAAAAAAAGATTGCATTTGGTAAATAATGGAGCCCCCTGAGTTGGTCAAGGGAAAGGAAGAAAAGCCCGTGGACTTTGCCTGTGGACAACTAGAGGACTTAGATCCTGTGCAGGAAACTAACTGGACGGGAGATGGGACCTCAGCTGAAGGTAGCTGCCAGTGACCCTCTAATGCTTGGTGGCTGTGAGAGGAGCCAGAGTGTCCTGGGAGAGTGACACAATGGCCCGTGTCATGGGAATGTAGGTGGAAAGTCACCAGCCTCTGGAGGTCTGCAAGGAACTCAGTAAAGCGCCATGAGACAGAGAGAAACTCTGAGCACCAGCCAAGCCCAGAAAGATGCAAGAGCATCAGCTCTACTCCAACCTGTCAGAACCACCCCGGGGAGTCTGAAATCTCTGTTCTCATGGTGGGGAGGAGCTTCTCAGGTACAGAGAGGTGAAGAAAGGCTAAATCCCACTTCCCTGTTTGTAGGAGCTCCTGCAGTGGGGCCACATTGGGGGCCGAGGTGAGATGTCAACCTCAAGTGCTTAGACAGTTTTGATGGGCTGTCACATAGGAGTGGACAGTTAGATTACAGAATCAAGCTATGATTTGCAGCTGAGCGAGACTGCAGGACTCTTCACTGCTTTCAAGGGAACACACTGTTATGGGGTAGATCTTCACCCAGGTGCCTGGGAAAAGCTAGGCCACTGAACAAGTTTGTAAGAACAGGGGTCAAAAAAGTGAACGTACTTTATCATTGCTCTGAGTCATGTCTGTCACCCAGGAAAATAGGGAAGGTTGGCTGCACCATGTGGATTCTGTTACCTGTCTGAACATCTGCTATTTTAAGCAAGTTTTAATAACATAGTGTGTTTATGAGTTTTCATGCTTCCTCCTACTTATCTTACAAGTATCTCTATCCATTCCTGGTTTCATTACTTCTCTGTGTAGACACACCAATGGGATACTCCAGTGCTTCACATTTCAACCAAGCCCTTCATCCAATGACCGTTTCTGCTCATCTTCTCCTTGTCCTCCTAGCCTTTTCTTTCTTCCAATTTTCCACTTGTGTTTTGAATAGTGACTTTGATTTTTTATAAACGTTATAATCATGACTTAAGCTTCCATTACACACTTAAGCTGTTTTACGTTGAATTAACATATTCAGCTGCTCTCCAGTGAAACGCATACTTTTTATTGAACATCTTTATTTACTTAGAGATCGGTGTCTCTGCTTCTTGGGACCCCCCTGATTTACCCTGTGGTGGTTTTCTGTAGGGGTCAGACCTGGGGATGGCAGGAAGGCATGTGTTAGGCACATGAGACCCATGTTCGAATCCCGATTTTTTTTTTTCCCACTCCACGTGGCTTTCGGAATCTTAGTTCCCTGACCAGGGATTGAACCTCAGCAATGAAGCACGGAGTCCTAACCACTGGACTGCCAGGGAATTCCCTGATCCTGAGTTTTTACATCTAACTTGCAATTCCTTTGCTGACTGTTCCTTTTATGACCGCCTCGTTCCTCCTAGCTTATTATCACCTGCCAAAAAAAAAAAAAAAAAGAGAGAGATGCTAAATGGCTTATTTATTTGTTTATTTAAGAGGCATTCAGAGAATATTTTAATTGATTGATTTTTTAATTGAAGTATAGTTGACTTACAATATTATAGTAATTTTAGGTGTACAGCATAGTAATTCAGTATTTTTACTGATTATACTCCATTAAAATTTATTATAAGATAATGGCTATAATTCTCTGTGCTGTATAATATATCCTTGTTGCCAGAGAGTATTTTTAAAGGAAGGTGAAATTGAACACTAGGGAACATTATCAAAAACTCATGCTTTATGAAAACATGGCAGTCCTTTAAAAAATTTTTTTATTTATTTATTAAAAATTTTGTTTTAAATTTTATATTGGAGCATAGTTGATTAACACTGTTCTGTTAGTTTCAGGTGTATATCAAACTTATTCTGTTATATATATAGATGTTTCTGTTCTTTTTCAAATTCTTTTCCCAATTCTTTTCCCATTTAGGTTATTACAGAATATTGAGCAGATGTCCCTGTGCTATACAATAGGTCCTTGTTGGTTGTCCATTTTATACATAATTGTGTGTACATGTTAATCCCAAACTCCCAATCTGTCCCTCCGCCCCCCACCCCCCTAGCCCCCCCCGCCACACATACACACTTCCTCCCTGGTAACCGTAAATTCGTTCTCTAAGTCTGTGAGTCTTTCTGTTTTGTAAATAAGTTAATTTCTATAATTTTTAATTATACATATTAGTGATATATGATATTTGTCTTTCTGACTTCACTTAGTATGATAATCTCTAGGTCCATCCATATTGCTGCAAATGGCATTATTTCATCCTTCTTTATGGCTGAATAGTATTCCATTGCATATATTTATATATATACCACACTCCTTTATCCAGTCCTCTGTTGGTGGACACTTAGGTTGCTTCCATGTCTTGGCTATTGTAAATAGTGCTGCAGTGAACATTGGGGTGCATATACATTTTGAACCATGTTTTTCTCTGGATATATGCCCAAGAGTGGGACTGCTGGATCATATGGTAGTGCTATTTTTAGTGTTTTAAGGAACCTCCATACTGTTCTCCATAGTGGCTACACCAAGTTACATTCCCACCAACAGTGCAAGAGGGTTCCCTTTGCTCATGGCAGTCCTTCTCATCCAGGTTCTCAAGAGCAGTCGGGGGCCTATGAGGTCATGTCTATTTTCATAATACTAACGTGTCAGTTGCTTTTGCCCTCTCGTTCTCTCATTAGTGCACAGTGGTGACTTCCAAAGGCTGGATGATGTGTGATGATGTCATCATACAAATGGTGATGGAATGAGTGCTGTGTTCCTTTGCTTTTAAATACTCACAATTTTTATTTGGTAAATTTTGATAAATGTTACTCATACAAACAGAAGCTCTTTGGGCTTCTTGGACATTTTAAGGGGGTTAAGGTGTCTTGAGACGAAAGAGTTTGTGAATCTCTACTCCAAACTGTTTTTTAAATATTTAATACACAAGTGATTATCAAATTTTAAAAAATGTGGAGTAAAGCTGGTCTAAATGAATATATATGTAATGGTTAGAGTCCTCAGAAATTCTGAGGAGGGGGCTGTATTATTTTTTTATTATCTTATTCATATAGTTTGCTCTAAAAAGGCATTTGGAAAATCTTAATTTCCTTGATAATCATTAACCAAAAAAGAGCTACACTTTGGATGATTTAGTGTCCTGACATAAATAGTTTTGAAGAACAATTCTTGTGTACATTAAGTTAATTGGATATAGTGTTACTTTTAAGTTGTGTAGTCCAGTGGACACAAATGAAAGGCATAATTATTGAATATGTAATATTCAGTTGTATAAGATAAACTGATCTTTTCTTGTTACTATGGGAATAATTCTTTAAGTATTACCTCTCACTTTTCTTTTTCATGAAAACTAAAATGCATTTGCAGAAGTGGAGCTTTTTTCTCTTAATGTGTTGTGTAGAAGGCAGTCAGGGGAAAACAAAACACAAAAAACAAAGCCCCCAAACTGGGAATGCCTAAAAGGTAGACAAAGCCTCTATCAGTTTTAGGCAAATTAAATTTTTTTATTCAAACTTTTCAAATTACATGAAACCTTTTTTTTTTAAGGTTTGACCTGAAGGATAGAATGAACTAAGGATGAGAGTGATCTGTAAAGAAAAAAATTAAACCCTCAAATTGTCTTCTCAAATCTTGTACTATGGAAAATAGAAGACATCCTAATTAGTGGTTGGACAGGCATTAGGCGATTGGACATTTAGAGGTATAATTAGGAAAGTTACACAGAGTTTTCTTGGTATTGATTGAGTAACACACATTATCCCTGACCCAGGGACAACAAATGACTAATGCATTAGAGAGGACAAAGGTGGCTTAATGCCCAGGAAGGAAGCCTTTAAGAAATTTGACAACTTGGGAAGATTGCACAAGATTACAGTTCCTTGAAGAGAAAAATATTGATGATAAAAACAAAGTAGAAAGAAAACACTCTATCAAATATGAAAAATGAAATAAAGTGGAGCTGAATCTCTGGGAGATGAAAACTCAACCTCTGGACAAGGAGGGGTCAATGACAGTGGACCTCACAATGACCTATGAGGGGATCATATTTGTGGATACTTTTGGATATACTGCTTAAAAATTTATGCCATTGCTTAAAAATTATTTTCCTTTCCATTTGATCTCAAGATCAAATGCTTAAAAATTATTTTCCGTTTGATCTCAAGATCTACAATGGGAAGATTATGAGAATTTAAAATATTATGATCAACAGAATAACATCAGGGAAAGAAAAGTACATTTCAGGTCAGGAAATCATTAACCTAAAAAGAGAAATCTTTGAATTTTTGAGATGATGATTAATGCCGATGAATGAATTGGTTACGCAAAAGATACCCTACGTCAACTTCTGTCATGGTTTACTTTGTCTTTCCTGGTTATTTTTGGCTTCTGTAAAGTTATTATTGTATCTTTTGTTTAATACTCTGAGTTTTTAAGCCTCTGACTTCACTTTTTCCATAATCTACATTATAAAGGCAGAAGAAAAATTGGAACACATTTATACGGTTTCATCTGTGCCTTACGAAATATGATGGGCGCTCTTTACGATATGATTTAATGTTTACAAAAATTAATGCGGTACATAGAATTATCTTTATTTTCCAGATGATGAATTGTAAGCACGATATGGCAAAGATTTTACAACTAGCGAATGAATGGCCAAGCTCAGTTAGGTAGTATGCTTTCCATGACACTATAGTGATTTCGAAAGTAATTGGTAATCATAATTATGAACATGGGACACTCTGGAACCTTCAAAGAAAGATTAAGTAATACTCAGTATATTCTATCCGTTTAGTTACAAAAGAGTAGAAATAGTTCTTTCCTTAACAATCAACCCTTGATTCAATTTTATCACTGGTGGTAGAAAGAATACAAAATAATTAAGGTGTAAGGAAGCACATGCTCCTGTCAGCTGATGGCTACACGAGGGGCCTTCCTGAGAGAGGGGCCTTCCTGAGATTGGGTAGGTTTCTCCCTCTGGGAAGGAACTTCAGATTAAGTGTAAGGTCTCAGGGCTGGAGGAAGTGCTCCCATTTTCCTCCTGTTGCTGCAAGCCTTTGTTTGGAGACCTGATGCTCTCTGACAGGTTCCACAGGTTGCTGGCTTTCCCTGCTTCACGCCCAGCCCTGGGAAGTCTTTTACAGAAACAGCACAGCAGCTTGACAGCTGCCTTCTCTGACTGCTCAGGTACCAGTCCTTCTGCATCCTCTGTACACAGAGCAATTTTGTTAAAAAGGTTTCTGTTCCCAGAGGAATGTTTAAACAATATATCTGTGTCATAACTATTGTAAATCGTGAATTTCCTGCGAGGCATCTCTGGTGTGATGATTTGCACACGTGGGGCGGTCAGTGCCCTAGAACTGAATAAAAAGTGGTGCCACTCAAAGTCACAGAGGGGTTGTCATTCACATCGAGGAGGACAGCAGCCTGGGGCACAGTGGAATCGGCTTTAAAATAGGAAGTTTCCCAGGCTTCGCACAAGGTGAAATGAATCCAAATCTCCAGGGCTCACTGCAAGGGTTCAGCTTGTCAGGGGCTCCACTGAGCCCTCAGAGGCAGAGGGTGAGCTGTCTGGCAGAAGCCCCAGGGGGACAGGAGCATCTCCCCCACAGTTGGAACTCCGAATGCAGAAGGACAGTGGAGACGTGGGGCTGGACAGTGGGGAGAAGCCAGATCGGGTGGGTCTCCTGTACAAGGTAAAGCGTTTATACTTGGTCCGGGAGACCAGTAGAGAAACACTGGATTTGTGCTTTGGGTAACAGTAGAGTCAGGGACCCTGCCAGGAGGTGGCTGTGTTGGTCCAGATGAGGAGAATGACAGTGTCCTTGATCAGGACAGCGCCAGAGGTGTGGGGGATGGGGATAAATAAAGCGATTCCTGAGATGGTTGAAAGAGAGACAGAATTTAATGACTTAGGTAAGTGGGATGAGGGAATGGGAGGAATAAGCTCCACTCCCAAGTCCCAACAGATAACATAGTTTATCATCTATTAACAATTTCAGGGCTGAAATTTTACATATTTTAAAGATGAGGTAGAGGCTGCTGGAACTTATCGCTCTGAATTCGAGAGAGGGGGAATGTGATCTATTTTTCATTACCTGGGAAGATATTCTGCAATTTTATGCACATCCCAACCAATCCTAGTGTTGATACCGCTTACAGAGCATTATTTCTAAGGTTAAGCTCTCATATTGCAGTTTTCATTTATTTCATTTTCCCCTGTTCTTTTTGTGTAAGAGTGGCTGGTTAGCATCCTTGACTTGGGAGGGGTCACTCTGGGTGACCACCGTGGTCCCTTCACAGACTCCCAATGACCCCAAAGGCTATGTTGTGGAAAACTATAGATGTTGCCTTGAAGACCCCAATGATAAAATATTAGGGCTATGTCCTAGACAATCTTAACTTCCACATAACTTATTTAGACTATTATAATTTTCTCATCATCTAAAATGTTTATATTCTGGCTTCTTTTTATACATCATAATAGTAAGGGGAGGAGTTTCTTAGGCCTTTACTTCCCATAAAAAGTAAATAAAGGGAATAAAAAGGTAATTCATAAAAGAAGAACTCCTTGGTCTGAAGTGTTTTAAAAGTAATAGTTCAACCTTACTTTATAACAAAAGATATTCAAATTTAAACAATGATGTATGATTTTTACACATAATACTGGAAAGTTATTTTAAAATAAGAAATCAGATGATTCTAGCCAAAGTGCTACAAAATGGATACATTTCTGATGTTAGTATGAGTTGCTATAAGCTTTATGGAAAGTAATTTGTTAATATGTATTGAGAGACTTTAAAATGATCCTCTCTTTTGACCAATAATTCCACCTGTCTAGAGAAATAATTCAGAATGTAGCAAAATATTTAATAACATATTTAATTTCAGAGTTAGTGACAATTGCGAAAATCTAGAAATACTCAAAATGTCCAACAGAAAAATATTTGATATAAAATTTGAAAATGTGGAATACCAAATTATAGACTATGAGTTAAGACATGCAAACAGAGTAACATAAAGAGAGAATTAATCGTGATTATTGGAGGTTAAAAGTCATGATTTTTCCACTCTTCTGTGTACGTTTCTGTATATTCCAAGTGATTTGCAATAAATACATGCTACTTTTATTTGCAAAAAAAGGTGCTTTCAGAAAACAGTCTTCATGCAATCTTGGATTTTTAGGAAAAAATTTCCATTCACCATAGGTACATCCATGTTTTTGATAATGTATATAGATTTACATCTTTAAGGACTGACAGCTTTTTATTTGTAAACTTTATCAAATTGAGTGAACCGGATAATTTTGGTTGTCTTGCTCCACGTCCTTGCTAACCCTCCCCCTTCCTGGTCTCTCCATTACAGAGGATGGAAGACCAACTTTAAACCCCCAGAGTCCCTTGCAGCTGTGGCCCATGCCTGTGACCGAGGGTCCTCCATCAGATGCACCTGATGAGATGCGAGCGGGGGCAGAGCAGTGATGTGGGTTCTTTAACAAGCCTGGTGGCAGAGGCACCATTTGGGTCACCTCTGTGGCACTTCAGACACCCAGCCTCAGCATCACGAGACATCAGAGACCACAGAATTGTGTTCACCAGGAGAGCCCTGGTCTATTGAAGTAGCATTTTTCTTTGTCCTGATGAAGAGTCTGAGTCATCTAAAGTTTAGAAATCAATCCCTTTCTTTAAAATAGCTGGGCAGGGATATTGCTGCATTCCACAAAGACCTGATCTACTTAATCCAGGTCACGGTGACAAGTAGTTCCTTCAGATCTGTGAGAGCATGGCAGAGGATGCTGTTCCCACCACAGCAATTGGCATTTTTCTGACACCGTCCCGTGCTTTCCTTAGCCTGATTTATTCCTCTTCTTTTCCTGCTGATGACCCCACGCACCCTGTCCGGACATTCGTGTTTGCTTCCTCTTTGCTGAGCATTCGCTCTGTGTTGTGCTCTCTGTACTCTTGTCCGTGTGGCCTCTGGCCTGGGTTACCCTGGCCTCTGCCCCCCTGATTCCAACCACCCATCAAGTCTCAGCTGTCACCTTGTCCTGCTCCATAGAAACATTCCTGACTCCATCCATGCTCCCTGATTATCCAACATCTGGATGTTTCTGGCCCTTTATTCAACCAAAATGTTTAGTCCTTCATGTGGACTAGTTTTGTGTTGCAGGCTAATTATGGAGTGTGGCTGCGGTCCCACCTCTCTCAGAGCTTTGCGTTTATACGATGCTCTCTCCATGGCATGTCTCTTAGGGTTCTGACACACACCAACGGCAGTGCCAGGTCCTCCCTCCTCAATAAATCCTCCACGATCATCAATGCCAGTGTTTCACTCATTTACTTAAAGAATAGTCCAGTAGAAATTACGTTAACCAGAAGGTTTGGGGGAATGTTATGGTCTGGCTTATTAGATTTTCACGTTAGCTGAGAGAGATGTGGGACTCCTTTTTGTTTCTTTAATTGGGAAAAGTTCCCTGAAGTGCTTTTTCTCCCTTTCATGCGTGCTGGGTGTTGCCTGGGGGCCTGCTCCAGGGAAACCTTCCACTGTGTCTGCAAGCGGAAGTGATTTCCCTCTCTGGGTCCTCATCGTCCTTTGTGACCTTCATGTGAATATTGCCTGATTTGCCTTTTCTTGGGGTATGTTTATTCTGCACATTTAAACCTACCATCCAATGGTAAATTGTCTCGGTGCAGAAAGAGCTTTTCCTTCTTGAACTTTTATTTTCCCCACTGGGCCTGGCACAGTGTCTTAAACACAGGAGGGATCAAAATGTTAGTTAAATCAACTGAGACTCAGAGAATACAGAGGTCACCATTTTGAATATCAGAATCAGGTTTTTTTTTTTTTAGAGAGTACAGTATTTGAGGTTAAACTTTTAGTATCACCAAGACAAATCAACAGGAAGTTTACATTAAAATTTCGTTATGAGCTTATTTTTAAATTATTTGACGCTTTTCCTTAGAAAAGTGAGCTAAATTAATTCCACTTACTTGAATATTTTTACTTTTCTCCTGACAGATTGAGACTTTTACCATATTCTTTCTAAACTTTCCTCCGTGACAAGAAAAAAAAAATCAGTTATTTTAATTTCTAATATTTTGTCACCATTAATTCTTAGTCTGAGCTACTTTAAAATTATTCACAGATATACTTCATATCTTTAAAGACAATTTATAATATTTTTTTCTCAAATAGAGATACCTTAAAACCTTTGTATACTTTGCATACTGGATGTGCTTTTTTTTTTTTTTTAAGCACAAGGTTTAGCTGAAAGGTGTGTCATCTAGATAAACTATCACCTGGCTTTCTTTAATATTAAAAAAATTACACAGAATATGTTGTGAGGTGGAAGCAACATATGAAACATTTCTTGGGATGGTTTCATACTCTTTGATCTCCTTTCCAGGACACCAAGGAATATTTGGTGCAATGAACATGGTGAAGGCTAAAGAGGAAGGCAGGAACCATCAGCAGATGGAGAAATGGCTGCGTACCCTTTGGGCACATACCCTGAGGGGAAAGTCCTGGAATTAGAAGATCTTGCCCCTTGCTGAAAGGAGGGGAGATGGCAATAGTAATACCTATCTCCTATATAAAATAAGAATAAGAGATGTGAACTCCTTGAAAATATTACAGATAATATTTTCTTTAAGTGTCTTAAAAATAAGAGTTTTAAAATTCAGTTTTTAAAAACGTTTTCACAGATGCAAGCACATTTCCATTATACGACGATCCTCTGAATTAGCTGGGGTAAGTGTTTTACTTTCCATTTTATTGATGTGGAACAAGTAACATGGCTCATCCAGGTTTGCTTGGAAATAGCAATTCAAAGAATAGAAAAGTACTTTAACTCTTTATCTAATTCTCTTTCCATGATATAACATGATCTATCTTTTTCATATTCATAATGACTATTCGTAATGAACATATATAATATACCAGGTTCAGCTATGACCACATCCTGACCTCAGCTCATTACAGAGTGTATAGAATGCAGAGTTCTGGGTAGCAGCGGTGGAGCTTTACAAGCTCTAGCCAGCGACAGACTGGCTCTGTGCACAGCAGAACGCCACCGCTTGTAGAGTGCGCTGATCCCCACAGTGTACACACGCCCAACAGGGCTGACGTCAAGCGACCATTGTGATACCACAGAGCAGGGGGTTGTGAATGTGAACGCTCGATGCTCACACAAACAGAGGAGTGTGTTTGGCCCTGGAGGGTATACAAGGCCCTACCCTTGGGCAGATACACAAGACACAGGCATATGTGGGCACATACAAAAAGAGATGTCCTTTAGGAAGGGAGTCGCCCGGGATCTCACTAACATCGTGGGCACTCTTGGTGGGAGGAAAGGTCACCAACCCAACCCAAGGGGTGCAGCAGTCATGCGCTGTCGGGAGCCCTGCTAGGCTGTGGAGCAGTGGGGCCAGAGAGCGGGGACACAGACCCTCTTACTAGAAGCCCATGCTCCCCGCCAACCTTAGTTCTATTGGCATATAATTGATAATAAAAATGGTGTCTACTTAAAGTGTGCAATGTGATGGTCTTATGTACATATACATTGAGTAGTGATCACCAATCCAGTTAATTAACACATCCATCACCTTACATAGTTGTCTGGATTTTTTGTTTGCTTGTTTTTTGTGTGTGTGTCTTGTTGTTTTGGTAAGAATGCTTCACATCTCCTTCCTCAGCACATTTCAAATATACAACGTAGTATTGTGAACCATAGTTACCTCACGTACCTTTCTCAGAATGTATTCATCTTATAACTGAAAGTCTGTATCCTTTGACCAACACTTCTCTCCATTTCCCCCACCTCCTAGCCCTTGGCAACCACCGTCCCACTTTGTTTCTTTGACTTTGACCTTAGCATTATTGTTTTTTTAATTTCACATGTAAGTGATACCATATACTGTTTGTCTCTCTCTTTCTGGCTTATTTTACCTAGCATAATGCCCTCCAGGCCCATCCGTGTTGCCACAAATGGCAGGATTTCCTTCTATTTTATGGCTAACATGCATTGTGTATGTATATCACACCTTCTTTATCTATTTATCCGTCGACGGTCACATAGGTTGTTTCCATATCTTAGCTATTGTGGACCATGCTTGAATGAACATGGGGATACATGTATCTTTTGAGCTCGTGTTTTCATCTTCTTCAGATAAATACCCAGAAGTAGGATTTCTGGATCATATGGTAGCTCTATTTTTAATTTTTTAGGGAAACTCCATACTGTTTTCCACAGTAGCTGCACCAACTTACATTCCCACTAACAGTGTAGGAGGGTTTCCTTTTCTCCACACCCTCTGCCACACTTGTTATTGCCTGTCTTTATGGTAAAAGCCATGCTAACAGGTATGAGGTGGTGTCTCATATAAGCGCATTTTCGTTTCGCACAAGATACCTGCTGAAGAATTAGATGTCATCTCCATAAACATTATGGACAGGATATTTAGAAAAGGGAAATTTCTGGGTTGTCCAGAAGTTGAACTTTCAGTTCTTTGAGAGGTGGCCCAAGCCATCCAAATGGTGGCGATTTCCTCCTCTTCTCAAGAGACCCTTTGAGGCAGAGGGTGAGCACTGTGACAGTTCCATGCCTGGGCTTATTATTCTGGGGACAGTCTTACCAGTCAGCAGCACCAGTCAAGTAGGGTGGGCTAAGACCTGCCTCTCAAGGTCATTGTGAGATTAATCCTGCATGTGAAACAGTTCAGTGCCTATCACAGTGAAGAGCACAGCGCATTATTCATACTGTTGAAGAATTCTAATGAGACATTCTAAGAGATATTTTCCCCCCAGTGATGGTAAATGTCAAAAAAATCAATTCTGTCTTAATATCTCCAATTTATCCCCATAGTTTCTGGTTTCTCACGTTTGTCTATAGAAAGGAATCTATTGCCAAATGCATTAAAATAGAAACATTCCAAACCTGGGCAAAATAACAGAATCACATACGCTGCCTAGTTGTTAATAATTTACCACAAATCTAAATTTATTAGCTATTCCTAAGATAGTCAGCACTATGCATTATTTATGGGGTCTCTCCCCTTTGGTGGACTATGGCTGTCATATTAATTTTTAATCAAGTTGTGAAATTTTGTAGGTAATTCTTAAAGCCAGGTGAATAAAGAGAGATCAGTCTCTAGTAAACAATATTACAATGTATCCTATTTCTGGAAACACATTTACCATGCATCCTAAATACTGAATATCAAAATAATTTTAAGAAGGATAGTTAGGACACATCATATATCCAGTTTCTCTGAGTAAACTTAGAGCTTATTTATAGCTGAGAAAACTCACATTTTCTGCCTTTAAAGAAGCCGCCGGGAACTGAATATTTATGATCCCAACGCTGCCCACACTTTTGTGTTTTCCTCAGGGCTTTCACTCAGACTGGAGGAGAAATGGAAACCGACACTCTTTGCTATCTGCCAAGTGCTCAAGCTATTTTCCCCAGAATGCAGTCAGAAATTATCTTAGCATTAAAATGCATAAATTGGAAGGATCATGAAAGGAAAAGTTCAGTCGCTTCAAGGAGTGATTAACAAGGCTAACTCTCCATTCACTGGAAAGTACCCACTCAAACTGACTCACAAAGCACCTCTTATCAAACACAGCAGGTGCACGTTTCAGGTTCAAGGTCTCAGAAGTTGTGTGTGTGTGTCTGTGTGTGTCTTCCTTTTCTGTAGACTAAAAGCAAAACTCTATGAAATACAGATCTTTTAAAATATGTTTCTGTTTCAGTTATAAGATAAATAAGTACTAGGGATGTAACGTACAACAGGATGACTGTAGTTAACTGTTAACCTAGTTAACTATATGGTATAGTACAGGAAAGCTGTTAAGAGGGTTCTCATCCCAAGGAGAAAAAATTTTTTTCTTTTTATTATATCCACATAACCTGACGAATGTTAGCTGAACCTATTGCAATAATCACTTCACAATATATGTAAATTAAACCATCATGTTGTACACTTTAAGTTTATACACTGATGTATGTCGACTATTTCTCAATAAAACTGGAAACATTAAAAAAAAGACACAAAAGAACCAACCAAAAACTAAACCAACAAAAAATAAATAAATGAAGTTTGTTTCGGCAGATTCTAACTTGATAGGAAAAAAAATTCATTTATACATCGAGTTAGAGTCAACAAAACTGGCTTTATGTATAGGATTTGTCATTTGTTTACTGGCTTCATCACCCTGGATTGATCATCTGACTTCTCAGAGCTGTAGCCCCTTACCTGGAAAAGGAGGATTGTAATGTCACCTGCACCCCAGAGCTGATGATGACATGACCATGTGAAGTTCTTGTAAGAAACTGTTATATTATTATGTTTTTATTACGTGCATGAGACTGAAAGTGAAGCAAGCACAAATAGCATTATCTTGACCACAAAGGGGAGAGGCCCAGAAACAAATCAAATACAGATGATTTAAAGTGCACTGAAAAATGCATATATGATTGAATCCTTTGAAGAAAAAGAAATTATCCCTGGAGGCACACAGAAACTCAAAGGACAGCACAGAACAATGTGTCCTATTTCTGTTTTTAGACATGGGTGCAATTCAGTCACTCAATACTTCAGTGCACAGGTTTTAATACAGTTAAAAAGGAAATAAATGTTTAGAGTGTTTGCCTCTAGTTTTTTGCAGGTTTCCTCTATAGAAAATTGCTTGTGCACACTGTTTTATTAAAACAATCATGTAGGTAGCTTGCATTCTTGCCTTTACATCTAATGACTATGTTGCCAGAATATCATTTGTGTGTGTCTATTCTTTGGAGAAAAGAGTATCCCAGAACGAAGCTCCGGAGCAGGTCAGAGCATCACTTCTCACTTTCCGGTGTGTGTTTGTGCATGTGAGTCACCCAGATAAAACGGAGGCTCTGATTTAGTCGGTCTGGGTGGGACCTGAGGTTCTGCTTGGGTGATGTGATGCCTCAGGACCACATTGGAGGAGGCGGGGATCCTGGAGGATAGGACCCCACTGGTCCATCTATGCTCACCTAGAGGAGGCAGCTGGTGCTCTGCAGAGGCTGGCAGATGGGGCAGTGGGTACCTGAGATCAAGGGGGGGGGGGCGCGATGACCTCCCCTCAGTTCCCTGCGCGGGGAAGATTGATTTGCTCACGGAAACTTAATCTCCACAGGATTATATCTGACATAGGGTGGTATAATTATTTTGAATAACAGTCAAGTTTCTAATGTGGACTTGGAGTTTGACTCTCATGTCATCTTTTTGGGGAAACCTCAGCAAGGATAGTGCTGTGTTTACCATCTGACTCTGACAGATGGCGAGGAGCATCTGAGCCCCGGAGGGCAGATTACCTGTTGATTGCCTGCACCTGGGACTGGCCTGAACACAAGGGATGGAGACACTATGAAGACGGAAATAGACTCTGCACCCCACCCCCGTCCACCCCCACCCCCCTGTTCTCTAACTGGTCGTGAAAGCTGACAGTCATTTTTTAAAAATTTGTCTAGCTAAGTTATAGAAAGGATAACTTTTATCTCATTGAAGGCTCAGAAAGAGAATTCACTCGGACCTAGTATTTTAAAATGTGGAGCAGTGGCGCGGGGAAGGTGAGTAGATGAGAAGCTGACAAAAAAACTGGTCTGAGGGACTTCCCTGGTGGTCCAGTAGGAAAGAATCTGCTTTCCAATGCAGGGGCTGAGGGTTCGATCCCTGGTCAGGGAGATAAGATCCCACATGCCTTGGGGCAACTAATCCCAGGTGACGCAACTGCTGAGCTCGGGTACCTCAACTAGAGAGCCTGGTGCTGTAAACTACAGAGCCCATGTGCTCTAGAACCCGCACACCACAACTGGACAGAGAAAACCTGCACTCCACAACTAAAGGGAAGCCGGTGTGCCACAACTAGAGAGCCTGCAACGAAGAGCCCGTGCGCACCACAAGGAAAGATCCAGCATGCCTCAATGAAGACCCTGTGTGCAGCAACTAAGACCCACACAGCCAAAAATAAATAAATAATAAATAAAATAAATACTAAAAAGTAAAACAAAGCGAAACTGGTCTGAGAACTGGAGGAAAATGGCTGAGAAGAATTTTCAGTCCCTTCTTCGAGACAGTGAGGCATTCTGCATAACACTCAGAGTTACAGATTCTGGGGTTTATTCTGGCTACTCTGGGAATTAATTCCAGCTTAGTGTTTTCTTCATGCCTTTCGATATCACCATAATAGATGTTCTTATAAGCCTGAGTAAACGTGAATGGATAAAGAGACTGGGACTAAGTGCAATGGGACTACATTTTCCATAGATCTATCCTGGGTGCTGTATTGACTCAGGCTATGATTTTAGCAATTGAGACATCTATAATCAAGTAGAAATACCCATGAAAAACAATTGAGCAAATGCCAACAATTAGTTAGATTTTAGACTAATGAACACGATTTACTAAATGACTTCTTTGGTATTTCATTATCCAGCTTTTTCAAAACTGTACCTACATAAATCTTGTTGAATTTTTATGTTTTCCATTTCTGCCCTTCTACATTTTGCCGCCTTTCTGCCTGTTTATGGTGGTTTCCCATAGTATGTTCACGTGTATATCTGAAACTTGAGAACTCAATTGTTGGACTGCTTACTATATGCTCAAGACAGTATCTTATGTGTTAAAGGAGGTAAACATCTTGTCAGGGAGATACACATATACAGATAACTACAGTATTAGTGAATATGTATTGTGTTTAATAATTTTCTCTTTGAACAAAAATGAATTAACTTCAACCTAGAATGAGCAAGAAGTTACAGGGTAATAAGCATGTTACTAGTCAATGAAGAAAATGGGTAGGGCTAGGAAATTGATGGAGTTTGAAGAGTGAGATTGTTTCAGGTGGAGAAAGCAGCATGAGGAAATGCGTAGAAGGTGGAACATGAAGTATGTGTGGGGGAGATTGAAAGTAGTTCCGTGGGAGAGCAGACCCATTGATGGTGAGAAGGATGAACATTTGGGATTTTTCCAGGCTTTGGCCATTATGAATAAAGCTGTCATGAACATTCATGTAGAGGTTTTTGTGTGAATGGAAGTTTTCATTTTTTGGGGACAAATGCCCAGAAGTACAATCACTAGATTGTTATGGTAAGTGCATATTTAGGTTTGTGAGATGTCAAATTATTTTTCAAAGGGGCTGTACTATTTTTCAGCAATATATGAGTGATCCAGTTTCTCTGCATCCTCACCAAAAGTTGATATTAATCACTATTTATTTTAGTAATTTTGATACACTTCATCATAGAATTTTGATACTAATAAATACAAACTTACAACGTAATTTTAATGACTGTAATATTCTGTTTTACATGGGAACTAACATTTTTTCAATCAATTTCAAATTGATGGGAATTCAGGTTTTCTACCTCTGTTATAAAGAATAGTCTTATAAGCATAAAACTACTCATGTGTCTGGCTATCTTACTGATTAAATTCCTAGGAGGTGGAAGGCGGGTGTGTTCTCTTCTATGGCTTTTGATGCCAGCATTTGATTTGGGAGTCAGAGGCTTGGGTTTGGAAATTGATTCCATCAGTAATGTCTATATGGTTTTAGGCATGCTGTTTAATCTCTCTGGATTTTGGTTACTTCATATGTAAAAAGGGGATGATATTTTGTTTGTTTCATAAGGTTGTTGAAAGTACTACATATTTTGTACAATGTAACACTCAAGAATCTTACACATACTCATTAAATACAAGGTCTTCCTCGATTGAACTTCACACAGTACTTTGAACAGAGTAGATGAAAGTACACTCATATAGTTTATTTCATGCAGCAACTCTGACCACTGTTTGGGCAACAGCATGTTGAGAAAAATCTTGGACTCAGCAGGAAAAATGCTCAAGGTGTGACCCCCGCAGTGGATTCTTCTAGTGGGAGTGGGGAAGAGAGGATGGAGAAGTACCAGTCCTGAGTGAGGTGTATCACTTAGCAAATATGATCGTTGGAATATGTCATCAAGCTGGAACTGTCTTCTTGACCCTAAACACATGCAGAAGAGCCTGCAGAACCCCGTAGTACTTGGAATATAGGGAGTTTTTATAAAAGGTGACCTGGTGTCAGAAGATACAAATTTTTCTAACTTTAACTTGAGGGGGTGTTTGAGTGGCTCAGTATATGATGTTACAGAAATTCAGAAAGTGAGAACACTTGACACCTTGTTAAAAATTTATAATATGGTAAATACTTGAGAACATTGTGGTAAATACTTAGCAGTGACTCTCTGTGTGTCTAATTATACACATATGAAACATGTCGCCCATTTTCACAGTTAGCATATTATCATTATTATTATTTTTAGTGGGTTCAGTTTTCAATCTTGTGTGGGTCCCACTGGTGTTCACAGGACTCCCCCCAGGCCATGCAGACATGAGCGAGTCACCCACAGGGACAGCTCTGTCCTGTGTCCAGTCTTTCCTTCGTCTCATTCCCCAGGTGCCTCTGGTCTGTCCCTGCAATTATTTTAAAGGTCCATTCAATTTCTTCTTACTTTTCCATGACCTTGATTTCTCCCTCTTATGGATCCTAATATGTTTTAAACACTTAATCATGTACTTTTGGGGTCATTAATTTATTGCATCATTATTTAACATTTCACACAGGCCTTTTTAAAAATCTACATGAACAAATTTGAAGGTTCTTGAGAGCAGAAACTGGTTTATGCCTGTATTCCTCAGCATCTAAGTAGACCTTTTAGAAAGCTGCTAAAAAAATGTTAATTGAATAAATGCCTGTATAAACAAAGGTATGCAGATTAAATAATGAATGAATGAACTAGTTGGAAATCTGGGATCTAGAAATAAAAGGCTGTTGTACTCAATAATATCTGATGGTTTACACTGGGTTGGCCAAAAAGTTCATTTGGGTTTTTCCCAACCCAAATGAACTTTTTGGCCAACCCAATAAAGTGAATTACTTTCTGCTTCTGTACAAAATTTTCTTAACTCAGTTTTAAAGGTTTTGATCTTGTTTACTATGTTGTCAAGCTACTAAAATAGCTAAGAACTGTGGGGATAAAGATATATCTTCACTCCTAGCAATTTTTGTAAAGAATGGACAGCTATCTCTGTCTTTTTCTTTTTCTTTTTAATTGGGGTATAGTTGTTTTACAATGTTGTATTAGTTTCTACTGTACAGCAAAGTGGAGTTCCCTGTGCTATAAGCAGGTCCTCATTAGTTATCTGTTTTGTACATACTAGTGTATATATGTTAATCCCACTCTCCCAATTCATCCCCCCTCCCCCCACCACTTTCCCCCCTTGGTGTCCCTACATTTGTTCTCTACATCTGTAGTCTCTGTTTCTGCCTTGCAAACCAGTTCATCTGTACCATTTTTCTAGAGTCCACATATATGCGTTAATATACAATATTTGTTTTTCTCTTTCTGACTTACTTCACTCTGTATGACAGTCTCTAGGTCCATCCACATCTCTACAAATGATCCAATTTTGTTCCTTTTTATGGCTGAGTAATATTCCATTGTATATATGTACCACATCTTCTTTATCCACTCGTCTGTCGATGTCTCTGTCTTTTGGATTCATCTCAAGTTGGATGAGCTGGCCTTGCAAAGTTGGGGGCTGGGTTGCATGATTTCTGTTTCTGGCAGATGAGTGAATCCATGATTTGGGGAACCATCTATCTCCCAGGGGTCACAAAAATGGCCTCTGTGTAACGCCTACAGTTCAAACTAGCAACACAAAAGAGAGCCAACGCATGCTGCCACCAATTTGTTTTTAAAATAAAGAATAATGCTCTCAGTCAGCTGGTAGTTTTTTTGTGAAAAATCATCCCATCTGCTGGGTTGTGGCTAGCGTTTCACCAGCTGCTTCATTCTGTTCAGTTTATGTGTCAGGTGCTCAGCAGCTAACTAAATGCTTGACAAACAGGACTCAGCTGTGACACTGTCTCTTTCCATTTCTGACTAATATCTTTTGTTGGAAGTTGTTAGGTACTGTGTAAATGACCAACTGGCAAATAATAAGATCCATAGCTATTCTAGTAAAGCTGTAAGATTACTTTTTCATGGACTTTCAACAAAAATAAATGCAAATTATTTTTCAAGGGTCAGTGTAAGAAGGGTTTTGAGTTAGAAGAGTTAAAAGAATTGCCGTACACACTTTGACACATTGCTTTAAACAAGTGACATCGTCATGATGGCTGCAAACATTTCAAGTTGCCAAAGTATTGATATTTTAATATTGCCTTACAAGGACATGGTGAACCACTTTCCATCATCAAGTAAAGCACATGCACATGAAAGCAAATGAAGTCTCTCCAGGTCTGGGATCTGGGCTCTGCTTGGCACTGAGGATGTGACTACAGATCTTTATGATCTGAGAAACAGAAGTGCCCCTTGGAGGACAGGGCAGATGCCACAGCCTCTCACTCTGGGCTGTGTTTCTTTGGCTCTGATGATGTTTGATGTTTGGCTGGATTAGGTCTCTCCCTTTGGCCAGAATCTCTCCACACATCCCCACATTCCTCATGGAATCCAAGCTAATGAGAGGAAGAAGCATAGGAAACAAGCTCAAAGCTCTGTTTCACACTTTGGGGAATCAGTTTTCTCTTTGGCCCTCATTTCCTTCATCTGTAGAATAGGTTAAAAATACCTATCGTATAGGCAGGTGTGTTTAAGAATTAAAAGCAATATCATGAGTATCAACTTTAATTTTTTTTAATTAATTATTTATTTATTTGTCTGCACCAGGTCTTAGTTGTGGCATGTGGGATCTAGTTCCATGACCAGGGCTCGAACCCGGGCCCCCTGCATTGGGAGTGCCGAGTCTTAACCACTGCACCACCAGGGAAGTCCCAATATCAACTTTATTGTATAGGAGAGGCTCAGATTTTTTCCCCCCCTAATTTCCTTCTCTTAGCTCTTGGGGAACACATTCAGGTAGGATGCCAAACTGAAATCTCTATTTGAAAAACTTCATGGAATTGACCAGGTTAAAATTATTTTAAATGTCACAATCATAAAGCCATCAGTAAAGGCCCTTCCAACTGGGGAGAAAGCTCTGCCCCTCCTCAGTCATTGCACAGACATAGGTGAATCCTGCGAGTACTTCCCACCTACACTGGCCCAAAATAGGACAGCCAGACCCAGCAAATAAAATTCAGGGCACAATACTCGGAACATACTTATATTGAAAAACTATTTGTTTATCTAAAATTCAAATTTTACTGCTATCCTGTATTTTATATGAAAACTCTAGCACAAATTCCTTTACAAATTTTCCACTAGACACATGACTATTTTTGAGCTTCTCCTTGATTTCACTATTCCATATTCTGTCATCTTGATTTTATGTGTATTAAATTCCATCGGTTTATTGTACATGACACCAATTTCTACTAAGAATTTGTCACACTGAAAAAAATTAATGAAATCAAACAACTCTATCTTCTTAAGAAATGCTAAGGTTACCATTCTTGTAAAACTGTGTTTAAATGATCTAAAATAAGACCTCATTTTGGCTTTTGTTTCATTATCTTAAGTAATAAAATAGATTAATTCTGTCAGTCAATATTCTACATCCTATCTGTTCATATTTTACCTCTCCAGCTTGGTTATTATCTGCCTGGTTACAGGTTCTATACTTCCGTTCATCAAATGTTGAGGGTCACATTCCCATCTTCTCCCTATGTCCTTTACCTCCCCCTGTCTCACACAAACTTTAGTTCCAAGAGTTTTAATTTTGTGAAATTGAATTTTTCCCTCCAGGACATAAACAGAGGGAAAGGCTCTACTTAGGAAATATACTGAAGCTTGAAGAGAGACATACTATATGCCCCAGAGTTGCCTGCATCCAGAATTACCCTGAGGTAAGTTGAGGGTTGTGAATCAGAAGGGCTGGGTATTCCAGAGTTACTCTCCCTCTGAGGCCACTGTGGCCCGATGGGAAGGACACTAGATGTGCTATTCAAATCTTTACATTCAGGTTCTTGTCCTGAAATCTAAGAGTTATGTGTTCTTGCAATAATGACTTGATATTCTGAATTTCACTCTTCTTAGCTACGATATAGGAGTAATAATATATCCACAAATAACTGTTCTAAGAAATACGATAGTCAGGAAAATGACTTATAAACTGTAAAGTATTATACCAATATAAGATATTAATTTTACTATATTAAATTATAATTCATTACTCACAGGATAGTGTTAGAAACTTATAGATACATATACTTTCATATATATACATCGATTATATGTATGAAACCTCCTTTGCCTTAAGACAGTGATGTTGTATAGTTGTTTTTAATCACTAGTTGTTTTTAATTCATCTTGAATAAAGAGATCTAAAACATGTCATAGAAGTTTTTTCCATCCATTAGATCAGTAAAATCTGATTTTCAGAAGTGATGTAACAAATGTGAGAATACTACAAAGGATCCCAGAGACTTCGAGAACATTGTTTACTCTTTTAAAGGAAAAAAGAACAACCAGAATAAGGTTTCATTATTTACCAGGCATTAATAATTGATTAATGCTGCTTGACTACCTGCATTACCCTTCACGGGCTACACCACAGAAGCCACGCCTGCATTCAGAGCCTGGCAAAAGGGCACCCACGAGTCTCTCCAATCAGGAGAGACATACAGCTGAGATAGGAGTGAGGCTAGAGTTTCCGTCAATAAGACGGAAACTTTTCTGAGTCTACGTGCTCAGCGCCTCTCTCATTCTGTTTTTGACTCTGTCGTAAAAGAGCCCAGCCAGGGCTGATTATAATTCTGCAGTGAGACGCATGTACTCATCTTGAATCTTTGTCTCAACTGATTAGTGTTTGGTAACCCCTGCATTCTACAGGGAATCATACATTTCAATCCATGCTAGACATAAAATATCTGTTTTGACAGTCTTTGCTTGTACTTAAATAGTACAGATGTTAAGTAATCAAAGAGGGCTTATATAATAAAGTTTGAGGTCTCAGAAGTGCTTTTCTGTCAGTAAGGAGGAAAAGAGGGGAAGGTTTTTTTGGAAAAGATAGATCATAAAATTATAGAACTAGAAGATAACCGGGAGATTGCCTAGACTCAAGCACTCAGTTTACAGATGGAAAAGGAAATACAGGGAGGATAAAAGAAGCTAAAGTGCCTTGCCTAAATTCACATATCTGGTTAAAAACTAGCATTTAGATCTCTTAAATCCCAGTTGATTTTTCTTTCCAGTACAACTTTTAAAGCCTTGCAATTCCTCCCTGCCCCACTCCCTCCCTCCCTTCCTTTCTTTTACTATTACTATTTTTGTTATGATTATTCTTTTATTATTTATTTAGCTTCATAAAGCATAGACTTGAGGTCAGATGGGCTTTGTTCAAATTCTGGCTCTGTCACTTATTACCTGTGGAATCTTAAGTAAGCTGTGCAGCTTCTCTGTAATTCAGTTTTTCAGCTATAAAATGGAGAAAATAACACTATCTCATAGGCATAATAAAGATTAAATGATCAAAGAGTAAAACATATGTAAAGACTCTTTCCTGAGCCTAGCTCAAAAATATTTGTCATTATTATTATGAACCCAGTTTAATTAGTGTAGATTTTAAGAATTAAATTAATCAACTTAAAGTATGCTAAGTGATTCTTTTATCTCACATATTATGATGATTAAAAATCAATACAGAGTTTTCATGGGAAAATATAATTAGATCAAAATTACCAGAATTCAGCTCCAAAGATTGTTGTAAGCGGTGAAAATGAGAAAGGAATCACAGATAGTTGTTTGAGGGGAAACCTGAGAGAAGAACAAATTATTGAGGGAAGATACGGAAGTCATATATATTTTTTCAAGAGAACTGGCGTACAGTACTCAAGTAGATTTGAATCTTGTATCCACCGCTTAAAAATCACGTAGTCTTGGGCAAAATCCTTAACTCTTTGTGTTGGTCTTCTTGTTTCCCCCAGCTTTACTGAGGTGTAATTGACAAATAAAAATTGTAGATACTTAAGGTGTACCGCATGATGATTTGATGGATGTGTACTTGTGAAACGGTCACCCCAATAAAGCTAATGAACACATCCATCGCCTCATATAGTTACAATTTTTTTTTTGGAGTGAGAACACAAGATCTATTCTCTTAGCAAATTTCCAACATGCAAAACCATACTATTAACTATTCTGTGTTGGTGTTCTTATCTATGCCACATGGGATAGCCGTCAGAATTAAATAAGATAACATATATCAACTATGCACAGTAGATAATAGAGATGATAATAATAGGTCAGGTCATAGAGTTGGGATCATTCGTAGCAGAAGCCAGGTTGGCATCTAATGGTGGAGAAAATGACATATTCTTAAAGGCAATATCTAGAAAAAGAGATAATGCTCTAGATGCACATGTATAACAGGTCACCCTGTCCACATTTTAGACCAGGGACTAGCCAACTCCAAATCCTGTCTCTATGACACAGAGATTTAGAATGATTTTTTACACGTTAAGGTAGTTGAAAACAAATCAAATGATGAAAAATATATAATCATATGTGAACGTTGTGCAAAAGTCAAATTTGAGTGTCCATAACTAGAGTTTATTGGACACAGCCATGCTCACTCATTTCATGTTGCTTGTGGCTGCATTTATGTTACAGTGGCAGAGCTGAGTAGTGGCAACTACTGGTCCACAAAGCCAACAGTATTTACTGTCTGGGCTTTTACTGAAATCGTTTGCTAACTCCTGTTTGAGACCAAAAAATCACCTGTGAGAGAATGTACCCCCATCAGACTCAGAATTAGAGACCCCTCTCAGGAATGCACTCAGATGACTTGCAAGTCATATCACAGATGAACACATCAGGACAGAGGAGAACCTTTCCGAAGTCTGCAAGTAAACTGCAGCAGATCAAGAAACAGTTGAGGAGAGTTGTTTATGCCAATGGCTGATCCCAATGTGTGGGAAGGAAGTTGGTAGCATAATGGTCCTTATGAAAGAATGGGGATTCTTTTCAAGAAAAGGTTAACATGTAGGCAAAGGGGGAAATGTTTTCTTAGAAAGGAAATTGGCCTGTCTTCACTATATCCCATAGCTTAGGTTGTTCTCGACCCTCTACACTAGAGGTTGGACTCCCTGGAAGGCAATCAGATCACAGCCCCATAGTTGTGGCCACAGAGGGAGACAGGCCATTCTTGGAAACTCTGCCTGAGAATCTAACACTATGAGATTAAAAATGTCTCTGTGAGAAAAGACAACCTACAGAATGGGAAAGAAAATTTGCAAACCATACATCTGATAAGGGGTTAATATCCAAAATATATAAAGAACTCATAGGACTTAATAGCAAAAACCCCAAATCATCCAGTTAAAAAATGGGCAAAGGACTTAAATAGACATATTTCCAAAGAAGACCAAAAGGTACATGAAAAGATGCTCAACATCACTAATCGTTGGGGAAATGCAAATCAAAACCACGATGAGGTATCACCTCATGCCTGTGAGGACAGCCATTATCAAGAAGACAAGAGATCAAAAATTCTTGCGAGGATGTAGAGAAAAGGGAACTCTTGTGCACTGTTGATGGGAATGTATTAGGTACAGCCACTGCAGAAAACAGCATGGAAGTTCCTCAAAAAATTAAAAACAGAACTGCCATATGATCCAGCAATTCTGCACGTGGGAATATATCTGAAAGAAGTGAAAAATACTATGTTGAAGAGTTATCTGCAAAACCAGGTTCATAGCAACATTATTTACAACAGCCACGACATAGAAGCAACCTAAGTGTCCACTGACAGATGAATGGATACAGAAGTTATGGTATATATAACAATATTATTCAGTCATAAAAACAGGAAATTCTGCCATTTGCAACAACATGGAGAGATCTGAGGACATTATACCAAGTGAAATAAGTCAGAGAAAGACAAACACTGTATGATCTCACTTATGTGTGAAATCTTAAAAAAAAAAATCAAACCTCATAGAAAAAGCGATCAGATTTGTGGTCACCAGAGGAAAGGAGTAGGGGGAGGGAGAAATTGGAAGAATGTGGTCCAAAGTACAGACTTCCAGTTATTAAGATAGATAAGCAGTGCTAGGGATGTAATTTACAACATGGTGACTATAGGCAATACTGCTGTATTGTATATTTGAAAGTTGTTAAGAAAGTAAATCCTAAGAATGCTTATCACGAGGAAAAAATATTTTTTTTTCCATTTTTTGTAGCTATATGAGATAATGGATGTTAACTAAACTTATTGGGGTCATCATTTCATCTAAGTCAAATCATGCTTAAATGTGTACAGTGATGTATGTCAATTAAATCTCAATAAAACTGGGGGGAAAAGCTCATGTGAGGGATTGGTTGCCCTAAATTAAAAAATGTGCATGGATTAGAGACAAAAGATCCCATATCACCTCAACAGACCATGCATCCCTCTCTCTTCCACATACGCTGTTCTATACTAGTTACCCCAATGCTGTGTGAACTTTCCCTTCCCAACACGTTTGCTCCATCTGTTTCCTCAGTCGGATTTTTCATCCTTTGTTATAGAAATCATTTACAGCTTTCAAAACCCTATCGATTGCCTCCTTTTGGAGAAAATTCTTCCTGTCTGGCAGTTAGAATTGTTCCTTCCTTCTTCTGTCTTGCCACACTTCTCTAGATGCACCGCTGTTTCATTCTTTCTTCTATTCCTCTTGTTTCAATGGCTCATGTGCATGGCTGCACCCATTATTGGGCCATAAACTCCTTAAGGACAAGATCAGGGGCTGCTGTTTGCTGCCCCCGACCCCCCCACCGCCCTTAAACTCAGTATTTTGAGCATGATGGAGGCATAATGAATAGCAGTTAAAGGGAACTGCTGAAGTCATTTCTTCCCTTTCTTTTTCTCCCTTTCTCCAAGGTGGAGATGTCCTCAAAAAACTGGCAGGGAAATTAATGAGTACTATTAAAAATCAAGGTGTGCTGAATTGGATCAAAGGTCAATAGAATCCCAAGTCTTCACATATTAAAATATTGTGCAATTAACCCTAAATAATTCTCACTATGTAAAGCACAAGTAACACACATTGAACTAGTCATTAAACATGAATATAGAAAAAAATGTTCTCTTCTGAATAGCTGATTAGTTTCTTAGAGCAGTAAACTTGGGGACTTTTTTTTAGTTATTTGTTGGAAAAATCAGCTTTTTCAGGGATAGACACTTAATTAGCTACAGCAGGTGATTAACTCCAAGAAAATAACAAGTTGATCCTGTGAGCCGAACCATTGCTTGCACAGATTATATTTAGCATTTCATGTGTTTAATTGAACTCGGAAGTAGAACCAGAACAGGACGGATATAAAAGCAAAAAAACCATCATATTTGGCAGAGTCAACAGCACCTTTAAATCTCATCCTCTTAAACTCAGAAACATTAGCAACCCCCCAGCCCCTCCCCGCAATCGCCTAATACCTTTTAACGTCAAAATGAAGGGTCACATTTAAGAGCCTGCTTTTGATGCAAGCAGATCTTTACGACTAAATTCTAAGTAGTCGGTCACATAGAAATCACTCAGGAGAAAACAGAAAGCGACCAGAGTTATAAAAAAGAAATGTGTGTGGATGTGTGAAATGAAGCTGGCAGGTACCTCATCCTTCGGTTTCAGTCTGAGGGATGTCCATCAATTTTATGAGTCACATGGAGAGCAGAGCCTGTTAGGATAATAAATGAATAACCCCCATTTTTAAGGGCATGCTTTATGTTTTATATAATAAAGCAGAACCAAGTAGAACATTATTTGCTCAATTTGCCTGAGACCAAAATACAGTAGGAATCAGTTACCTGGGTAAGCCCCAGAGAGTGGTACCCATTGGGTCTGTGAAGGGGTCCAGTCATAGATGGTTGCATTTTCACATCCTTAAAGCAACAAATATTTATGACCAAGACCATTTTGTGTTGCTTCGTGAATTTTTTTTTTTGCTAGAGGTACATGAGTGAGAAGTCATTTTTTCCTCTCTCAAAGAGAGAAATATGTTATGTAAAATAAGACTGGGAAAAAGGCTTTCACTTGGCAAGGAATTAAAGCTGGCTATGTCCTTCTTAGTCTTTCTCCACATTTTATAAATGTCCTTGTATTTTTTTTTTGTTAATTACTTGATTATGAAGTCTTTTCAAAAATCAAATACTTTACATGGCTAAGTAGTAAAAGTTTAATTTAAAAGCATCAGACCATGACATAGTTTTAACTTAAAATGAGCCTCCTGGGCTAAGTAAATTCTGCTTTTTTTCTGGGTCACAAACTATCATAGACTTTCCTATTTAAAAACATAACTTCGGGCCACATCTAAAATTCTTTCATTTTCTCTCTCTCTCCTCCTTAGAGCTAAGTATCTAACTTGAAATTTTTAAACTTTAGCTCCTATTAAGGAATCCAATTTGAGGATAGACGCTCTTTCTCCTTTTGGGATGTATGTGCCGCAGGGTTCAGAGATGATAGAAAGCACTGAATATTGAGAAAGTGGAGCTGGAGGAGGGCTCCTCCAGGGCTCAGCGATTCCTTATTCATATCTGTCTTTGCCCAGTACTGAGCACAGTGCCTTTTATGTAATGACAACTCAGGAAATATTTGTGGAATAAAAAAAAAAAAATAGGAATTGGGGCATGTGCTGTTTATTAGTTGTGTGGCCTTGGGCCACACACTTAACCTCTTGGACTTCAATTTTGATTTGTTTTTTTAATCTGTGAATTGCTGATCTTTGAATTACATGGTCTGTTAAATTCCTCTAAGTTTCAGCATTCTGTAATTCCATAATAACTTGGCCTTAACAGAAAAGAAATGACTGTTGAAGTGGCAAAAACACACAAAAGCCTCAATGGGAAGATTTCTTTTTTTAGACAATTATAGAATCTCGTCTCCCCAAGCATCAATACATAGCTGCCTGGACCTTGATGGACCACCTATGAGCTCTCCACTCATTTACTTAGAGGAAAATTCATAGAAAGCTGTATCTTGAGGTCGGTTATCTTTGGTAACTTTCAAAATGAATATTTTGATTAAACAGGAAAGTAGTATCTTGGTAAATGAATATTACTGTGCAGGTCAGCCTTAAATAACAAGCAAGAAACGAGTGGACCTTTATTTTTATGATTGCTAAATCACACGGAGCTTAAGTCAACCTAAAATCAGGCAGCAAGAGGACAAGTAAGTCTGAACACTTGGTTAGCAGACCTAAACAAGATTATATTCTAATCATCCAAGGAATTCTCAAAGGCAGATCAAGCTTCTGTCAGCCACCCCTCACATACTCAAGTTCCTGAAAGTAATTAAAAAGTAAAATATTTTCATTTTAATAAAGCTGTAATTTGTACTGGTCACTAAAATTACCCACAGTCAATTACACAAGCACCCATAATGATTTTTTTGTTTTTTGGCCTTCCTTTGTCATCATTTAAAGGCATGAAATGAATTCTATCTCATTTTATCTTTACAAGGATATTTTGAGACTAATTAAAATAATATGAGGGAGACATAATAAGAATAAAAATTAAAACTATCATATTACTTTTTTAGTTCTTATTCTCTGCCATACTAGGCATGGTAGAGGTATTACCTGTAATTCCTATGACAACCCTGAATGATAGGATGACTTTTCCCCCTATTTATTATAAAACTGAGTTTCTGAGAGCTTAGTCCATTCATAAGTTATGTAATCAGTAAGTTCTAGAGTCATGATTTGGGTAAGGTCTGTAGGGCTGCAAACTCAATACACATTATAACTTTATTAACATGAAAATCAATTCCCTGGGCAACTAGAATACAATCTCCTTTAGGTCTGCACACCAAGGGTTCAGACATATTGGTCCTCTTCAGAAGCTAAAAGCAAGCAGCCAACATTTAAACGTTTTTTGGAAATCTTTATTTTTCTTCATTATTTCACGAGAGAGTAAAAGGAAAGGTAAGCTCATTGCATTGAGCAAGTGGATGAAACAACAAAGGCTGAAAAAATTGGAAGAAAGAATTAAGTGACCAGAATTTTGAGCCTTGATCTCAGAAAACACAACGATCACGCTCAGTTTCTACATAACTGGGTGCTGAAGGTGTCAGATTAACGCCAGATACTCCAACACCGCAAATGACAGATTTTGAAGTAAATATCTCAAAATGTCTAGATGCTTAACATCTATGTAATACAACTAAAGTTATACAATGAAACTCATTTCCCCCCCTAATATTTTAATGTTTAATGCCACCACTTTCTGAGTTTGAGTTCTCAGATTCAGGACTTCAGTCCGGTGTGGGCTGAACTTCGTCCTTCTCAGCTGCCCTTGAACTTCATCCACGTGGCTCTGCTGTGCAGACCCTCCTAGGTTGAAAACTGGCACTGCACTGCCTGCGGCTTATTTTCACTTCCCTTTGAATCATGTGATGAATGTCTTGAAGTGCGGCCAGAGGGGAGGATGGATGCAGCCTTTGAGTGGGAGCTTTTTTCTGTCGCTTTAGATGGGGAGCTGTACTATCAAAAGAGAGAAAAGACGCTTTTATGGCTGAGAGAGGCCAATAAATGGTGAAGCTAATTTGAAGCTGTGCTGCTGATTAGAAATAAAATAAGCGAAGCAGGAGAGAAATCAACGCTCTTTACTTTATGGACCAGGGCTCTGCCAGAGGGGGTGTATCCGAAGTCTCCTTACAATAATGATGAAGGGACTGCAATTTTGCTCTTAGCTTTTAAATGAAACCTCCTTGTGGCCTAATCTGTGTCGGCTACTTGATCCTTCTCTTTCCAGGGCTTTCAGTGATGACACCCTCCAATTACGTGGCTTCTCTCTGTAGTGTTCTCAAAAACCATTTGAGACTTCAGTGTTGGGAATCTCTCTCATTAGAGGGTTAGCTCAACATAGAAGGTTTCTGTAACCTTTACCATTTGAAATTTAGCCCTTGGATTCTTGTGACCAGTCATGTTCAATTCATTTTTTAAAATGGAATTCATTCAATTCCGTTTCACTCAAGTTCCTAGTAGAGGATATTAGTACTGTGAAATATATCAATGGCAATAATTCTCAAGCACATTATGCTTTTTCTCATATCTTTTTTTTGGTTTCTAGAGAGTGAGTTAAACTCACAAATGTGCCTTCACTCTCCAAATCCCATTTTAATGTCCCAAGACACATTAGGGCAAAAATAATCTATCATTAAGTCTTAGGCGAGAAGAAAGGCCATCATCAGTAGGTCCCAGTCTCTGAGGCATCGTGGTTTCAGATGAAGCCATTGTGACTTCCTGGGGGGAGATGCCAGTGAGGGGTTCTCACCACATAATTCAGCACTGGCAAAGGCGGGGTGGGGTGGGGGGGTGCCTTCCTAAGAATTTAGACAACGTATTTCCTGAGGGGGTCATGAGACCCTCCAAGTGATAAGTAGAAGGACCCCAGTGTGTTCCTGGCAGGTTAGGTCAAAATAAGGATTTGGAGGTTCTTTCTGATGACTTCTGTGGGACAGATAGGGGAGGCAGGATTCCAGTGCTGCCCCTCAAACGCCTGACCCCCTGTGTTCAATCCAAGGCTAATCCAGAAGCTGCTGTGCAGGGACTGGGCAGGTGGAATTAGTGTCACTAAATCAACGGACCCAGAACTGGGGAGATTATTCTAGAAGCCCCAGGTGGGCCCAGTGGGATCACATGAGTTGCTTATTAGCAGAAAAGCCAGTCAGAGGACTGCAGGGGGAGAGAGAGCAGGAGAGACAACAAGTGTGCAGGAGACTTGGCCAGTGCTGCTGGGTTGGAAGCGGCAGGAAGGTGGCCCCAGCCAAGGAATGCGGGTGTCCTCTACACACTGAGAGCCAACAAGAGACCTCAGTCCTGCAACCCTGTGGCACTGGATTCTGCCAACAGCCCAGGTGAGCTTGGAAGCAGATCCATCCCCAGACGCCCCAGCGAGGGACACAGCCCTCCCACCACCTGTGAGCCAAGGGCATAGCCAGCTGTGGACTTCTGGCCTCAGACTCTGAGATAAGAAATGGGTGTTATTTTAGGCTGATAAGTTCTTGATTCTTACAGGGGTGACAGAAGGTAAACCCAGCAATTGATACACGCTTTGTCACCTCCGTGTCCCTCCACTCTGATGATGTACTGAGTAACGTGGAAGATTTGCCGCAGGGAACACCTGACGTGGGCAACAGAGCCCTAAGGAGAAGGGTACGGCGCTCTGGTAATATACGTACCTGTGACAACAGACCTGGAGGGGAAAATGAAACAAACATACAAAATACCCTAGCAGTTATTAAGGGGATACCCTAGCAGTGTATCCCCTTAATAACGAACCTTCTTAATCTTTGTCTAGCTCCTCTTGGGAGCTATAGTTCTAACCAAGCACAGACATCCCTAGAGTTCTCTCTGCTACCCACAAGAAGTGATGGAGGAGGGAAGGGTGGGCATGATGGGGAGGAGCTGGAAAGCAATGATTAAAGGGTTTGGGGAACATGACTTGAACTCCACTCACAGCAGCTGGACTCATCATGCCCCCAGGACTGACCTGGTGGTGATGGCTTTAGAGAGGAAGTGGGATGTTTGGGCTGAAAGGCCCACCAGTTGCCCACTTTACTATATTCAAGATGATTCCTACCTGCCTTCTGGAGTACAGTGGGAGTGTCACTAGAGGGCAATGGTCACTTTACACAATTCCTGCTGGGGTCCACAAGAGCTACAGATGCTAGTCAGCCTAGGCCCATGTTTCTCAAACTTTGAAGGGCATGTGCACTGCGACCCCATTTCAGTATCTAAACAAACCACCATTTATGTGAATGTAAAAATCCTTCTATCTCCTAGAGGCTTTTAGAAGTTTCCTTGGTCTCACACTCTACATCCTGATTAGGATGTAGGATGAGGGTGGAGAATTCATTTCTAGCAAGCTCCCATGTGATGCCAATGGTGAAAGTCCAAGGAACACACTTTGAGCTGCCACTGGCCTAGACTATTACTTAGAAATGAGAAAAACAAGCACGGAGTATATGAAGGGAGCCAGCTGCTTGAAAAATTTGGACAAATATGCGAAGTCAGAGAACAAGTCCTCTACTAAAGAAGTAATGGCGAAAGAGAACAGAATAGAAAAAATAACCATCATTATTCACCATGATATTTAAGAGGCTTTTTATTGATAATGTAACACCTTATGTGAAAGAAGCAGCTGAAGAGGAGAAATATTTTGAAATTAAGAAAACATGATTGCTAGAAAAAAATGATTCTACTCATTGAGGGGAAGAAAAACCATTTTTCTAATTTCAGTTTAGTTGAACTAGAAGACTAATTCAAGGAATACTCTTAGAAGGCAGAATAAAAGATAATAGAGATATTTTGAGATGAATGACAAACAATAAACTCTGAGGAATTGAGCTAGGCATACCAAAATCTACATGGTAGTTTTATCCAGAAAGAGAGTGAATAAAGGAAACACTACAGTTAAAGAAAATTGAATTTCCTAAATTGAAGGAAGAAAATGAGTCAGATCTTAAAGATTCTTCTAATCCCAGTTAAAAGTAATAAAGGAAATATTGTTTCCAGGTGCAATTCCAGTTATTACACGTTATTATTTCCAGGGGCAATTTCTAAATTCTAAGATTAAAGAAAAAATTCGAAACGCTTTCAAATCAAGATGGCAAAAACAAAACGAAACAAAACAAAAACCCCAAGAAAACAAAACCCCCCAAAACCCAGGCCATCCGCATTCAAAAGAGAATCAACCAGGTGTCAGATTTCTCATCCCTAAAACTAAATTCTAGAAAGCAATAGAATATTTACATGGATGTCTGAGGCAAGTGAACTGTGACTGCATTTCAATATCCAAACAAACTCTCATTCATGTGAACGCAAAGGAAAGTTAAATTTGGTCATGCAAGGATTCAGAAACATCATTCATTCATCTATTTTTTTTTTTAAACGCTTGAGGTATTGCAAACGAATTGGAAAACAAGAGCTCAAGAAAAGAGGGAGAAACAGTGGTGAGCTATAAACACATATGATTTATGGTTAAGCCCAATTATGGCTGATTTTGTACGTTCAAGTTCAATATATTAAGAATGATTTCTGAAAACGAGAGTTGTAAAATAAAAGTGCTAAAACTGAGAATACAAAATTCCAGTTGTTCAAATAAAAATCAACAAAACTTGAGTATGTGGGAAGTGGGCAGTGGTTAAAAATTTGAGCTTAAATGATTATAGCCTGGGAGGTAAAAGAGTGTGAGTACTATTTAATTCTTTATGCTGACAGGTAAATAGATATATTCAAATGTTTGTAAAAAAATATAACGAAAGTCATTAGTAGAATGCAAAGAGGAACTTTGAAATTACATGAAAATAATGATATTCATTTATTCATTCATACTATACATAGCTCTTGAGTGCACTGCATTCCATGTGCTGTATTTTATGGTGAGCAAGCCAGGTGTGGTCCCTGTCCTCAAGAAGGTTACCGTCTAGCATGAGCAAAGGCATGGATTAGTAGCTGATTTTGGTCATCGTTGGCCATCTTTGTCAGGATGCTGATAAAACAAAAATGAGCTCAGAAAAGAACTGGCTGGTTGGTAGGAAGAAAGAGAATTGAGAGAGTCGGCTTAGAGACTTGAGAGAGAATTGAGTTTGGGGATTTGCAGGATGGAACCCGACCCTTTAAAAGATAAAGTTGTGATGATCTTTGAGGTGATACTCTTACAGCAGGTTATGACAACAAGGGCATGGCTGCCACCCCCACCGTGAAAATCGTTGACTCAGAGCAATAGCCCAGTTAAGGCATGGTACGCAAACCCCTGCAATTGGGGAAAATGGCTTTCCCATCGAAACGGGATATTTCTACCAACCCCAGTTGTGTCCAGAGCGAAAGAGACAAGAGACTTGGGGTGTGAGAAAGCAGAAGTGGCAAATAGGGGTATAGTGAGAAGAGAAATGTGGGTGTGCCAAGAAGTCAGCTAGATTTTTGGGAAGATGTGTACTGTCAGATGGATTCCCTAGCCAAGCACCAAAAGGGACGTGAGTGAGACTTCAGGATGGAGAATTGTGGCTGGGCAGGCAGGGGCATATTCTCTGATGTGCACTTCAGATTGAAGCCAAGGAGAATAATATCAATGGAAGAACCTCTCAGAGGGTTTTAGAAAATTATGGGTAAGGGAGTCCCTCAGAGACATGAGAATCAGCCTAGTAAGGGAACCTTCTCTCCCCAGGTAGGGAACCCTCACAGTAACTGCCAGGTGGGATCCCAGAATTGCCATGTGGTGTATCTGCTATTCCTCCCCTTGCTGAGTGGGAATCTTTTCCTGTTCCACAATTTCATTCTGGGTGGGTACGTGATGGTGTGGGAGGTAGGCAGGTAAGTTATGTCTTCAGTTCATAGATCTCTGGGGGAAAAGAAGCCACATCCAGGCCTGATGTAGAAACTGCCACATTCCTCTCTGATACAGAAACAAAGGTGCATCACCTGGAGATCCTGGACCCAGAGCTGGTCTTCTGACTGGTGGGACTTTGGGGTTGTCTCCCTCAGGGAGGGGTGACTACCTATGACACAGGGAAGGGAGGGGGCCGTGTGAGTCATCAGCGCTGTCCACTGAGTATTTCCAGTTCTCCATCCCTGTTGGCTGGGGGCAGGACTGCATTTCTCTGCCCTTTGCAGCTATTTCAATCACCCTGGCCTTCTTCTAGCTCCTCTGATGTACTTCCTTTCTCCTCATTACAAGGCTTCTGCTGAATACGGTACCCACAGCGATGCTACTGAAATGTAATTCAGATCACACACGTCTGGAAAACACAAACCTCTTAACAGACCTGAAAGCTCTGGATCTGGGAACTGATCCAGCCTCACCTTGAACCCCTCTCCCCTCCTCCAGGTCCACACTAGGCTTCACAGGGGCGGCATTTCTACTGCCAAGCTTGTTCCTGTTTCCAGGACACTGTGCTTCCTTTTGCCTCGAGACTCTTGTTCAGATGGTCAAATATCTGGATCTATCTCTTCATCCAGGTACCAGGTAATGTAGTGGCTCCTTGAAGAGAGAAGCTGACCCGACCACCGTCTGAAATGGCCCCATCACACCCTTCTAGGCTCACCATCCTATTTCACTCCCTTCATACTGCATCTTCCTGTCTGAAATGATTATTTTATTGGTTGCTTATGTGCCCAGCTTTCTTCCAGACAAAGAGAAGATCCTGTAGGGCCTTGTCTGGTTGATTCTATCTTGAATCCTCTGAGCCTGGACCAGTGCTGGACACCTCGTAGGCACTCAATCAATATTAGCTGAATGAATCAATGGTTTACTGTATCAGGCAGAAACAACCACCAGGGTATCTCAGGAGCTTAGTGCAACAAAGCTTATCAGCCTTGCAAGCTACACGTTCATTCCAGGTACATGGAAGTTTCTGTTCCAGGTTCTCTATTGACTGTGAAACCACAAATACACTGACAACCATGGCAGAAAGAAAAAGAATGGCAAACTACATTATGGTTCTTCACAATTCCACCCCAAAATGACCCTGGTCCTTCCTGATCATATTTCACTAGCCAAAGGATCACTTGGCCAGATTCAACTTCATAGGGATGGGAAAGAACAGTCCTACAAGGTGTCAGGAAAAAATACTTGGAAATGTTTGGTAATTAGCAATAATGATTGCTGCATAGGAATGGATACTGTTTAGTCTGCGTTTGACAAAGTGCTTCTCCCTTCCATTCAGAGCTCAGCTGGTATGTTCTATCCACAGTAAAGCAGTTTTGTTTTGTTTTTTCCCTTAAGGCCTTGGCTTCTCAAATTTAACATGAATGTGAATCACCTGGGGGGGGTCTTACTAAAACGCAGGTCTGGGTGGGGCCTGACCTCCTTCTTTCTTAACTAGCTCCCAGGTGGTGCGAATGCTCCTGGTTTGCAGACCTCACTCTGAGTAGCCGGGTTTCAGAAGTCTCTGGATGCCTCAGTTATACCCTCTCAAATAACCGGGAATCCTTCTTTACAGCATTTCTCTTGGTTTGTAATTAGAACTTTATTTGCATGATTATTCGAGCACCTACTTCTCCCCCAGACTCTGAGCTCCATGACGTCAGGGACTACCCATCACCTCCCTGTGATGAAGATGCGTGATAAATATTAGCGGGGCTTAAAAACTGCTGCATTACTAGATTTCTAGGGATTGTCCATATTTCTAGGTAAGTCCCAGAAGTGTGGGAACTTTGCTGAAGCTTGGCAGTTAGTGGCCCTGCAATCAGCATGCACTCTTTGGAAGCTGCTAAGGTCTGAATATATACGTCCCCCAAATTCTACATGTTGAAACCTAATGCCCTAACGTGATGATGTTTGGAGGTGGGGCTTTGGGGAGGTCATGAGGGTGGTGCCCTCGTGAGGGATTAGTGCCCTTATAAAAGACACCTGGGAAAGCTCCCAGCACTTTTCCACCATGTTAAGACACAGTGAGACATCGTCTGTGTGCAACCCAGATGAAGAGGGTCTTCACCGGAACCCGACCACCGTGCTGGCACCATGACCTTGGACTTCCAGCCTTCAAAACTGTGAGCAATACATTGCTATTGTTTATAAGCCGCCTAGTGTGTGGTGTTTGTTATAGTAGCCTGAATGGAGTAAGGAGGTACTTTTTGGCCAAGGGTACTCCTTGGAGCCCTACCTATATAGTGGATGTGTATTAGCATATATTTATAAGGACTGTTCCTTTTGGTACTTGGGCACTAAAATGTCACAATCATCAGCTAAGCTATTTGGTGAAAGCAGTCACTGGTCTGCGAATGCAGCTGGGTTCTCATCTTTTACACTCCTAAGGTTCATCTGGTTGTTTTAAGTGTTGTCAGTTTATTCACTGTACAAAAGTCAGACTTCTCCAGGGAGATGGGACCAATAGGATGTGTGTATGTATATACAAGAGAGAGAGATTTATTTTAAGGCATTGGCTCATGCAATTGTGGAGGCTTGGTGAGTCCACAGTCTGATGGGGGAGATGGGCAGTCTGGAGACTCAGGTAAGGGTGGCAGCCAGTCTGCTGTGAGGACTCTTTCTTGCTCATGGAAAGTCAGTCTTTGTTCTAGAACCTCAACTAATTGGATGAGGTCCAACGACGTTACAAGGGCAATCTGCTTTACTCACAGTCCACAGATTTAAATGTTAACCTCACCCAAAAAACACCGTTACAGAAACATCTAGAATAATGTTTGACTAAATGTCTTGGCATGATGGCCTGGCCAAGCTGACCCATAAAATTAGCCATCACACCTTTCACCTACTTAAGAATGATTCAAATCTCCCTGGTAACAATAGCTACCTTAATAAACCAGTTTTGAAATCTCTGAAGTAGGTCAGTTTCATATTCATTTGTGATTTGCATTCATTTAGCACCATTATTAGGACTTATTTTAGACAGCCAGAGCTGGCTCGGAGGGAAGAGGATAAGCTGATTACCGCCTCATTTTATGTAATGTCCACATTTTTCTTCCTTCCTCTCGAGCGCCTTTTAATTTTTTGCTATAATTTATAGCATGATAATTAGGAGTTCTGATGATATACTTGAGCACAACGTATGCTTTTGGGTAAGTGGAGCCGTAACTGGACCAGGAACTTTGGGTCCCGTCGGTTTCTTTCACGTGACTTTGCAAGGTCCACGTGCTCTGCTTTGGTACCTGAATGACGAGCAGCTGCTTGAACTCAGGCCAAACCTGCAAAGGGCAAGCCGCTGAGAAAAGCTTGTGAAAGTAGGGACAGGGGCAACTCCTGCTTCTTCAGTGAGAGCACTTCTCCCTCTGGCTCTGAGTTTTCCCTCCTTGAGGTCCACATTTCAGGTGACAGCTGTGAGGAGAAACGCTAATGATCATGGAAGGGCGGCAAACTTGATGCCTTTGGGCTCTGGAGGGAGATGAAACACATGCCTGCTTGTGTGATGCTTCAGTTCTGTGACCTGATGGACGCATTGTCCAGTATTAACTCTGCAGGATGTTCTAGTGGGCCTTTCTGTCACAGGACACCCAGGGTGAGAGGGTGGTGTCCGTGCTGGGGATCAGTGATTATGAAAGAGTAGACGCAGTGGTTTTCAGAATCCCCAAACACTACAGCTTTACTTTGTTTAGGTGTAAACCAACTCTGTGATCTCTCCTGAGCGAACAAAACTGGCTTTTGAACAAACAACATGCTGCCCATTCCTGAATACATTGAGAGGAAACAAGAAAAGGAAGGTTGGGGCTTCAGGAGCTGGAGACAGACTTAGCCCAGGGGTGAGGTTCACGGGCTTTGTGTATCATCAGGAAACGATCAGAGAAGCAGAGCCAGGTCGAGAAATACGGATATAGATTTAGATTTAGAAACGTGTGCAAGGAATTGGCCCGTGCAGTTGTGAGGGCTGGTGACAAAAGTCCAAAATCTGCAGGGCAGTCATCAGGAAGGGCAGGCTGGGCTCCGGGAGAGGAGTGGACGCTCTTGTCCACAGATGGAATTTCTTCTCCAGGGAAGCCTTGCTCTATTAAGGGCTTTGGACTGATTGAGTCAGACCCGCCCAGATTATCTGAGACAACCACCTGGACTTAACATCACTTCATTAAGGGCTGGCATCGCATCTACACAATACCTTCACAGCAGCATCTTAGATTAGTGCCGGCTGCTGCATAATTGAGGACTGTGGCCCAGCCAAGTTGACACATCAGAAATAATCAGCGTTCAGAAAGCCCAACACTTAAAGATGCAAATCTGTTTGAGATTTATGCCTCGGGCTCCTTCCTTTGTGAACTGAAAAAATCATAGTGTCTACTTCATTGGATTTTTGTGTGGATGGGATGGGATTAAATTATCTAATACATCTATGCTGTTTACAATAGCCTGGCACAAAAGAGCATTCAATAAATATTTGGCATTGTTATTTGTTAAATGGTGTATACTTTTCCAATCATTCTCATCTTAATTATTGAATTTCATGGTCCTATCAACTCTTCTAAGCATGAGTTGTTTGGTTTTGTTTTAGAAGATGAAAAACAAGCAGAGAGAATTTAAACGATTTGTCACCAGTGTATCTGCTGGAGGTCATGCAACCAGGGCTGGAAACCATGTTTGTTCTATTCTGGTGCTGTTGGTAGCTAAGATGTCTGAGTCACCTTGGGTGTTTCTGCCATTACCAACATGAGGTTTTTCAGAATTTTAAACCATTTCTACATAAACCAAAAAAAAAAAACATGGTTAGTTACCTATATTACAAAACCCAAGGTTTAGCTGGAGTCACCCCATCTTTTTAGATTTCAATGCAATTTGATTCAAACATCCATCAACATACGGTGGAGGGCTCGGTGCCCTTCTGTTATTATTGGAGATTCTCGGGAGGCCATTCGTGGCTTTGATGTTCCCCTCCCCAAGTCCTTTTTCCATGTCAGAGTCTGAAATGCAGTCCCTTTCCCTGCTGCCAGCCAAGGCACATCTGAGTGCAGCCCATTTTGTGGAATGGTAGCAAAGTGCTTTTCTACAACAGTCAGGCCACAGTTTCCCCAAACCCCACTTCCCATAGACATGAGTCTGGCACTCTTTCCTCAGACTCTCCCCGTCACATGAGGCCTTGACGTCCCCCTCCTCCTCTGCCCACCTCTCTTGCTGCTAATGCACACCCTTATGTTCCAGTTACTTGTTTTGTAGGGTTGTGAGCATGTCTTGGAGGGAGGTGACAGAGAGGTGCTAGGAGTGCGTTTGTTACTGACCCAGGTTCTTGGACTCTTTCATCAATAGAAATTGATGAGGCCAGGTGAGAAATTCAGGCAAGGCTTGACTTTACTGGGACTCATGCTGCAGGGAAAACAAGGACTAGGTGCCCTCGTTCACTCTCTGAGGGGGGCGAGCTGGTCCCTTAGATGGGGTGAGGGTGGGGGTGGAATGGTGGGTCCCGCTGGAGGGGCGGCTTAGGTGGTTTGCTCACCCTTTGGTGGTGCTGTGTGCAGGGGACGTGCACAGTACCCTGCTTTTGCTTCCAACACCTCAGAGGCGGCAGTTGGATTTTTGGTCTTTTTGTAGCTTATTGCCCATAATTTGCCCAGCTGCATATGCACAGTTATTTTTGGTACCGTTATCGCTTCTTTGTATCTATTGCTCCATGTTTGTCCAGGTACAAGCACAACAGCAAAGGGTCCCAGGTCCCAGCCTCTCGAGTTCACTTCTTCCCATCCATATATACCCCAAATTGCCTAATGGTGTATTTTCTAAGCAAAGCCAGTTCTCCTCCCAAAGAAACTTAAAAACAAAACAAAAAAACCCCTTCTATTCTAATAAGAGATTCGTTTTTAGACAATACCTGTATTAAGATATGGATGTTTCCACTATGCCTTTCAAAAGCAAAAAACAAACCACTCACAAAGAATTATTGGTTAAAAAAAATCCTAACATCTACGGGCTTATTTTACTTCCTGCTTCTCCCCTTCACTGACCTTTAGAAGATGAAATTCCTCTACGCTGTGTAATCGCTATTCTGTGGAATTGTCATTAATTATCAGGAGACACAAACAGACCCCTCCCAGGGTGGATTATGTGTGGCCATGGCATAATGACTGACCCTAATCCCGGACAAGACTGTTGCCAGGTATCGGGACAGTAACTTGTGTGTGTGTGTTTCAAGAAGGTATCCTAAAGTTTGAAGAAGTGGAAAGGAAAGCCTTAGTGCCAGCGGACCTGGGTGGCCTGTCAGCTCACGGTTAACAAATCCACAGGAAAATCGGCTATGGCCTCAGTCTTTACTCCTTTCTCTCTTTTTCTCTTCTTTAATGAAAGGAGGTTATTACAATTTTTTCACATAATAAACCTTGAAACCAAATTCTTTACCTTGTGCTCATAACAGAGCAGAGAGGAAAAAAAATAATGTTTTTATTTCACTCAATGAAACTATGTTATGGATCTATCTGCTCTTGTAAGTACCTCCTGTGGAGCAAATACATTTCCTCTCCACTCACTACAGTGCAAAATCACACCTGCTCAAGTGTTCAAAAGGCGAAATAGGTGCATGCTTGGCACACATTCATTAGAATTAGAGTGAAACTCTGAGGAATGCTTAGGTCCTCAGGCTTGACCTTCAGATTGCTTATTTAAGAAAACTAATAGTTCATTGGTCACTTCAGTGGCCCATCTGGACTAATCAGCTTAGTAAAGTGGTAAAATACTTGCCTTCCTTTTAGAGACAGGGCGCCCTTTCATTGAATGCAAGGTGCAGAGTGATGCTTACACAGCTGGGAGGCTGTGTCTAGGAGGGGGATGCCTGTGAATCTCATCTGCTCTCTGAACCACTCATCCACTTCACGAGGGTCATGAGTGTGGATATTACTTGCTCAGTTTCCATGAAGGAAAAGACTCAATGCAATTACATGGTGCGTTTTAATACTGTGTGTCCTATCACATGTTTTTGACTAATGGCTAATAAATCCACAGTAAAATCAGCAAATGGTTACAATCCTTTCTTTTTTTTCTCCTTCCTCCTCCTCTTCTTTAATGAAAGGAGTTAATTGCAATTATTTCATTTAGTGAAATTTGAAACCAAATTCTCTACCCAACAGGAAAAAAATGCAGATGATGACACATCTTCCAAGAGTTGTTTGATAAGAATAAAATGTTCTGAAAATGTGTGTTGAAAAACGGGATTTCCTAGACAAGCTTTGGAGATTAAATTTGTGTCCAAGAAAATATAACTCTAAAATTATGATGCAGAAGATTTGACACATATTTGGGATATTATTTTTGAAGCTGCCTCTTTTTATAGGGAGGAAATAAAACATATGTTTACGTGCTTTGGGGCAGAAGACATAGTGTAGTGTCAGCTCTGCCCTTTATAAGCTGTGTAACCTTGAACAAGTTACCCACTCTAAGTCTGATCTATAAAAAGAGGATAATAAATGTGCTTAATCAAAGGATGGATGTGAGGACTAGGGATCAGGTAAAGTGCTTATTATAGTTCCTGATGGATAGTAGGCACTAAATAAATGCTCACTCGTAATATTCTGATGAGAATAACTTAAAGTAGAAAGGGTCATTAGATTTGATGGCTGTGAGGGTGACTCAAATTAATAAGTATGAAGTAGCCTTAGGGCTGTTAAGGAGTCACTGTCTTAGACACACATGCACAGGTGCGAGTGCACACACATGCACAGACATACACATGTAAACGACAACCCTGAAACCTACCAAGGTAGTTGGAACTACTTAAGGGTTTTTGAAGCTAAAGGAAAGGAAATGATTTCTGATAGTATTAAATAAAAACAATTTTTTCTTCAAATTCCTATTGTTCAAATCAGATATAAAAACCTACAATCTGCAATTTACTTGTTATAGATTTGTAATGACAGTCATAGCATTATGAAGATAGGCTCTTAAACTTAGGCTCCCCAAGTTCAAGCTCTGCCCCTTACTAGCTGTTTTACACCGGCAAATTGCTTAAGCTTTCAATATCTTATTTTCCTCATCTGTAAAATGGGTATAATTATAGTATCTACTCTATAGAGTCATTATGACAATTAAGTGGTTACCAACTATAAAGCACTTAAAACAGTAAAATATTCAATAAATGTTATTATTATTTTGTTACTTTTGCTTCACTATCGTAAGCCAGAGAAGGAAAAAATGTGATTTTTATTCCCAACTTTCCTTCAGACATAACATGATTGAAAGGTTTGCTTGTTTTCCGAAAGTCAGTGACAGCACTGCTTGACATAGTTGGCTGCTCAGCAGAGTCAGACAGTAGTGACAGCTCACACTTGTGGGAAGTTCAGCCTGCAGTTCAGAATATTTGATTGCCATATTGCCCACAGAATTTCTAAAGTTCCAAATGGCTGACACAGAAGACTCTGCAAGGGAAATTGATCAGGGAATTCATTATTAGAAAATTGTCTATTTCAATGAAATTTGACCTAAAGAAGAAAAATACTTTTCCTTTAGATACTGTCTTGCTAAAGTTCAATATGGCATCTGGGGCATCGTGGGAAGAGTGAGCTTAAGTTCAGGATGATTTCAGCACAGACTCCAGGAAGACTTATTTTTGGTTTGTTTTCTGCAAGGAGATAATGTTTTGGCTGAAAACAAGAGCTTAAACCTAAAAATTAAATATAGTTATATCTATAGTAACCACCACAGAGCTACTGTGTAAACCAGAACAAAGCAGAGATTCAGCCATCTGTGCCTCCTCTTTTAAAAATGTATGTTTATTCTTGAATTATGTTGCTTTGACTGATTATAACTTGTACTGAGTAAAGTCCACCAGTGTGAAGGTTAATATTCCTTAGTTAATTTCAAAACATTTTCAATGAAAATGGTTTAGTAATGATCATAATCACTAAGACTATAGACGTGTGTGTGTGTTAGAGGAGTGTGTGTTTCCTTAACGTACATAAACTTACATTATCAAACATAACACACATCTAACAGGTTCACTATCATACCACCAGGGTAGTTCTGCTTATTAAAGCTGTTTGTTAAGTGTCTCTTCTGTAGATGAGAACAAGATGCCCGCTGCTGTGGATGCAGTGGTGGGGAATGCGCAGTCCTGATCCTCAAAAGACACTTGGTCTAGTGAAGAAGCAAGTAGGGAGCAATTATAAGTGTTTACAACCCCTCTTGACAAACACAACCCCAAATTATGCTCCAGATCAGGAAGTTATCTAAAGGCTTTATTCAGGACCTCTGAAGTGAAGCAGAAAACAATGGGAGAGGGTAAGAAAAGAGCAACTTCCTGTCAAGTGGATGGTGGGGAAAGTGGGGGCAGGGTGGAGAACAAGTGCCAAGTCTTAGCAAACAAGGGCAAGATGAGCTGAAGGACGTTGCGGGAGGTGGGTGACTACATAACCTTTAAACCAAGTGAAGATTGACATGAGAGAAGCCTTGAGATCTGATAACACTTGATCTGTACTTGATCAGCAGGTAGTTTCAGAAGAGTTTTAAAATGACACGTAAGCTGTCAGGAAGGCAGATGAGATCGATCAGTGATAAAACCTGGAAGAGTGGGTACAGACCAAACATTTTAAAATCTTAGTAATTAAAGGAGAAATAATTAATGGACATGAAAAGGAACAGGAGCTGAATCAAGAAAAAGGTTTATGATTAGGAAACAGGAAAACTTTTTCTATTTGACGGAGGAAAAGCTGATACCTATTGAGTAGAATTGACTGAGAAATACTGACTGTAACTGGAGCGAAATTCTGCAGTAAAAGGAAAGAAACGTGAGTTAAAATTGAGTTAACGCCCCATATTACAGGAGAGGAGACAACACTTACGCAGAAGTTATAAGGAAAGCTATGAGGACATGTTGAAATGAAAGGAAATCTAATAATTTCTCTTCCCTCATGAAAATCCATGCTCTAGATATAGAGGCCAATGTTTTTAACCGAATGGAAAGAATTTCTTCACACCTGTGCCCACAGACTCTCCTATAGCACTACTGCCCTTGATCTTGAGGCTATAGGCACCATGCCTCTCCTTGAAAAACTTGGAAAAGCCGTGCTTTCTCACCCGAGGGCACTCACATATGCTTTTATCCTTCCCGGGAAAGATTTCTGTTCCTTTGATTCCAACGTAACACACCTCCAAGCCTCAGCAAAAATATCCCATCTTAGTAGACACCTTCCTTAATCCAGCACTGCAGGCTAGGTTCCTTTATTTTACTTTCAAACCACATGTTCTTTTTTTGAGGAAAAGTTTTGGTATTGTGACTGCCCTCCATGCCTCTGAAAAAGTTTGGGGATTGATGTTGACTCTTGTAAAATTCATGTGACTGGTTACAGATGCACCCTGGAGACAAAAGGAGAAATGATAGTCCTCATTAGCTCAAGGACCTTCCTTCAACATAACCCAGAAGACCTCTCCACTAGCCCTGTGAAATACAGAGAAATGCTCTAACCTCTGCCTTTCCTGGATTCTAAGACTCAGAATATATGAGGATCTGTTTTACAGCTGCTCTGAGGCTGGACTGAAGCCTTGCCCTTCAGGGGAGGATGCACACTGATTTCTGCCACTCCAGCCTGAGACCTTGCTGTCTCTGAGGTCTCTGGGGCCGTAGTGGTGATGTGAATTCAGAGCTGCAAATCTGTGTGAGTCCTCCATGTGGTTCAGATTCTCAGGGGAAAGTTTTTCTTCCTCCCTCTGTCCACTGATGAGATTGAGACATGAAAGCTTAATTTTATAACTTGGGTGGTAGCTTTATTTCTTGTAAGTTTTACACTTTGATTTCCACCTTTGCCTGGGGAGGATATTTCCTATTAGATTCTCCAAACTTATTATTATTTGGTATATTAAAATAGTGATGTGTCGCAATCAATGACAATGTATAATCTATGGTATGTCAGGTGTGATAAGTTGGGTATCTTTTATTCTCCTTGTTTACAGAGCTTACTTGTAGGAGTTTAGCTTACCAATTAGTAAGACTTCTCCTTTATTTACGTACCAGTGGGAAAAATTATTTTCTGAGTGCCTACTATGTACCCGGCTCTGTTCTAGACACTGAGATTGAGAAGTGAACAAAACAGACAAAAATCTCTGCCCTCATGGAGCTAGATTCTCATTCCTATGTAATGTTGTGAAACTCGAAGTTGGTCAGTGATAAAATTGTGTTTACATCACTAATTACCAGTGTGAACTGATTAATACCTGTTTCAATACAACTTCTTTTGTAGAGCTCATTACAAGTATAATTAAGTAAAAATGTGATAATTAGTCCCCTGTACAAACTCCATGGGTTCAGCTAAGGCCTGAGTGTTTGGTCCTGTATTCCGTGTACCTTACGCAGAGCTAACACCTGGTGGGCAGGCAATAAACAGGGATGAAGAGTGACGTTTACTTGTTAGAATATTTTCCTAAACATTTACTAAGTTGCAATAATCAGGCAAATGTCTATCAATTTTTATACCTAAAGATATATATATTCCTTTATATATAAATAAAACTATTTATATATAGTATGTATACATATACCTGTATGTATGTGTATATATATATAAAACAAACTTGAAACCCTTCTCTTTTCTCCATGAAAAGGTACTTAACTACTCATGTCACAGTTCACACTGAGTTAGAATGCCACGCTTCTACACTAGCGTCTTAAAGAAGCCTTTTTGGTCTAATGTATTCGATTCTTTAGATGCAATCGGAACTTAGTTGCTGAATGTAGCTAATCTTTATTTTATGTTTTGATTATCATTTCTCATTCCTTTGCTTTCTTTTCTCTGGCAGTGCTGTCATTCAAAGGCAATTCTCTACAGTCTATCCTAAATGTCCATCATTGTCTGTGACATTAGCAGGCATCTATTTCCATTCCCTCCACATTATACATATGTATTCAGATTGATTTTCTGTAGCATCCTGAGCTTTTGAAGGCTTACAATGATTGAATTTTATTTGCTCTATTGAGGCTTTAATTCTTGGAACTCTGTTTATTTTGACCTATTCTTGTTTAATAGATGTAATGACATCCTTGATTTCATTGAAGACAAATAGAAATTCTCTGTTATAGTCTACTTCATTAAGAAAATATTGTTTTGAGGAGTAAGATTCTCTCTTAGGCTTTTGGATCTCTTCTTTCAAGCTATATGCTTTTTGGTTTTGTTTTTTTACTTGTGATATTCTGGCTTCTTGCTCTTTGTTTAAATATTAATTTAGTTGATACTTTTTTATAGAAAACTGGAGAAACTACTGAATAGAGTAGCTTACATGGTCTTTTCTGAAAGCAGAATAATTTCTTGGGCACTGCCAGTGGGGAAAGGCTGGAAGGGAACCCCCAACCCTGTGACTCCTGGTCTGAACACCGGATAGATTATCCCAAACAGGTTAAGGAATAAAGATCAAGATAGGCCCTCTGCCTAGAGTATGAAAATTGTTTGCACGCAAGTTTGAGATTTAATCATGGGAATTTTGAGGTTTCTATCATAAGTTTTCCTCTTTCTGCCAAATCCTCGACAGAGAAGACACTTAAAGCAAGAATGCTCTAGAAGTATCCTGACCTCAGTGGCATGTCACAGGCTAGATGATAAGGTGTGTCCAAGTGCTTTGTACAGAACAAGACCTGTGCCTAGTAAAGCACTTTACCTAAACACCTTTAATTAAAAAAAATAAAAAGTATACACAAAATAAAAAAAAGTTCATCCTGATAAGACCATCCCATTTTGCCAAATAAATTTTGCTAACTTGAAAACAAAAATGCTTAGCAATAAAAGTGAAAAAACCATACATCTACTCTTAGTGTTTAATTCATGTACTACACATAACTATAAATCACTTATTATATAAAGCAATACTTTAGAAGAATTGCTTTGTTTCTCATTATCTGGGAAACAATTACATAGAATTCTTCAGACACACATGTAACTGCAGTTTCTTTTTCATCTCTGAGAGGCATTTGTGAGTTTTTTAAACACAGAAATAGAAGACGTCATCACTGGATAATTAAGCCACTTTTTTTATTACGACAGTTTTCTCTTTAAAATTCATTCTGTTTGTTTCCTCAGCCTAATCAGTCAGTCCAAGACTTTGAATGTCATTTCTAAAAGTTTCATTTACAATAGCATTCAACCCTCAGAGCTGGGAGGCTACATACCCATCCATAATGACTATACCCCATGTGAAATTTCTTTACCTCTCCCTTTTTAAAAACAAACAACTTTAGGTGACATCCAAATATCTTAAACTGCCATTTATTGAGGTTTTTGCAGGCTAATGTGCTTTCTCTATTTGCTCAAAAGAAGCTGAAAATGTGACTTGTAACATAAACTTTGCATGGGTTTGAATACAAGTTAACATGTTCTGTTAAGTTTTCTGGGAAAAATAATTCACCTCATATTAAAGCACAGGGTAAAAATAAACTTGGTGTGCCTGAAAAATGGGTGTCAAATGACTGTTAGAAACTTGTGAGTCATTCAATTAGAACTTGGAGCTATAATTTTAATCTTCAGCCAGCCGAGATAAGGGCAGCCATGAAATGTAAATCTGATTTTCCAGAGGTGAGGTGAAGAGTAAAGCCAAAGCCCCAATGAGGACAAAAAGTTAATGACTTCAGTGACTTGGAAAATAATGACCTAATTCAGTTAGTTATTTACCAGAGGACATCCTGAAGTAGGCAAAAGGAAAGACTGGAATTCAGATATCAGGGAAAGGCAGCTGGAGAAGCACAGGGATTTGTCTATGCTGATTTGATGTGTCTATGTATCCTTAGCCTATAACCACGTCCACCATCATGATGACTTGGCATGTAAGAAAGATATTGTTCACTGAATGAACAGATACAGGATTTCGATAAGTCTGGATTCCTTGGGAGTTAAAACAGTTTTGAATCCTAGCTCTGAGGTTGTTCTAATCTAATCCTAGTTCTAAAATTGTTTGGAATCCTTGCTTAAATTTTAGTCCTCGTTTTAGGACTCATGTGACTTTGGATGGAAACTTTAGTTTTCTCTTGTATAAAATGGAAAATTCTAATGATTTATATTCTTACAGGACTTTGTGAAATAAAAAACTTACATAAATGACATCTAACATTTAGTACTGTGACAATAAAATCTTCCTGTGTTCTAGGAAAAGGCTGTCCTTTGGCTACACTAGCAAGTAATCCCCAGAACCGGCTTTAAACTTATCCTCAATGATAAATGACAACTCACTTTAGCAACTGAATTTCTAAAACTTACCCAATCAGTGATAGTCTCATGCTTCTAAACATCAATTAGCAGCAAGTAATCACTGAGTAACTCAGCTCCTAAAAGTCAGCGAGTTAGTCAGTCTAGCTGTAGTAACCCAGCTACACAGGTAAATTAGGTTAATCAGTCCCTAGACACGCCTACTTTTATAAATCCACCAGTCCCAGAGCCAGAACTTCCCCAAACCAGTAGGATGAGTTCTTTGTCTTCAGTAAGGAGACAGTCTCACCCAGTCCTCCTTTGCATGGAAAGAGGTAAACTCAGCCTTTGTTTGTTTCAGATATTGAACAGTGGGCATTTCCCTGACAAGTGTCTGACATCTAGGATACATTCAATAAATAATACTGTTGCTGCTTCCACAGCCATTACTATTAATAATGGCATTAATGTTATTGAGCGCATCAAGATTACTTTTCAGTAATCAGGAAAAAACCCTTATTTGAAAAAAGGATCAGGAAGAAGTGATCGGGGTTTTTTCGTGAGTCAGCTTGGGAAATCTTGGTGGGAGAAGGGGTGGGAACCATGGTGGGAGAAGGGGTGCTCAGCTTTATTCTCAGGAAATGCATTTGAAGTTATACAGCTAGAAGAACTATGAAGCTCTGGCAGACCAGATAGAGGGGTTCTCGAGAAATCATTCTGAAAAATAGGAGGGATGCTTGAGTTCTAAAATATTAGGGGAGAGAGATTCAGCATGGAATGGAAGACCCACCACTTTTACTCTGGGGTGGAGAAAACTTTATACCCATTGGTTCCTCCCCTGCCCTAACCTCTCCCACCCCTCAGCAATGACATGAAGAGGAGTGGTAGAAATTTGAGAGACCTTTGGTCTGCACTTTTACTCTAGGTGATAAAATCAATGAAGACTCCAAGTCACTTTGTAATCAGAACTGGGATTTAGCTCTGATCGGTTTCCTTGGTATTACTTTTTAGGGAAAATATTGCAAAGCTAGACAGAATTTCTGATTTTGCTCTACCCTGTGAAGCCCCTCACTAGACCCTATTCTTATAAAACCTACCTGGCACTTTAGTCTGGGTGGAAGGAGGTGAAGTTGGGAATAATTGAAAATCACTAACCCTGAAGGCCCAGAGTCTCCCCTGAGAATATCTTGTGATTAAACAAGGATTAAGTCCTCCTGACTTGGCCCCACCTGGGAAGCCTCTGAAGGGTGGGTGAGGAGCTCTGACTTCATCCTTACATATAATTGTGCTACTAAGAGATCACTCAAAATTCTGGTTTTCATTGTCATCCTTATTTCCAAAAGGACAAACTAACTTGAATTAAGTTGAATACTCATGAAGTATAATTCTTCTTTGTAATTTTCTAATGTCAAGATTTGTATTGACTAGAAAGTTTTTTTCTTTCTTTAGAAATCTAAAATGCCAATTTGAATTCCTAAATATTAATAGTATGTTGTGAAACAGTGATTGATTGAAGCTATCAACATAGTATTTTATAGCTTTGTTTGTTGAAGAGCAATTTTAAGAATTTATTTTTATTCTAAAAAATAGTTCTGATACTTGAAAGTCTGTATAAAGATAATTTGTAAAACAAAATGACTTTATTACAAGGATGTTAGTATATATATAGTAAAATCAACTGAAATATTAAATATGTATTACATAAAATTAAGCATAAAGGAGAATATGGCACTTAATAAAAAACAAGGGCTGGATACAGGGACAATAAATAAAAATCAATTATATTTATGGTAGCAACGAACAGAAAATAAAACAAACACCATTCACAATATAGTGAAAATATAATTAAATACCTAGGAATAAATACTAAAGTTATGAAGTCCTCTACATTCATAACTATAAGACATTGTTGAGAAAAAGTAAAGACATGAATATGTCCATAGATTGGAGAGGCATACTATGTTCATAGATTGAAAAACTCAATATTGTTAAAATGCCAATTGTCCCCAAAGCTATCTACAGATTTAATACAATGCCAAACAAAAACCAAGTCATTTTAAATTTTATAAAAATGAAAAGCTGATTCTAAAATTTATGATAATCTGTAATACCTAGAATGGTCATGACAATCTTGAAGGATGAGAATAAGTTGGAAGGCTTACATTACAATATATAAAGAATTTCTGTAAAGCTATAGATACCAAGACTATGTGGTATTGGGGCAAAGAAATGCTATTCTAATGGAATGGTACCCATGGAGCATGTTTGACTCTCCCTCCCTCCCTCCCTCCCTTCCTTCCTTCATTGATTTACAATATTGTATTAGTTTCAGGTGTACAGCAAAGTGATTCATATATCTATATATACACATATATATAGATATATATATAGATATATGACTTTTTAGATATATACTTTTTCAGATTCTTTTCCCTTATAGGTTACTACAGAATATTGAGTATAGTTCCCTGTGTTATACAGAAGGTCCTTGTTGGTTATCTACTATTTTCTATATAGTAGTATATATATGTTAATCCCCAAATCCTAATTTATCGCACCTCACACTTTCCCCTTTTGTAAACATAAGTTTGTTTTTTTATGTCTGTGGGTCTATCACTGTTTTGTACATAAGTTCATTTGCATCATCTTTTTAGATGCCACATGTAAGTGA